>NW_028317886.1:23770000-24398000 GCF_062004578.1 Staurois parvus | reverse complement strand
CTACGTTCGCCAAGGCATACCAGGTGCAGCACAGCGTGACACCGTTGCGCCCTGCACATGTGATATGCCGGTCGGGTAATGGGACTTGGCACGGGGGTGGCGGCTGAGGACACGGCGGAAAAAGAGGTGGTAGAGGCGGACATGCTTGCTGGACCAAGGACGTGCAAACGTGGAGGCAAAAGCGTCGTGACCTGTCCAAGTTGCTGGTGCGGCTGTGCCGGCACCACGTTCACCCAGTGGGCCGTAAATGACATGTACTGTCCCTGACCGTAGTTACAGCTCCACACGTCGGCGCTGCCGTGCACTTTGGCAGAGACCGACATGCTCAAAGACTGGCCCACCATCTCTTCTACATGTGAATGCAGGGCTGGCACTGCCTTTTGGGCAAAGAAATGACGGCTTGGCACTCTCCACCGCGGCGCGGCACAAGCCATCATTTCTCGGAAAGGGTGCTGAGTCCACCAGTTGGAAAGGGAGGGACTGCAGCACCAGCAACTTGGACAGGAGGACGTTCAGCTTTTGCACCGTCGGGTGCGTGCTCGCAAACTGTTGTCTCTTGGATACGGATTCCAAGAAAGACTGTTGACGGAATCCGAGAAGAGGAGTAGCAGGAGAAGGAGCATCTGAACGAGCGGAAGATGCCAATGAGCGACAACTCCCCTCAGCAGAGGTGTTGGAGCCTTGACTGGCTGATAGAGGGCGATTGACGACGTCGGGTGACGGAGCAAGTAACGGAGCGGGTGATGGAGCGGGGGCTGGGGCAGGCAGAACCGCCGTATGTTTATCACGGTTTTCCCAGGCCACCGAATGGTGACGCTGCATATGCTGACGCAACGCTGTAGTCCCAACATGGGCCCCCTGGCCACGCTTGCATTTCTGGCCACATAGTCGACATACGGCTACGTTTACTTCCTCGGGCGGCTTGAGGAAAAATTGCCACACCACCGAGTAGGAAACTTTGCCCCCGCTACTCTTCACTGGCTGACTGCTACTTCCTCCGTGCGCACCGGCACCACTACTGGCCGTGGTGGTAGGCTGCAGTGGAGCTGGTGCTCTACTCCGTGGACGTTTGGCTCCACTGACACTGATGCGACCCTGCTGCTGTCTCCTGGGCAACCCACCGACTGTTTTGCTCACTGCCAAGCTGCCACCCTCTTCTCCTGATGATGCGGAAGAAATTGCCTGATGACGACGAGGCTGCCAAGTGCGATCAACCTCCTCATCATCAAGTAGGGTCTCCGCCTCACTACTAGCCCCCTCGGCTGCGTCTGGGTCAGGAGACAGACCTGTCTCTAGACCGGCTACCGAGCCACTCTCCTCGCCAGTACTTGTTCGCTTGGCTGCTGAAAAGGCCGATGTCTCCCCCCGTTCCTGACCGCCCTCTGTTAGCTCTTCCTCACTGTACAGTGGGGCTGAGCCCACAGCATGCGATACTTCGCTTGGTGAGGGAACAGCAAAGGACAGGGGCAGGTAGAGGACACGTGATTTCAGTGGGCTTGGTCCCGGGCCATGCCAACTAACGGTTGTGTCTGACGTACCCACCGACCGTTGGCTGTAGGTGTCAGAGGTGACCTGGGAAGAGGAAGACGACCGAGCCAACCAATCAATGACGGCAGGGTTGTCGGTGGAGACACGACCGCTGGATGACACCGGGAGCACTGGCCTCTGGCTGCGAATACTGCTGCCTGGACCCCTTCCTCTGCTGCCACGTCTGCTCGCTCCTAAAACATTGCCTCCTCTGCCACTCCTCTGCATGTTGTCTGACATACTATTTAATTCAACGATTAGGTGTCCCTGAGTAACAATTCTCTGTCACTCAGTAACAATTCTGTCTGTCCCTGAGTATGAATTCTGTGGCCCTGAGTAACAATTCTGTGTCTGTGCGAGTAACAATTCTGTGTCTGTGCGAGTAACAATTCTGTGTCTGTGCAAGTAACAATTTTGTGTCTGTGCGAGTAACAATTCTCTGGCACTCAGTAACAATTCTGTCTGTCCCTGAGTAACAATTCTCTGGCACTCAGTAACAATTCTGTCTGTCCCTGAGTAACAATTCTCTGGCACTCAGTAACAATTCTGTCTGTCCCTGAGTAACAATTCTCTGGCACTCAGTAACAATTCTGTGTCTGTGCGAGTAACAATTCTGTGTCTGTGCAAGTAACAATTTTGTGTCTGTGCGAGTAACAATTCTCTGGCACTCAGTAACAATTCTGTCTGTCCCTGAGTAACAATTCTCTGGCACTCAGTAACAATTCTGTCTGTCCCTGAGTATGAATTCTGTGGCCCTGAGTAACAATTCTGTGTCTGTGCGAGTAACAATTCTGTGTCTGTGCAAGTAACAATTTTGTGTCTGTGCGAGTAACAATTCTCTGGCACTCAGTAACAATTCTGTCTGTCCCTGAGTAACAATTCTCTGGCACTCAGTAACAATTCTGTCTGTCCCTGAGTAACAATTCTCTGGCACTCAGTAACAATTCTGTCTGTCCCTGAGTAACAATTCTCTGGCACTCAGTAACAATTCTGTCTGTCCCTGAGTAACAATTCTCTGGCACTCAGTAACAATTCTGTCTGTCCCTGAGTAACAATTCTCTGGCACTCAGTAACAATTCTGTCTGTCCCTGAGTAACAATTCTCTGGCACTCAGTAACAATTCTGTCTGTCCCTGAGTATGAATTCTGTGGCCCTGAGTAACAATTCTGTGTCTGTGCGAGTAACAATTCTGTGTCTGTGCAAGTAACAATTTTGTGTCTGTGCGAGTAACAATTCTCTGGCACTCAGTAACAATTCTGTCTGTCCCTGAGTAACAATTCTCTGGCACTCAGTAACAATTCTGTCTGTCCCTGAGTAACAATTCTCTGGCACTCAGTAACAATTCTGTCTGTCCCTGAGTAACAATTCTCTGGCACTCAGTAACAATTCTGTGTCTGTGCGAGTAACAATTCTGTGTCTGTGCAAGTAACAATTTTGTGTCTGTGCGAGTAACAATTCTCTGGCACTCAGTAACAATTCTGTCTGTCCCTGAGTAACAATTCTCTGGCATTCAGTAACAATTCTGTCTGTCCCTGAGTATGAATTCTGTTGCCCTGAGTAACAATTCTGTGTCTGTGCGAGTAACAATTCTGTGTCTGTGCAAGTAACAATTTTGTGTCTGTGCGAGTAACAATTCTCTGGCACTCAGTAACAATTCTGTCTGTCCCTGAGTAACAATTCTCTGGCACTCAGTAACAATTCTGTCTGTCCCTGAGTAACAATTCTCTGGCACTCAGTAACAATTCTGTCTGTCCCTGAGTAACAATTCTCTGGCACTCAGTAACAATTCTGTCTGTCCCTGAGTAACAATTCTCTGGCACTCAGTAACAATTCTGTCTGTCCCTGAGTAACAATTCTCTGGCACTCAGTAACAATTCTGTCTGTCCCTGAGTAACAATTCTCTGGCACTCAGTAACAATTCTGTCTGTCCCTGAGTATGAATTCTGTGGCCCTGAGTAACAATTCTGTGTCTGTGCGAGTAACAATTCTGTGTCTGTGCAAGTAACAATTTTGTGTCTGTGCGAGTAACAATTCTCTGGCACTCAGTAACAATTCTGTCTGTCCCTGAGTAACAATTCTCTGGCACTCAGTAACAATTCTGTCTGTCCCTGAGTAACAATTCTCTGGCACTCAGTAACAATTCTGTCTGTCCCTGAGTAACAATTCTCTGGCACTCAGTAACAATTCTGTCTGTCCCTGAGTAACAATTCTGTCTGTCCCTGAGAATGAATTCTGTGGCCCTGAGTAAGAATTCTCTGGCACTCAGTAACAATTCTGTCTGTCCCTGAGTAAAAATTCTGTGGCCCTAATAACGTTTCTGTGGCCCTAAGTAACAATTCTCTGGCACTGAGTGAAAATTCTGTCTGTCCCTGAGTATGAATTCTGTGGCCCTAACTAGCGTTTCTTTGTCCCTAAATAACGATTCTGTGGCCCTCATTAACAAGTCTGTGTCCCTGAGTAATGGTTCTCTGTCCCTAAGTAACTTCTCTCTGTCCCCAATTCTCGTTTCTGTGGCCCTAACTCTGTCCCTGTCCCTAGTACAGAGCGGTCTGCCTCTGTTCAATGACTGCAGGCAAATGAAGATTTCCAAAATGGCCGCTATATATACCTCGACCATTACACAGTGCTGGCTGGCTGGCTGCTGATTGGCTGATGCGATCACATGTCGTTGAGGAATGCATTATGGGGCAGCGCGCCTTGTCTGCGCGCCTTCCCCGACATCCCCGCTCCGTCGCCGCACATGTCAGCCGCCATTTTCGGAAAAATTTCGATTCGCGCGTCCGAATTAGGCTGTTTTTCGGATTCGGCACGAATCGAAATTTTTCCGATATTCGACTCGAATTCCACTTCGGATACTTCGATTCGCTCATCTCTAATTATTAGGTTGTTGCATTTTTTCTGGAGCCATGATATGTTTGCTTAATTGGTTTTATAATTCTCAATTTTCTTTCTTTCTTCTATTTTTTTCTTTGGTATTTATATTTATGGATTTTCTTTTTTGCTTCTTTTGTTTATGGTACCGATACTTTGTATGTTTTTAATTATTCAGTAACATTAGTGTTTGAGAGACTTGTCAAGCAGGGTCTATTCGTATGGATTAAGTTCTGTTCCTGATCAAATGTGTGTTCACCTCTTAAGCAGTGGACCTACCATTGGCTCCTTATCATGATTAAGCACTAAGCTGTGTGAAACGCGTTGTTTTATCTTCTATCTCTTGTCTTTTTCGGAATAAAGAAGCATTGTACAGTATCCTGTTGTGGTGTGCGGCTATTTCCTTTATCTTCTTAGCTGCAATCCCTAGTTAAAAGGATCTTCTCCTTTCTAAGGCCATTGTTACTCAAACCAGGGTACTTACATATGTTCATGCAGGAGTATACATTTACATAATTATCTTCCCACACCTTGTAAGCCAGCTGCACCTGCCTCCTCTCCAACCCACCGCACAGCGAGCACTGGAGTGGAGAGCAGACCAAAAATGGTGCAATTGCTGTGAAATAATGCAGTATTGAATCATACATCAATACATATTATTTACAATATACATATTACATATTACAATTACAATATTACATATTACAATATACATATTACAATAACCTCCTTGACCCATTACAGTCCGGCTTCCGTCCCCTACACTCCACTGAAACTACCCTCCTCAAAATCACTAACGACCTACTAAACGCCAAAGCCAAGGGCGACTACTCTGTTCTCCTTCTCCTGGACCTCTCTGCGGCCTTCGACACAGTCGACCACCCCCTCCTCCTTAATAAACTACTCTCCCTTGGCATCAGAGATACCGCTCTCTCCTGGTTCTCATCCTACCTATCCTGACGCTCCTTCAGCGTCACCTACAATGGTACCACCTCCCCTTCCCTCCCCCTCTCTGTTGGGGTCCCCCAAGGCTCTGTCCTTGGACCCCTTCTCTTCTCCATCTACACCTCCTCCCTGGGCACACTCATACACTCCCATGGCTTCAATTATCACCTCTATGCTGACGACACCCAAATCTACCTCTCCACCCCTCTCCTCACCCCCACTATCTCCGCCCGCATCACTCACCTCCTAAACGACATCTCAGACTGGATGTCGCTCCATTTCCTCAAGCTTAACCTCTCCAAAACCGAACTCCTCATCTTTCCCCCTGCCCACACCCCCCCCCAGCCTATCCATCACCACCACCACCACCACTATCATTCCCGCCCCGCAAGCCAAAGTCCTTGGCGTCATTCTTGACTCAAACCTCTCCTTCCTGCCTCATGTCAAATCACTTACAAACACCTGCAGGCTCCATCTCCGCAATATTGCCAAGATACGTGCCTTCCTCACCCCAGACACCACCAAACTTCTTGTACACTCCCTCATCATCTCACGCCTTGACTATTGCAACTCTCTTCTCATTGGCCTACCCAAGTGCAGGCTCTCCCCGCTCCAGACCATCCTGAACTCAGCGGCCAGACTCATCCACCTCACCACCCGCTCCACCTCTGCCACCCCCTCTGCCTCTCCCTCCACTGGCTCCCGATTGCCCAACGCATCAAATTTAAACTTCTAATCCTGACCTACAAAGCCGTTCATAACACTGCCCCTGACTACCTCACCAACCTGATCCCCAAGTACCACCCTACCCGTACCCTTCGCTCCTCACAGGACCTCCTTCTATCCTGCTCCCTGGTCTCCTCCTCCCATGCACGACTGCAGGACTTCTCCAGGTCCTCCCCTATCCTTTGGAACTCACTGCCCCAATCCATCCGACTGTCGCCTTCCCTCCCCACATTCAGGCGCTCCCTCAAAACCCATCTCTTCAGGGAAGCCTACCCCACCCTCCCTCATTCCTCCCACCACTTCATCCCCCTCAGCCACTTCATTCCCCTCAGCCACTTCCTATTGTTCCACTACCCCCTCCCTCCTAGATTGTAAGCTTGAAAGAGTAGGGCCCTCTTACCCCTCGTACGCTGTCTGTTTTTGTACTGTGCCATGTATTGTCCCCCCTATTGTACAGCGCTGAGCAAACCCTTTGGCGCTATATAAACTCGATGTAATAAATAAATAAAATAAATAATACATATGATGAATACTTTTAACAGCCTTAACCTTCACAACATTTTGATACTACAGTCAAAAAAGTGAAATGCAATGTAAGCTCGTAGTATATGAACAACCAAACCCACTACATATTTCCATGTACACAGTAAACTTTTAAACTTTATAGCTTCTTTTAATGTGTGCTCATATAGGTAATATTTACAGCAGATAGATCTGCACAGCATGATAAAATTCATTGCTTTTCTGATTTCCCAATTTAGCAACTTATTCATTTTCAGATGTGCCCTAAATTTAACCTCTGATGCTGTAGCCAAGATGCTACTCTGCATTGATTTTTCCCTTTTATATTTCTTCCCTGCAGTTGTAATCTAACCAAATGCATATGTGCTATATATTATTTGTGTTTTATCTGTTTCTTCACAAGCTTGTCTGATACACATGTAAAATAATGCAGAGATTTCTCCCTGGACTTGAGGGTTTCAAGATAGTTAGTGATAATCCCTGTTACCTAAACCATTTTCTATGCAGCATATCATGTCATTTCTAAATCCAGTTTAGTCTTGCAAATGAACCATTTGGCTGGTATCTTAATCATTTATTGATGTTGGGACTGTTTTAGCAGGAATCTCTTTGTCACAAGTATAGAGATGTATCACAAGATCTGGAAATGTTCCAGTGTCAATTGTACAATTAAATGTTTCTGACTAAGCAGCAGGCAAATAAGAAGATGTCTATGAACCTCATGCAGCAAAAGCACAAACAACTAAAAAATCCTCATCATCCTTTCCAGAAACACATGACTTCTTTTCTTACCCTTGGTAATACGAACTCTGGAATACACACATGACTAAACGGCAAAACTTACAATGAAGTTACTTAGAGTCTCCACAAGGTGCTGCAGACCTCTCATAAGTACTGTATATACTAAACCCTGAAAATAGAAAACATTCCAATGAATAAATCAATTTTTAACAAATATTGCACATGGAAAGGGTGTTTTATTACAAGCACTTATTTTGTAGTTAGCAAATAAAAGTACATGAAAATGAAAATATAACCTCATTTTAAAATCATAAAAAAAATCATACATTGCAAATATCTGAAACTGTTCTGCCTCCAGCTGGGGAATATATTATATCTGTCCTGCCTGCAAAATCAAATTTGACCACTAGGTGGAGCCAGTAATAAATGTTGCTGTTTTACAGAAACTAGAGACTGTTTAGATAAGAGTTAAGAGTTAATCAAAATTCCCATAGTTCTGAAAGAAACAAAAGAGATGCATCTTGGGAACTCATACTCCATCTTAGAGACTGGGAGAGCAGGAGCCAGCTATCATAGCACATGTTGGATTAAGACTTTCATCTCTTTGCATTCCCTAACGGTAGCATCGCTGGTAGGCTTGAACTTTCTGCCATCTTTAGCCTATTCATTGTGTTTTCTGTATGTTCTTATTATCTGTTTTTGTTAATAGTTATTATCTGTTTTTTATTAATAGTTTCACCCCACCTTGTTTTGTTAATAAAGCTTCAAGTCTGGTTTATTGCAGAATAGGAGGGTTTAGCTGCATGTCAAGTTACATACAGGAAATGTTTAGTGAGAACAGAAACTATGTGGGTTACTAAAATCACATCACAGTGCTCCAGACAACGTGGGTTCTACTCTTATAGAATAATGGGACTTTCAGTATATAGTAATGACAAAACTATATGTAAAGCCTAATGAAAGGTTATGACAGCCCCTCCAGAACAGTACTGCTACCAGTTAAAGGACCAAACTTGCTTAGGGCAACCTCTTGTTGACATACCAATTGTTTGGAATTTCAAAAAGTGGTAAGCTGCCTTATCATCTGTTGACCACAAAAGACTGTGGGAGTTTGCTGGCAAAATAAAGTTTGAATTGGGAGCTTCTTCCCATCATTTTTACAATACAGTCTAAGCTCATGAATCCCTCTCTGTTTGAGAAAGGTGATATTAGAAAGGCCAAAGTGTATATTCATGCAGACTGAGGGTCTGATGGCCAGTATTATCATTGAAGACAACAGTACACTACTCATGACTAGCATTGAAAGGCTTATTATGGCCTGATATTGTTCCCAGTACATTTTGTGGATAAGCAACAACCATGTTTCCTCTTGGCATGACTGAATTCAGCATGTGCTATTTACAACAGCTAATTTATTTATCAAATAATGTGTCAAAAAATTTATGTTAGAAGCAGAAGTAAGTTTTATTTATATTCTAAAGTCAATAATGACTTTACCAGTTCAGTTCTTACACCTATATTCGACTAGAACAATTGCTACATTTCTGCTATGGGCTTATCAATTCAGGGGTATCTGTGTTGTTACTTAAAGCATATGTCCACTTTTGCAGTCGAATTTAAGACACCTTCTCTATAGGTTTGTTATATGTTCCCATTTATATAGCATTCGTATGTAAAGTGCTGCAGTCAAATTTAAGAAACCTCCACTATATGTTTGTTATATGCTCCCATTTATATAGCATTCATATGTAAAGTGCTGCAATATTCTCAAAACAATAACAGCGCTGTATGTTCTCTATTAAGATGTAAGTTGTTTTAACATTTTTAATAAAGAATTGCTGAACAATTATACACTATGTAGAGCGTTTTATTCCTTTCTTATATGGATGATTCTGGAAACGAGAGGTGAGATGATTTGCCTGGTGGAAGTGACGGCATTTTCCCATGTCCTGCTGTGATCTACCTGATATTAACAAGCAAAAAGAAAAAATCAAAAGAAACTGCGCTTATGTAAAAACTCAAATATGATTATTGTGTAACATAAATTACAGAAAACAGCAGCTCTACTATGAGATATCTGTCATAGTGAATCTATAATTTCAATATATAAAGCTGCGGTAAAAAAAAAAAATTCCCCCCAAAAATGTTTTTATTGTATATATATACCTAAAGTGATACTAAACCTAAAAACGTTTTTTCAAATTTTGCGAATTGTGTTGATCTTGTTCTTGAAATTACACCAGAGTAGGGTCTGACAGTGGGTCCAAGGATTTCATCCCAATGCCTAATAGCAGTCAAGGTGCTATTGTCTAGCCTGTAGAGGTCTGTGCGTCATTCCATGTATATGCCTCCCCACACCATCACTGACCCACCACCAAAAAGGTCATGCTGAATGATGTTAAAGGCAGCATAACGTTCTTCACAGCTTCTCCAGACCCTTTCATGTCTGTCATATGCGCTCAGGGTGAACCTGCTCTCATCAGTGAAAAGCACAGGGTGCCAGTGGTGGACCTACCAATTCTGGTGTTCAACAGGGCCTACTAGAGGATGTTGGGCCCTCAGGCCACCCTCATGAAGTCTATTTCTGATTGTTTGGTCAGAGGCATTCACTCCAGTGGCCTACTGGAGGTAATTTTATAGGGCTCTTGCACAAAAGAGCAGATACCAGTCCTGCTGATGGGTTAAGAACCTTCTACAGCCCTGTCCAGATCTCCTAGAGTAACTTCCTGTCTCTTGGAATCTCCTCAATGCTCTTGAGACTGTGCTGGGAGACACAGCAAACATTCTGGCAATGGCATGTACTGATGTGTCATCCTGGAGGAGTTGGACTGCTTGTGCAACCTCTGTAGGGTCCAGGTATCACCTCATGCTACCAGTAGTGACACTGACCCTAGCCAAATGCAAAACTAGTGAAAACAGTCAGAAAAGATGAGTAGGGAAAAAAATGTCAGTGGCCTCCACCTGTAAAGCCATTCCTGTTTTGGGGGTCATCTCATTGTTGCTCATTTAGTGCACCTTATGTTAATTTAATTAACACCAAAGCAGCTGAAACTGATTAACAACCCTCTCTGTTACTTAACTGACCTGATCAATATCCCAGGAGTTTATTTGACTTGATGCTATACTCTGATTAAAAAGTGTTCCTTTAATTTTTTTGAGCAGTATATTAAAAATGTAAAGAGTCCATGTATTGTGAAATCCACATTCTCTGTAAACCCTAGATGCTTGTGCATGAAAATACTCAGACCAGCCCATCTGGCACCAACAACCATGCCACGTTCAAAGTCACTTAAATCCCCTTTCTTCCCAATTTTGATGTTCGGTTTGAACTTCAGCAAGTCGTCTTCACCACGTCTACATGCCTAAATACATCGAGTTGCTGGCATGTGATTGGCTGATTAGCAATTTGTGTTACCAACCAATTGAACAGGTGTACCTAATAAAGTGGCCGGTGAGTGTATACTGTACATATATATATATATATATATATATATATACACACATATATATATCTATATACACATACATACACAGGTGCATCTCAATAAATTAGAATATCATCAAAAAGTTAATTTATTGCAGTAATTCAATTCAAAATGTGAAACTTATATATTTCTTTCTTTTAATTTTGATGATTATAGGTTACAGCTAGTGAAAACCCAAAATTCAATATCTCAGAAAATTAGAATGTTACATAAGACTAATAAAAAAAGGATTTTTAATACAGAAATGTTGGCTTACTGAAAAGTATGTCCATGTAAAGTATAGTATGCACTCAATACTTGGTTGGGGCTCCTTTTGCATGAATTACTGCATTAATGCGGTGTGGCATGGAGGCGATCAGCCTGTGGCAATATTGAGGTGTTATGGAAGCCCAGGTTTCTTTGATAGTGACCTTCAGCTCATCTACATTGATAGGTCTGGTGTCTCTCATCTTCCTCTTGACAATACCCCACAGATTCTCTATAGGGTTTAGGTCAGGCGAGTTTACTGGCCAAACAAGCACAGTGATACCATGATCATTAAACCAGGCATTGGTACTTTCAGCAGTGTTGGCAGGTGCCAAGTCCTGCTGGAAAATGAAATCAACATCTCCATAAAGCTGGTCAGCAGAGGGAAGCATGAAGTGCTCTGGCACTTCCTGGTAGAGGCTGTGCTGACTTAGTACTTGATATAACACAGTGAACCAACACCAGCAGTTCACATGGCTCCCCAAATCATCACGGACAGTGGAAACTTCACACTGGACCTCATGCAGCTTGGATTCTGTGCTTCTCCACTCTTCCTGCAGATTCTGGGAACTTGATTTCCAACAAATGCAAAATTTACTTTCATTCAAAAAGAGGACTTTGGACCACTGAGCAACAGTCCAGTCCATGCAATGCTTCTGACATTGTCTCTGGTTCAGGAGTGGCTTGATACAAGGAATGCCACAGTTGTAGCCCATGTCCTGGATACGTCTGTGTGTGTGGTGGCTCTTGAAGCACTGACACCAGCCGTAGTTCACTCCTTGTGAATCTCCCTGTCATGTACCTGATAGGAGAATGAAATGACCAGGTCGGCCTCACTTGTGTCACTAGCCCTGACCCAGCTGGAAGTGGAACAGAGGGTGCCTAGGGACCAGGGGAACAAGAGTGCCAGCAGGTGCTGCCTGAAGAGTTTGCAGCTGGAGTCCTTAGGAGACTGGCGAACCACCAGTTCAGGAACGATAGCGATGTTTCGGAATCCCACCTGGGTTAAAAGCGCACTCCGCTTGCACAACCGGATCAGGATGAGTGGCGTGTCAGATCTCCAAGCACACTTGAGCAGGACAGGAAGCAGGGATCAGAGACAGGAGCAACAACACAGGAATATCCAGGGTCATCAACAGGCGGACAGCGAAATACCAAATCATAAGCAAGCCGAAGTCAGGAACAGAGCTGGGGTTAGGAACGAGCAACAAGGCAGGAGAGGAATCAGAAATCAGGTCAGGAACAAGCCAGGTCAGCAACAAGAGGATCACACAGGAACACAGCAGGACACAGGGAAACAGCTGAAGACTAGTCAGCACTAAGCACAGGCAGAGGCATCCTTAAATAGTCTGTTTGGCGCCAAGATTCACTGTGCATGTGCATGTGCTTGTGCGCGATCGTGCATTTCTGTGCGCATGCGCACGTCTGGTCACTATTCTGCGGATTAGCCAGCTGTTTCACAGGGATTCCCTTACACTCCCCCAAATTCTTGAATGGCCTTTGCTTCACAATCCTCTCAAGGCTGTGGTTATCCCTTTTCCTTTTGCACCTTTTTCTACCACACTTTTTCCTTCCACTCAACCTTCCATTAGTATGCTTGGATGCAGCACTCTGTGACCAGCCAGCTTCTTTAGCAATGACCTTTTGTGACTTTCCCTCCTTGTGAAGGGTGTCAATGACTGTCTTCTGGACAACTGTCAAGTCAGCAGTCTTCCCCATGATTGTGTCACCTATTGAGACCATTTAAAGGCTGAGGAAACCTTTACAGGTGTTTTAAGTTAATTAGCTGATTAGAGTGTGACACCATGACTTTACAATATTGAATTTTTTGCAATATTCTAATTTTCGTAGATACTGAATTTTGGGTTTTCACTAGCTGTAAGCCGTGATAATCAAAATTAAAAAGAAATAAATGCTTGATATATATATCACTCAGTGTGTAATGAATCTATATAATATACAGTATGAGTTTCACTTTTTGAATTAAATTACTGAAATAAATTAACTTTTTGATGATATTCTAGATATTCTAATTTATTGAGATGCACCTATGTGTGTGTGTATATATATATATATATATATATATATATATATAAATGTAAAGTTTCCTTAGCCCCCTGTGCTCACACGCAAATGTAAATGCACACATATTTCATTTGGGTGCAGCATTGCATGACCGTGCAATTGTCAGTTAAAGTAAAGCAGCGCGGTGGTTAAATTTTTCTTTTACATGAAAATTTGCATTTGATAAATGGCAGCACAAATAATGTACAGCATAAGAAATTGGAACAATGACTATTTTATTCTCCAGGGCCCCATGGCCCCTGCTTTCAGAAAATATATAATATTTGAGGGTTCTAAATAATTTTCTAGCAAAAATAATACAGGTTTTCATATACAGTATATGTGAAGATTTTCAAAATTGCCCTGGGCAGTAAGTAGTTAATATGAGCTAGATGGTATCCTCTCCTGTGGTCACACTCTGAACATTGGAGCTCTCCCTAGCTGCAGCCAAGCATTGACATTGTAAGGAGGTCTATAAGGTGCTACACAGGTAGCAATTTTCAAATATGTTATGCTATGTAACTTGTGACAAATATAAAGCAGTTGCTGTCCCAATCTAGCTGCACTTTAAGATAACAAAGTAATAAGTATATTTTATTTTTTCAGGATACACAGTGCTCTCTATTGGTAAGATTGTCTTGCATAAATTATCTAATTTTATATGGGAAAACATTTTTTTCTACTTTCACCAGTGTTCATTTTAAAACAACTGTAGCTAAAAGTTTACATTTTATTCTCTAATTTTTTCCACTCTAATGATACTAAAATGACATTTCTGGAACAAAGTATGGCACAGCTGTTTAAAAAAGAAATAATAAATGATGCCCCCTTTTAATGCAACACCAAAAAATTAAACACGTAACAAAAATGTTAAAACAAACTCTAAATATTAATGGTTAAAAAAGAAAACAAATCAGCAGAAAAATAATAGCTACATTATAGAAGGAGATAATTAGGGATGCTTATGGTTAAATAAAAGAGATAAAACACATTTTTTTAAATTTAAAACCTTTCTTTGCTTGGTTGCCTACATCTGACACTGTATGCAGAACAAGGTCACCCCTGTGGTCTGAACAAGAAGGAAACAACTAATTACCCTGTAACAATATTGTTGTTATATAATTTTTCTTAGTAAAGCTTCTGAATGGTCAGGAACAATAGGCCCAGCTGCAATTTTGACAGCCAGGATATACCAGCAGCAGAGTCTGGGGAGAATGATGTTTGTACATGGTTTTTCTGCTGAAGTTTTTTAGAGCATATACAGTATGGCGAAGTGTGAGCTCAGGTTCAGCATTGCTACCTGCTTTCCACTAGGGATGAGCTCAAGTTTTGGTCCGAACACTATGGATGTTTGGGAATTTGTCTGAATGCCAGACTATTAGCATACATACATAATAGCAATATTTCTACCACTACTATAATTGACAGTTTCCTTTTTTGTCAATAGCTGCTAAGGAAGCTGAAGCTTCCAGCACCTGCTGCGTTCTCAGAATCCAGTGATGTCACCTGGCGCCAGTCATTTACTGTCTGTGCATTTCAGAAACGTGTGGGCATGACATTACTGACAAAATAAGGGTATAGCCATATTTGGCTAATGACATCACCTGGAAGATCCAGTCCTTTTGTCTACCTTTAGCGGTCGTTCCACGGATGATGTCACTATGAATGTACCAGTGACAGGATCAATTGTGTCAGTTGGTCAACAGGATTTTTTATGATGGGTGTCACACAACGTGCATAGTGATGTGGATCTGCATCTCTGGACAATGTGAATAATGATGGATGTACATTGTGGGACTTTTTTTTTTTTTTTTTAATAATGGACTAAAACTGTGTGTCTTTAACCTCCCTGGTGGTATTCCCAAGTGTAGCTCAGGGTAAAGTTTCAGTACCAAAAGTGGTAACCCCGAGCTACACTTGGGCTTACCATGCGGCGTTGCACAGGGATTCCCTACAGCGTTTACCTTGTCCTTCGCTCCCGCGATGCGTCTCCTGTAGCGTCCCCGGCCATCTCCTCTGGCCGATGCCGGCATCTGGCTTCTGTGTTCCGGTCCCTGTGACGTTGGGACGTACGGGCACCGGAACCGGTGGCAAATTTGGAAATTTTAAAAAAATTACATTTTTTTTAAAACGATTATTTCATAGTAAAACATTCTTGTATCAAAGCATTTCACATACATTTTGTCCCTACTGCTTTGTCCGGCGCCCTGCCTGCATTTTGACTGTTCTTTCTGCCTGGAAACTTAGAAAAGTCCACGGCGTCCAAAAAGCGTCCCTTTAGGTCAAAAACGGTTTTAGACTGGCTAGAGAACAGCGATAGTAAATCAGAACTACTTGCAGAATTGAGTGATAATGATTCGTGGGGAAATTCATCATCAGACACTGAAAACGATTTTGCGAGTTTGCTCAATGATGTGCGAACTTGGCGCTATATTTCAAATTTCAGTGTTTTTGGTTTGATTATATTATTGAATTAAATTTGTTTTTATTATATTATTATTTTTTATGAGTATTTATTAAATTATAATTTATGATTTCGTGTTTCAAGTTTTATCATATCCGGAATGTTTACTAGACCCTTGTTCGGACTGATTTCAGGGAGTTATTCCTAAATTACAGGCCTACAAAAAAAAAAATACATATTTCCATGCAAAAAAATGGTACCGCTTTCAGCACCAAAAATCTGAAATAATCATACCGCCAGGGAGGTTAATCATTGTTTACTTTAGTAGTAGTAGTAGTAGTAGTACAATGTATCCTCTAGTCATTCACATGGAGAGGCAGGTATCTGGGTGCCCACTAAATGTTAGCGGAGGCTTTTGCATTCTGATAAGACCCCACCAATAGACTCCTGTGACAGACGAACCCAGGACATGTTCTTTTGGAGGAGACTGCAGACTAGCCTCTTGCCTATTGACTATGGGCCCTGGCATTTAAGGGGGGCTATATTCTTTGGTAGGTGTGTGCCTGGGGGACATTTTAGAGTAGTTTTACTTTGGATTCAAGTCCATGTCTCCTCCAAAGACACAAACTCTGAGAACTGGAAGACCAGGATACAGATTTGGGGTCACTGTGCCCATCAGTAGACCCCCACAACCAGGGCCAGGGTTTTGGGGAAGAGGTTCTTGTCCTCGTCAACAAGAGGAAAAGGTGCTCTGTTAGAGGGGGTCCCGCTTCAAATCCATACCAGACCCTCATCAAGAACAAGGGTCTAGTATGTAATTTTTTGGGGGAACCAGTCTCATTTTTGGGGGGAGAGGGTCCCTAATTAACTAGGGTGAGTGTCTGATATAGATGAAAGAAAAACCCTGGCTGTTTTATTTACAAACTGAAGTAAAGCAGCATGAGTTATCATTTCCTGGCAATGTAAATGTAATTTTTGCTGAACCCAAGTATGTTCAATTCCCCACTTTAGAAAATCATTACTAAACACATCTCAAAGGTCTTCTTTCTTCCCTGTACTGTGCTGGGATTCCTCTTCACTGAAAATTCCCATGGAGGCTTACAGTTTTAGGATCACGTTCATCTGTGCCTTCATTCTGAGGCTTAGACCACAAAATTAATGTAATCTTTTCTGAGCATAGGATTCTGAAAGATTGCAAACTTTAGTTACTGAGATGAGATTAGTGAATCCAATAGGCAATATTGTAGAAATTACATGACCACCTTCCTATGAAATTTCCTGTTTTGATTCCACCCAGCACACCTGTTCTTTGTAGTTGTCATTTTATTTTACTTGTATTACTGTATTAACTGAATTGAAATACTATGTATGTGTCTCTTAAAACCTAAAAAATTTTTTTCCTGTTCCTGCTTCCAGTTTGGAAAATGCATATGTAACATCTGTCCAAAATTAGCAGCCTGGAAAGTAAGTGTATCTTACTAGCAATTGTGCACACAGATATGGACGTGGTCATCCATCTTGCTCAAGATTCCCCATCTTGTATCATTCTCTCTCCCTCCAATCCCCCTCCCTCAGGAATGTGGTCTGTGTGTATGCTGAGTTCACAAGGCATCAGACACAGTGGGATAGCTTCATGGTTATAAACCCCAATTAGCTGATGCCAGGGTGTCTGGCAAACTCTTGCTCTGAAGCTAATCGTAAGGCCATAAACCCGTCAGTCATTGAACTTCAAACACATTCCAGAATAGCCGTAAAACATACATCCCATTTAAAAACCATTTTTCATAACTTAAATTAGGGATTTGGTCATAGCAGAGTTCCCCGCCTAAACACCCTCCCCAAATGAGGCAATTGGTTCTCTACTTTAAGGAGACACCCTGCTGGTGGACTAGAAAATAGTCTGTCAGGCCTGAGAGAGATAAGTTGAAGAATTCTCCCTTTTATAAATACTTTTATTGCCCCATTTTGACCTTTTTAGTAATAAATCTTATTTTCTAAAAAGTGTTGAACTGTTTCTAAAACTTTTTAGTGCAAACTCAGAATCCCTGTCTCTGAAGAGTGCTACTGTGTATTTTAAACCTCTATATACATTTGCCTGCGGTAACAGTGTGTATACAGACGATTATTCAAACATCATAGTGTTACTGCTAAGATTGGCGAGTTTCCTCCTTCTCCGTACAAAAAGGCAGTGGTGGCAATGTGAAGAGTTAATTGCGTAATTAACCTGACCCAGTCTCAGGCTGCGGCACATAGGTTGTGGTCCAGTGAGCTGGAAAATCTTTGTGCAGGTTGCAGCTGAGCGTGGCATTGTTACGCACGTGACAGCGCGGTTTTAGATTGGCTAGTCCTTTGGTCACAAGTCGATGAGAAGGACTGGGGGTCTGATGCCGCGACCATAACATACAGTCTTTGGTTTGAACTCTAGTGTCAGTTACAATCAGCTTATGCAGTTAACTAATCAGTTCAAGGCTAGTGGGTTCCTTTTCATTAAGAATTCATTCAGATAAATTTCTTAGTGTATTTGCTTATGGCATTTCATAAAGACGTTGGGGCTTATTAAAAAATGAATGAAGAAAACTGGATCTATGTGTGATTGCTGCCAGTTTCCAGGGCTTGCTAGCAAGTGAAAGAAATCACTTTCCTGGCTTTATGTACTGTTATCTTTTTAGCTTTGATACATAAGCCCCACCATTAAGTTGCATTATTAAATTATTATTGATATGATTCACCCTTTTTAAAATGCTCTTTTTAAAATTCAGTTTTATGCATTGAATTTGACATATCTCCTTTCACCCAGACTGTCCAGACAGTATAGTTACCTGCTAACTTGGAAGCATCCACAGGCAGCTTAACTCAATAAGACAATAACGTCAATAAGACACAGAGGTTGAATTCAAGGCAATTTTAATTCAGAACATAGGATGCTTTTTTCATTCTTTTGAAGTGTAAGAACACAATTACTTTCCTTCCTGTCACTGTGAATTACTACCATTGACAAAGAACATGAAAGGGAGGAGGGGACATGGAAGAATTGGGAAGGATCTAGCTAGGACTAAAACAACTAGCACTAAACAGGAGGGGAGGACAGAGGAAGATACCAAAATCATATTTGTAAACAAGTTGCAGTGGCCAGAATCCACTACTAAAGGTCAGCATACTATAGAAAACTGAACGCAATGTAGTTTATTACATGAAATAAAAAAAACATGAAAGTGGGGCAGAACATATAACCTTGTGATGCGACATTCCCTGCAGACATACATTCACCATTGTGAATTGCTGAATCGCATTTTAAAACATTTAGGCCCATTTTACACTTCTCCAGCATGTGTGCTGCATTACCATATACAGTACATGCTAACACTTCCATTGAACTACATGGGCTGAGACTTGTGATGCAATTTTCTGTGCCCAAAGTCATATGAGAAGTCCCACAAGTATGAAAGGAGCCTAAAGGTCTGGGAGTGGAGGAGAGTTGGCCATTTGTCACACCATGGTGTCATCTTCCTTGTATCCCAAAATACAGTGCATCCAGAAAGTATTCACAATGCTTTACGTTTGCCACATTTTGCTATGTTACAGCCTTATTCCAAAATGGATTAAATCCTCAACATTCTGCAAACAATACCCCATAATGACAATGTGAAAGAAGTTTGTTTTGAAATCTTTGCAATTTATTATAAATAAAAAAACGAAAACAAAATACAAGTACATAAGTATTCCCAGCCTTTGCTCAATACTTTGTTGAAGCACCTTTAGCCCCAATTACAGCCTCAAGTCATTTTGAGTATGATGCTACAATCTTGGCACACCTATTTTTGGGCAATTTCTCCCATTCTTCTTTGCAGTACCTCTCAAGCTCCATCAGGTTGGTTGGGGAGTGTTGGTGCACAGCCATTTTCAGTTCTCTCCAAAAGATATTCAATCAGGTTCAAGTCTGGGCTCTGGCTGGGCCACTCCAAGACATTCACAGAGTTGGCCCGTTGCCACTCCTTTGTTATGTAGGCTGTATGCTTAGGGTCGTTGTCCAGTTGAAAGATGAACTGTCGCCCCAGTCTAAGGTCCAGAGCGCTCTAGAACAGGTTTTCATCAAGGATGTCTCTGTACACTGCTGCATTCATCTTTCCTTTGTCGATCCTGACTAGTCTCCCAGTTCCTGCCGCTGAAAAACATCCCCACAGCATGATGCTGCCACCACCATGCTTCACTGTAGGGATGGTATTGACCAGGTGGTAAGCGGTGCCTGGTTTCCTCCAGACATGACACTTGGCATTCAGGCCAAAGAGTTCAATCTTTGTTTCATCAAACCAGAGAGTTGTGTTTCTCATGGCCTGAGAGTCCCTTAGGTGCCTTTTGGAAAACTCCAGGCGGGCTGCCATTTGCCTTTTACTGAGGAGTGGCTTCCATCTGGCCACTCTACCATACAGGCCTGATTGATGGAGTGCTGCACAGATGGTTGTTCTTCTGGAAGGTTCTCCTCTCTCCACAGAGAAATGCTGGAGCTCGTTCAGAGTGACCATCGGGTGCCTGGTTATCTCCCTGGCTAAGGCCCTTCTCCCTCGATCGCTCATTTTGGCTGATAGGCCCGCTCTAGAAAGATTCCTGGTGGCTCCAAACCTCTTCCCTTTATGGATGATGGAGGCCACTGTGCTCATAGGGACCATCAATGCTGCAGAAATTTTTCTGTACCCTTCCCCAGATCTGTGCCTTGATACAATCCTGTCTCGGAGGTCTACGGACAATTGCTTGGACTTCATGGCTTGGTTTGTGCTCTGACATACACTGTTAGCTGTGGGACCTTATATAGACAGGTTTATGCCTTTCCTAATCATGTCCAATCAACTGAATTTCCCACAGGTGGACTCCAATCAAGTTGTGGAAAGATCTCAAGGATGATCAGTGGGAACAGGATGCACCAGAGCTCAGTTTTGAGTGTCTTGGCAAAGGCTGTGAATACTTATGTACAGTTTTTTTTTGTGTTTTATTTTTAATAAATTGCAAAGATTTCAAAACGAACTTCTTTCACATTGTCATTATAGGGATTTGTTTGTAGAATGTTGAGGAAAAAAATACATTTAATCCATTTTGGAATAAGGCTGTAACATAACAAAATGTGGCAAAAGGTAAGCGCTGTGAATACTTTCTGGATGCACTGTATCTAAGTAATTATATACCCATGGAAAGAAATATATACTGTATTCTATCCACTTTAGTCCCAGAAGGTTTTGCCCCCTTCATGACGAGGCCATTTTTTGCTATGTAGCACTTTGCATTTTTAACTGGTAATTGCACGGTCAAGCAGCACTGTACCCAAACTAAATTTATATAATTTTTTTCACACAAATAGTTTTCTTTTGATGGCATTTGATCACCACTTGTTTTTTTAATTTTTTGCGATATAGATTAAAAAAGACCGAAAATCAGAAGAAACAATATTTTCTCATTTCTACTATAAAACATATCCAATAAAAAAAAATAAAAAAAGGAAATGCCTTCATATATTTAGGCCAAAATGTATTCTGCTGCATGTCTTTGGTAACATAAATCCCAATAAGTGTATATTGATTGGTTTGTGTGAAAGTTATAGTGTTTAAAAAGTACGGTATAAATACTGGAATTTTGATTTATTTATTTTTATACTAGTAAAGGAATTGATGAGTGACTTATAGTGAGACTGTGATAGTTCAGAGGACAATCTGACACTAACGCTGGGGGGGGGACTGATTACCTGACACTGACATCACCAGTGACAATAATACAGTGATTAGTGCTAATAATATATACTGTCACTGTACTAATGACACTGGTTGGAAAGGGGCTAACATTTAGGGACAATCAAGGGGTTAACTGTGTGCCTAACAATGTTTACTATATGTATTGTTTGCTGCTTTGCAGGGGGAAATATTGCACATCGCTGCTGTCTGTAGAGAGCACTGTGTTGTTTACCAACATGTGGCTCTCTTCTGTCACACAATCAGAGGGACCTGGTCATAATTCATTGGCCGGGGAGCCGCTAATAGGCTTGTGCTGCAGCGAATTGCAGTCCAGTTTCCGGAAGAAAAGCCTCAACGTCCATGTACATTACAGTGCCTGTATGAGCCAACCTGCTACAGCATATGTACTGCAGAGGGTGGGCAAACAGGTATACTGTACATTTCACTGCATATTTACTGCTTTCAACATTCACTGACATCCAATTCACCATAAATAGGATGAATGTTGATGGAGAATGTGTGTTGACTGTACAGTGAATGCATCACAATAAATATGAATGGAATCACAAGCATTTAATATAAATGCCCATACACTTGCCTTGTCAGAAGGAAGAGTAAAGCACAACCATTGTGTAGCACAATAGAGCAGGAAGCAGAGCCTGCATGTGTAATGATCAAGTATGACTGCCTACATGTATTGTTACAAAGTCTATACTGACACAGCTTTTTAAAAACATTACCCTTTGCTTGCCCATCCCCGGTATCACAATAAATATGAATGGGTGATTACATCCAGGGGGTGGGATCGTCTGCCTGATCGTGTGATCACTGTGATTGGTTGTCATAGGGGTCACATGGTCGGAAATCAGACCTGATAGCCCCAGATCGTTACTAGAGACCAGGAACTGTCTTTGACAGCTCACTCACTGTGCTGGGAGCACACCTTTAAAGCACTCTCAGAAACCTCAGCCAGCCATTGGCGCATATGTGCAGCATGTGGATGTTAAAGCCCACCCTCGCTTATTCGCTGCAGATACGTAGGTGACCAGTGGGTTATACATTTTTTCAAGCTCACCTTTTATATGTGTAGACTGTTCCTGAAAACCAATGATTTTCAGATATATTTCAAGACAGAAAATCAGAATTCTCTATAACAAACAATCTAAATCTGTGGGAAATAGGTATTTGGTTCTCACCCAAATGTTTCTAAAAATCAAATCAAATAATAATATACTGCATGGTCTGCCTTTGTTATAACTCATTTTAGTAGATTAGCTGACATAAGGTGATACAAATACATGATTTGTACTAGACAATCACTTCCGAAGTTTGCAGAGAATGCAATAAATCAAATCATCATGTTTGACGTGTATCTGCATCTCTGGGCGACATTATTGATAGTGGATTTTTGGGGGTTCCTATATTGTTAAATGGGCTTCCATATTCCAGTAAGCCCCTTGCCTGCAGACCCCCACAGCCATCGGGCCAGGATTATGGGGAAGAGGCCCTTGTCCTCTTCAACATGGGGACAAGTGGCTTTGCCAGGGGGGTCCCCACCCATGTTGAGGAAATTAAGTTTGGTATGTTTCAGGAGGCGGGTGCACCTTTCCTGGCCTGCCAGGCTAAATGCTTGAATAAGTGTCTGGTATAGAATTTTTTTGGGGAGGGGGAACAATTCTTTTTTCTTGTTTTTTTGCATGGAGTTTTCACATAATGCACATATCAGACCTGAAGAACCCTAATATGAAGTTATGGGGAACCCGACACCATTTTTTTATTTTTTTTATTTTTTGTGGGGTCCCCCCAGTGGTTGCTAAATTTTTCAGTTTCTGCTGCAGCTTGAGGTTCAGCTTAGCTGAACACTTGTTCATTTGGGTGTTTGCTAAAACACCCAAACTGTAAACAAATCTGCAGCTCATACATATTGTATACAGTGCAGAGATCTCATATAAATTTCCCTTCTGGTTCAATGTACTTAACCTATTATGTTAGGCTATTTTCTCTATTGTTGTCAAATGTTCTTAAAGTCTAGGTTCACACCTAAGCGTTTTGCGGTGCATTTTGCGTTATGCGTTTATTTATTTGTTACAGGTACTTATATAGAGCTGTCAATTTACACAGAGCTTTTACATATACTGTATATTGTACATTCACATCAGTCTCTAACCCTCAAGGGGTGTACAGTCTAAAGTCCCTAACTTATATTCATACATACACATACTAGGGCCAAGACAGGATCCTATTAACCTAGTGAAGTGTGGAAGGAAACCGGAGTACCCAGAGGAAACCCATGTAGGCACAGGGAGAACATGCAAACTCCAAGCCACTACAGTCCATTTAACTTTATTTCCTATGGGTGACGTTCACACCTCCGTGTTTTCAACTGGTGAGATTTTTGGAAAGGGTCAGGGACGTTTTTAAACGCAAAATGGTGCATTTTGGTTCATTCTAGATGCTGCAAAAAAGCATGTAGTGCGTTTTGATGCATTTTTTAAGTGTTTTGACCCATTTTTATTTGTTTTGTCTTTTTAATTTGCCCAGCATCAAATTAGTGAAAGAAAATCAATAAAAACACATAACGCATTAAAAAACACATAAAAATTGCACCGCAAAAAAGCAGCGGAGAAACATATCAAATGCAAACTACATAGGTGTGAACCTAGCCTAACTCTTCTGGTTGAATGTTCTGTTTTCTCTTAAGATCAAATTTTACATTTGACCTTCAAAAGGCAATAGAAAATGAAATTTTACAAATCTTATGGATATTATTCATGACTTTCATTTAAATTGTTCATACACATAACCCATAGGGTCCTGGCTTGGATTTGAACCTGGGACCTCAACTAAGTACAGTCGCAGTACTAACCACAAAGCCACTGTGCTACACCATAAAAATACACTTAAAGCTAAAAATTCTTTCCTTAGTTTCAGATATACTGGGGAAGAGTTAGAACCCCTATCAGGTTTTGCTGTTATCTGGTGCTCTGTTACAGAGATTTACTCTTACTTCCTGTCCTGCTGTCAACAGTTACAGTACATCAGACAGATATCAGACAAATCTGATATCATTCTTCGCTGTCTATATATTTGATAACACTATTGAGACTTCTGATTACTACTGCAGTGACGTGATCCAGAGTTTCTAGGACCAAGAGTAAAGATATGCTTGCTTTTTAAGACCAGAACAAAGAAGATGGAAAATCAATCACAAAAGTTTCATCTGCCTTTGACTCATTGGTTCCCTAGTTTTTATAAATCAGCCAATCTATGATTTGCAACTATGAAAACAGTATCAAAGTCTCCTGGGGCACTTTTTCGCTAAATGTGCAAAATATTACCATTTGTAACTGAATCATTTAGAAAATGTGTCAGATCTCATTTTTACCTTTAAATGACTCGCACAGGAAACTGAATTCACACGTGGCATAGAAGAAAATGTACAGCGCAGACAGAATAATACATGTGTCAAAAAGTGAAATTGCTGTTAATTGACATTTTTCTAAATTATAACTCTTGATAGCTATATATTTTGCAACAGCTTGGAGGATATGTTTAATTATTCAGCAAGCCAATTGCTGATGCTACAGACAAGAGTTACATGAGGACAGAGTGGTTTTCAGTGCTTCAGTACATAGACATACTGAGGTGCTGATTTATAACTGCAGTAAAAAACAATGGGAAAAAAGACAACGCTATTGCCTACAGTAACCAGTCAATTTTATCTTATGCATGAACCAAGAATTCCTAGCTCTTCGTGGCTCCAATTTTTACGTGAGCTTTAATGTGAAGTACAATGGTTTTGTCATGTAAATCAAGTGCCATCACTTGCTCTGATAGTTGCAAAGTAATATGATCAATGTTGTTGTGAAGAATGAGAGACTCCATGGCTGTTTGAGGATAACATTGGTAATATAAGTTCTCTTGGACATCAGATGCCTTCTTAAAATAGAAAGTATGTGTATGTCTCACTTCCATGAAAAATTCCAAAAACAGCTATTTATTGCTCATATTAAGAAAGTTGGCAAAGCCATGCAAACTGTTCCTTTATGCTACAACTGTATATCCAGAACCAGTAGTTTACAGTACAGATACAGCCTAATATTATAGATGTAGCCCAGCTGCCTTGCAACAGAATGTATTAACCTGAATACAAATCATTGCCCCCTCCCTGCAAACACTGACTGAAAGAGAGAGAGATAAAGACTCAGACTGGTTGGTAGACCCTGGATGGTAGACCCCGTCCACTGGCCCCAGGAATGGGGAAAAAGCATCCTTTTCGTAGGATGCAATCTTGGTGAAGACCTGAAGGAACCAGGATTCTAATTGGCTGCAGCCTCAGACTTTAATGCCACCCAATGCAGTTATAGGGAAGTATCGAGTTAAAGGGGGCACCCTGGATGCAAACACTGACAGATAGAGAGAGAGAGAGAGAGAGAGAGAGAGAGAGAGAGAGAAAGACTTGTACTGGCTGGGAGACCCTGCCCACTGGCTCCAGGACTGAGGAAAAGGCATCCCCAACATAGGTTGGGCATCTGCAATCTTGGTGAATACCTGAAGGTACCAGGCTTCTGACTGGCTGCAGCCACAGCCTCAGATTTTAACTCCACCCAATAGAACTGGCTAGAGAAGCAGAAACTGCCTTGTAGGGGTCTCTGGGCTGGAGAAAGTAATGTGGTGGATGGACTATCCTGTACTATATCAGGAGAGAGAGACTAAATTATGAACTGAGCCCTGCCAGAAGTCAGAGAGAGAGAGTGAGGGCACACTAAGTTACTGTCCTGTGTTGTGGGCTGTATTGCAGTGTTGCTGCTGTGCTGAGAAACCAAGTTGCAAAAGAAACCAAGGGTCCCAAAGAGAGGTCTCCAGAGCTTCTAAAAGTAAGACATCTGGCTTCAAGTGGAGAGAACTGAACTGTGCTACTAATGAACTGATGCTGGCTCGAGAGGGGAGACTATGTACCAAGTGCAATGTCTCGCCAGGTCTCCAAGGAAACAAACCAACAGTTTGTGGTGAGAGACCTCTTGATCACCAATCTCTTTAATTTTCCCGCTTTGTATAGACTTTGCTACCAGATTGGGACAGCTCAGGACCCTTTATTTTGCAGCATCATCTTCCCCAACTTAAGATAGCAAACACCTTGTAGAGACAGCCTTCCATCAGGAGATTCAGGGGCAAGGACCAGCAGACTGCAAATTAGCTCGGACCATTTCCTTACAGTTATACCATGTATATAGGATGCTTATATTGGTAATTGTGCTCTGGCTGGAAATTACGGTTACATTCAATGTTTTGTTTGGGTTTAGTCAAGACAGGGCAATACTGGGAAATGACTATAGTACCCATATATACAGCAGTTTCTAAGGGGGTAGCAATAAACACGCGCAGCTTCTGACCCATGTGCAGATTGAAGACCACATCTGGTGGTATGAACCAAGCCAGCGGGATGGACTCAGTCACCTCTGCCAAGTTTTGTAAAGAGCAGGATGGCCAGTCAGGGCTAAGCATCGTAAAGGACTTCCCTAGTGATGCATATATAGAGGGACATGTCTGCCAAGCAGTTACAGCATTAAATGTGTTCGGTACTAGGCACAAAGTTAGATCAGGAAACCTCCCACACTCATGCACTGTTAGAGCAGAGGAAAGACATTCCTGCCCACTTACAGGTTATGAATAGAGATGAGCGAATCTAACATGACGAAGTGGAATTCGTTTTTCGAATATTAGGAAATATTCGATTCGCGCCGAATCCGAAAATTAGCAAACTTCGGATGCACGAATCGAATTTTCCCAAAAATGGCGGCGACATGTGTGGCGACGGAGCGGGGATCTCTGGGAAGGCGTGCAGACAAGGCGCGCTGACCCATAATGCATTCATTCATGACATGTGATCGCATTAGCCAATCAGCAGCCAGCCAGCCAGCACTGTGTAATGGTGGAGCTATAAATCGCGGCCATCTTAGAATTCTCCATTAGCCTCTGGTCATTCAAGAGAGACAGACCTCTGTGTATTAGGGACAGAGTTAGGGCCACAGAAACTTTAGGGCCACAGAATCGTTACTTAGGGACACAGAATCGTTACTTAGGGACACAGAATCGTTACTCAGGGACACAGAATTGTTACTCAGGGACACAGAATTGTTACTCAGGGACAGACACAGAATTATTACTCAGGGACACAGAATTGTTACTGAGGGACAAAGAATCGTTACTCAGGGACACAGAATTGTTACTCAGGGACACAGAATCGTTACTCAGGGACACAGAATTGTTACTCAGGGACACAGAATTGTTATTCAGGGACAGACACAGAATTGTTACTCAGGGACACAGAATTGTTACTCAGGGACACAGAATTGTTACTCAGGGACAGAGAATCGTTACTCAGGGACACAGAATCGTTACTGAGGGACACAGAATTGTTACTCAGGGACACAGAATTGTTACTGAGGGACACAGAATCGTTACTCAGGGACACAGAATCGTTACTCAGGGACACAGAATCGTTACTCAGGGACACAGAATTGTTACTGAGGGACACAGAATCGTTACTGAGGGACACAGAATCGTTACTCAGGGACACAGAATCGTTACTCAGGGACACAGAATCGTTACTCAGGGACACAGAATTGTTACTCAGGGACACAGAATCGTTACTGAGGGACACAGAATCGTTACTCAGGGACACAGAATCGTTACTCAGGGACACAGAATTGTTACTCAGGGACACAGAATCGTTACTGAGGGACACAGAATCGTTACTGAGGGACACAGAATCGTTACTGAGGGACACAGAATTGTTACTCAGGGACACAGAATTGTTACTCAGGGATACAGAATCGTTATTCAGGGACACAGAATTGTTACTCAGGGACACAGAATTGTTACTGAGGGACAAAGAATCATTACTCAGGGACACAGAATCGTTACTGAGGGACACAGAATCGTTACTCAGGGACACAGAATTGTTACTCAGGGACACAGAATCGTTACTCAGGGACACAGAATCGTTACTCAGGGACACAGAATCATTACTCAGGGACACCGAATCGTTACTGAGGGACACAGAATCGTTACTCAGGGACACAGAATCGTTACTCAGGGACACAGAATTGTTACTCAGGGACACAGAATCGTTGAATTAAAGAGTATGTCAGACAACACGCAGAGGAGTGGCAGAGGAGGCAATGTTTCAGGAGCGAGCAGACGTGGCAGCAGAGGAAGGGGTCGAGGCAGCACTAGTCGCAGCCAGAGGCCAGTGCTCCCGGTGTCATCCAGCGGTCGTGTCTCCACCGACAACCCTGCCGTCATCGATTGGTTGGCTCGGTCGTCTTCCTCTTCCCAGGTCACCTCTGACACCTACAGCCAACGGTCGGTGGGTACGTCAGACACAACCGTTAGTTGGCATGGCCCGGGAGCAAGCCCACTGAAATCACGTGTCCTCTATCTGCCCCTGTCCTTTGGTGTTCCCTCACCAAGCGAAGTATCGCATGCTGTGGGCTCAGCCCCACTGTACAGTGAGGAAGAGCTAACAGAGGGCGGTCAGGAACGGGGGGAGACATCCGCCTCTTCAGCAGCCAGGCGAAGAAGTACTGGCGAGGAGAGTGGCTCGGTAGCCGGTCTAGAGACAGGTCTGTCTCCTGACCCACACGCAGCCGAGGGGGCTAGTAGTGAGGCGGAGACCCTAATTGATGATGATGAGGCTGATCGCACTTGATAGCCTCGTCGTCATCAGGCTATTGCTTCCGCATCATCAGGAGAAGAGGGTGCCAGCTTGGCAGCGAGCAAAACAGTCGGTGGGTTGCCCAGGAGGCAGCAGGGTCGCAGCAGTGTCAGTGGAGCCAAACGGCCACGGAGTAGAGCACCAGCTCCACTGCAGCCTACCACCACGGCCAGTAGTGGTGCCGGTGTGCACGGAGGAAGTAGCAGTCAGCCAGTGAGGAGTATCGGGGGCAAAGTTTCCTACTCGGCGGTGTGGCAATTTTTCGTCAAGCCGCCCGAGGAAGTAAACGTAGCCGTATGTCGACTATGTGGCCAGAAAGTCAAGCGTGGCCAGGGGGCCCATGTTGGGACTACAGCGTTGCGTCAGCATATGCAGCGTCGCCATTCGGTGGCCTGGGAAAACCGTGATAAAGATACGGCGGTTCTGCCTGCCCCAGTCCCCGCTCCACCACCCGCTCCGTTACTTGCTCCGTCACCCGACGTCAATCGCCCTCTATCAGCCAGTCAAGGCTCCAACACCTCTGCTGAGGGGAGTTGTCGCTCGTTGGCATCTTCCGCTCGTTCAGATGCTCCTTCTCCTGCTACTCCTCTTCACGGATTCCGTCAGCAGTCTTTCTTGGAATCCGTTTCCAAGAGACAACAGTTTGCGAGCACGCACCCGACGGTGCAGAAGCTGAACGTCCTCCTGTCCAAGTTGCTGGTGCTGCAGTCCCTCCCTTTCCAAGTGGTGGACTCAGCACCTTTCCGAGAAATGATGGCTTGTGCCGCGCCGCGGTGGAGAGTGCCAAGCCGGCATTTCTTCGCCAAAAAGGCAGTGCCAGCCCTGCATTCACATGTAGAAGAGATGGTGGGCCAGTCTTTGAGCATGTCGGTCTCTGCCAAAGTGCACGGCAGCGCCAACGTGTGGAGCTGTAACTATGGTCAGGGACAGTACATGTCATTTACGGCCCACTGGGTGAACGTGGTGCCGGCACAGCCGCACCAGCAACTTGGACAGGTCACGCCACTTTTGCCTCCACGTTTGCACGTCCTTGGTCCAGCAAAGATGTCCGCCTCTACCACCTCTTCTTCCGCCGTGTCCTCAGCCGCCACCCCCGTGCCAAGTCCCATTACCCAACCGGCATATCACATGTGCAGGGCGCAACGGTGTCACGCTGTGCTGCACCTGGTATGCCTTGGCGAACGTAGTCACACAGGGGAGGAACTTCTGAGTGCAATGAACAGAGAAATCGACAGATGGCTGTCTCCGCGCAAACTGAAAATCGGAACCATGTTGACCGACAACGGAAAGAACATGGTGTCTGCTCTGCGTCAAGGAAGGTTGTGCCATGCGCCATGCATGGCTCACGTGTTCAATCTGGTTGTCAAGCGGTTCCTAAAATCCACCATCCCACTGCAAGACATCCTTAAAATGTCACGTAAACTTTGCATGCATTTCAGCCATTCCTACACCGCAAAGCACACCCTCCTTGAGCTGCAGAACGGAATTCCACAGCATCGCCTGATCTGCGACGTTGCAACAAGGTGGAATTCAACCCTACATATGTTAGACCGCCTTTACGAACAGCGAAAGGCCATCACCGATTTCCTGATGTTACAAGCGGATAAAGGTACTCCCCTGTGTAACTTAGATGTCAGCCATTGGCAGCTCATGCGTGACACCTGCCGCTTGCTCAGGCCCTTTGAGGAGGCCACGCTATTCGTGAGTCGGCAGGACTATGGGATGAACGACGTCATTCCTCTGTTGCACGTCCTGGAACAAATGCTGTTAACAATGGCTGGTCAGGGTGCGGTAGACGTGGCGCACAGATCTCAACGCCACATGACCCCTGTGGGGGCAGGACAGGAAGAAGAGGAGGAGGTAGAGGAGGACATTGGTGCTCAGGAATTATTGAGTGAAATGGGTGGTTTTTCCACTCAGCGGACAGGAGTGGAGGAGCAGGAGCATCTGGTAGAGGAGGAGGAGGAGACAGAGGACACAGACGCACCGTGGCAGGATGCTGTGGAGATGGAGGCAGGGAGTCCCTCGCATTCCTTGGCACAAATGGCCCATAGCATGCTCGGTTGCTTGCGTAGCGACAGCCGAATAATAACCATCAGACAGAGGGATGACTTTTGGCTGTCCACCTTGTTGGACCCTCGCTACCGTTCAAAAATGGTGGCCTTTTTCACACCTGCTGAGAGGGAGGCCAAAATAACGTACTATAAAAACCACCTATGTAGTCAGTTGGTCTCTGCCTTTCTGCGCCAACGTCCATCCTCAGACACTGTGGGCCCTGTGCGCTAGCGTTTCGCTGCCATGGCAGCAGGGGAGGGGTGGGGTGGTAGGAGCAGTGGCAGCTCCACCAGCAGCGGCTGCCTCAGTCGCAGTCGATGATGAGTAGCTTTCTTCACCAGCGCAGTGAGGAAACTACTAACCAGCCGCAGCAGCAGCAGCATCAGGTGGACCTGGAGCAGGAGCTCAAACAACAGGCTTGGGCCTACTTGGACAGCACCCTGCCAACCGAGGTAGACAATCCCCTTGACTACTGGGCAATGAAACTTGACCTTTGGCCCCAACTAGCTGAATTTGCCCTTGAAAGGCTGTCATGCCCGGCCAGTAGCGTGGCATCGGAGCGCGTGTTTAGTGCGGCAGGAGGTATTGTAACTCCGCGGAGGACACGACTGTCCACCCAAAGTGTGGAGAGACTCACGTTTGTGAAAATGAATCAGGCGTGGATTAGTCTGGATTTCAAACCACCAGTTCCTGACACAACTGACTAAATCCGCCATGAATCATGCCCCAAACATGTTATTATTTTTAACATAGGCCTCTGTATGGCCTTCAATTTAAGCTGCTTACGCTTCGCCACTCTGCCATGGGCCCCTGTACCGCCTCCTCTTGCTGCTGCCAGGTCCAGAGTGTGTCATGGGTCCCTGTACGGCCTCCCATTGCTGCTGTCTCCATCGCCACACTCTGCCATGTGCCACTTTCAGGTCTCCTCACACTGCTGGTGGGTTCCATTTTGTCATAGGGTGCTGGCAGATTACGGGCCTCCCATTGCTGCTGCCAGGCCCGTAATCTGCCATGGGCCCCCGTACCGACTCCTCTTGCTGCTGCCAGGCCCGTAATCTGTCATGGGCCCCTGTACCGCCTCCTCATGCTGCTGCCAGGTCCAGAGTGTGTCATGGGTCCCTGTACGGCCTCCCATTGCTGCTGTCTCCATCGCCACACTCTGCCATGTGCCACTTTCAGGTCTCCTCACACTGCTGGTGGGTTCCATTTTGTCATAGAGTGCTGGCAGATTACGGGCCTCCCATTGCTGCTGCCAGGCCCGTAATCTGCCATGGGCCCCCGTACCGACTCCTCATGCTGCTGCCAGGCCCGTAATCTGTCATGGGCCCCTGTACCGCCTCCTCATGCTGCTGCCAGGTCCAGAGTGTGTCATGGGTCCCTGTACGGCCTCCCATTGCTGCTGCCAGGCCCGTAATCTGCCATGGGCCCCCGTACCGACTCCTCATGCTGCTGCCAGGCCCGTAATCTGTCATGGGCCCCTGTACCGCCTCCTCATGCTGCTGCCAGGTCCAGAGTGTGTCATGGGTCCCTGTACGGCCTCCCACTGGTGCTGTCTCCATCGCCACACTCTGCCATGTGCCACTTTCAGGTCTCCTCACACTGCTGGTGGGTTCCATTTTGTCATAGGGTGCTGGCAGATTACGGGCCTCCCATTGCTGCTGCCAGGCCCGTAATCTGCCATGGGCCCCCGTACCGACTCCTCATGCTGCTGCCAGGCCCGTAATCTGTCATGGGCCCCTGTACCGCCTCCTCATGCTGCTGCCAGGTCCAGAGTGTGTCATGGGTCCCTGTATGGCCTCCCATTGCTGCTGCCTCCACCGCCACACTGTGGCTCCACACTCTGGTTTTGGCCCCGTGACTGCCCAAATGAGTGAAGTGTGCGGTGATTCTAAGATCGACGGCACTCATCTGCATGTCATACTGACTGACAGTATTATTTCTCTTCCCCAGCAGACTCCAAGGGCATTTAAATTAAAGGTACAGTGTTCTGCACTAATATAAAGGCTCTCTGAAGCCTAGAAACACCCTTTTTATAAGTTAAATTCGCAGCGAATATATTCGACTCGAATCAAATTTATTCCGCGAATTCGCCGAATCAGCCGAATCGAATTTTTGAATAATTCGCTCATCTCTAGTTATGAACTTACATATGACCAATGAAGCTGAGGTACAGTTAATTCAGATGAAACCACTGGCAAGATGCTCAGAGAGTCCATGTCAGACAGTGCTTGACCCATGGGTAGTAACCACAGTCCTCACACCATCCCCAGAATTCCCTCTTGCCTCCTTTTTTACTGATGTAGGAAGACTGGTGGAAAGCTTGCTGAAGAATTCATCTCCACCTGTCAACTATGGGTACAAAACATCACAGTTTTAATCAGGAAAGGCTCCTGTGTCCTTTAGGGAACATGATTTTAAGATATAAGTAGACCAAGTGGTATGCGCCATGGAAGAATGGAAGGTCTCAAACACCATCAAAAGACAGACAATAATTGGGAGTCTGCCATTCCATGCTTCTTACATCATCCAGAACCTAGAGACAAACAGGGTTCCACTGTGGCTGAATGTCTGTGTCTGATGGAGCAAACTGTGGCAGACAGGAACCTGATAGAAGTGCTGGTGTATATGGACAATCTGATAGTCTTCAGGAGGATGCTAGAAGAGAATGAGCAATGACTGGAAAAATGTGCTGAAGCAACTTCATAAAGAGGGGCTGAAGCTTTTCTTAGAGAAATGTCAGTTCTTCCAGTCATCTGCCACTTATCTGGGACATGTCATCATCTCCATTGAGGGAGTGATCAAAAACCCCAAGAAGTCCCTGGCTGCAGGGAACTATACTGTGGCTCAGCATTATAGGGCAGAGCCACAAAACGCAGGGTCCAGACCTTCTGAGTGTAAGACTGTTAACTTCAGATGGAGAACACTGAGCTGTGCTGATGCTCTGGTCCTCCTTCAGACCCTGAGCGTTCTGTGTCCCAACCCCGCCCTCAGCTTCTTCCCTGTAGCAGAATAAGGTAAGGTGGGTGCACTGTGATGTAAAGAAGGGTGGGGAACTCTTGAGTTCTGATGGTGGAGCGGCTCTTGATATCAGATGTAATGGGGTGAGCTGCTCTGGGCATCTAGTCTTACAGATACAAATGGCCATTTGAGGGCAACCATAATGCCGATGTGGCTTACAATGAAATTAAGTTTGACACCCCTGCTCTAGGGGAAGGTGAAGGATTTTGTCTTTTCACTTGATGCATACCTCGACTGAAGAAGCATAATTTTCAACTGCTGGGATTTATGTTTTTCTTCAGTTGAGATTATTTATACTTTTTGACTTTATTTTTATATTTTTTCAAGAATTTATTTGCGTGTAGCATATGAGTTTCTTTGGACAAAATATTGTTGTCACTTTTATACACACATATTTGCACATTTTTATGAAAATGTGTATTTCAATGCTTTATATGACATTTGTATAGTTCTTCATGCAGTTTTCAGCGCAGCACATGTATACACATTTGTTTTGAATAAGTTTCACTTTATGCTGTTAGGTGTGTTGTGAGTTTGGGTTCAGTCAGCCAGGTCGCCACTGGAAGATGACAGAAGGACCCATCTATCCAACAACATCTAAAAGGGGTACCACTACAAGGAGTTGTTCTTGGATTATAGCACAGATACAGCCTAATATTATAGAGCTATCGTTTTTGCTTTGTGTGTTGCACAGATATAGCCTAGTATTATTGTTATTATTTGTTAATAGCACAGATACATCCTAATATAATTAATAATTCTTTGTTTTCAGTGTGGTTAAATTCTAATATTATAGAATTATTCAAGATTTTAGGATACGGTATAGGATCATGCCAATCATTCCCATACCTCCCAAACGTTTTGAGATGGGAATGAGGGACATCTATTACCAAATGTATGTAGGCATTGGACACACCCTCTGCCACACCCCTTTTAAAGAAGAATAATGCAAAAATGATTAGCTAAACCCACAAGTGTTTTTTTTTACCATTACTATTCCTTTATACTGCCTTTTGAAATTTATAAATGCAGCAATTTAGAAATTGGATGAAAGATTTAGCACTGGGAAACACTTTTTGAATAATAAAAAGTGCATTTTATATACAACTATATGGATCAGACCAAAATGAGGGACAAATGAGGTTAAAAGAGGGGCTTTTTTCCAAATCAGGGACAGTCCCTCGAAATCAGGGACAGTTGGGAGCTATGCATTCCTTTGTGCCCCGGGTTATCTGTGCATGAACTACTACAGGTTTTCAGATACAGCCTAATAATGTTGTCACGATCTTGGGACAGGCTCAGAGTCCAGTAGCTGTAACAACAGACAAGCTTGTGGCTGTAAACAATAGGGACCCCCTCAAAAAAAGAGGTTTCAAAAGAGAACCAACAGTGGTGCAAATAAGAAAAACAGCTTTATTGAGATCACAAACAGGTAATAAGGCCATTAGGCCAAGAATCCTCCATTAACTTTAAAATAAGGTAAGATAATGTTATCTGCTTAAAATCAGACCTGGGCCACACACATATTCAAACAAAGCGCTTACCAACTACCATCCATCTTAAATGAGCATAATGAATGAGTCAGTTATATCCAGAGCCTCATATAGCGGGTTCAGCCGAAAAAGCAATGGCAGCGCTCTGGGCATCAGACTCACCAAGTATACCTGATAACTTGCAAAATGCTAACAATCATCATGTAGGTAAACATGGGTCAAAGGGGCTATGTCCTGACGAAGCTCACGGTCACGTGGGCAAAATGCGTTGATGTAGGCAGCGTCAGCTAGCCCCGGAACCACGCCCACATGGGTGGTAACGCTTGTACCCACTTTATGCTGCATCATGCCTGGCGCCAACTTCAATACCACCTTCGCTTCACAACCTAGACTGCCACTTTGAGGACTTTTAACCAGCGGATCATCTACCTGACCTTACGGGGTAGCGGAGGCTGACATGGTCCGTTTGTCTGGATGAGATCCAAGTTGCTTCACAATTTTGCTATCTATGTGGTGATCATAATACCACCAAGGAGATCCACTCTCTGCTCTGAGGAAGAAGCTCCACTTTGAAACACGTTACCGCCCATCCACGCCATCACGTTCCAACGCTGACGTCACGTCTGCCCTGGCGCCATTTGCATTTCATGCTGGTTCTCTGCAGTGGTTGGCCGCTCCAGGATCCTCTCTCCAGCTACAACCTTGATGCTTGGACACCTTCTGTCCTCCTTTGGTTCCCGGGAGTCTGGACCACATCATTGGTGACATGCCTATCTCTTTTTTAAATCTCATAAGTTGCCAATTGTCATTGTGCTAATAAACTGTACACCTAATGTTGTACTTAGTCCAGCGCCACTCTCCTTTCTTTCCTATACAAGCTAACTAGCCTCAAACTTTCACAACACTCAAGTTGTGAGCCATTTTAACTGCCAATACCAGTGCACCTATGCCTTAGCTACGGGGATACATTTTTGTAGTGGTCATTGACCCAGACTTGTACCGTTTATATAACCCACATCGGGTCTCAACATTTAACCCATGTGTACCTATATGATGATTGTTAGCATTTTGCAAATTATCAGGTATACCTGGTGAGTCTGATCCCCAGAGCCCTGACATTGCTTTTTCGGCTGAATGCGGGTGAACCCGCTATATGAGGCTCTGGATATCATTGACTCATTCATTATGGTCATTTAAGTTGGATGGTAGTTGGTAAGCACTTTGTATGAATATGTGTGTGGCCTGGGTCTGATTCTAAGGAGATAACGTTATCTTGCCTTATTTTAAAGTGAATGGAGAATTATTGGCCTACTGGCCTTATTACCTGTTGGTGATCTCAATAAAGCTGTAAATCTTATTTACACCGCTGTTGGTTCTCTTTTAAAACCTCTTTTTTTTAGGGGGTCCCTATTGATCTCCTGACTGTTCTTTGACTCTGTCTTGGTTTTGAGGACCCCACCTTAGAATTTAAGGTGAGTCAGTGATTCAATCAGCAACCTGTGATCTGGCTTCCCATTGAGGGAATAATAATAATAACTGCTGTTATTACCTTACTATTTGTGGTTGTAAACAAGCTGGACTTGGTACACCAATAGCGGCAACAGGATCGGAGCAAGCTGAAGTCCGTAGCCAAAAAAATCAGATTTGAAATAGAGAGCAATGAACAGTGGCCAGTGAAATGGCAGCCAAGGGTCGAAATACGAGTGGCAGTAATAATGATGCAGTGTAGCATTAGCAACAAAAAGCAAGATACTGGCATAAACACAATAATCTGGCAAACAGGAAGTGTAGAGGCTTTGTGTATATAGGAAGTCTAGGGGAGAAGCAGGGAGTTCAGCAACAAATTAGGTATCTAGGATGATTGACCATGTTGGAGATTCTGTATAAAGCCCTACAGAACAGACAGTGCACAGTCCACATACTTGTACCTGCTGCTTCTCTGCTAACAGGAAACAGGTACTTTATTACACAGAAAAGACATGTGGTTTTATCATAGATGCAGCTTCAAACTTATAAACACTGCCATCTACTGGTTGAATAATATATCTCTACTGAACACTGACACTGATGTAGTTGTACAAAAATCCTGTATATGAGCAATGTATTCCAACACCCCCATTCAACAACTACTCTTTATATAAGTCCCATTTCGGAACTCAGTTCTACAAATCTTGCAATCGGTTTTCTCAAAGCATCTGCAATCATGTTGAGTTTCACAATACGTAAGCACAATTACATTTTGTTCAACCAGATCATGAATGCATTGACATCAATATGCTTTGTTGTGTCCTTGACCTTCTCATTGGTGGTAGTTTGACACATCCTTGATTGTCCTCATATAAGATTGTAGACAGGGACATTGGCCCTCCAAGCTCTTCAAGCAATTGATGTAACCACACAGCTTCTTGACTGGCATAGGCAGCAGTAATGTATTCTGTTTCTGTAGAAGACAAAGTTACTGAAGTCTGCTTCTTGCTGGACCAAGAAAGAGGACTGTTTCCACTTGTGGACTGTAACTACATGTGGATTTGCGAGTGCTTAGGTCACCTGCCCAAGCAGAGTCCACATACCCTTTGAGGTTCAAATCACCAACTGGTGACAGCTTTAGACTCAAGTCTTTCATTGTTTGAGATATCTTACATGACTCTCTTAATTGATGTCCAGTCTCTTTGATGTGGTTCACTCACATGTCTACAAAAAAGTGCCATGGCAGATGCAATGTCTGAACGTGTAGTGGTTGAAATATACAGCAATGCCCCCATTGCTTGTCTGCACTGATCATTAGTAGTTAAAATATCCTCAAACCCTTCTGTCTTTAGGTATGCAGTGTCCATGGTTTAATAAGAAGCTGCCGTCTTCTTTATGCTGTATGTTAATCCCTAGGTAATATGTCACATCCCCAAGATCTTTAAGCACTGCAGTCAACTTTGCTACTTCCTCGTCGTTTTTGTGAGTAACAATCAAGTCATCCATATAGAATAAATTATACATATATACATAATCAACAAATTTTGAGTATAGACATGGGTCAACTCTGCTTCGTATAAGTCCTTTGTCTATCAAGACTTTGTTCATTTTTTAATTCCATGCTTGAGCTGATTGCTTGGGTCCGTCAAATAGATTTCTGCATCTTGAACACAAAATGCTCGTCTCCATTTTTCATGTATCCTTCTGGCTCTGTCATATATACTTACTAACCACTTAAGGCTCCATGCACACTAGCAGTTTTTTAAGCTACTAGAAGCTGTTATTAGCATTTTTTATGCTTCTAGAAGCTAAATAGTGTTATCCTATGTGTTTATGCACACTACTTTGGGCTATTACGTTTTTTGAGCTTCAGCATCTAGGAGCAGAAAAAAATAATTTTTGTAGAGTTTTTTGGAGTGTTTTTCCAGCAGAAAAAAATGCTAAATGCTCCTCAACACTACTAAAATGCTCCTAACAGTTTTTTTCTATGTGTACTGTAAAAAAGCTAATAAGATGCTAACAGTGCTAACACTGCTCCTAAAACGTTACTAAAAAATGCTATTACCAGCATTTTTTATCCTGTGTTTTATCAAGTGTTTTTTGAGCTTAAAAAATGCTAGTGTGCATGGAGCCTTATTAGGTACACCTTGCTAGTGCCAAGAAAATATCCAACACACTATTACATCACCACCACCAGCCTGAACTGTTTATACAAGGCAGGATGGAGCCAAGCTTTCATGGTGTTTACACAAAATTCTGACCCTACCATCTGAATGTCTGCCCATTCTCCTCTGACCTCTGACATCAACAAGGCATTTTCCTCCACACAACTGCTGCTCACTGGATATTTTCTCTTTTTCAGACTATTCTCTGTAAACCCTAGAGATAATTGTGTGTGAAAATCCCAGTAGATCAGCAGTTTTTGAAATACTCATACCAGCCTGTCTGGCACCAACAACCATGCCACGTTCATAGTCACTTAAATCCCCTTTCTTCCCCATTCTAATGCTCAGTTTGAACTTCAGCAAGTCGTCTTCACCACATCTACATGCCTAAATGCATTGAGTTGCTGCCATATGATTGGCTGATTAGCTATTTGTGTTACCAAGCAATTGAACAGGTGCACCTAATAAAGTGGCCGGTGGGTGTATATTTCCTTTTTGATACTACCCTTGTGATATCATGGTGCTTCACAACCATTCTCTGAGAAGCCACCACAGTTAACAGTGTTCTGAAAGTACTTTGTTTTTCAACTGGAGCAAATGTAGCATGCTAACCCTCACAAAATTTTGGTGAGTACCCTTTTACCACTAACTGTGCTTTGTAACTACAGACCTTGCCTTCAGAGTCGCATTTTGCCTTAAAAACCAATTTGCAGCTGATTGCACGCTTTCCATGAGGTAGCTCTGAAAGTGTCCATGCAGTTCACTAAGAGATGTCATCTCTTCATCATCATGAAGCCTCTCATGGCCTGGTTTCTTCTTTTACAGTATTTGGATTGTCTGCGTTATTTTCTATTTTTGTGTCACTTTGTTGCTTATGTTCGGTGACACTGATGTGGAATTTCCCTCAGTTTGAAGCATTTGTGTTAGTTCATGAAATTCTGGACACACTGCCGTTACATCTGTAAGTTTAGCCTTTGCAAGTAAGATATCCCCTTTTGAGAAAGCACAATTGGATGGTCACTACATTGCCTTGTTTTGTGACCTTCACAGACAAAAGGCTAGTTTTAAGAGCAGGGACATACAGGACATTTTTCACAGGTATCTTTCTAATGACACACTGGGAAACAGGAGAATAAAGAAAACCGTTTCCCTTTTCTTTCTTATTTCATTATTTTCCCATTGATTGTGGAGATTCTGTTTTACTCTGATCAAGATGAATAAAGAAAGTTCTGTCATTTGTCATGTGACCTGTAGCTCCTGAATCAACACACCATGCCTGAAAAATTAGGTGCAAGTTGTGGACTGAAAAATATATTCATTATCCAAAGTAAAATCAGTTTTTCCCTCACACTTTTGGCCTTTTGTAGTTTAGTTTGTTTTTGCATTTTAGCTTTTCAGATTCTGCAGTCTGCTTTTAAATGACCTTGTTTCTTGCACACAAGGCATTCATGTATTTTTTGTTGCATGTTACTGTTTTTATTCTTGTTTTTCGTCTTTAACCACTTGCCTACCAGGCACTTATACCCCCTTCCTTACCAGGCCAATTTTCAGCTTTCAGCGCTGCCGCACTTTGATTGACAATTGCGCGGTCATGCAACATTGTACCCATATGAAATTTTGATCATTTTTTTCTCACAAATAGAGCTTTCTTTTGGTGGTATTTAATCGCCACTGGGCGCTTTACTTTTTGCGCTATAAATTAAAAAAAGTGCAAAAAATTTGAAAAAAAAAAGTTTATTTGTTTCTTTTATAAAATTTTTCAAACAGGTATTTTTTCTCCTTCACTGATTTGCGTTGATGAGGCGGCACTGATGGGCACTGATAGGCGGCACTGATGGGCACTGATAGGCGGCACTGATGGGCACTGATAGGCAGCACTAAAGGGCACTGATAGGCAGTACTAATGAGGTGGCACGGATAGGCGGCACTGATAGACAGCACTAATTAGGGGTCACGGATAGGTGGCACTGATATGCAGCACTGATAGGCGGCACTGATAGGTGACACTGATGATGGGTACTGATAGACGGCACTGACTGGCATCACTTCTGGGCACTGACTGGCGGCACTGACTGGCACAACCCCTGGGCACTGACTGGTGGCACTGACTGGCAGCACTGGTGGGTGGCACTGGTGGGTGGCACTGGTGGACAGCACTGGTGGGTGGGCACAGGTGGGTGGCACTGGTGGGCACAGGTGGGTGGCACTGGTGGGCACAGGTGGGTGGGCACAGGTGGGTGGCACTGCTGGGCACATGTAGGTGGCACTGCTGGGCACAGGTAGGTGGCACTGCAGAGTGGCACAGGTGGGGGCACTGCTGGGCACAGGTGGGGGCACTGCTGGGCACAGGTGGGGGCACTGCTGGGAATGGGTTGGCGGGGCTAGTGGGCGCACAGCTGATCGGAACTTGCGGGGGTCACTGCTGGGCACCGATCATCAGGGCACTGATCATCAGTGCCCTGATGATCGGTGCCGATCCCCGCTCTGACAACTGCCGGTTCTCGGCAGTACTTTCCTCACGATCTGACAGCGTGAGGAAAGTGCAGCCGAGAACCGGCACTTGCATTTTCCTGTGATCAGCGTGTCATTGGACACCGCTGATCACGTGGTAAAAGGCCGGTGGGATCGGCCTTTCACCACATCTCGTGATCAGCTGTGTCCGTAGGACACAGCGATCACGGAGATCGCCGGGTGCGCGCCCCCTGGGGCGCGCAGGAGAGCGCGTTCTGGGAGGACGTCATATGACGTCCACTCAGAACTGGCCGGCCGCGGTGAAGCCGTCATTCGGCTATGCGCGGTCGGCAAGTGGTTAAAGCAGACTCTGCGATAAAAGCAACATCACTATTAATGCTTTCCGTTTTACACTTATATTCATAAGCTTCCCCTTAAATTATTCAAATGTCAGTTTATCATCTGGACCTGCATCAAGTGCTGTGACAAGTGTTTCATAACCTTCTGGTAAACCACTAAGTAATGGTACTGTGACATGAAAATCTTTTATTTTTTTCTCCTATACCTCTTAGGCGTTTAAAGATTTCCAGGGTGTGCCTTATGTAATCCTGCATATCCTGGCCTTTCATCAGCTTGGTTTGGTATAGCTTTCTAATCAAATACAGTTTGGAGATTAGCTCTTTCATGCACCTTTTGTAGTACTTCCCACATTTTTTTAGAAGTTTCACACTTACATACAGTATATGTATGTATGATTTGATCATCTTCTATGCTAAAAGAGATTGTGCTTTGTGCTTTCTGATCTTCCTCTATCCATTCACCTGAAGGGTGTTCTGTAGGCCTGACTTATTTATACATTTCCACGTACCTTCTCTTATTAGCAGTATTTTCATCTTGAATTTCCAAGACTGGTAGTTCTGGTTTGTCAGATTTGCAAATTAAAGAATTGTTGAAGCAGCGTTATTGGCCATTTTCTTCTATTCTGTTGCTGTATCTTACACTTCTTTTTCTGTAGCAGGCTATGACTGTGTGTCTGGGCCCATAACCTGTTAAAGATTCCGTATATAGCCCTACAAAACAGACAGTAAATGGTCCATATGTTGTTAGAATTTCTATGAAGGGAAAAATTATATTTTATCACAAGTCTCTCATTTTATATTATGGAAAATCTAAAGACTATGTTTACATAGACTCCTCTCATAGTTAATGATACAATGCCTTAAAAGGACTGTGTCAGGAATGGACTCACCGCTGGTGGTGCTGGGACTCATCTGCCTTGTGGGCTGCAGTACCGGTGCTTGCCAGCGGGTGCTTTCAGCAGCTAGGATCTCACTCCTGCAATCAAGCCATAACCTGAGGCTGATTGCAGGAGGTGTATTTAAGCAGGACCAGGCCTGAAATCAGCGCCTTGGTGTTGTTTCCCATGAGCCCCTGTACCTGGTCCTGTCGTCTGCCTGCCTCCTCTGCTGACTCTGACACTGTTCGAACTCCGCCTGCACCGACCCCGGCTACTCCTGACCTTTCTCCTGCCTGCTCCGTTTGTACCTTGTCTGCCCGATTGTTCCTGACCCAGCCTGCCTGACCACTCTACCTCTCCAGCCTGACTACGCCTGTCTGTGTTCCTGAACATACTGACATTAGTTGGAGGTTTGGTTTTGTTTGTGCTGTGCGTTGTATACTCATGTAGTTCCTAATAAATTATATTCTTATTACATCACTCCTGAAGCCTGCCATTCCCTGTGTCAGTCCACACATTTCTGGTCATACTTGGATCCCTGACAAACTGTTTGTTGAGATAAAGAGACACATTTGACTCCAAGTAAATACACCTGGATGACATGGAAACCTAAAATAAGCTGAAAGAGTTACAATAAAATTAGACACAGTTTCTTTTCATATAAACAGGATGAAAGTTAAATAAAACGATACCTCTGTGTTTACGAGAAATTCAGAAAACACAAAAATGGGATTGTGGACTTTATTTGCCCTGGTGAACTAAGATTAACATCCTGGGACAGTTTAAACAATGACAGTATATCTCTATTTTCACCAAATGAGGGACATTGTATACTTAACAAGAAATCAACATGTGAGGAACTCTCTAAAAACCAGCCTGAAACCAAAGGGAAAAAAAAGGAATTATATTTTCAGAACTGTATAAAAATAAAATTTGATACTTCTGAAATATTTCATAAAAAAGACTAAAAGAGCATTAAGTATTAAGATGCTTATCCATTTAAATACATATGTCCAAGATTAAATATATTATTTGAAGGAAGACTGAAAGGGAAGTTATAATCCCATTATCTATATAGTGTGTTGAACTCTTTATCATTATTGTTAGAAATATTGTATGTGTGCTACCATAGCCATAATCAATACGTATTATACAAATCATATATATATATATATATATATATATATATATATATATATTTCTATTTTCTTTGTGTACAACTATTATTTCAATCACTATATGAAATTCCACCTTTTGATAGCTAAAACTCTCAATTTAATTGCTGCTACATCAGAATGTACTGATCATAAATTAGGAATCATAACTACTCCCCAAGGCAAGGTCCAATTCATCACAGATTAGTCAATTCAGTGTTTCCAATTAAACTCAAAATAGTCATGATTTATCTGAGAGTGACACTCAGTGGCCAAAGTGTGGTAATGCAAAAATAAACATGGGTTTGGTTATCAAATTAATTTACCAATAGGAAGAATGTGCCACCTTCTGGGCTGGGTTTATTCACATTTTATGAATGTATTGTGTGCCATTAGATAAAAACAGAATTCAGGTAGACAGGAGGGTCACAACCTTCTGATGACACAAACACACACACAAACCATCTAAAAGGACTATCTACACAGCCATCATCTGACACTTAATTGAATCCAGGACACACAGCTCCAGCCTGTCTAGACACCATTTTGGAGAAGCTTAACTCCGCCCATTAATCAGCAGCCATCTTTGGGTTTGATCATCAGTTATCAAAAGGTTACCTGATATTTGGAGGGTAATTATAATATATCTCCTATTGCTTTAGCTTGATTAGATTAATAAGCCTATTGCCATCTTTCTTGTTTTAACCTAATCGCTCGCCCCATGATAACATAACCACCCAAGTTAACTTTTATATTTTTTATTTTTCTGTTCTTGGGCCATATTGGCATACATTTTTGCATAGCTTGATGCTTATTTCTTCGGCAGGGGAACAACAGTTGAATTCTGTAAAACACAGACTATTGTCTGATAATTAGTTATCATTGGTTATTTTGTCTACAGAGAGAAATTAATTATTGAATTTAATTCATTATATATATATATATATATATATATATGATCTATTGTTATGGGCAATTTTTGAACTTTTATGCAAATATATCTTGTCTTGTGTTTATCTACTGCTTCTATGCTAACAGGAAACAGGAACTTTATTACAGAGAAAATACTTTTTTTTATCATAGATGTAGCTACAAACATATAAACACTGCCATCTACTGGTTGCAGAATATATCTCTACTGAACACAGACAGTGATGTAGTTGTACAAAAATACATGAACAATGTATTTCAACAGACCAAGACCCCAAATTCAGGTCACTCAGTAGGTAAAGCAACAGCCAAGCAAAAAAAGCATGCCTGGGTTTGGTTCCTGACAAAATGTGTATACAATCATCTTTTTGGTCTTCATCATTTCAATACATGTGAACAATGATTTCCATGTAGTAGGGCTTGGAAAAGAATGAAATGTATAGGCATTATCCTACTCTATAGAAGCCACTGTTTCCATGCACTGCAATAACAATTATTTACAAGCCTGAAACAGGTGTACACAGTTTGAAATAAATGGCTCTATAATTTTAGTTTGTATCTGTGCTGTAAATCACTGGTTCTGGATGTATAGTTGGCTCAGGAGCATAAAGGAATAATTTGAATGGCTTCGCCCATCCAGTCACCCTGTTACGGGAAGGCATCACCTTCATCATCATGAAGAAAAGAAAAATACATTTCATCATACACCACCTACACTCAAGGCAATTCGTGTACACAGTAATGTACTAGGTTGCCACAATCCTAGTATTCCTATATTAAGAGAAGGAAGAGAGGCAGATATCTATAAATTTGTCCATCTTGCCCAAGAATGGCAATTTTCACTAAGCAAACAAATGAAAATAAACAAACGTGATTGCTTTACAATTCAGATGCATGCCTCTCAAAAAGAGGGGCTTTTTCTTAATGCAGTCACTATCAACTATACTACATGTAGATGTTAGTTATAACCTTCTGCATGCATAGGCAAAATTGTTCAAGTGATTAAAAATAGCTTTTTATTCCTGTGCAGAATAACCATGAATGATTTACAACACTGATGCAGTCTTAGTAATACAGTCCCTGCTTCTAATTAGGTCATGAAAATATTTGACTGTAGTGCAAGATCCGGAGCAGATTGGATTATATATGTTAACTTTAATTTGTCAGTTAAAAAATACAGTTAGCTCATAGTGGACAAATACAGTGTTAAACAGAAATGTCCGATTCATATTTATTTGAGACGTAAACTAAGTATATTCATGGAAAAGAAAAGCAAGAAGTCTAAAGATGTTTTGTGGCTCTTAAAAAGTGTATAAGCCTTGGCAGGCCCACCTATAATTTGACTTGGCTGGCCTTACAGAAAAAATGTATGATATCTGAATGTTGACTTATAGTGATGAAGAGTTATTCCCACAAGATAGAGATATTTAGAATGCACTACAGTCCTCGCAGTGTGATGTTTCTCTCCATATTTCACTTTCTGAAGTGCTTCCAAAACCTGACTGTTCAATGTAATCACTGAAAATATATCACACCATAATGTAGATTATACATCAAAATCATCTTTACAAGAGAGCTGCTTCAAATAGGGCTTGGCTTTATATCCCCACTTTGATGTTTCAATGATGTCTTGCTGTAAGGAGGGATGTCCATGCTATTACCACATTGGAAAGTTGTAATAGTTTCCAGACAAAGAAAAGCATACTTAATGCACATGTGTCCTTTTCCATATGGAACTGGGTCTGCCTCTGCTAAGACTGTTTTCAGACAAGGGATGCTTTTGGAATTTAGTTACCTGCTATACTAAGTGTATGACCAAGCCACCCCCATTTCTGCAGTAGGATCTCCAGACCTTTCACTTCCTTGTTCTCATCTGCAGTTTGTAGGCCTGGCTGGTGGTAGGTGGGTGGTACTTCCTCCATGTTCCCCTCCTCGTTGGGCACTAAGTATGGGTCACATAGGGTCCTAACCTGTGGTGGGTTCTTCAGGGCTACACTAGGCACCTTAATCAGGGTCACTCACCTTACACATGGAGTACCTTTATTTTGTGTCGTATCCATATATGCCCCAGGACAGGGCTGAGGCCACTTTCAGAGAATACTTGACCTTAAGGTGGACCTCTAACTTTAGAGATGGCCATACACTGTGTACACTTCAACAATAAATTGTACTCCAGTTAAGTCTCATGTTCCCATGTCAGTGTATACCTTCACTGCAACTTGTTGCAATTAGGAGGGACATGCTGAGCCTATGCCCACTCCACCTGTCCAGCTTATCTTCACTACCTCACTACTAGTAACAAATGGGTCCTGCTAAGCACTGCATTAATACTTCCTCTTCCATACCTGTGCACAGGCCAGGGACCTCTGCAGTGCTGATCTGCTCCCGTTGCTACGGGAGACAGACCACTCACAAAGAAAGTGCTGACAACTCCCTCACTGGAAGAGGATGTACCATTTATCACAGACATCATGTAAAACCTCCATTAACCTTGGTAACCACGTTTGTACTCCACACTGTGTTAACTCTTACAGAGCTGTCTTCATACCCCATTGTGCTTTACTGACCCACGTGGTGGACTGTGGTAGACATGCTGTAGAATGTTCCAGTTACTTGCATTACACCTCTTTATTAACCTCAGACCAGGCAATGGACAAGGTTTCAAAAGTTTTACTGGAAACTCTTAGCATTACAGGACACAGTGCACAGTCTTTCCCTAACATCCTAGTAACTAGGCTTGTGCCTGCCTTAGAGTACCTGCATAGGTAAAAGTCCATCTTGGCAGTCCCCATTACATGGTGGCAGACTTCCATCACCAGGCAATCTTCATCAGGACTCCGGACTTGGCAACGGCATCAGAAGTGTGGCGACAGAAAACAAGGACCCCAATATCCAGACCCTTGTCTCTTTTATAATGCCACAGGATCAGAGGGTTGGACCCAAAAAGCCCACCAAGGAAAACCCAGGAAACACTAAACTGCAATAGGCAACTTTCCTATAAGTTACTCACCCTAGAAATATGCACAATTCTACATAAATGATGCATCCTCAGATCTTGCAATGCATGAATGGTTTCACAAGATTTGTATCCATAGAATAATACAGATTTTATGTTGTTGTTTAATATATGTACTGTAGCTTAGCATGGATTACCATATATTGCTGAAAATGGTAAAGGCATTTTCCTTTCCACAAGATCCTGTTGTGTAAATGTCAATCCTTTCCCTTGCATCAGTGGTGCTATCCAGGTGTAGGCAGGAGTTCCCCTTAGGGGTTGCTCCTCCTATTTGGATACTGGATAGACAGAGAGTAGAGAGAGAGACAATTAGGTCCTTTTCCATGGTTCATGAGGGGCTGACATCTATTCCTGTTCTTTGAAGCTTGCTAGAGGGAGTATGGATACATGTACTTAAGTAGTATTAACCAAAAATGTTACATTTTGCAGTTTACCAATCCTTAGATGTGGTGGCTGCACTAGTTTTCTTTTTAAGTTTTTTTTATTCCCGTTTTCACCTGGTGATCTGGTCAGTAATACATTTCCTCTTGTATTAGAGTGTCCCCACTCTGGATGAAGGAGCACAGGGGCACCTTTGGACAGCAGAATTTTCAGTCTGGAGGAGGGGAGTGTTAGATGGACTAACAGATTTAAATACAGTAACATATTGAATCCAAACTCCAGCTCACACTGCAGATACACAAGCAGTTACAGCAACAGTTTTTTTTTTTTCATTTTGAGATAAAGGTTTCACATGAATACATAAATGCTGATCCTTGTAAGCACCCCTATCAGTTGTAAATGGTTTGACTCAACATTCTAATTACTATATTTGCTGGAGAGCTTGTTCTGTGGAAAAAAACAACATACTTACTGACTGGATCACCAGGTGAAAACAAAAGAAATCCTAAAAAAGAAACCTAATGCAGCCATCACATCTATTGGTAAGCTGCAATATAATAAATGTTTGCTTTTGGGTTCAATGCCACTTTAACAACCAAAGTATTGAAGCATGAGTATTAAGAGAAGGGGGAGATTGGTGTTTCCCCTAGTCCTCCCCTCCCAAAGATCTATATGGCTTATGGGAGAAGTTACAACTAGGGAAGAAGAGGACATCATCTTCATCTGAGCCAAATGCCACAAGCTACCCCACATGTTCTAGCTTACTATTCTCATGCCAATATATGAATATGGACATTATTTGAATTCTCCAATTAAGAAGAAATACTCAAGTAAATTAATCTGTCCTAACAAAAAAGCCTCTCTGTGATAATCTAATGAGAGAAGGGTTCAACACAAGCCAATGCCCAGGATGTGGAGTGAGAGGTGTGTTTACTGGTGCAAACCTAGGCTGTCCGAGTCCTGGAAACTTATGTTTGGACCATGTGCGTAAGTACTCCTGGGGAAGTTGGGGTTAACTGTGTAAAGGCCAGGAGGATGGAAATCCTAGACCTCAGCCTACCATCTGTGCAAGGGACAGCATTGGTGTGGGCTGATCAACTTCTGATGTCTTGCAGCATGTATGTAGAGGCAGGAGTGCCCTACACTGTACTCAAATTTGTTGATTCTCTTAACATTAAATATAAAAACCACATAGACTACACATATCATGTGCATATATACAATGAAATATAATTCAGTCCCAAATTAGTGAAATAAGTGCAGAGTGCTGGTGTTCAACTCCTACTTTCACATCTTGATTGGTAACTCTTTCCAAGACATAAAAAGTGCTCCATTGTGCTCAAACCAGTGCCCCACATGGACTGACACTCACCATCATCCAATGACCATATATCTCTAGAATGGTCATTCACACTTGCGGGACTATCCCAGTAAACTGAATGTTGCAGCTTGTGACCTCCTGTCTTTGGAGTGGTCCGTTCCAGATAATAGACCGATTCCAGGGAGCCCACTGTCTTCTCACCTCCACAGGCAGGGCATGCAATATATCACTATAACAAAAAAACAGAAAGGGGACATCCCATAGTGTAAAACCACTTGATACCTTTATTTTGGGGAAATATCTAAAAGAAAATACTCACAAGAGAAGTGCCTAAGCCCGGCACCTGGTGTACTCAGCCTTATTGCTGTTTGCAATGAAAAAGAATGGAAGCCACTGTAGTAATTGCTCCACTGAGCAGTGTGCGTCCCACAGATCGTCTTCAGGAAGTGCCAGTTTTTCATTTCACTCTTAACAACATTGTTTTGAAGATATAGGTTCTGTAAATTAGGGGTCATGATGTGGATGTCTTTTTTGTTGATGGTGTTGATGGTGACTTTTACACCTTTGAATGATTTGTTGCTGGTATTGCTGAGGCACTTCTTGGCAGGGGCATAGATAAGGTGGGAGATGTGGGGTACAAACGTTCCACCATGCTTCATCCAAAGTGCAGGTTGGTTGCAACTTTAGGGAGCAGGATCCAGACATCCCATGCAACCTTGAGGCAGCTTATTCCTCCACCATGGCATTGCTGGATAGCTCAACCAGGTGAGAGGAGAGGTGGAACCTGAATGGCTGCATAGATGACTGAACTCAATGTACACCCACTGGGCTGCATAGTGCTGGGAGCTGAAGATAGGAGAGAATGCTGCAGAGAGGTGTAGGAGTGTGTGGTATAGAAGAAGAGAAGTGGAGAGAGTCACGAGGGGAGCTGTATGGAGGCGAGAGAATCCTAGAAGGCCTGAAGAGGGGAAAAGCACTGTAGAGTGATGGCAAGATGACCACTACACTCTTTTCACTGGGCTGTATATGACATGTTCCTGACCACTGCACTCTGTATACTCTGCTGTATATGAAATACTCCTGACCACTGCACTCTGTACGCCTGACTTTGTATAACATATTCCTGACCACTGTACCCTGTACACAAGCTGTATATGACATGCTCCTGACCCTTGCACCCTTTATGCTACATTGGACACGTCTCCTCCCCTTGTCTCCTGCTGCACCCTGAGGAAAAGAGGAAGGGTACACAAACCCCTCAATAAGAAGCTGCAACCCACTCCACTCACATGCAGTGCTGAAATCAGTCATAAACTCTTTCGTGTGATGTTGCCCACCCCAATTTTTTCCAGTTCTGTGCAGCTCTGCCCCACAACACCCCTGTCCCTGACCCTTCTCCCAGATGCTGCCAACCCAAGTTATGCAACTGTTGCTGGGCACACATGGATGTAAAGTGGAACTCTGCTGATTACTCCTGGATATATGGGGGGACTCTTCTGGGTACCTCTGTATTTGAAAATGGACTCTGCTGGGCACTCCTGGGTGTAAGGGTGACTCTGCTGGGCACTTCTAGCTGTAAAGGGGACTCTGCTGGACACACATGAATTTATTTTATTTTATATTATTTATTTATTTCAGGTACTTATATAGCGCCGTCAATTTACGCAGCGCTTTACATACATATATTGTACATTCACATCAGTCCCTAAACCTCAAGAAGCGTACAATCTAAAGTCCATAACTCACATTCATACATACACATACTAGGGACAATTTAAACAGGAGCCAATTAACCTACCAGCATGTCTTTTGGAGTGTGGGAGGAAACCGGAGTACCCGGAGGAAACTCACACAGTCACGGGGAGAACATGCAAACTCCAGGCAGGTGGTGCCGGGGTTGGGATTCGAACCAGCGACCCTAGTACTGCCAGGCATAAGTGCTAACCATTTAGCCACTGTGCTGCCCACAGCACAGTGTGGATGTAAGGGGGGACTCTGCTGGGCACTCCTGGATATAAGGGGGGATTCTGCTGGATGTAAGGGGGACTTATTCATTCATTTAAATATTATGCTTTAATTTATAAAACTGATTTTTTTAGCCCGCAGATATCTATAAAATATACAATGCCCTTGTACTAAAAAGTTTGGAGATGCCTGTTATAACATTTAAGTATTGCATATTCACAATCAACTCTTGTATTTCCTAAGGCAACAGTTTTTTGTTTTTGATTTAAAATGAGTCAAACCAACATCAGGCTTCCTGTATTTTATATTTTCATGGAAGCAATAGCTAGACAAAATATACATGATAAACACATTTAATTTATTTTAACTACCTGTTTAACACGGAGTAGAGAACATTATGACCTTCTGTAACTTGGCCTATGCCTGAGCATGTTAAACCCTAATGTGCTCATTAAGTGAGTCTGTCCTGACCTATCGCTGGACCTTTGTAACTCTACAGAATTAGGGCTTTACTTCTGTATTGTTTTTGTTGTACCTATTACTGAGGAACAATAAGGTCTCTCTAATTGCTGAACTGTGCACTAGAAGTTCAGCCTAGATGCATTACATAATTTCAGAAATAGTTTCATTTTGTGTATGTTGATTTAAAACAAAAATATTCAAGTAAAGCAATGGTGCAATATGCCCAGGCCTTTTCAATAGACAGTGATAACAGCAGTGACGATGTGCAAGGTTCAGGTACCAATGGCATCCAATCATATTTCAGTTTACCATAGCTGGATGGGAAGGGTTTCTAAATGGGCTGCTGCAATTTGCAGTATCTCATTGGTGTTTCTCTGCCTTATGGAACTTGTACTGCCTAGTGTAAATCTCTCAATAGAAAGGGTTAAACTGATCCTTAGTTTCTGAAATCATCAATATCATCAACTACGTACATGACCAGTATTGTTAATGTTATGTGTTTGATGGCCTTTGCAAAACCAAAATCTTTAAATACTTTGATGGAGATATTGCAAGCAGTATCACTAAACTGTCCTGGTATTATTCACAGTGGGAGGAAAAGTATTGGAAAATGATGGTCAACATGCAATCTGGCTTTTAGCTTTGCTCTCCCAGGAGAAATTTCATTATCTTTTCTGTTTCAAGTCTTGCCTTTTAAGCTTCCAAGGTCAGCGCTGTCTAGACTCTTCTACAGCTTCATCTTCCTGCAGCTAACACACATTCACACAATAGGTGCATGACCTCAAAATGTACCAGGCCCCCTGACTAAGCGGGGAGCCCTTTCTTTTATTATTTCTAGCAATTCACTGGGTTAAAAAACAAACTGCTGTAGCAACCGGGCTTGCCTTGCTGTGAAGATTACACAGCTATAATCTATAGCGATTGCTTGTTAAGAGTGGCATCACTGTAATATAACCATCTAACTGCTGGAAAAAATCAGCATGATTCTTGTCCACTATTTTTTAAACTGTACTGTGTATTTCTATATCAAATATGTTTGGTGCTATGTCAGCTCAACACTGTTTTAAATATATCCAGAGATTGAAAGGTGGTAGGTTCAGCAGCTTGTTCCCTGTTTTCTCTTTTGTTTTATAATAAATATAATTTTTTTTAGCACCATGAAAACAAGGGAACTCTACATTGAACAACAAGTTTAAAAGACCCTGTCTCAAAATTAAAAGTAGAAACCAAATGGTGTCCTGTAGCCCGACTGCTTTTAACCCCCCCCCCCCCATATCGGGAAACTCCCCACGCCTGCCCTCACCATGTATCATGGGCTAAGCATGCCCGGGACTGGCATGGTGGGTGCCACTTGGAAGAGGGAGAGAACTGAGTGGACATGCAACTGCTCTCCTTCCCTTCTTCTTGCAGACCCAGAGGCGACATGTAAAACATCACTTCCAGGTCCCCCTTTCACTTTCCCTGGCCAGCTTGGCCATGAAACAATCCAATGCAGTGCGATCTGCACTGCATTAGATTCATTGGAGCACAGGTGAGACTTCCAGGGATTTTTGGAGAACCTGTCACCAAATATCATCACATAGGGGATATTTTGTCCCCTATGTGATGAAGAAAAAAGTTAAGTAAAAAAAAAATTAAAAATTGTAAAAAGTTATACCCAAGCACAAAAAAATTTGAGCCCTCCCCTGCATACACACACTTACAACTGTAAACACATGTGTCAGGGCACATACATATGAAAACGGTGATTGCAATACATGTTGCATATCGCCAAGCACGCCAGAGTAAGATAAGTAATTCTAGCACCAGAGCTCCTGTGTAACTCTAATTGGATGACCTATATGGAGGGCTTTTAAAGTGTTGCCTCATCTTTTATCTGTTATAAAAAAATGGGTAATGTATTGCATGTGTGTGCCCTAAAATTAACCTTAGTGTATTTTTTACTAACATTTCCTAGACCTTTGTGCTAATATTGTGTAACAAAATATATTGGAACCACCACTTGTTTACTTTATTTAAAAAACTCTGCCAAGATAACAGCTTCAAATCATATCTGGACTGTAGCAATAAAATTAAGTCTAACAGGAATGATAGAGCTGTTAGCAAATACCTATACTTTCATGATCTGATAGCATTGCATGGCCTAGAACCCACCACACTCTACACTTCTTGGTTATGAATAGGCACACTTCCTGTTTACATCATGCAGTGAAATGTGAGGGAGCGCAGCAACCTATCATGAGGTCCACGCATTGACATGTATAGGTGACGGGCATAATTAGGGCTATACAAATGTCTCCTCCTCTCAATTATTTGCATAGCCACTTGCAGAATTATCAACACATATAAATAACGGTATGCTGTCAGCTTTGCCATGTATACGGTAGTTTGTTTTTACTGTCACAGATTCAAATAGATGCTTTTTGCTAAACATTTGTCTACCTGTGTTTCTACTGTTCCATATACATTAATAAAGTTAACTTTTAAAAACCTACAAATGCATAAAATATATTGAAGCAAATAACTCCTGTGATTAACTATAGTAATATCACTTCAGGTCCTTTAAACTCAGCAAGACTTGAAACTGCGATGTAAAGCAGTGTGGCTAAATAGGGTGATTGTCAAAAAGGAAACATAAATTATGTAAAACATAACATCGTAATAGAATTTTAAAATGGTCCATCAAAAGTAAAGTATCTTGCAAATTAACTTATCGAAAATAAATCTGTGGAGTTGTAACACTAAGCCATTAAAGTCGCTGGAAGAGGCTTCACTTATATGTGATTCACGCTTGTGGCTCTTAACAAAAGGCTATAAATATTACCTTGGATTTTAAACTTAATCATAAAGTTTTATTTACCTGTTCATTGAGGGTTTTGAATGACATTAAAGTAACCACTTGAAAAAGAAAGCAATTGCCCCTTCCTTTTGCAATATTTATAAGAAATTTGACAAAGGCCATGTGTGTGATCTTTAATGTTTGAGGAAACGATATTAGCCCAGAGACTGTGTGAGTTAGAAAGAGATATGAACTCTATCATTCCACTTTATGACCTTTCATTTAAAGGCAACTGCGACTGTCTGGCATCTCAAGGCCGGGCACACAGCAGAAGTGGGGAATCTGAAGGGCTTCAGACATAAACTTTTATTACTAAATTATAAATAATTTCTATTACTTAAAATGTTCACCTTGCAAGTTCATCTTGATTATAACACAAGGGCAGCTTCCCACTCATATTGCTGATCTATAAAAATGAAAAAGGATTATTGCACCCTGCTGTGCTAGAAGTACTTAAAAGAATGCAGAGGACATTAAAGTAACAGAGTGTCTATCATATCACCCTTCTCATATGTGTGTCTTACATAGCTGTGCTATCTTTGTCACGATACAGCTGCCTTCATTCAGAGACTGGTCTGTGCTGCACATACTACATAAAAGTGGTTGTAGATGTACAATACAATTTATTAAGTATCAAAAGAGGCATAGCTAAGACAGGGGTGGACTGACCATTTGGAAACTCGAGCACTGCCTGAGGGCCCGGGGTCAGTAGGGGGCCCCATGAGATGCCCCTGGTACCTTTTTCATAGGCTTTTTTGAGTTTGGGCAAGGACACAGGGGCCCCATGATCCCCTATTGCCCGGGGGCCCCATGAGTTGTCAGTCCGCCCCTGAGCTAAGATATAGTACAGATAGAAATCATTCACATGATTACATAATGCTTCATTCATATTAATGCATCAGGTTAGTGTAAGGGTGTCATTGAAGGTATTTTGCAAACGTAAAGCCTAGTGTAACAGTTGTAATGCGAGTAGTGAATTTGTGAACCCATGACCAGAAGTGGGTAGTGGAGGGGCATTGCCACCATAAGTATTGTAATGATCCTCTGGCAGATCCCGAGGATTGTTAGATTTGCTGGGAGATATTTTGTGAAGGAGTGTTGGAATGTAGTACCATCTGGTGCAAATTATATATACTGTATATATTTTCCTGAGTGAATACATTTTACAAGCACTTGTGAGCTAGTATGTTAGTCTGTTCCCAGTTGTCCTTGTGGGGGAGATATCTAAGTCTCTCGTCTAGGTTTTGGAAGCTGGATCTGCATTGGCTGGTGTTCAGGAGAAAATACATTTGTACAGCGTAGAAAGAAGGTCAGTAGGGAAATGTCCACGATGAAGATAGGACCACTATGGTGTTTATGGTGTCTCCGGTTGATCGCTGGGCATAGCCTTATCAAGGAATTTTCCTGGTAAAAAATAGATCTGCGCTAATTTTTTAGTAGGTTGGATTGCCCAGTAAGTTTTTCGAATGTTTGGAAGTCTGTTTGTTTTTTAGGTGTAATGTGTTGATCAAGACCATTTCTGGGGGTTTTATTGTGCCAAAGAAATTTATTGAAGATTTTTCTGAGTGTGATTAAAAAGTGTGAGGGACATTTATTTGGATGGTGTGACGTTTATCAAGGATTTTGGTGATGTTCATCTTCACATCTTCATTGTTCCGCCAAGCCACGAAAAGGAGGGCTTATTCCAGTGTTGAAGGCCCATCCTTAAATCTCAAAACAATGATTGAAAGTTAACAGATCAAAGGTTAGTTCTCTCTGATGGCAGTTATAATCCCTAGATATGGAAGGGATGTTGTTTATCACGTAAAGGGTAAGTTTTGTTTAAACTGCATGACCAAGGCATCTGGGAAAATTAAATTAATGGTGTGGGACTTCAAGCAATTTATTTTTAAATTAAAAAGCAAAACAAAGTTTTCAAGAGTTCTGATTAGGTTGGTAGTGCCATAAATGGTGATGTCAGGAAGAATAGTAAATTGTCAACCAACCCTGCTATACTTTAAGGATTATTGTTGACTAAGAAGCCTTAATTATCAGGGTATTTTAGTTTGAATTTCCTAGAAAAGGTTCTAGCTTCAGTATAAAAAATAATGGGAGGACAGGGGGCATCCCTGTCTGGTGCCATTTTTGATATGGAAGGAAGCCAATAGATGACCGCTGACTTTTGCTCTGGTGGAGTGTGTGTAAAGGGCTACGATTCTATTGTGCATCATTGGCATCAAACCCAGGTGTCTGAAGGTTAATTGCATGCAGTCCCTGGCCATTCCATTGAACACCCTCTAAGTGTCAATGGACAATAGGAATCCCTTTGTTTTTGTTTTAGAGGTCCTGTAGCTCAGGTTCAGGGGTGGCCAAGGACACAGAGGTGAGCTGTGGATGGGGTGACAGAGGTGAGCTGAAGATGGTGGGGCAGAGGTGAGCTGTGGAATGGGCACAGAGGTAAGCTGTGGACGAATGATGCTGAGTTCTCTTGAGGGATGCGGGGATTTGTGCTTGCAGAAAAGCATCCACAGTTCAGTGGTCAAGAGTATGTAATGTATGGCACAGCATGTGGGGTGCAGCAGTCAGGATGTTTCTAACGTACCTTATACATTACATAGTATGCACATAATTGTTATATCCAGTATGCTGTTCTATATCTCATATCCCTCTTACTGTCATATGTTACATTTTAATGGCCACTGGACAGTAATGTTATACAGGATTATACAATGTATAGTGCAGCATACAGCGCTAATAGTCAGGATGATGCAATGTAGGACACAGAATACAGATTACAACAGTGAGGAATATGTAATATATAGTGTACATTACATAGTCCTGGACAGCATACAGGGGGTCAGGAGGGCACAGTACACAGGGACAGGAGGGCACATTACATGGGGGACAGCAGTTCACATTACATGGGAGGCAGCAGGACATACTGTATTGCATAGGAGGCAGGGCACATTACATGGGGTGGAGGGAGTAGGATATGTTACATGAGTGGGGAAGGGGGGGGGACAGGGCACATTATATGGGAGCAAGACACGTTACATGAGAGCAAGGCACAGAACATGAGAGTAAGGCACATTACATGGGGTAGGGCACATTACATGGGCGGGTGGGCAGGGTACATTGCATGGGAGCATGGCCCATTACATGGGGGGGGGGGGGTAACAGGGCACATTACATGGAAGCAGGGCACGTTACAGCTGTGATAGTTTTGTTTTTGGTGCATTGTTCCCTGCCAGCCCTCTCTCGTCCATCCCATGTGATGTCACATACAAGCACCTACAATTGACAGAAGGGAAGGAGGGGCCAGCAGGGAACAGTAGAGACACTTGTTGCTTCCCTGCGCCACTCTGGATGCGAAGAAGTGATAGGAGAGTGTTGGTGCTGCCTGCAATTGATAAGTAAATTGCAGTAGAACCCCTCGAACCCCGATTGAGAAACATGATCTAGGGTTAAAGGGTTGGGGTACAGGATCCCCAAAAACAGCAGCAAAAATATCTTATGCTTTGTATCATTTTCCCATTACAGTCAGTATACTTATGTCCCTGCCACAGGCTAATGTACATTAAGTAGGCCAGATACACAGTTAACATTAAAGCAGACCTTTCCCCAGACCGTCACAAAGCAGGTAAAGCCACCATGCAAAAAGGTGTGAAAAGACATAATAAAAATAGATTTATTTTTTTCCTTCAGGCTTTTCTTCCAATTATTTTTTTCTCTCCAATTATTTTTTTCTCTCCAGCACTCTCCTCCCATCAGCCATTTTAACAAAAGGGCAGATGATTCAATCTCCCCTTACTTTCTGGAGTTCTGACTCACCTTCCTTGCCCATGTAACACTAAACATCATCTCAGTAAAGAAAACAAAATGTCTTTGTCAGAATTTCAAGTATGATCCCACAGTGTATACACTAGATTTCCCAGGAATGCACTGGGCGATCTGTGAGGCCCTGGCTACATCACCAGTGCCTATAACTGCCAAATGCCTTTATTACCATAGAAACCAAGATGATTTGATATCAGCATGCAGAACTACATGCAGCACAGTTTATTTTGTGTTGGGGGTAAAGGTCAGTTTTAAAGTGTTACTAAACCCACAACAGTAAAATCAGTCTGTATATGCAGTAAAGCATGCTTGTTATACTCACTGTGGAACCTAAAGGGTTAATCCTCCACATTGTGTAAAAATTATGTTTGATCCTCTCTTCTCTGATCCTCCCCTTCTTCCAGTGTCTTCTAAATATCACCTGATAGAACAGAGGCTAGGGGCAAGCTGCACGTGCTCAGTTTGCTGTGTATTGCTAGGGAGTTTTTTTTCTTGGGAGAGTGCATGTGATCAGCACAGGGCCAATCAGCACTCTCCAGACAAAGGACAGGAGTCCTGCATCCTGCTACAGGAGAATGAAAACTCCTCCTACAAGCTGTAACCAGTGCTCAGCTGGACACTGATAGAAGTCACAAGACTATTCTAACTGCTGATGAAAAAAGGTATTTAGCAGTTTATATTTACTAAAATAGTTGGATTTCCATGTTGTGTGTACTGTGGGAGACCAGATATAGTGAATGCAGGGTCCTGGGTTTAGTAACACTTTATGTAACTGCAATCCCTTTTACAAAGTAGTTGTGGAGCTGAGGCTGGCAATTGTCAAACAGGCTACCATAAGAAGCTGAGAAATGTTATCCCCATGCAGTGTTGATCTTGCAGCAGCATCTCCTAAGCTCTCCTGAATGCTCTTCAGCATAGCAGACCCTTCTGAAGATGCACCCCCTGGGTAGCCACCTTCCTGTTTCTCCTTCTCTGGTGTAGCTCAGTTTGCAGCTCTGGCAGGAAAAGAACCTTGTGTTTGTGCTGCACAAGAGACTTTGACGTAAGCACAACTTCAGGATTGGCTCCTGTCACAGAACACACAGCAACTAGTGTTAAGCCACTCTCCATTCACTAGGAGGCAAACTGAGGTCATGGACTCCTGGAGACTCTGAGGAGAAGTGTGAAAGATTGTGGGAAATGTAGTGCAAGAAAAGAGGCTTAACCTGTTTTATAGTTTGTACCTGGACTTCAACTCCTAGTTACACTGTGGTGGAAGGGGGGGTCTTAAGTGTTTTAGGAAAAGGAAGAAGGGGCAATCAGCAGAGAGAATAAGAGAGACCTGCTGCACCTGGGGAGAGAAAAGAAGCAACATCTTGCTGAGGAGCAGAGGCAGTGAGTGGATGGCAGTACCTAAGAATGGTAGAATTAGAGCAGCCACTATCTCAGAGCAGTGGAGTGAATCCTGAATGCTGAGGAGCATACAGTCCAGCTAAGGAGTGGGACACTCAGAACATTGGCAGAAGGGAACAGCTTGCCTGGTGCTGACAGGGAGCTGGTGACCACACCAACCTCCTAAAACTCAAGATGTCAACAAAGGTATCAGTGAGTCAAAAAGAAAGCTTACGTACAAACCATCGGATTTGCAGACCCAAATTCTTCAAGGGAGATTCTAGACAAGCTGGTAGGCCCTTCTAACATTGTATAAGTCCAAGTGGAAGGTATCTACACCAATGCCCTTCTAGATTCAGGAACACAGGTGACTCTACTGTACCAGGAGTTCTATGACAGACATGTAAAGCACTGATCTCTGTAGAAGCTGGAAGATCTGAAAATCTGGGGTATTGGAGTCTAGAAGTTCCGTTATGAAGGATATTGGCTGATCAGGTTGGCATTCAGCCCCTCTGGTTGGGCAATCTGAGACATTTGACACCTCAGCCATTCCGTGTCCTACTCCCCTGGAGCTATCAGGAGTTCCTTGATAGCAGAGTGAATACTGATCTTGTCAGGAAGTTACTCACACCCCTTGCCTCAGAGAGTGATCCAGCAACCAAGGGTGTACATCCCATGATATGGCAAGTGTATCAGTGCCTGTGCAAGAGCAGAAAGCCCCAGAGGAGGGAGTGGGGAAATCGTGGAGACTAGAGAAGGTGAGAAGATACTTCAGCCAGGAGAAGTGGTATGCCTCCGAGTTTCAGTTAAGTTCAGCTGGGAAGAGCTAGGGCCATTTGTCATGCTTGAAGTCGATCCACAGGGAAGAGACATTAGGGTGGAGCTGGTCCCTGAAGAAGTGTCGACTAGGGCCTTTAACCACTTGCCTACTGGGCAATTTTCAGCTTTCAGCGCTGTCGCACTTTAAAATTACAATTGCGTGGTCATGCAACACTGTACCCATGTGAAATGTTTATCATTTTTTGAGACAGATAGAACTTTCTTTTGGTGGTATTTAATCACCACTGGGTTTTTTTATTTTTTGCTAAACAAACCAAAAACAACTGAAAATTTTGAATTTTCTAAAATGTTCTTAGTTTCTGTTATAAAATTTAGTAAATTAGTCATTTTTCTCCTTCACTGATGTGCGCAGTGATGGGCACTGATAGGCTGCACTGATGGGTGGCACTGATGAGGAGGCACTGGTAGGCAGCACTGATGGGCACTGACAGGCATCACTGGTAGGCATTGACAGGCATCACTGGTGGGCACTGAAAGACGGCACTGACTGGCACTGTTAGGTGGCACTGACGGGCACTGATAGGCGGCGCTGACGGGCACTGATAGGCGGCGCTGATGGGCACTGATAGGTGGCACTGACTGGCACTGGTAGGTGATACTAATTGGCAACACTCATAGGTGGCACTGACTGGCACTAATAGTTGGCACTGAAAGGCAGCTCAGATGGGCACTGATATTTGGCATTGATGTGCACTGATGAGCACTGACAGGTGGCATTGATGGGCACTGACAGGTGGCACTGATGGGGCTACACTGATCATCAGGGCACTGATGATCAGTGTAGATGTCCCCTTTGAAGAATGCCGATTACTGGCTCTCCTCTCTTCACGTGCTGTCAGCGCGACAGCTCGTGAGGAGAGGAATGCCGATAACCGGCAATTTCCTTATTTACATGCGATCAGTTGTGACTGGACACAGCTGATTACATGACAGAGCCGAAGTCATCAGCTATTGCCACTGATCGGTGATCTGCTGTGTCCCAGGTTAGAGTGGGAGGACGTCATATGACGTCCTCCCAGAATGAGAGAACCACCACCCCTCTGTCATTTCTTTATATGGCGGGCAGGAGGCGGTTAAACGAAACCATGGGTGAATTTCTGACATTGTTTGCAATGTCACTGACTCTGCAGTGAAGTTTCGAGCCTGCATGTTGATAGGCCAGGTGGATCTAGCTACCTCAATCTCACCATCTGATTTGGTGGGGATAGCAAAATACGAGATTCCAGCAGTGAAGATCTATCTGAACAAAACCCTGATCACAGCATAATGGATGGAGAAAGCCATAGCCCAGCTCTCGAGATGGCAAAATTATTTTAATATGGGATATATGAAGAGTGCTGAGCACTGGATTAGTCTACAGAAAGACAATCCCTTTAGTGAAAGCTCTCGATGGATTCTTCGAGCCAATTTGGAAGATCTCCAAGAGCAGTCCTTATGCTTCCCTCATAGTGGTGTTTCAGAAAAAGAACAGTTCTCTGAGGATGTGCATTGGCTACTATACCCTTGACAGGAGGACTATTCCTGACCAGTGATATTATGAAGTCCTCCTGCGCTTATATGGGTATTCCTTATCTCTAAGCTGCTGGCACTAAATACCTCAACCCCAAGGTGTATGTGACTCAAAATTAAGTATATAAAGTAGTGCAGCGCTATACACTAATTCCCTCCAAACAGTGTAAAAATCATAAAAAATCAATATATATACATGATACAGTGATAAACACGTGTTCAAACAATTGAAAAAAAGATCTACGATCCCCCTCCAATCAACATCTGAGGGATCTTTTAACTGGTACAAATAAGTGTGTGCATCCCTAGCCAGGGATGAATTACTAAAATGTGATCTGTGAACCACACTAGACAAAAGTCCACAGTAAAACCCAAATGCAAATCAAAATCCCCCACATGTAAATGCTGAAATGAATAAAGTCCACAAACAAATCAAATCGTGCTCCAAATAATCAAAACACATGCAGGTGATATTCGTGTGATCGTGGTTACAGATGCAAATCCTCAAATGGCCAAAATGCCCCCTCACCTCCTTACAATGACCCCACAGGGCCAGCACGTTTTTAGGATCATCCCACGATCCTCACAAGTAGTACTCTTCGTGGGTCAATAACCCGCTTGTGGTCATCAATGGTGGCACTCACTACTCTCCTTATAGGTCTCCTCCAGCCACTGGCATCAGCAAAACTTTTTACCCTCCATACAGGACCACAGTGATGAAAGAAAAAGATCCTCCATAGTGTGATAACGTTTTTTAATGAGGCCACTAACACAGGTAAAAAAATGCCCACTCACATGTCTGTAGTTCAACACTCGCCTTTACACCACACACTATGGGTGTACTGCAGGGGTATAGGGTGCACCAAGATGGCACCCACGCCGGAAGTGACGTCATCGCGTACCGGAAGTTCCTCCCCGCGTATCTACGCGTTACGTCACGCTATGTATGAAGGGTAAAAAGGGTAATATACTTATATTGCTAGAAACATTAAAAACATTTAGATTAAAACAGATCAGAAATTGCTCATCTCATGCAAAACATCAAATAAGTGTTTTAACTTAATGTGTTGGATTACAGTATTAATGGCATGTTACTTCCTCCAAAGCATCTCATGGATCAAAACCCGTTTCATCAGAAAGATATGAAGTAGCAAAAACTCTGAAATTGTAAAACAAAACATCAACACCAATAAATCAGATGTTAACATAATAAATCCATTTCTTAATTTTATAACAATTGTCATACCTAACATAGATGAGAGCGTTGATCATAAAAACAGTGTAGTAGTACGACCAATGACTGAGACCAGCGTGGAGAGAATAGACCCACAAAAATCTCAAAATGTTCAATAGCGTTGAGGGGGATTGTTGGGTAGAGTGAGATTTCCACTATATTCCATTGAATATAGCTGCAAAAAAATATGTATATGCCAATACGTATAAACCGCCCGTATGTTATGGGATAAAGTCTGTAAACCGAAATTTAATTTTCATGCCCCCTCCATTCCATACTACACCCCTACTCCCCACAGATAAATATACTAGAGAATGGGGAATGTTGCATAACATACTGTAGGTAGAAGATAATATATGTTTTATATCTGTATGGGTTCCGGTATTGGATTCCCTTCTCCCTGTACTTGCTTGTCAAGTTTAAACTTTTGTTTGATGTTTTGCATGAGATAGCAGCTATACATGCTGTATATGATGAGCAATTTCTGATCTGTTTTAATTTAAATGTTTTAACAGTTGTATCAATAAAATTAGATTTTTTTCTATACACATGGAGTTGTGGTACTGTTAGCTTGGGTTCACAGTGATGCGGTGCGGAATTCGCACTGCTTTCTGTGTGAATTCCACACTGCATCATAATCGCACCCTGTTCATGCAAACCGCTGCGGGAGTGTATGTTAAGTTAACAACACCCCGAAATTGGTTTGCAAAACGCAATGCGATGTGTAGAATCGGATCACATGGGTGTGAATACCCATGCATCTGATTCTAGTGCAGAAGCGGTGTGATTTGTGCCGTACAAAATGTATGGCTCAAATTGCACCGCACAGAATTCGCATGTGATTTGCACAGGAATGCAGTGCAGTTCCTCTGTGAATCACATGCGATGTTCCGCACCACAGAAGTGTGAACCCGGTCTCAAAGTCCTATAGCATTCTTCTTGTTAGGGTTGTTTTGTTTGGATATGATTAAAGATTTAGGTACCAGATAATAAATGTTTTATATCTGTAGGGGTTCCATTATTGAATCCCCTTCTCCTTGTACTTGCTTGTAGAGAAACTACCATTTTTACCCCTTGGCAACCCATTACTAACTTTACTAACTTCATGGTTAACACTATAACCACCACTACAGGTTAGAGACACCAACTCCCAGGTGAGCAGCGTTTAGAGACTGGACCACAGAGCTGGTCCCAGTCACCACCAACACAGCAATACCCTGTCACCTCACACCCAGTGACATGCCAGCAGGTTGCTACTGGATACAGGAGAACTCACAGTTAACAGTAGCTTTACTGAAGAACGGCATCACACAGGAACAGTTCTTATCTGGCAGCTTCTCACATGAATTCCTATACAAGGTGCTTTAATGCCCATAGGGTGTCATGCCTGAGTAATAGCAAGAAGTCCTTAGAGTCCATGAGAGGCAGAGTCCATGATTGGTAAATAATCCAATGAGAAGTGTCCCTAGTGCTGGTGACTGTATCTTAGTTGAAGTCTTCAGTCCTTTGGCTTTCTTGTTTGGAGTACAAATTTTCTTCCACATAGGCAGCCCATAGATGATTTAATTTTCTTTCCTTCGACCATGAGTGTAAGGAATGAAAATTGCATGATTCCCCCATCAGCGCAATCATTGTTAATAGGGGAATGTCTCTCGCAGCGCTATTGTGTTCTGCTGTCTGGGGGAAGGGGGAGGGGTTCGGGAAGCCTTCCTGGCTGGCAGAACACGATTACTGCTAGCGGCTATAGCCACTAGCAGTAATTGCATGTACAGACAGGCTGGTTGTACCCAAGTCAATCGATGGATCAAGTTGGCTACAATCAGTCTGCCCATACATGGATAGAAATTTAAAAGTCCCTCCTGAACCGGCCACATTTAGATCCATGTATGGCCAGCTTAAGAGTGCTCCAACTGAACCTAATAAGGACCCTGAACCTAGCAGGACTAGTACTGTAAACACTGGCCAACGGGGTAGTCAGGGCAAACTGTTCTTTTTCCTCTCAGCATTGTTGTTCTCCATTGTGGTGCTTTATTCTATAGCTGTTTGATAGTAAGGCATCTGGCTACTGTTGTTTATGCTGTTTGTCATCCCCCTTCCTTGCAGGTTGCTAAATAAAGTCCAGTTAAAAAGTAGCAGGTGTATCGGGGTCCATGTGGGGCACAGGGACCCAATACATTCCAGCATTTTCTGCATCCCGGTTCATATGTTTTCGTGCATAGTTGAGTCACTTAGCCTTGTTTCCACATCCTATGTGCATGGTTATAGAAATCAGTTATTAACAGTTTTATTTAAGAAAGCTTTCTTAATTTAAAGCATGTTTTCACACCTGCCTAAAGTTTTACACAAATATATATATTAATATTATTATATAGTATTTATATAGCGCCAAAAGGTTTGCTCAGCGCTGTACAAAATAGTGGGGGACAGTACATGAGACAATACAGTAACAAAACAATATACGAGGGGTTCGAGGGCCCTGCTCTTTCGAGCTTACAATCTAGGAGGGAGGGGATAGTGGTACAGGAGGAAGTGGCTGTGGGGGATGGAGTAGTAGGAGGAGTGGAGGAGATCGGCTGTTAGGTGAGAGTGGGGTAGGCTTCCCTGAAGAAATGGGTTTTCAGAGTGCGCCTAAAGGTGAGGAGGGTAGGTGACAGTCTGATGGATTGGGGTAGTGAGTTCCAGAGGATGGGGGAAGTCCTGGAGAAGTCCTGCAGTCGGGCGTGGAAGGAGGAGACCAGGGAGCTAGAAAGTAGGAGGTTGGGTGGTATTTGGGTATCAGGTCGGTGAGGTAGTTTGGGGCAGTGTTATGAATGGCTTTGTACGTCAATGTTAGTAGTTTGAATTTAATGGGCAATCGGTAGCCAATGAAGGGAATGACAGAGGGGTGTGGCAGATGCGAAGCGGTTGGTAAGGTGGATGAGTCTGGCCACTGAGTTCAGGATAGACTGAAGCAGGGATAGTCTGTGATGAGGTAGGCCGGTGAGGAGGGAGTTGCAGTAGTCGATTTGTGAGATAATAAGGGAGTGAATGAGTTGTTTAGTAGTGTCTGGGGTTAGGAACGTACACATCTTGGAGATGTTGCGGAGGTGGAGCATGCATGAGTTTGCCACACACAGTATATATATGTACTACCCCTAGGATTTGCTGAAGATTTGGGTCCCCCTATAGTCTTGCACAGCCAGGCAACAAGCATTTTTCACAGACTTGCATTCTGGAGACAGTAAACAGTCCTTGAGCTTGTTTTTTTGTGCTTTTATTAAGGGGTTAATAACTTGGATGGGGTTGGGGGGGGTGTATGGGATGTCCACAGGAACTGCAAATGAGGACAACATCTTAGCAACTATGTACAAATCTCTATACAGCAAAATATAGGGTTTCTTCCTGGAGAGCTCTCCAGCCTCCTCCAGTCTCCTGATGTACCACCCCAGACCACAAATGAATCCTCTCCTCATCCAGCTGCACTGGGTAAATCCCTGGGCAAGGGGACCCAGAATCTGTCTCTGCAAATCAACAGTCCCAGATGGGGGCTAGTCAAGTTTCTCACCCGAGTGCCCTTTCCCCTCTTCCGACCCAGGGGGTGTAGGACTACCACTCTTCCTCTACTATGAGCTTGTTGGGTTGGTAGCTGCCTTCAGGCCTTCCGCTGGTCTGGCTCCTTCCATACTACACAGGTGGTCCTCTCTCAGGGGACTGTTGAGGTTGAGAGATCCTCCTTTCAGCTTCAGGCTAGAGGTAGGACCCCTTCCAGGCTCCTGCACCCCAGCCTCGCATTTCATATTCCACCTGAACTCTCCTGCTGCTGAGCAGGCTCAGTTATACTTAAGGGCTGTCCTAACCCTATGCCAAGTCTCCTGCCTGGGGATTGGTCAGGATTCCTTAAATATGCAGATCAACCCCTCTTCACCCCTGTCCACTGCCTTACAGAAACTTTCCAAGTCTCTAGATCAGGAGGAGGTATCAGGGACCTAATCTGCAGAGACCTCAGCCTAAAATGACCTGGTTGACTCACACCCAGGCTGACTCATGCCCACGATGCCATCCAGCCTTTCTCTCTAAAAAAAAAATTACTTGCTCCCCTGACTATCTAGAGGAGTGCTACATATATACAGTATATGGTATATATATACAGGTGAAACTCAAAAAAATTAGAATATTGTGCAAAAGTTCATTTATTTCAGTAATGCAACTTAAAAGGTGAAACTAATATATGAGATAGACTGATTACATGCAAAGCAAGATAGTTCAAGCCGTGATTTGTCATAATTGTGATGATTATGGCTTACAGATCATGAAAACCCCAAATCCACAATCTCAGAAAATTGGAATATTGTGAAAAGGTGAATATTCTAGGCTCAAAATGTCCCACTCTAATCAGCTAATTAAGCCATAACACCTGCAAAGGGTTCCTGAGCCTTTAAATGGTCTCTCAGTCTGGTTCAGTAGGAATCACAATAATGGGAAAGACTGCTGACCTGACGGTTGTGCAGAAAACCATCATTGACACCCTCCATAAGGAGGGAAAGCCTCAAAAGGTAATTGCAAAAGATGTTGGATGTTCCCAAAGTGCTGTATCAAAGCACATTAATAGAAAGTTATGTGGAAGGGAAAAGTGTGGAACAAAAAGGTGCACAAGCAGCAGGGATGACTGCAGCCTGGAGAGGATTGTCGGGAAAAGGACATTCAAAAGTGTTGGGGACTTTCACAAGGCGTGGACTGAGGCTGGAGTCAGTGCATCAAGAGCCACCACACACAGACGGATCCTGGACATGGGCTTCAAATGTCGTATTCCTTTTGGCAAGCTGCTCCTGAACAACAAACAACGTCAGAAACGTCTCACCTGGGCTAAAGAAAAACAGACCTGGTCTGTTGCTCAGTGGCCAAAGTCTTCTTTTCTGATGAGAGCAACTTTTGCATCTCATTTGGAAACTAAGGACCCAGAGTATGGAGGAAGAATGTAGAGGCACACACTGCAAGATGCTTGAAGTCCAGTGTGAAGTTTCCACAGTCTGTGTTGATTTGGGGAGCCATGTCATCTGCTAGTGTTGGTCCACTGTGCTTCATTAAGTCCAGGGTAAACGCAGCCATCTACCAGGAGATTTTGGAGCACTTCATGCTTCCTTCTGCAGACGAGCTTTATGGGGATGCTGACTTCATTTTCCACCTGCCCACACTGCCAAAAGCACCAAAACCTGGTTCAATGAACGTGGGATTACTGTGCTTGATTGGAGAGCAAAATCGCCTGACCTGAACCCCATAGAGAATCTATGGGGCATTGCCAAGAGAAAGATGACAGACATGAGACCGAACAATGCAGAAGAGCTGAAGGCCACTATTGAAGCATCCTGGTCTTCCATAACACCTCAGCAGTGCCACAGGCTGATAGCTTCCATGCCACGCCACATTGAGGCAGTAATTGCTGCAAAAGGGGCCCAAACCAAGTACTGAGTACATATGCATGCTTATACTTTTCAGAGGTCTGATATTGTTCTATGTACAATCCTTGTTTTATTGATTGCATGTAATATTCTAATTTTCTGAGATTGTGGATTTGGGGTTTTCATGAGCTGTAAGCCATAATCATCACAATTATAACAAATCACGGCTTGAACTATCTTGCTTTGCATGTAATGAGTCTATCTCATATATTAGTTTCACCTTTTAAGTTGCATTACTGAAATAAATGAACTTTTGCACGATATTCTAATTTTTCGAGTTTCACCTGCATATATTAGAAATTCTGAAGGACCCTCTGCACACTGGTATATACCCTTTCAAGCAGACTATGCAATAAATAGGGATATTTAGTTCACACATATTGCAATACATGCTTGTAGCATGTATTGCAATATGTGTGAACTAAATATCCCTATTTATTGCATAGTCTGCTTGAAAGGGTATATACCAGTGTGCAGAGGGTCCTTCAGAATTTCTAGAGTTAATGTGGTTACACCCCTTTAGCACCTGATGGATAAATGCATGCACTAGCTGTTGGGATTTGTTTGTCACCTGCATATACAGTCATGGCCGAAATTGTTGGCACCCTTGATATTTTTCCTGAAAATCAAGTATTTCACACAAAAAAGGTATTGCATTAACACATGTTTTGCTATACACATGTTTATTCCCTTTGTATGTATTGGAACAAATATAAAACAGAGGCAGAAAAGCAAATATGACATAATGTCACACAAAACCCCAAAAATGGGCTGGACAAAAGTATTGGCACCCTTAACTTAATATTTGGTTGCACACCCTTTGGAAAACATAACTGAAATCAGTCGCTTCCTATAACCATCAATAAGCTTCTGACACCTCTCACCCGGAATTTTGGACCACTCTTCCTTTGCAAACAGCTCCAGGTCTCTCTTATTGGAAGGACACCTTTTCCCAACAGCAATTTTAAGATCTCTCCACAGGTGTTCAATGGGATTTAGATCTGGGCTCATTGCTGGCCACTTCAGAACTCTCCAGCGCTTCTTTGCCATCCATTTCTGAGTGCTTTTTGACGTATGTTTGGGGTCATTGTCCTGCTGGAAGACCCAGGATCTTGGACGCAAACCCAGCTTTCTGACACTGGGCCCTACAGTGCGACCCAAAATCCTTTGGTAATCCTCAGATTTCATGATGCCTTGCACACAGTCAAGGCACCCAGTGCCAGAGGCAGCAAAACAACCCCAAAACATCATTGAACCTCCACCATATTTTACCGTAGGTACTGTGTTTTGTTCTTTGTAGGCCTCATTCCGTTTTCGGTAAACAGTAGAATGATGTGCTTTACCGAAAAGCTCTATCTTGGTCTCATCTGTCCACAAGACGTTTTCCCAGAAGGCTTTTGGCTTACTCAAGTACATTTTGGCAAACTGTAGTCTTGCTTTTTTATGTCTCTGTGTCAGCAGTGGGGTCCTCCTGGGTCTCCTGCCATAGCGTTTCATTTCATTTAAATGTCGACGGATAGTTCGCGCTGACACTGATGCTCCCTGAGCCTGCAGGACAGCTTGAATGTCTTTGGAACATGTTTGGGGCTGCTTATCCACCATCCGGACTATTCTGCGTTGCAATCTTTCATCAATTTTCCTCATCCGTCCACGACCAGGGAGATTAGCTACAGTGCCATGGGTTGCAAACTTCTTGATAATGTTGCGCACTGTGGACAAAGGCAAATCTAGTTCTCTGGAGATGGACTTGTAACCTTGAGATTGTTGATATTTTGCCACAATTTTGGTTCTCAGGTCCTCAGACAGTTCTCGTCTCCTCTTTCTGTTGTCCATGCTTAGTGTGGCACAGACAGACACACAATGCAAAGGTTAAGTGAACGTCTCTCCTTTTTATCTGCTTTCAGGTGTGATTTCTATATTGCCCACACCTGTTACTTGCCCCAGGTGAGTTTACAGGAGCATCACATGCTTGTAACATTCTTATTTATCCGCAGTTGTGAAAGGGTGCCAATACTTTTGTCCAGCCCATTTTTGGAGGTTTGTGTGACATTATGTCGAATTTGCTTTCTTTCCTCCCTTTTTTTGTTTTGTCCCAATACACACAAAGGGAATAAACATGTGTATAGCAAAACATGTGTTAATGCAATACGTTTCGTGAGAAATACATGATTTCCTGGAGAAATATCAAGGGTGCCAACAATTTCGGCCATGACTGTATGACTTTTTTTCTCAGAAGATAGGTGCAGATAGGTGCAGGAATTCTCTCTGCCATGACCTACCTCTGTGCAGTCTTCCTTGTCTCCGCCACTATCAACCTCCTAATACAGAGCAAAGTATAATTGTGTGGTGTTACGTAATTCTTATGGAATTGGTTAATGATAATAGAATTTACACCACCCCTCCCCCCGCAACAACAGATCCCCCAGCAGCAAAAGATCCTTCCCAGCAACAATAGACTTTCCCCCCCAAAACAATAGATCCCCTACCATCAACAATAGATCTGCCCCGCTGGCATCAATAGACCCTGCAGCTCACCTCACCCCCCTTTGCTATTTCATACATTCTGTGCTATATTGTACATACATACATACACACACACACACGTGTTAGTCAAGCTTTGATTTGTCAGACAAAATTTACCATGTGGCCAGTTAACAATAAATCTATCAAATCTCTCATAGACCAGATGTTTTCTGCTCCATCCTAAATAATTCTTCTTCTTCTTCTTAGAGGGCAACAATGAATAAATCATTTTGGTGACATGTTAACCAAAAAGGCTTTTATCCTGACAGTTTGTTTTACTACATTAGACAGACAGGAGTTCTGGACATCCACAAAAAGGAAATGCCTCATTGTATAAATTAGCATCTTTCATATAGGCAATAGAACAACCACTAGATAAAGCCTTACTGCCGAACTGTAAGTTGGCTGTTTTTTTCTATGATGTGCAAGTATGCTCAGAATTCTTGCACATTATGCCAGAATCACCTCTTTTTACTGCATCTCTGAGACCTCAGAGCAGTCTCACTACATTCCATGCTGCTCTGTCAACTGCTCAGCCTCTCCACCTCATCCAGTCAGAGAACACATTGCATCCACTGAGAAAATACAAAGCATTCCCAAAATGCACCCATGCCAAGCAGCCGTCCTCCTGTGTTCAGAATGTAGCAGGGTAGCCACTCAGCACAGGACCAGAAATCAAGTGCAGTTGACTGGAGTAGTGGTGTCTATGACGGTGACTCCCAGCTTCTAGAGGGATCCCACAGGTACAGTATGCACAGCTACATTGGACAAAGCTGAGCCATTGCAACTATGTAAAAAATGACATACCTGGGAGTATATTCACAATGTAAAGACGCTGACATTTTTAGCCACTTTAATAGGGAATCTATCCATACTAAAATATCTATTCTGCTAAATTGAGATATTTTTCTGCCCCAGATTACTATGCAGGTGACAAAGGTAGCTTTCTCTGAAGTTTTAACACAAACATTTTGCTTTATGACAGCCCCATTAACAAAAGAGGAGTACAATTTCAGAAAACTATTTTAGATTTTGTAATTCCCATAACTACAAATGGTAGCATATTTTCTTTCTTTTGGGAATAAAGATTTTTCTCACTGGGTCTGCTGTTTCTTCCACTGCACGTCTTATCTTTTCAATCATTAAATGATTCCATTCACTAACAGCCAGCCTCGCCCTTACCTTGTCAGATAGGCTTGATTCATCAAAAGACGCGGAGGAGGAAATCCTTCGGTAGAATGCTTTGTCATTTGCTTCCTAGGGACATTCAGAAATAAAAAAAAAAGAGAGATGATGCTACAGCAGCTGCAGTCATGACTTGAAATACTGACATAGGTTCTGCAAAACTAGGAAAGCCTACCATATTCAATGCAGTGTTATCAACTCCTACAACCAATCTATGCCAAAAATAAAAAAAAATGCATGATGCATAGTGCATTAGTAAACCAAATATTATCAATTTAGGGATCTGCTTAAAGAAACCAAGAACAACCCAAAAGACACTTTTTATTTTTCAACTGCAATCTTTATTTTACTATCGAAATAGGGTTTTATTTATCAGCCCCCACACCAACACTCCTATAAACTGACAGATTTATGAAGATTAGAGAGTACTCCTGCACTCCCCTCGTCCTTGTCTTTTTGTATTTATATTGTAGTATAAAAGCAGATTTTTAAGATTTTTAATACCTTGCTGTGAGTTCCACAAGTGGTATACTTAGGCCCCATGTACACGGGACACTTCTGAACAATGGAAACTGACTGCTGGAAAACGTAGGTTATAAAACTTTTGTTTAGCCACGTTTGCATAACGCGTTTATGCGCGTTTGCGTTTAGAAGCTTTTTTTAAAGATAAGCACAGGAGAACCTCCCAAATGCCCAGAATGCACTGAAAAGTGGTAAATTATTAACTATTTCAGACTGTTTCAGAGAGTAGAAGCAGAGAGAGCAGTATGTGTTGAGATTAGCTTAGGTGTGAGTTGCTCATTAACATTTCTTTTGTTTCCCAGGGTGGGAAAGGTGTCTGGTGGAGCGAGTCATTAAGGCCATCTGGCAGGGGGTCTTCATGAGGAATTTGATATGTGAATGGTCATTAACATATCTTTTGTTTCCAAGGTTGGGAGAGGTCTGAGGTGTGAATTGGTCATTAAAATGTATGACAAGCTTGGTAGGAACATCCTGTGTTCAGTGTTTTGTCCCTTTGAGTACCTTGAAAATGCTTTGTATGCATTTTTCATGATGAAAAAAGGCAATGGACAGCATCAGGAACTGGAAGAGTTAACAAAAATTCAAACTCAAAGGCTTATAAACGCGATTTGCCATGTTTACAAGCGTTTTGCATTTGAAACGCTGATAAAATCAACTGCTGAACGCAAGTTTTCTGTGGTCAAAAAAACGCTGTAAACTCAAATGCCTGTAAACAACTGTAAACGAAGGAAAAGATTAGGGTGAGTTCAGGGGCTCCTGAAAAAAACCCTGAACAGCTCCTAAACATGAGTTTATCAGCTGCAGTGTACATGAGCCCTTCTAGTATGTGGTAATGTCTACTGGGGGTATAAAAAGAAAAGAATGGAGATTAGGGAAACAACTCTCATACCCCTTCTGAAAGGTGGTGGAATGATTATTACTCACCATCAGAAATTGTGTTTATTAATGCTAAGAGGAAAGCCAGAGCAGGAGAATATATCGGTTTGAGGTGATTGGTTAGAGTGGAAAGTATACTTTACAGTATGTTCTTCCAAATATTGAGAATATAATAAATTAGAGATGAATTCAAAGTCACTGTTTAATAGAAGTACATAGACCAAAATAGTACTCAGAGTGTAGAAAATGAGTATGACTACATAAAAGTCCACTAGGGTGTGTTAGTGTTGGCATGTCGTATGGAGGTTAATTGAGAGGCTATACAAATTTTAGTATAGTAGGAGACAAAGATGCCATATGTTGTTTTTGGTAGTTGTGTTTGATCCTTTAACATGCTACTTGAAGAAAAATGGCTGATGTTGAAGCTTTATTTGGTAAGCCTGCTGTTTGAGAACCAAGAGAGCTTTAACAAAAAAATTAGGGAAAATAGTTATTGCATATTGTATTTATACAATGAACACCAACAGTTTGTTAGTCTAACGCCTGGAATATGCAGGGAACACCGGTGAACATGTCAGATGGGCAATTCTATCTTCAAGAACTTTGCAGATCACAGAATCACTGAATTTATACAAATATTATCACAAGTGGAAATCTCTCTGCCACTGCTGCAAACTATACTAAACTCAACAACATAAAAAAAAAAGAGCAACAGTGCAACATATTAATATTTTCGACAGCAAACAAGAGATTCCATAGGACAAAAGAAACAAATGTTTTACAATTGTGTCCTTGTGGAACTGTGGCCGCCAACAGCATTGCTTATCTAATTTACCGTAAGCATATATCATCTTCTCACCCTATGAAATGGTATACCACAAGCTTCAAGTGTAAGTACAGTCAAAACCTAACTAAATATCACTCACAATATACAGCACTTACATAGATATATAAAGTGCAAACAACTCTTATGTATAAAGTGCAATTTCTAGTATATAAATACACAACTCCTTAAATGTGTGAGTGCTTCATATATGTCCTTCAACTCAATACATCTGTTCATAAAGTGCAACAGTTCCTTCATGCAAAAGTGCAATGACATATAACTTTTTCCTCTGTGTAAATAAAGTGCTTCATGCAAATCCACCACTTCCGATCACAGTTCTTTGCGCTCCACCTCACCACCATGTACCATTACCACTGCTAAGAACCCACCAGACTGCCATGACCTTCTCCCTTAAGAGTTTGTGTATATTCGTTTGTTGGTATATGTAAGGTTATCACTCTGGTATATCACTCCAGCAAACTCCTCAGTAATGACCTCATCAAGGGTAGCATGTATTTAGGAGGGAGAAAGAGACTTTTGCGTGAAGGAACTGTTGCACTGTATAGACAGATGTATTGAGTTGAAGGACATATATGAAGCACTTACTGTACATATTTAAGGAGTTGTGTGTTTATATACTAGAAATTGCACTTTATGCATAAGAGTTGTTTGCACTTTATATATCTGTAAGCACTGTATATTGTGAGGGATATTTGCTTTAATACATAATTGTGTGTAATACAGCAGCTATTTAGAATAAGTGGGAGTTTTAGCGCAGGTGTTTTTGTTTAGGAGTGTTTTACAAAAAGCCTAACTAAGCCTAACCCTGCTCCCACCTCCATTATAAGCCTATTCTATCTACCCTGTAAAAGGAAAGATGCCTATACCAGTGTTAATTCTGTTGACTGAAATATTTTCCATGATGAAATTAACACTATTAGTCAACTAAAAACAAAAGCAATTAAGATGACTAAAATATGACTAAAACTAATATGGCATTTTAGTCAAAAGACTATGACTAAAACTAGTTCGAAATTTGACATCAAAATTAACACTGGCCTATACTTACCTATTCTGAAGTTGCTCTGGTCTGGTCACATGATCCCTCCACTGGTGGCTTCAGTATACAGGAGAGAAATAACTATGGCTGCAGAGTCTGGGAGATGATGTCACCCATTGACTTACAATGGGGCTGTCCCTCCTCTACACTAAACCTGGCACTGGGACCCAATCATGTGACCGGACTAGAGTGACTTCAGGTAAGTATAGGCATCTTTCCTTTTACAGGAAAGATAGAATAGGCATATATTGGGGATGGGAGCAGGTTTAGGCATAGTTAGGTTTTGACTGGAATTACACATTCAGTCCTTGGACCACTAATTGTCTTCTATATATGCCTATGCCCTTGGCCTACTTATTAGCTTATTTAAAAGAAAAATTTACTTTTACTTTTAAGTTACATTATCTGTGACATGCCAGTGGCACTCAATTTTTTATCTCAGCTACCAATCTCAATTCCTTACTTTTTTGTGTTCTTGACTCTGAATGCTGCCTCATCATTCATGCATTCTTGCTTGCTCAAACAGAGCCAGTCGTCAACCAGGAGTCAAAATTATAAAAACAAGTTATGCTCTATATCTTCCTAATTCTACTTTCTACTCAAACTCTCAGTACATAAAAGAGTGTGCTTATAAGGTCGACAATGCTCTAAACTTTAATTGCTCTCATTTTCATTTGAGTTGTGGACTTTGACTTTCTCTGACTTTATATCTAAGGTCAGTCAACTGTCATTTCTCTGTCTACTAAGCATATGCAAAAAAATCTGGCCATACACAGAGTGAATTTCAGCCTGTTCCTGCTAAACCAGCCAAAATGTGCAGAGCACTCCCCCCAACTTCTTTTGATCTGGAAAATTGAAAGAGCTGGGTGGAAAACTCTTGGCCAAACAGTGCCTACATCCAACTGGATGCAGGCGCCCATCAAGTATTCAGACAGCCATGAACCCTGTGGCGTCTGCCCTTAGGCAGGACTTTTAGTGTTCCCCAAATCTGAGAGGAGCAATGACAGATCTTGTGGACTTCATGCTGAGTTTAGGGGGCATGCAGTTAACTGTTCAGGGATTTTAGATCTAAGATGGGGCATGTTTAGCTTTTGGACTATGAATAAGTTTGAGTAAAACTCTTTGAACCTTTTCTCTGCAAGAACTGGGATCCACCCCTTGTGCCTGAAGTTGATTCAGGGCTGCCCACAGGTCTGCCTATCTTAGAGGTGAAGCTAGCAGATTTGAGGATAGGAATTGAGGAGAAGGCAGAGATAGAAATGATATTTTGTAGCCTCTGGAAGCAACAGAGAGCACCTTCATTGTGAGATCTTCTGGGTAGGATTGAGGGATTTTGTGGTCCAAGGCTTGAAATGAAAAGATGGACTTGTCTTAGAGGAGGAAGCTTGGAAAATAGAAAAGAACCCCTTTCAGAGAGAAGAGGTAATAGCTGTAGAAGTAGTAGGCTTGGATTGTTTTTTGGTGTGGTAGAAGTAGTTTCTCCCAGAAACTTCATTAATAGATGTATCAAGTCATTCACCAAACAGGCCTTCACCATTAAAAGGCATGCAGACTCAACAGACCAAGCATTTAATCACATAACTCTGCACATATGCACAGAAAGTAGGGCCTTCCTACAGACCTAGCGAAGTACATTCTCCAGGGCATAAACACAAAATAGCAGCAACAAAGGCATGAGGTGCAATTGTTCCAAAAGAACAGGGTCCTCAAGCACAGAATCATATTCTCTATTTATCTGTCTAGTCCAGTTAGTAACAGTCTGACAAATGGACATAGCTGCAATGGCCTTTTGTAATGGACAACAAGCAAGATCAAAGATTTTTTTAAATTGGATTTTAAAGTGCCAGTCGATTGTACCATTAAAGAAGGAAACATCTTCAACAGTAACAGGTGTGTTTGTTGAGAACAGAGGTAGCAGAATCCAGCAGCAGTAACTTAGTCTCTTTCTCTTTTCCCCCACACCTGATTACTTCCAGGACTGTCCTTTCCTTTTGCTCCCCACCAGAAGACCACTTCCTCACTTGCTTTTTTGCATCAACCAGTCACCACCAAGATCAAATCAGACCCAGCCAAGATGGCTGCTCCCTGCACTTGAGACACTCCATAGACGAGCATTGCAAAGTGGTCTCCTTAAATATGGCTGCCGCACTTCTGCATTAATGAATATTCAATTTAACTTTGTCCCTACTGCTGTAGGATAATACAGCAGCAATAAAGGAAGACATTCCCGAGCAGTTATCAGCTACAGTTCAGGTTACACAGGGAAAACATATCTTACCTTATCCATGCTGCAGGTTAACCAAACTTCACCCATCATGTTGGGCATATCCTGGAAGGGGTCTTCAGTACCTGTGCACCATAGGAATGGACCACAGCTCTGAACCTGTATAGCACCCTGTAGCTGACTACATTTTTTGCATCACCCGAACACAGGTTCCAGTGCTTGAAGTGCGTGAAGCAAACATTATAGGCTGACCCTGCTGTTGAGGGGTCCAGGTATACTTCCCAAGATGTACATTAAGGGCAACCGATCTGGAAACTGCTAGTGAGCCCTGAGGCAATAAGCAGTTAGATCTTGACATAAATGTCAGCTGAACTAGTGAAGACAAAATAAAAAAAGAAATGAAGTAGAAACTTCTCCAGAGGAGAGAAGGCCCATTACCTAAGAACACTAGCAAAATATTGGAGTTGGTGGGGCTATATGAGGATGCATAGGACTGCCTTCTGTCTGCTGGGTTGCTGGTCTCCTCTCCTCACCTAATTAGTTTCATGTTGGAGTTCCGGGTAATGTATGGCTTTCTCTGGCTTTTAGATAGAGTGGACAGGGATTAGAACACCAGTGAGGTTTTTACTGCTGTTTGTGCCCCTGCAAGCATAACACTGACAGATACAGGATATTAAAGCACTGTCACTCAACCTCCTGCCTGAAGCCCTACTCACACTAGTGAAAATGACACAGTGAAAGACACACTCTGCCTGCCAGCCCCTCCCAGTAGCATCTGTTCTTGAACTGGAAGATAGTCATGTGCAGTGGCGTCCCTAGGCAGGTGCCACACCGGGTGAGACTGGACCCTCTCCACGAGCTTCACGAAAAGGAAAGTTTTAAAGCAAGCCAACGATCCCAGCAAGATGGATCGGATCTGCGGATTGAGCATAATGAATCAAGAGTCCAATCCATTATGCTCCCCAATCCGAAGATCCGAGCCATCATGCGGGGATCATCGGCTTGCTTTAAAACTTACCTTTTGGTGGAGCTTGTGGAGAGATCAGTTAACCCCGTATAGGTTGCAAGCTGACGATCCCAGCAGGATGGATCAGATCTGCGGATTGGAGAGCATAATGGATTGGACTCTGATCCATTATGCTTAATCCGCAGATCCGATCCATCCTGTGGGGATCATGGAGTGGTGACACCAAGTGTTACTGCACCGGGTGACACCAACCCCAGGGACACCTCTGGTCACGTGCGGTGCGTTTCCTTCCGAATTTATATTCGGACGAAGTTTTCGCTATTCAGAGATTCTGATGTTTCTGAATTTCTGAATTACAAACATAATGAATTTAACCACCTCCCGCCCGCCATATAGTAATATGACGGGCGCAAGGTGGTTCTCTCGTTCTGAGAGGACGTCATATGACGTCCTCCCATTCTCACTGCGCATGCGCGGCTCAGGGACACAGCGGATCACGGAAAGAGCCGAAGATATTGGCTCGGTCATGTGATCAGCTGTGTCCAATCACAGCTGATCGCATGTAAACAGGGAAATGTCGGTTATCGGCATTTCTCTCCTCTCGAGCTGTCAAGCTAGACAATTGCACTAGTAAAGTTAGTGGTGACAAGACGAGGAAAATGGAGATTTATACAATGTCAATCTGATGGAATACGTATTTGTGTGCCTTCAGTCAGGCATTAACGTCCCAGTGAAGACATTCACCAAAATAGGAAAAGGAACTCTCCCAAACCACATCCCACTGCACATGTCTGACAAAGGCTCAAACTCTTCCTCACTCTAGAAACAGCTAAAAAATGCTTTAACTTGAGTTTCTGCTATTAAAAATTTTGCACTCACAATATAGTTTTCTCTGCATTCATTAAAGCAGAGTTCCAGCCATTTTTGTGTTTATTAAAAGTCAGCAGCTACAAAAACTGTAGCTGCTGACATTTCATAAACACACACTTACCTGTCCCAGGGGTCCAGCGATGTGCTCACCTGCACCGTCCCTTCTCTCCTTCTGTCCTCCACGGCGCCGGCATCTCTACTGTGGGCACCAGGCTGTGACAGCTTGCGGCTTCACAGCCTGGTGCCCACTGTGCATGCATCAATAGCGCCACGCCTCCTGATTGGTCCGGCAGTTTCCTGGGACCTGTAAAATTTCCCAGGAGACTGTGGGAGCAAGGAGGGGGCTGAACTTCCGGGTCACTTTGCCGCGGCGAACTGAACCGGAAGTGGGAGCGGGTACCTGTCAAAACCAGGTATCCGCTCCTCCCCCAAAAGGTACCAAATATGGCAGTAGAGGGGGGAGGAAGCAAATAAGCGGAGCTTCCGCTTAAAGAAGAATTGAGATCTTGAACAATGAGTTATAGTGCCACCTGCAGGAGTAATACGCAAGACACAAAAATGAAAACACAGCTAGGGGAAGGCCCCTGCTGCTAGACAATCCCCCTCCCCACCATCCTGCTAAAGGTAGCTCAGTCACAAGGCCATAGAAAAAAGAAATTGCACACAGACAGAACATGAGAGGGCAGGAGATGTGACCTTTAATGAATGCATAGAAAACAATTTTATGGTGAGTACAAAAAAATCCTATTTTCTCTTCTGTCCATTGAAGGACACAGGAGATCTTGAAGCCCTTGACCACTAGGATGCCCCAAAGCAGTGTCTATCAAGGCGTGAGGAAAACCAAAACAACAACTATCTTCCCGCAGTAAGCAAGACTACATTGCAGCCTGTAACACTTTGTGACCAAAACAAGCATTTGAGGATGCAACATGAACTTTTAAAAAGTGTAGAAAGACAACCGAGTAGCTGTCTTGCAAGCCTGAGACACTATATGGCAAAAAACCAAAGATGAGGTAACCACTTTAGTGAGGTGGCCCATGACAGCAAAAAGGAGGTGCTTGATACACTATATTGCCAAAAGTATTGGGACACCTCTCCAAATCATTGGATGCAGGTGTTCCAATCACCTCCCTGGCCACAGGTGTATAAAATCAAGCACCTAGGCATGCAGACTGCTTCTACAAACATTTGTGAAAGAATGGGTCGCTCTCAAAAGCTCAGTGAATTCAAGCGTGATACTGTGATAGGTTGCCACCTGTGCAATAAGTTCATCCATGAAATTTCCTTGCTACTAAATATTCCATGGTCAACTGTTAGTGGTATTATAACAAAGTGGAAGAAACTGGGAACAACAGTAACTCAGCCACGAAGTGGTAGGCCAATGACAGAGCGGGGTCAGCGCATGTTGAAGCGCACAGTGCGCAGAAGTCACCAACTCTCTGCAGAGTCAATAGCTAAAAACCTCCAAAGTTCGTGTGGCCTTCAGATTAGCACAACAGTGCATAGAGAGCTTCATAGAATAGGTTTCCATGGCCGAGCAGCTGCATCCAAGCCTTACATCACTAAGTGCAATGCAAAGCGTCGGATGCAGAGGTGTAAAGCACGCCACCACTAGACTCTAGGGTAGAACAGTGGAGACGTGTTCTCTGAAGTGACGAATCATGCTTCTCTGTCTGGCAATCCAATGGACGTGTCTGGGTTTGGCGGCTGCCAGGAGAACGATACTTGCCTGACTGCATTGTGCCAAGTGTAAGGTTTGGTGGAGGGGGGTTATAATGTGGGGTTGTTTTTCAGGGGTTGGGCTTGGCCCCCTAGTTCCAGTGAAGGGAACTCTTAAGGTGTCAGCATACCAAGACATTTGGGATAATTTCATGCTGCCAACTTTGTGGGAACAGTTTGGGGATGGCCCCGTCCTGTTCCAACATGACTGCACACCAGTGCACAAAGCAAGGTCCACATGGATGAGCGAGTTTGGGGTGGAGAAACTTGATTGGCCTGCACAGAATCCTGACCGCAACCCAATAGAACACTTTTGGGATGAATTAGAGTGGAGACTGCGAGCCAGGCCTTCTCATCCGACATCAGTGCCTGACCTCACAAATGCGCCTCTGGAAGAATCGTCAAACATTTCCATAGACACACTCCTAGATCTTGTGGACAGCCTTCCCAGAAGAGTTGAAGCTGTTATAGCTGCAAAGGGTGGGCCAACTCAATATTGAACCCTACGGACTAAGACAGGGATGCCATTAAAGTTCATGTGTGTGTACAGGCGTCCCAATACTTTTGGCAATATAGTGTACTTAATAGCATAACCTTGAACAATCATCTGCTGGATTGGCTCAATTTTGACCAGTGCATGGCCAGCTTAAAGAGATACTAAAGACTTAAAAATGTTTTTCTAAAAATAACAAACATGTCTATACTTACATGCTCTATACAGTGGTTTTGCATAGAGCAGCCCAGATCCTCCTCTTCTTGGGTCCCCCGCAGGCTCTCCAGGCCCCTCACTCCTGTTCAGTGCCCCCACAGCAAGAAGCTTGCTATGGGGGCACCCGCTGCTCTGTGTGTCCATTCACACAAGGAGCCACAGCTTGACTCTTCCCCCTCTCTTCTCATTGGCTCACTGGCTCCCGCTTCTGTCTCAGCCAATGAGAAGAGGGAGTCCCGGGATAGCCAAAACTTTGGTGTACATCACTGGATTGAGAGGGGGTTTAGGTGAGTATTAGGGTGGCTGCTGCACAGAGGTTTTTTACCTTTGTGGTAAGGTTAAAAAACCTTGAACCTTACAACCACTTTAAGCGTAGCATGCCGACATACTGGGGGAGATTTACTAAAGCTGGTTCATTCAAAACCTCATGCACCTGTGCATGGTAGCCAATCAGCTTCTAACCTCAGCTTGTTCAATTAAGCTTTAGCAATACAATATGTAAGCTGATTGCTTTCCATGCAGAAGTGCACTAGTTTCTGAGTTAACCAGCTTTAGTAAATAAACCCCACTGTGTTGGCTGTAATACATCATTTTATGAAGGATTTAGGTTGCTGCATTGTGCTACTGGCGTCTGTCTACCTTATCATATTTTGCTTTATTTATCCTTTAAAACCTAAAGTGGTATTAAACTCAAATCCAAAAATTGATAAAATTGCAGCTTACTAATCATTAGATGTGGTGGCTGCATCAGCTTTCTTTTCTTTGACTTTTTTCCCTCTGTATCCATCTTGTGATCTGGCCGGTAGCAAACCTCCTGTATTAGTGAAACACCACTTTGGAGGAATGAGACAGGACACAGCAGACAGCAGTATTGTCAGTCTGAGGGGGGATGAGAGTGTTAAATGTATTAGCAGATTTGAATACAAATAACAAATTGAAGCCAAACTCTAGCTAATACTATATAATCGTTTACAGCAAACAGTTTTTTTCCTTTTGGAAAAAAGGTTTTACATGAATAAATAAAAGCTGTTCATTTCAATTACCCCTGCCAGTGGTAAATTGACAGTCCCATGCATATAAGCGGACACATTCTGCTGGAAAGCCTGAATTGAAAAACAGCAGAGTTGCTGGCTGAATCACCAGATGAAAGTAGAAGAAAACCAAAAAAAGGAAACTAATACAGCCATCACATCTAAGAATTGGTAAGCTGCAATATGATAATTGTTTGCTTTGAGGTTTAATACAGCTTTAATTAGGTAGACACCATATTAAGGCAGACACCATCTTCGATAAAAAAGAAAGCCTTGAGCGAAGAACTGTCTTGTCTTCATGCAAAACCAAAATGGAAGGCTTCCTAGAGGCAAGCTTTCAGCATGGCCACCAACTCAACAACCCTCCAGGCTGAAGTGATGCTACAAAAAGGCCACTTTTTGTGAGTCAGCAATTGTAGTGTTTGAATATTCTCAAAGGGCAATGTCTTTAACCTCCCTGGTGGTATTCCCGAGTGTAGCTCGGGGTAAAATTTCAGTACCACAAGCGGTATCCCCGAGCTTCACTCGGGCTTACCATGCGGCGTTGCTCAGGGATTCCCTGCAGCGCTTACCTTGTCCTTCGCTCCCGCGATGTGTCCCCTGCAGCGTCCCCGGTCATCTCCTCTGGCCGATGCCGGCATCCGGCTTCTGTGTTCCGGTCCCTGCGAGCATCGGGACGTACGGGGGCCGGAACCGGCGGCAAATTTAAACATTTTAGAAACTGTCATTTTCTAATAAACGAAAATGACATAGTATAACATTATTGTATCAAACCATTTCACATACATTTTGTCCCTACTGCTTTGTCCTGTGCATTTTTACTGTTCTTTCTGCCTGGAAACTGAAAACGTTGATGGCGTCCAAAAAGCGTCCCTTTAGGTCAAAAGCGGTTTTAGACCAGCTAGAGAACAGCGATAGTAAATCAGAACCACTTGCATAATTGAGTGATAATGATTTGTGGGGAAATTTGTCATCAGACACTGAAAACGATTCTGCGACTTTGCTCAGTGATGTGCGAACTTGGCGCTATATTTCAAATTTCAGTGTTTTTGTTTTGATTATATTATTGAATTAAATTTATTATTATATTATTATTTTTTTATGATTATTTATTAAATTATAATTTATGATTTTGTGTTTCAAGTTTTATCCTACCCGGAATGTTTACTAGACTCTTGTTCGGACAGATTTTAGTGAGTTATTCCTAAAAATTACAGGCCTACAATATAAAACGCCAAATTTCCATGCAAAATAATGGTACCGCTTTCAGCACCAAAAATCTGAAATAATCATACCGCCAGGGAGGTTAAGACAGAAAGCCCCAAGTTCAGGTCCTGTGGTGACCTTGAAGGTCTAACCAGTGGAGCCACATGAATAAGGTGTTGCATGAAGGAGAAAATTAAAGAATGGACAGTCAGTGGGTGTTGAAAAAAGACCACTAAGAAAGAAGCTTGGCCCTTGACGGTACTCAAGGGCCAAGTGGATCCACAACCCACTGAAGGAAGGCCAAAATCCATGTCATGGAGATGCAGGCTTACCAGGTATGATGCTACATCTCCTAAGATGCGAATTTCAGCACCTTAAGCATGGTAAGAATAATCTAGTTTCATCATATCACGACTCGATTACTGCAACTCCCTCCTCACTGGCCTGCCTCGCCACAGGCTATCCCCGCTCAAAATCCTAACACTGACGTACAAAGCTGTCTACCACACTGCCCCAAATCACATCACCGACACCAACCCATCAGACTATCACCTACTCTTCTCTCCTTTAGGCGCACCCTAAAAACCCACCTCTTCAGGGAAGCCTACCCCACCCCCTGCTAATTTGCTGACCTCCTCCACTCTTCCTACCACTCCAACCCCCACAGCTATCTCCTCCTGTACCACTATCCCCTGCCTCCTAGATTGTAAGTTCGAAGAAGCAGGGACCTCGAACCCCTCGTGTATCGCATTGTATTGTTATTGTACTTGTTCTATTGTTATTGTCACATGTTCTGTCTCCCTTTGTAACGCACAGCACTGAGCGAACTGTTGGCGCTTTATAAATACTGTATAATAATATTAGTCTGACAGCCTACTGTCCCTCAATACCTGACTTTCAACAGCCAAGCCGCTTAAGCCAGCAATGGTAAACCAAGATCGAATACCTGACCTTGAGGCAGTAGGTTGGGACAAAGACATCAGGGAGTGTTCGAGACCAGACCCACAAGTCTGCATACCAATAGCGACGAGGCCAAAACAGAGCCATTAATATGACTGGAATCCAATCAGCTTCTAATAAAGAAGTGAATGAATGAGATTGCACTGGTCCCACGGCGCCGCCAAGGTATCTGTTGCATCTGCCCAGGGTTCCTTCCTTCAGCTTCTACCCAACATAGAAGGTAGCATCTTTATGGGAGAAAACTCATAAATGATATTGTAATGGTTCCACAGCACCACCAAGGCATATGTTGAATCTGCCCAAGGGTCCTTTGTCCTGATCACAAAGCTGGTCACCTTTCAGTTGGGATTACCAGAAGTTTCACATCCAGCATTCCCCATCTCTGGCAAATCTGAAGGAAAACCCCCAGATGCAAACACTACTCTTCATAATATAGACAATTTAGGTAAACTGAATAATGTTTGATAGAGCCAGGATATCTTTGCAAATTACTGTGCGTTTCTTGCTGCTCAGGGCTTAAACAAGCCATCAATATTAGCCCTTTTACTAGAACAATATTTAAATTGGAACTTCACTCTCTCAATCAATAATTACTATTTTGAATCCTTAAGCTGCTAGCATTAATAAATAGAAATAAAAATATATCATATTTACTTGTTTTAAACATTTTTTTTATATTTATTTAGTTACTTCCTATGCCATTTAAAGACCCTCTCCGGGCAAATGTAAAGTTCTCCCTTGCAGTGGGACTGCCCCCAGCACCGCAAGGGATAAATACTTATTTAGGTCCTGGAGACCTCAACAAGCACTCCTACTTACCCGATACTCTGCTCTCGCAGCAGCCTGAGCTCTCCCCAATACTGTCCCTCAGTGTCCTCAAGTCCAATGCAGGGCCATGGACCATACAATGTATTAAGGATGTCAGAGGACCTACAACTGCCAAAGCATTGGGGAGAAGAAGCTGCAGTCTTATTTCAAATTGGGGACAAGGGGGCGGCAAAACAGTTGGTTTATCTGCAGTTTTACCTCTCCCTGACTACCTGCTGAAATATAGCTTACAGTTGAACAGGATTGTACACATGCTGTGGCCACTTTGAGGCAAATGTAGTGCAAATTTAACGCATCTGGTTGAGCTGACAGGTGACATCACCATTCAAGTTAATGGGACCGTGCAACAACCTTGAGCCAAGCACGACTCACAGTTACGGCGTGTTATTTCCATTCACAATTGCCTTTTGACAAAAAAAAAAAAGACTAACATTAATGAGGATCTTCACCCTGTAAAGAAATGTAAAAGTCAGCTGCTACAAATACTGTAAGTAGAACTTACAGGCAAAGGCAAAACCTTTTTGGAGTGGAGATGGATTAGAACACCTGTGAGCTTTAACTGCAGTCTGTGCCCCCGTTAGGGAGCTTCACTCACTCTAGTTGTCCTGTTCAATATTATGATTGAAAGTCAAAGTAAAAGAAAATCCCAAATTTACAGTTGTCTCCAGAAAAGTAATAGAGGGGAAATCTTTCAATGGGAACATTTGTTCTGGTGACCTGGGGCTCTCCAAGGGATTTCCTTAATTTGCAGGGATTTCCTCTCACTTCCTGTTTGGCTATGAGACAGGAAATGAAGGGAAATCTCTGTAATGGGACACAGATGGTGAAAAAAAATCTGACGGGTTATAACCCTCCCTTACTCTATCCAAAATGAAAAAAAAGTTTTATCTATAGTTCTACTTTTAAAACACGCACTTTCCTCTCCCAGGATCCAGCGATGTCTCCACACGACCTGGCTCTTTGGGTCTAGTTGCTGGCATTTTTGACCCCTTGCGACTTCACAGCCAGCTGCTCCGTGCGCAGGTACAAGTGGCGCTGTGCCCCGTGAATGGTAATGTAGTCTCCTGGGACCTGTGACGTGTCGCAAGAGGCTGTGGGGAAGGAGGGGGGTCAAACATTTGCTCTGATTGCCTAGGCCAGGGGTAGGCAACCTGTAGCTTTCTTACTGTTGTGGAACTACATTTCCCATGAGGCATTGCAAAGATTACAAAACTGACAGTCACAGCTATGACTTGCAGAGGCATGATGGAACTTGTAGTCCTGCAACAGCTGGAGAGCCTCAGGCTGCCTACCCCTGGCCTAGGCCGTTGGATCAGATACCTGTCAAAATGAGATCCCCCCCCCAAAAAAAAAACATTCCAAATATGGGAGAGGAGGAAAAGCAGAACTTCCCCTTTTGGGTTAAGATCTGCTTTAAGAAGGTGGAAGAATCTCGTTCTCAGCAACTGGAAGCTGCTGATTAGCTGCCCTCTGAAAAGCGTTCTGCAGCAAGTCACTCACTGTTTAGATTCAGCTCTAGTGTGATCCTAGCCTTACATGGAGGGGGGCTGTGTGGGCAGGGGATGCCCTAAGGCTAGGTTCACACCTATGCAGTTTGCGTTTGAGCTGTTTCTGCATTGTGTTTTGCATTGCATTTTTGCACCTGCGTTTTTACGCATATTTGCTGCATTTTGCGTTTTCTTTTCTTGTTGCTAGGCAGAAAATGCAAAACGTGGCAAAAAATGCACAACATGCTTTCTGCAGTGTTTCCATTGAAGTCTATAAAACCAAAAACGCAACTTTTTGCATTAAAAAAAAATTTCCCGACCCTTTCCAAAAAAATGCACCTGGTGAAAACGCGGAGATGTGAAAGTTTCCCATAGGAAATCATGTTAAATGGACCGTAGTGCGTTTCTGCAAAATGCTGTGGAAAAAGCTTAGGTGTGAACCTGGGGTAAGTAATAGCGCTTTTTGCAGAACTATAGACCTAATCAACCATTTAGGCTACGTTCACACTAGCATTGTCAGCAGGCGTTTGTGAAGTGTTTTTAACGCTTCTCAAACACCTATGAAAATTCTGCACAGGACTTTAGCATCGCGTTGTGGCAAAACTGATGCCTTGTGTGGAGTCAGGAGGAATTGAAGCCTCCCATTCAAGTCTATGGTACCGCTCCACAAACGCCTGGCAGGGGTTTGCGAGGTGGTTGCGACGCGGTTGCTATGCGTTAATACCATTTAACTTCATTATAGGAGTTTGTGGTGCAGTTTTAATGCTTGGCAAACGCCTATCAACCGCCTCAAAACCACGCATAGGGCGTTTTGGGAGCATTTAGGAGCGTTGAAACCGCTTCCCAAACACTATAGGGCCGTTTGGCAAGAGTTAGAAATAAAGTGAAGTGTGAACGAGCCCTTAACCCTTATAGTGCGGGGTAAGGAAGCATTTATCCTTTTCCTGGAATTCGCCTTTAAATCAAGTTGCCAGGTACCAAAAGAACACACCCCTGGGCTTCAGTGATTGGTGGCCCAATTCAAAGATGGCCGCCTGACTCTATGTTGTCATCGTGCATGCGCCGCCGAGAACTCTGGGAAGACGACTAAACCTAAATGGCCGATGAGGAATCTGTCTCTATTGCACATGCGCGCCATTAATCAGGACGTGACTTAGACGGAAAAGGCGGGACTAACGCGGCTTCAGATTCTGAAGGCAATAAGAGGAAAGCGAGCGCCAAATTGTCCATTGAGAAAAGGTAGGAAAGCACAGGTAACACGTAGAAGAAGCGTGTTCTGAGAAAGGATTCACAGGACAACCGGGCTCTTCAGCGTAGGGATGTGTCTAGCAGTCTAAAATCTAGGACTTCATTCAGGAGAGCGTGAACCTGATTTGTATGATAGGCTGTGGGAATAATGGACACCGCTGACCCTGTTAGGGACATGCCTTCCATTTCTTGTACAAAGGACGCAACTGGAGGGTGCACAGTGTGCTGCGGCTCTGCATAGGAACCAATCAGTTTATTGGTCAAGCTGACATCAGAAGCTGATTGGCTGCCGTGCACAGCTGCACCAGATATTGCACTCTCCAGTTGTAGATCCCCCCCCCCCCCCCATAGACAGAGATCCTTTCAGTTGTGTTTTGGAGGAGGTGTCAATAAAGTTTCAGTTTGTTGCTTTTCCTGTCTCTGTTTTTATACTGGTAACACCTGACCTGAGGATGAATAGAGCCAGTCACTCCCAAATCTGATTACATCATAGTAATTCTCCCCTCCTTTAAAAGAGAAGTTAGAGAATTATAAAAACCCCTCACCTACACACCTAGATTTATGCAGCATCCGTCCCCCACCACCTGCAAGTCTGAGAGCTGAGCGATTACACGATTTCAATCATGTAAACTGGTAGATTTGTGTTAAGGTCAACTTTAAAAGCTGTTTTTTGGCCATACTTGTCTTGCAGGTCACAGAGGTTCATTACTTTTGCTCTCCTGTTACCCAGAATCAGATGGCAGCAGGCTAAATTGACATCACAGAGCCAGTCCATGCTCTAGAAGGATCCCGACCATATTGTCAGGATTCACCCAGCTGATTGACAGGTAGTTACTGCTCTCAGCACGTGGCTGAGAGCCAATGCCAGCTGTGCCTGCAATCCCTCCAGCCTGGGGCTGGCGGGGCACAGCAGTGACTGTCAGTCTCTGATTTTGACAGCTGAGCAATCAGCAGTCATGATCATTCTTGCTCTTAGAGCCAACACGAGACAGCTGCAGCATCACACTGACGCTGCAGCAGTGAGGTAAGTATGTATATTTGTGTTTTTTTTGTTTTTTTTTTATTAGCCCTATACATCTCCTTTAAGACTCCATTCACAGTTGTTCGACTGTGGATATGTAAAGTCACACATCAAATCACAGCCCATTGCTTTCAATGGCACCCATTCAAATCTATGCGACTTTGAAAAGGTTCCTGCACTACTTTGATGCAACTTAACCACTTTACAACCGTGCTATACCCGAATGATGGCTACAGTGCGGTTGTCCAGTTCTGGGAGGGCATCATATGATGTCCTCCCAGAATGCACCCCCAGTAGCGCACACCTGGCACTGTGTGTGATTCGCATAAGGTAAAAGTCCAATCACAGCGGCCTTTTACCACATGATCAGTTGTCCATTGACACAGCTGATCACAAAGTAAATACAGTTGCTGGTTATCAGCAGCACTTTTCTCAAGCTGTCACAGCGTGAGGAAAGTACTGCTGATAATCAGCAAGTGTCACAGAGGACATCTGCACTGGTAATCAGGGCAGCCCCAAAAGTGCCCATAAGTGCTGCATAATCAATTCCCATCAGTGCTCTCTATCCGTGCAGCCTCACCAATACACATCAGTGAAGAAGAAAATTTACCTGTTTGTAAAATTTTATAATAGAAACAAAACTTTTTATTTATTTTTGTTTTAATTTATATTGCAAAAAAAAATCCCAGTGGCGATTAAATACCACCAAAAGAAAGCTCTATTTGTGTGAAGAAAATTATAAAAATGTCATATGAGTACAGTGTTGCATGACCGCGCAATTGGCATTCAAAATACAACAGTGCTGAAATCTGAAAATTGGCCTGGGCAGGAATGGGGTAAAAGTGCCCTGTAGGCAAGAGGTTAAATGCCATAGTGTGTAAAGTTGCACTCCAAAGTCACACAGGAAATCGTGCAACTTTGGATTTGCACAAGTGTGAACGGAGCCTTAGGCAGCTTTTGGTGAAAACTTGAAACTTATTCACAGTTGTTCAAGTGTGGTTATAATCAATGCAGCCTTAGCTTCCAGGACAGTGAATGTTTTCCAGGACTTGTCGCAGGTAAGAATAATTTAAAATTATTTTAGAATGTTGTTAACCTGTTAATGCCAACAGTACACATATATATGGCCTCTCAGCGGGAGGGCCTTAATGCCCGGAGGCCACATATGTGTACCAAAATGTAAACACAGCTGTATTGAGAGCATGTGGCTAAGGGAAAGCTTCCAATCTCTACTTGCGATCAGGAGCTTTCCATTCATGTGTTCTCTGTGACAGCCATTCATGGCAGGCACATGATCAAAGCCCCACCCAATCTCCTGGCATTAGACACCCCTTAAAGAGTCCGGTGCAGTTGCGGACTGACCATTTGGAAACTCGGGCATTGCCCGAGGTCAGTAGGGGGCCCCATGAGATGCCCCTGGTACCTTTTCATAGGCTTTTTTGAGTTTGGGCAGGGACACAGGGGCCCCATGAGTTGTCAGTCCGCCCTCGTCAGGAGGCGCTGGTGTTAAAGGGTTAATGAGTACATCAGTGCTCAAGCGCAAATTGGATATGTGGAAAATGCAGACATTTACTTAATCAGCATCTCCACTGAAGGATTGTAAAGATGAAAAACTGCTCAAGCTGTAACAAAAACTGATATATTAGATCCAAATATTTTGTTGTATTGCTTCATGTGTAATAACTGGGGCTTCTAATTGACTAGTAACATTGTCAGAGTAGTTCATATACTATTCCTTCACCCTTGGTGGTCCTCAAAGGTAAGTGCTGGGAAATCTTCGGGGTACAGTCTGTTTTACAGGTCTTGATGAAAGATTTACAAATCCTTGCACTGTGGAAAAGGAATACTACTGGTGTGACAAGTTGCTTGTATATTTGCAGCCTCTGTTGGAGAGTTTTTAAAGACCTCTAGATTTTACTGACAAGCTATAAAGTTATTTTCTTGCCTTCAGGAACTATCAGAATGAGTCTACGAAAGCAAACTCCTAGTGACTTTTTGAAGCAGATTATTGGACGACCTGTTGTCGTGAAACTTAATTCTGGAGTTGACTATCGAGGTAACTAACTAATAATGGTTTTAGATGTATTTGTGACTGCATGTTTTATTGATTGTTTTATTGTCAAACTACTGTTATGTAGATTAGGAACCTTTAACCTAGGCTTGCTGGTAGAAATTCAGTGTAGACGTCTTGTGATCAGCAGAGATACCTGTATTAAAAAAATTAATAAATAAATAAAATATTGTCAGTTAACATGGATATATTTTTAACAGTTTATCCAGAGCTGTATTTGCATTTTTTTGCACACGTGTTTAAAAAACAATTTTAGGCCTGAAGATTACACAAAACCCTCAAAATATATATTTACTGAAAGCAGATACCCTAGAGAAACAGTGGTAGTTCCAGTTTTATGTATCACATGATATTATTGCGAAGGTCTAGGAAACACATAATTTTGCAATAAAATAAACGCAATAAATTAACCAAATTTTTGGTAAAATATAAAAGATGAGGTTGTGCCACGTAAATAGATACCCAACATGCCAAACCTTAAATTTGTGTGCACCTATGAAATTGCGTCACACTTCAGTACCCTATATTTTCTATAGACAAGACTTTAAAAGCCCCTATAGGTCATCAGTTTAGTGTTACAGAGGAGGTCTGGGGCTGGAATTATTGCTCTCACTCCGGCGTGCACGGCGATATGTAACATGTCTATCATTGCAATCAACATTTTCACATGTAGGCGCCCAGACGTGTATGTACACGTTTGTAAGGGGGGTGGGGGTGTGCTATGTGCTTGGGTGTAACTTTTTTTTTTTTTATTTATTTTTTTGTAAAAAAGAACAAAACTTTTTTTTTTTTCCTTTTTTAATTTATTTTTTTCATCACAAAGGGGACATAAAAGTCCTTTTGTGTGATTTTTTTTGGTGACAGGTTCTCTTTATTAAGACATGCTTCCAGGTCATGGACGTAGCTTTCCACGTCACACAGATTGGCAAGCAGAGCCTAGGTACATGGTGGTAGCGTGCCTTTTTGGGTGGGGGGAGACACTGGAACCAGTAACTGTGGAAGCAATCGGTTGCAGCAGAGTCGCCTGACTGCTTTCATCTGACAGGCAGGAGTTTGCCTGTCAGTTTTATACACAGGCACTGCAGCCACTGGATTGTGACTGGATAAAACCCCCTGCTGTCAGGTCCATACAGTGTACTGACCTGTCGGCAAAAGGGTTAAAAAGAATTCAAACTTCTACCCTACTAACAACCGGCTACCCACTGTTACCTCCCCTACGTGTGAAGAGAACACTGTAGTCTTTCTGTTTTGTATTCTAGTATAGTTGACCATTATCAGATTAAAATATTTAGCTTTTCAAGAGGCATTTCAGGTAATTTGACAGCCAGGTTACATTGTAGTTGTCAAAATTTCAGTTATCCTGTATAATCCAATGTATTCATGGAGGTCTTTACAAAGAGCTTAAACTGGGCGTGTTTGGAAATGCATATCATGAATTAGAAGCTGGTGAACAGGTCTGGTTCATAGAGCACCAGATTACTAACAAAAGCGAGTAGAGTGACCAGATGCTCTATAGCCATTGCTGAATGAAAAAGTGGAGCTCTGTAAAGTTTTCATTTTAAAATGAAGGAAAAATCTTTAACACTCCACTAAGATTAGGGTCAGAACTAGCAATGCACCCCCTCTGACATTGAAAGTAATCAAAAGCTAGTCTTGTCCTTGGATTGGTGCATTATTCTGTACAGCCAGCTCCCATAACTACAGCTGTTTGTTAAGGGAAACCAAAAAGCTAAGCCCAGCAAGTGTAAACCTAAAGTTATCTTTGGAGGAGGTGATAGAATAAACATGCAGAGTTGTATGGGGGAAGGGCAGTTGGGAGTCGCAGGACAGGGTTGAGAAAAAAAAAATAGTTTAGTTGAAAAACTCCAGCCTGACTTGTTTATGGTCCTTCTGGCTCTGCTGGAAAACTGTACTGCTTTTCCCCTTTCCTCCTCCACTGTGTGCTTTCCGAGAGTTTTTAGTGAAGGCCATTGCAGCAGGCACACGTCTGTCTGCAGATGCTCAGTGATGTGATTGGAGGACTTTCATTCCTTTACTCCCTTCTTACCATATCCACTTATACATGAGCAGTAAGGGGAACTCATACTAGTGTCTTATGCTGTGCAGTGTGATCTGTACTGGAAATATAGTAAGTTTGCTGTCTTGTACTGTTCATATTTAGGTAAACCTGTGTGTATTTGTTTAGATGGGTATGATGTCTGCTGTCAATGTTGGGTAGACATTAATGCAATGATCTGACTCCTCCCACAGGCCACTGTAGAGCAGTGAGTTTTGTGGTGTGAAATTTACCGTGTTTTTCTACTCCCGGGGAGCAGCGGACAGCCTCCCATACAAGTAAATGACTGTATGTGGTCGGCTACTTGAAAACGCCAATGGCTTTACCCACGCATGTGCGACCAGCACATTTCCCCGATTTCAATCCAATGCAGTAGCCATCAACATTCACAATCAGCTGGCTGTGTACAGCCATTCACATGTATGAGAGGCTGTACGCGGCACTGCAGCTCCCCAGGTCTAGGAAAGTGGCAGAAAGTTGACATTTTAAGACTTGACCGTGTAACTGCCTGTGTACGTGAGACCTTAATGTTCTGAATCTAGACAATTGTAAGTATTATTATTATACAGGATTTATATAGCGCCAACAGTTTGCTCTGCGCTTTACAATATAACGGGAGACAATACAGTTCAATACAGGAGGGTTAGGAGGGCCCTGCTCCTTGGAGCTTACAATCTAAGAGGGTACATCAGATATTTGCAAGATCTACATGCTGTATATAGATCTGTATGGCAGATAGACCATACCTGCTTAGCTTCTGCTACTAAACACATTCTAATTGTAAAGCAGTTAGAATGTAAAACAGAATGTGACCATTCTTCTTTTAAATCATTTAGATCTGTTTCACAAGAGATGAAGGTTAAAGAAAAATGCTGCCGTGTAAAATATCTTGTATTGTAGCTTGAGATCAGTATGAACTTGTAGGTATACAATTCAGGTTCTTTTCTTTCCCAATTTACAGGGGTATTGGCTTGCTTAGATGGGTACATGAACATTGCTTTAGAACAGACAGAAGAATATGTAAATGGGCAGCTGAAGAACAAATATGGAGATGCATTTATCCGTGGAAATAATGGTAAATCAAGATATGATGACTTGTAAAGCATTTTGGAAATATATATGTAGTTCCTACCAATTAAAAAACATTTAAAATTAGAGTATGCTGTGAAAGGTAGTAGTTTGTAGCTTTGTTAGTTTGAAGTACTTTGCAAATATAAACCTGAGCATTTGGGGCAATTACACACAGACTTTACGGGTTCACCTTTACAGACAAACTGACCAAAGCTGACCACATCATTCTTATATTTAATGCCTAAATGCAGCCAAAAGAGAGCCTGGCTATGCCCATCCTTTTCTGCCCAGCTGTTCATTCATAGAAGTCGTACTAAAGCTTCTATGAATGAAACAGGATCTAAGCATGGAGGACGGGAAGATGATTGATAGATCCACCCCTGGCAGTCACTGCTTTCTGCTCAGAGCAGCAGTGAGAACTCAGGGATTGGCGGTTATGTGATTGCTGAGTTCTCACACTTCGAGCCAGTAAGGGACAGATGCAGCATTGGACCAATGCTGCATCCACCTAGGTAAGTATAATTTGGGGAGTAAAACAAACCCCATGCTTCTTTTAATGAAAAAGTTCAGTCCTAAAGAGAATTATTGCAACCACCACATGTTAGGACTAGTAAGCTTTTATATTATTACACAGGATTCATGTAGTGTCAACAGTTTCCACAGTACTTTACTAAATAAAAGCAGACAGTACAGTTACAATGCAATTTTGTACAAGAGGATTCTGAGGGCCCTGCTAGTAGGAGTTGACACGCTAAAAGATATATAATACATTTTTTTTGTTTTCTTGGGTTTTATTATCCTTTTAAAATATATTCTTTTTTGAAAGAAGATTCTGTAACATGTAGATCTAATTTAGAAAGTTTATTTTTTTCTAATGTGCATTTCATGCAGGTTTCCAACACTGGTCAAAATTAAAAAAAATATAATGGTTACAATTAACCATAAATGACAGTTTTATTTGGTGGTCATGTGACCAAACAGGCTTGGTTCCTAACACCCTATTGAGTGCGGGGACCGTGGATGTCTGCTGTATCTAAAGTTGCCCTTGACAGTGGAGTGAGTTGGGGACCTGTTAAGCATTCTGTAGCTCTGATTCGGAGCAGAGAGATATAAACTGAAATCTGTAATTCAGTGTTTTTTTTCCATCAGGGGGGCTTCCTGGGCATTAAGGATGCCTACTTCCCAAATCCCCATTTTTCCACCTAAACAGCACTGCCTGTGTTTTGCGGTGGGAGAACAGCATTTTCATTTTTTTTTTTTTAAATAACAAAAATGTAATACTTATAAGCTGTGTGCCGTGGTTTTGCACAGAGCACCCCTGATCCTTTTCTTGGGTCCCACTCCAGCGCTTCTGGCCCCTCCCTCCTGTTGGGTTCCCCCATAGCAAGTAGCTTGCTATAGGGGCACCCGAGCAGACTCGTATCCATTCACACACAGATCCCTGTGTGCCCCACCCCCTCCCTCTCCTGATTGGCTCACTGGCTGTGATTGACAGCAGCGGAAGCCAATGGCTTCCGCTGCTGCCTCAGCCAATCAGGAGTGAGAGTCCCTGGAGAGCCAAAGCTGTCGTGGACATCACTGGATCGGGATAGGGCTCAGGTAAGTGTTGGGGGGGATGGGGGTGCAGAAGGTTTTTTACCTTCATGTAAAGAATGTATGAAGGTAAAAGACATTGAGCCTTTATAACCACTTGAAATTACAATTAAAATGACATATCTATCTGAGAGAACCCTCTGAAACGTTGCAGTTTCGTTTCATTATTACTAATGAATTGGACAGAAAATTAAAACAATTAAACCAATAATAATTCATGCGTGTAACACTACAAAATGTCTGTAAAGGTTCTCATTTTATTCAGGTATGGCTAGTAGTACTAAGTCACATTCAACTGGACAATTGCATTTGAATGTGATCAACTATTACTAGCTACTACAAAATGTGGGGTCCTTATGCAAAACAATGTTGTTGCTTTATAGTTATATATTTAGTAGTGTATGTGTATTTTTGCTTACCCATGTTCATTGGAGTTTTTTTCCTTTACAGTTTTATATATAAGTACACAGAAGAGAAGAATGTAAATCCGTTTTTTTTTTTTTTTTTTTTTGTTTAATATATTTGACAAGCCCAGCTGTCCAGGATGTGGAAGAGCAACTTCCAAATTAATTTTGTTATGATGTTTTTGTTATGGTTGGAGAAATAAGTATATATTTTTTCTTTTTATAATATAATAGTAACTGATGGTTGCATAAAACATTTTCATTCTGTTCAAGCTGATACTGAATAAACTATAGTTACATATACATGTTTCTTTTGTGAGCCTTTTCCTTTTTTTGTATTGTAATTCGTGTATTAGCATTATGTTGTGATATTTGGGCAATTTCTGTTCTTAACTCCCTGGCGCAGAGTGTACGCAATTATGTGGCCTCACAGCGGCTAAACCTTGGTGCCAAGGGGCCTCATATTTGCGTACCCAATGTAAACAAAGGATGTGCCGAGAGCACGCTCCTGGCACGTCTACTGGTGCCTCACGGAAAGGTCCCGATCGCTAGTTTTAGTAAATAACCCCCACAGTATACTCTTTCTATAGGCAGTTGGATACTATGGGAAAGTCAGTGACTCATATGAAGCCTAGGACTTGTTCACATTTAAGTGCAGTGGTGGGATTTAGTACACCTGCACACTAGGAGACCTGTTCTGTACCATTGTAAGTACATAATTGTATTGTATTCAACTTTTTCATTAATATCTTGATTTTTAAATTGAGTTAAAAAAATACAATACAGTAGCGTAAATAACTTATTGAAAGTAGTACACAAAAATTAAACAAAACAATTCTGCATTGAAGTCAGTGGGAAGCGATTTTGCTGTGAAGTCGATGGGGCGCTTTTTTTTGCATTTCAATAGATGGGGCCCTTTTTTTTTTTTCTTTCTTTTTTTTTTTTTTTTCTATCAGCAAAATTCTAATAGTCCTATTTTCAACAGATATATTGGTGCATCACTAGTTTTATAATTTATAAATCTACAGTTACGTTTAGTGTGCTGTAAAGAAGCTGTTTGTGTAACTTTTTCTCCCAAAACTCATTGCACTCTAACCACAGTTAGAAATCCATGGGTGCTTTTGATCAGCATTTTTTAAACAAAGTAAGATGGTGCAGCTCCCTCCTTTTTCTTGCTGCTGTGTCAAGGTAGGTGGTCCCTTATCTGACATGCTTTTTTCCCTAGTGAGTTCCCTTTTCTTGCCCTCTTGTTTCATTCTATTGTGGCAGCATTTTTCCTCACCTTGCTACTGGTCTCAGTGGCTCTTTTAGCTCAGGGCCTCTATTACATCACATGTAACTATTTTTTCAGGTTCAGAGGCACCTAGAGGATGCCCAGTAGAGTATTTGTAATTCCTCCTTTACAAAGATGCTGCTGTGAAAGCTAGCTGTTGATTTCCACTGAAGTGGAACTAGCATGCAGATTTGGAAAGGTAATGAAGTCACAACTCCTGACTGTTTGAAGCTTTCAATCAGCCTGACCAATAGCCTTAAAAAAAAAAATCACGGCAATGGCTGTCTGTTTTTGCAATATGTGTGCTTTTTCTTTAGGCAGTTTTTCCTGATCATACAGTACAGGACAATAGGCTTCATTAAATCCTTACAACTGGTTACATGCAGCTACCTTCAGGTGATTAGAGTTTTTGCTAGTGTCCATAGGCAATTGACATCTCCTCTACTGAGAGAAGCTTACCTTCTGTAATGGAGGTTTTTTCCTGCTCTGAATTTTTACAATAGTGATTCTTCTATCAAGACTTGGCTGCATTATACCCACTGCAGCTTTTCATGAAGCTTCCAGATTGGTTAACTTCTCAGGGGACCATACCTAGACATTGCCACATGGAAGAACCAGGGCTGGTGTGTAATGTTACTGTGGTATTGGATACTATGGACGGTCCCCCTGGTATGTAGTATAATGCATGGAGTTAGCCATAGGGTGCTCTACAGATCCAGAGTCATGGTCTGTCTGCCACAGGGTCCAGTTTCCGAAGACGCCTATAGAGGTATGCCTATCGTGGATGGTGAAGCCAAGAAGAGGTTAAATCCCCCTATTTCCTGTGGAAGAGTGGTGATTCAGGGCTGAAACCCTTTCATCCCAGGGTGCTCTTGTGTGTTTGTTTTCTTTCCCCCTGGAAGTGGGGAGGGAGAAACTCTTACTGCAGTTCATCCAAGATGGCAGGTGGATATCTGGCACCATTGTCCCGCCTGGTAACGTTATTACTGGAGGACGTCTATGGTTTTACTGTTGTACCCGTTTCATTGTGGTGTAAAGTGCTCCACTGCCCCTCTGTGGCCAGGGGCTACGACTGCTTCACCTTACACTTGTAAGGCGAGGCAGCCATAGCGCCTGGCTGCAAAGAGTGTTTTTGCACCAGCAGATTCTTTCCTGGCTTTTTGGATTGCAGATGTCAACTAGTGCTCATCCACTGATTGCATTGGGCACCGTAAACAGTGGCACCCCTTAAGCTGACCATATAGGGATCAAAATTCAGCTGGCTTAGCAGGGACTGGCTAAAATTTGGTTCATGTGTGCACATGGAGACCAATCAACTTCTCTACAACCTGTCCGATTTTCCCCACTCGATCAGCACCACTGGCTATAACTGGCAGCGCTGATTAGCGTATTCTGATGGCGGGAAAGTCTCCCTGCCGACAGATTACAATAGCTCAGTGAGAAGGAGTGTGCGGATGGGGAGATTGAGTGAGGTTTTTTTGTGTTCAACCCGATGGTTGAACAAAAAACTCTGTGGGCTGCCTTATTCCTGGACTGACTCTTTCATCTCTAGGGAAGAATTTTTTACCATAATGCTTGGGCAGAATATAAGGCCTTTATTGAGGACATGCACAGTAGGGATCACAATTGGGCCCCTCTAGCCTCTCCTCTTAACTCAGTATTTGACATTCCTCTTGAGTCTTGCAATGTACCTGAGGAGGATATTGAAGTGGATCCCATTCTCTGAGAGAAATTGGATGAGTAGGACACTTCTAGTTCTGAGCTGTCTCCTAAGCTAAAGGAGAGTATAGCAGTTCTCATAGATATTGTACATTGTTGCCTGTGTTGGAGCAATTGAAGGTGGCAGGAAAGAAATTTTCTCAGTGTATGGTCTGCCTAAAATATAACTTTTTAGCAAAGTCTGATGCCAAGGCTTCTCCGTAATAAGATACACCGTCTTCTTGGAATGGGGGAGACAGCTCTTTGGTACCAATACATATTGGATCTCTGGGTTCAGTGTGTTATTTCCCAGGACTACAATTTGGATTTTTGGGCTCCACCTTCCCCTCATTTTATGCTCTCAAACATACCCTATTCCCCATATGAAAGAGTGTGCTTCCTGACTGCTGTGCAACTGCTTATTTCCCAGGTGCTTGTTACTGCACTTCCTACAGTTGAATGTCTTCAGGGTTTCTACTCAAACCTCTTTAAAGTTCCAAAGCCTAGTGAGGAAGTCTGTCTCATTCTGGACCTAAAAGTTCTCAACTTATTTTTATGGGTACAAAGTTTCACATGGAAAATGCCAGGTCAGTCGTTACCTCCCTACCAGTTTGTTTCCCTTCCATTTGATCTGTCAATGGCCCCGTTGAGTGTTCACCAAGGTGCATGCCCTGGTTTTTGCTCTGTGCTAAAAAAATCCATGTTGCAGGGTACCTGCATAATCATCTGTTGAAGGACCAGTCTTCCCTGTCCTTAGCAGACATTTGCCTGACCATACAAACTGCAGAGTATTTGGGGAATCCTTAATCTGAGAATGTCAGCGCTGGATCTGTCTTATAGGTTACTGTTAAAGTATCTTGGCCTGTCTCTAGACACAGCCCTGTTCAGGATTTTTCTGCCCAGGACAAACGTTTCTCTTCTCTCACACCTGGAGCCTCCAAGCTCAGCAATGACCCTCAGTTTGTGCCAGCTTGAGAGTTCTGGAACTCATATTTGCCACCTTTTTGAGTCTGTCCTAAATGGCCAATTTCACTCCTTCAAATCAGCCATGTTTGACTTTTAGATTGAAGAGCTTGTTCAATTAAGCTTTGACAAACAAAAATGGAAGCTGATTGTTTTCTATGCAGAGCTACACCAGTTTTAGTAAACCAACCCAATAGAATAACATGAAGGGGCATTTAGGCGCCGGAAACAAAATATTAACCTCCTCTAAAACTTGTTTTTGACAGCCGCATGAGGCATTACTCTACTATAGGTTAACAAATGACACCATTGGTGTGTGCTATGTTCAAGAGATTTGTGGGCTGTGCTCTGTCAGGTAGCTATTTGTGCTCCTCTCTAAATTTTGTCACAGATGGGCACAAATGCTGAGGCACTATTAACCTCTCCGACCACTGTGAGTACCCTTGTGGGTTTATATAACTTCTATGGGGGATTCAAAGTGAAGGGAGGATGGGGTTAAAGCATAATTCCAAACTTTAGAATGAGGGACACTTTAGAGAGACACTGACCAGTGGTACGCAAAGTGCACCAGGACAAAACATGGGTGTGGTTGGATTAACCAGTTAAGCTTCTCCCTATAGCAAGTTTACTGCTACAGGGCAGACTCCCTGCGTATCGTGTATATAAGCGTGATCTGTGCTCTTGCGGTGTTTACGGGAAGGGGATGTGGGCCCGCTAACCCGACGGTGCTGTGATTCGGTGCAGCACCGATCAGTCAAGTGATGTTTGGCCTAGATCTGCTGAGTGATCCTTGCCCCATCACACATCATCCTGTATCTGTGTTTACACAGGTACAGGAAATGATGCAATCTTCTCTCCCTGGAGTACATTCCGTTCCAGAGAGAGAAGAAAGCAGATCCACGTGAGTCAAAGCACTACACACACACAGTAAAATCACAGCTAAGTCACATTTAACCCCTTGGTTGCCCCCCAGTTAACCCCTTCTCTGCCCTATCACCAGTGTCATTAGTACAGTATACAGATTTGTTTTTACTGATTATTGTATTAGTGTCACAAGTCCCTCCTAGATAGCGTCAGATTGCCCACCACTACATCAGTCATATTTAACCCTTTGATTGCCAGGAACATGCTCACATACACAATAAACCTCCATTGCTAGTATAGTGTCTGAACGGATCAATATATTTGATCAGATCAGAACTATACCAGCGTTCACTATAGTACAGTGTCCTCAAAAATGCAGAATCAGCCCCGCCACCTGCCAGCACCTGCGTTTACTCCCTACGCTTAATCCTCCTCTTCTCCCCCAGCAAATGCAGTGTTAGTAGATCACTAACACTTGATACATTGCACACAAAACTGCAGGGTTAGCAAGATCATGCCTGATCTCTGCTAGCACTAGCAGGTAAATTTTTTTTGTAGTGGTTCAAGCAGTCCCTGACAGCCAGGTGCTCTTTTTCCCATGAGTTGCCCTAGGTACCTATAAATGTCCAATGAAAGGTACGCTAGTGAAGAGGCCTACAGGATTCTGAGCATGTCAGATGAGAGCGAAGGGGAAGCCTTACTGACAGAATCTGCCTCAGAATACAAACCTGTAGTGAGCAGCGGCACCCTGACAGATGGCTCAGACGATGCAGTAGAGGTCCCTGCTAAGGTCAGGTGTACCAGACCTCGTTCCTAGGTTGGTGAGGTGTTACAATTGCATGATAATTGTTATATGCAGCAGAGTGCCAGTACTAGTGTCGATTTACCTTTTGGGGAACTGGCGAGCACCAGCGGCCTAGTACATCCTGATCTTTTTCATACTAGTACTGCATTATCACTTGGTGATGTGGAGAGTCCCATAAGTGCAGTACAAGCTGGTGTGGTGGCTAGCACAAGTAGTGTCAAAAATTGGCCCCTTGTAATCACCTTAACCAGAAATTTGCGGATGTCTATACTCCCCAGCAAAACATCTGTGTTGATGAGTCCCTCATTAATGTTTCTGGTCGCCTAACATTCAAACAATTTCTCCCCAGCAAGCGTGCCAGATATGGGTTCAAAATCTATAAAACCTGTGAGAGGGCACAGGCTATACATGTAATTTTTCGGATTTAAGAAGGAAAAGATAGTCACGTGGAGCCTTCCGGATGCCCAGACTACATGGGGACCAGTGGCAAGATAGTTTGGGCCTTGTCACCCTTTTTCCATATGGGGTAACACTTATATGTGGACAATTTTTATACATGCGTGCCACTATTTAGACATTTGTACAATCTTGGAATTGGCACATGTGGCATTATGTGACCTAATCATCGGGGCTTCCCCCAACGGCTTGGAAATACTCATCTTAAAAAGGGGGAGAAAGCTTGCTTGAAAAATTATGAATTGCTCGCAGTGAAGTGGAAGGACAAATGAGATGTTTTCATCCTGTGTTCCATTCACGCAGACACGACCATCCAAATTTCTACAGCAGCTGATGTTGTTGAGAAGCCCCTCTGTGTCCATGACTATAACCTTAACATGGGAGGGGTGGATTTCAACAACCAGATGATGAAGCCATGCTTAGTTTCCCGTAAAGCCAGACGCTGGTGCAAAAAAGTGTCTATATTTATTTCAATTGGCTCTGTACAACGCTTTTGTACTTTACAAAGCAACTGGAAGAAGTGGATCCTTCCTAAAATTCCAGGAAGAGCTCATCACAGCCCTTTTGTATCCTGAAGGTGCTGTGGCCCAAACCCCCCAACTCAGATGCAGTAAGTTGGCTGCATGAGAGGCATTTTACTGATGCCATTTCTGGTACCCCAAACCAAAAGTCACCACGAAAAAAGATGTCCTATCTTTAGTAGATACAGAATTAGGCATGATACACACTTTTTTTGTCCCTCTTGTCCCGGCCAACTTGGTCTCTGCCTCAAGGACTGCTTTTGTCGCTATCATACACTAGTGGAGTATTAGTATAGGGTACAGCACGACACAGTCTAGGGCACATATATGCACAGGGTCTCGAAAGATGTTAGGTAGTCAGAAAACTGGCTATCGCATTTTGAGAGACCCTAATATCTGCATGTTACAGTTTAAAAAAAATAAATTACAATAATGTTAAAAAAAGTATAAAAAAACAAAAATAGTTGTTTTATTGAGTTACAGTTTTATTGTTACTGTTTTATTGTTAACCATTGCTGTTTTCTTTGCAGGAATGCCATTCAGTTGCAGCACTGATCTGTTTATTCTGACAGCAACAGGGTCTTGCTCTCAGAATATACGTAAGTGTATGCAGCACTGTTGGATGAGATTTTTAATCCGCAGTTAAAAAAGAACATACTGTATATGCCCAAGCATGGGGGCTTGGGGTGGTCAGTGGGTGGATCACTCTTATGTTCGACATATATATTTTACAATATTTTTTGGCACAGATTTCAATAAAAAAAGTTGTTTTTTATAGTTACAGTTTTATTGTTACTGTTTTATTGTTAACCATTGCTGCTTTCTTTGCAGGAATGCCATTCAGCAGCAGCACTGATCTGTTTATTCTGACAGCAACAGGGTCCTGCTCTCATAATTTACATAAGTGTGTGCAGCGCTGTTGGATTTTTCATCAGATTTTTCATCCGCAGTTAAAAAAGAACATATATGCCCAAGCATGGGGGCCTGGAATGGTCAGTGGGTGGATCGCCCCTATGCTTCGGCATATATTTTTAAAATTGTTTTTTGGCAGAGATTTCTTCATCCACATCGATTGATGTGAATAAATGAATCTGTTAGGCTCTTTTTGTTTCCTTCAGCTCATGGGCTGAACAAAGAAAAAAAGAACATTTAATTTATGTACACCATTAGAAGTGGGTGGATGCAGGGTGGTATATTCTAATAGTGGGCATACCACACACTTTTTTCTGGCAGAGATTTCAGCTCATAGGCTTCATAAAAAAAAAAAGAGCATGGCATTAATACCCAACAAGGACCAGAAACGTACTGGTACATTACTGGACTTTGAGTGGTTATACCAGGATGACGCTTGGTATCGTCTTTTTCAGCCAGTGATCGGCTTTCAAATAAAAGCAATCCTAGTGGCTAATTAGCCGCAGGATTGCTTTTACAAGCAGTGTGAGGAGATGCCCCCCTTCCCATTGCCTTCCATTACTTTCTCGGCCAGTCCTGTGCCATTGGGGAACCTGAAAATGCAGCTGGCATTTCCGCCAGCTGACCATGGAGCTGATTGGAGACCGGAATGGGGCCAATCATCTCTATAGTCTAAGAAACCAGAAGCTATGAGCATTTCATCACTACAGTTTCGCCAGATATAAACAGTGCCATTTTTAAATTGGGAAAGCATTTTCTCACACCAATCTTGGTGAGATCAGATGATTTAACCTCCCTAGCGGTATGATTATGTCCATATTTCTGTGCTGAAAGTGGTACATTTTTTTTCATGGAAATATGTATTTTTTTTATTGTAGGCCTGTAATTTTTAGGAATAACTCACTGAAATCTGTCCGAACAAGAGTCTAGTAAACATGCCGGGTAGGATAAAACTTGAAACACAAAATCATAAATTATAATTTAATAAATAATCATAAAAATAATAATATAATAATAAATTTAATTCAATAATATAATCAAACCAAAAACACCGAAATTTGAAATATAGCGCCAAGTTAGTACATCGCTTAGCTCAGTCGCAAAATCGTTTTCAGTGTCTGATGACGAATTTCCCCATGAATCATCACTCAATTCTGCAAGTGGTTCTAATTTACTATCGCTGTTCTCTAGCCGGTCTAAAACCGCTTTTGACCAAAAGGGACGCTTTTTGGACACCATGGACTTTTCTCAGTTTCCAGGCAGAAAGAACAGTAAAAATGCAGGCAGGGCACAGGACAAAGCTGTAGGAACAAAATGTATGTGAAATGGTTTGATCCAGTAATGTTTTACTATGTCAAATTCATTTCTAAGTAAATGAGTTTCTAAAAATTTTAAAATTTACTGCCGCTCCGGCCCCCATACGTCCTGTACGTTCCGATGCTCGCAGGGACCGGAACACGGAAGCCAGATGCCGGCATTGGCCGGAGGAGATGACCAGGGACGCTGCAGGGGACGCATCGCGGGAGCGCAGGACAAGGTAAGCGCTGAAGGGAATCCCGGAGCAACGCCGCATGGTAAGCCCGAGTGTAGCTCGGGGTTACCGCTTTTGGTACTGAACCTTTACCCTGAGCTACACTCGGGAATACCGCTAGGGAGGTTAATGGAAGAGGAGATATCTAGAGTCTAAGAGACCCCAGATTTCTCAGAAAAGAATACCTTTCACTGCCTATTGCTATCACAGGGGATGTTTACATTCCCTGAGATAACAATAAAAGTGATATAAAAAAAAAAACTCGATAGGGACAGTGTAAAAATAATAAAAAAAAGCACCCTTGTCCCCCCTCGCGTGCATGCAACGACATACGCAAGCGTCGGCTCTGTATTGGTATGTAAACAGTGGCATGAGAGGTACGCCGCGAACGTCAGATCGAGGGCAGTAATTCTAGCTCTAGACCTCCTCTGTAAATCTAAAATGGTAGCCTGTAAAGGCTTTTAAAGTGTCAGCTATGGATATTAAAATGTACAGTATGTAGTTTTAAAACATGTCATGTTTGGTATCTATTTACTTGGCATACCATCATCTTTTATATTTTACCAAACAATTGGCCAATATATTGTGTTTTTGTACATTAAAATGAAAAAAGTGCATTTATTTTCAAAAACTGCGTTTCAAAAATTGCTGTACAAGTACTATGTGACATACAAAATTGCAACACCCACCATTTTATGCTTAAAGGCATCTGCTTTAAAAAAAAAATATGTAATGTTTGGGGGTTCAAAGTAATTTTCTCGAAAAAAAAATACAGATTTTTTCATGTGAACAAAAAGTGTCAGAAAAGGCTTGGTCTGCAAGTGGTTAGAGGAGTGAGTGATGTGTGGCATAAACTTCTAATGCTGGGCATAAAATGCCAAGATAACAACCCCCCCCCCAAATGACCCCTTTTTGGAAAGTAGACACTCCAAACTATTTGCTCAGAGGCATGTTGAGTCAATAGAAGAATTAATTTTTTTACCTCAAGTTTTTGGAAAATGACAAAAAAAAAGTTTATTTTTTTTTTTTTACACAAAGTTGTCCCTTAAAAATTATATATTGCTCACACATGCCATGGGTATATATGGAATTACACCCCAAAATACATTCTGCTACTTCTCCTGAGTATGGGGATAACACATGTGAGAGACTTTTTGGCAGTCTAGCTTTGTACAGGACCCCAAAATCCAAAAGGCACTTTCAACCTTTAAAGGGCTTTATTTCCTCATTACACTTCCTGACTACCTATGACAGTTTTGGAGGCCCTGAAATGCCAGAATATTACAATGGTAAGTATTTTGCAGATTTTGTTTTGTTGCCGCACATTTTTGGAAAACGAAGAAAGAAAACAAAAATATATTTTTTCTTTTCTTTTTTTAGTTTTCAAAACCTTATGAGAAAAAATGAGATCTGCAAAATGGCCACCATGCTTCTTATTAAAATTCTTGGGGTGTCTACTTTCCAAAAAGGGGTCATTTGGGGGGTAGGTGTGTTATCCTGCCATTTCAGGGCCTCCGAAACTGTGATAGGTAGTAAGGAAGTGAATTGAGGAAGTTACACCGGATTTCAGGCTCCTGCATGTGGCTAGGCTCCCAAAAAGTCTCACACATGTGTTATCCCCATAGAAGTAGCAGAATGTATTTTGGGGTGTAAGTCAACATATACCAATGGCATGTGTGAGCAACATTTCATTTAAATGACAACGTAAAAAAAAATTTTTTTGTCAAGTTCCAAAAACTTGTGTAAAAAATAAATCTTCTATTGACTAAGAAATGTTATAGACAGAAAGTAAAAGCTGTGTAAATTCCAGTATCCATACCATAGTTTGTAGACGCTATAACTTTCACGCAAACCATTTAACCTCCCTGGCGGTATGATTATTTCAGATTTTTGGTGCTGAAAGCGGTACCATTATTTTGCATGGAAATATGTAGTTTTTTTTATTGTAGGCTGTAATTTTTAGGAATAACTCACTGAAATATGTCCGAACAAGAGTCTATTAAACATCCCGGGTATGATAAAATTTGAAACACTAAATCATAAATTATAATTTAATAAATAATCATAAAAAATAATAATATAATAATAATACATTTAATTCAATAATATAATCAAACCAAAAACACTGAAATTTGAAATATAGCGCCAAGTTCGCACATTGCTGAGCAAAGTCGCAAAATCGTTTTCAGTGTCTGATGACGAATTTCCCCACGAATCATTATCACTCAATTCTGCAAGTGGTTCTGATTTACTATCGCTGTTCTCTAGCTGATCTAAAACCGCTTTTGACCTAAAAGGGACACTTTTTGGACGCCATGGACGTTTCTCAGTTTCCAGGCAGAAAGAACAGACAAAATGCAGGCAGGGCACAGGACAAAGCACTAGGGACAATATGTATGTGAAATGGGTTGAAACAGCAATGTTTTACTATGAAAAATGTGTTTTGAAAAAAATGAAATTTTTTTCATTTTCAAATTTCCCGCCGCCACCGGCGGCACCCGTACGTCCCGACGTCACAGGGACCGGAACACAGAAGCCAGATGCCGGCATCGTCCGGAGGAAATGGCCAGGGACGCTGCAGGGGACACATCGTGGGAGCGAAGGACAAGGTAAGCTCTGCAGGGACTCCCTATACAGCGCCGCATGGTAAGCCCGAGTGTAGCTCGGGGTTACCGCTTTTGGCACTGACATTTTACCCCGAGCTACACTCGGGAATACCGCTAGGGAGGTTAATATGCAGTTATTGGAATTTTTTTTACCAAAGACATGTGGCAAAATACATTTTAGCCTAAATTTATGATGAACTTTGAGTTTACTGGATATTTTTTATAACAGAAATGAGAAAATATCGGGTTTTTAAAAAATTTTTCGGAATGTTTTTGTTTATAGCGCAAAAAATTAAAAACCCAGAGGTGATCAAATATCACCAAAAGAAAGCTCTATTTGTGAGAAAAAAATTACATAAAATGTACAGCATTTCATACCTGCGCAATTGTCAGTTAAACTAGAGCAGTGCTGTATAGCAAAAAATGGCGTAAATTCTAGTATCTATACCAGCAATGGGCAAACTACGGCCCGCGGGCCGTATACGGCCTGGCGGACCTTTTAATCTGGCCCGCGGAGCTAGGCTCCTCTCACAGTCCGCCCTGAAGACCGGTGTAGCATAAAATCTGTCTCCTATGAGGATCTGTCCCCCTCGACGTATCTGCGCATGTGCCGGAGATCGCCGATCGGCTGCTAATGCCTGAAACTGGCACATGCGCAGATGCGTCGAGGGGGACAGATCCTCATAGGAGACAGATTTTCATGCTACACCGGAACGGCGCGGGACACGGCGAGAGGAAAGGTAAGTGAATTGACACAGGGGGGACTTGGGGACTTAATATGGGGAATGAATTACTATAGGGGGAATGAATTACTATATGGGGGATGAATTACTATATGGGGGATGAATTACTATGGGGGGTGAATTACTATGGGGGGATGAATTACTATATGGGGGATGAATTACTATATGGGGGATTAATTACTACGCTTACTATGGGGGAATATTACTATACTTACTATGGATGACACATACACATCATTCATCTACTCTTGGTCCGGCCCCCCGGGTCCAATATATGAACCCATTGCGGCCCTCAAGTCAAAAAGTTTGCCCACCCCTGATCTATACCATAGTTTGTAGACGTTATAAATTTCACATAAACCAATTAATATACACTTATTGGGATTTGATTTTACCAAAGACACGTAGCAGAATACATTTTGGCCTAAATTTATGACTAACTTTGAGTTTACTATATATATATATATATATATATATATATATTATTATATATTATATATTTTTATAAGCAAAAATAAAAAATATTGTTTTTTTTCCAAATTTTCAGTCTTTTTTTGTTTATAGCACAAAAATTAAAAAACCCACTGGTGATCAATACCACCAAAAGAAAGCCCTATTTGTGTGAAAAAAGGACATAAATTTCATTTGGGTACAGCATTGTATGACCGCGTAATTATTAGTTGAAATAGCGGAGCACCAAATTGCAAAAATTGCCTGGTCAGGAAGTGGGGTAAATCTTCCAGAGGGCAAGTGGTTAAATTGAATATTGGACGTGGTTTAGTAGATTCTGATTAGAAACAATGAAGAAGCCTAATATTTAGTGACAAATAAATTCACCAACTGTCCTCCTTTTCCTCTGCACACATGCTCCCCATATACACACTATCCTCCTTTTCCAATACACAATAATGCAATAATAAATACATTTTTTTTTTTGCAGAAAAAAAAAGAAATGTATTATTTTTTCCCGCAGGAGCCTACAGAGCACCGCACCTGTCACCAGTAAATCATGGGTGCAATATCAGGCGCCTGCAGACAAGCCTATAATTTTCTGCCCATACCTCTGTACCGGATTTCTGTTTTAAAACAGCAAGACTTTTGAATGAACTATAATTGTGCTCATCGGCTCCCTTGCAGTTCATTGAGAATTACAAACCTCCTCCTGCGGTTGCATGTGGCACTTTTAATTCTCTTGTTGTCAAATTCATGTGAATGAATGACATGGCTGTCGTCCCTTGTTCTTTTTAAAAAGTGACAGCGAGTGCAGGTAGAGGAACCCTCACCCACTCTCACAGGGGGGAGTGCTGGAGCTTGTTACATGTTACAACTTAAATATGGGTGTAACATGATACAAAAGGTGAACTTATCCTTTAAGGACATGGATAAGAGCCTGATTTATTACAGGTACTTATATAACTCTGTCAATTTTTGCAGCAATTTGCACTTATGATGTACATTTACATCAGTCCCTGCCCTCAAGGCGCTTACAATTTAAGGTCCCTAACACACATTCATACATACACAAGCCAATTAACCTACCAGCATGTCTATGGATTGTGGGAGGAAACCCACACAGACAACATGCAAACTCCAGGCAGATAGTGCCATGGTGTGGATTTGAACCAATGACTCTAGTGCTGCTAGATGGAAGTGCTAACCATTTAGCCACTGTGCTGCCCACTTAAATAACTTTTAAAGCCAGTAGGTCCTTCCATGCAGCCCTTTGTTGCCCCCATGGAAAATTGTAAAACACTCACAGTCTGGTCAAAAAAAGATGGTCCATGACTCCCACAGAGTTGTTGTAACTGTCTTAAGGTATTGCTCGACAGTTTTGGGGAATCCCTCCATCAGATGTCCAGGTTAGGCCTTCTGCTCATTCAGTCCTCTAGCTCAAATGCTGGTCTGCTGGACCAGCATGTAAACACATGATTTTTGACTTACCTGTGAAATCTGTTTCTTAGAGTACAGAACAGGACACAGGACCTTCCTCTTGTTTCCCTTAATCTTTTATTGCTTGCGCAAAAACTAAGAATAGCTGTGAGTGGGCCGAGTTATATGGGAGTCTCAAAAGTTCTGTCAATCACCTGAAGGTAGCAGTATACTGTATAACCCATGACAATGCCTGTGTCCAGAATGGTACTCTAAGAAATAGACTTTATAGGTAAGTAAAAAATCCTTTTATCCCCTCACCAAACGTTCTGTTATGATATTGTGACTTTTATTGATCAGAAAGAAGACAGGAAATGTGAATGATACCCTTATTGGTACTGTAATTGTTTTTCTGGGAAACTTTGAGAACAGTCTATTTGCTCCACAAATGTGGTGCCTTTTTTCTTTGGGTGCATTTTTTGTATCATACATTCAGATGTGGATATGAAGAGCAGAAGTTTCAATGCCTTTTTGAATCATGTTTCTTGTAGTGTGGGAACATATCACCTGTCAGGTTCTCTGTCTCCTAAAAAAAGACTACATTTTAATTTTTTATGGGTGACACTAATAATTTTGAATATTGTATTTCTATATAAGAACACCAATGTTCCCACTATGAAGAAAATGAAGTGTTTATTCATAGATCTTTATTGTTACTGATATGTTATTACTGAATTGTATACATAATATATAAAGACTAGTGTACATTATTTTCATTCTCTATATACACTAAAAAAGATCTACATTTATGAGAAAGCCCTACTGGCTTGTAGTAGGACTACTGATCTGTCGTGCCATATTTTTCATGAGAAACCTGCTGAGTATGTACATAACTTGTTAAATGAATTTAATGAAGCATTTCTGGCTGTTCTCATAAGTCTCAATGCAAGATTTACAGAGTTGTGAGCATTTCAATAAAGCCATTTCAAATAGAGTGTTTTACAGTGAAACACAAAACAGTTAATTAACACGCAGACATAACAATTACACAGTCAAATAACCCCAGTAATCAAATGCATTGTTCTGTGCAGCACTGTTAGTCACATGACCTATGTTGAGCAAAGTCTGTTCATTAAAAAGCAATCAATCATCCCTCCTTAAAGAGGGGATAAGCCATTTCTTCACAAAGGGCACATTGTTCGGTATTTATTTTTATGTGATCAAGAGATGGTCACATTTGTCAGTGATTCTTGGAGATGCTGAAATTGTAGTTTCATTAGTACTGAAAGTTTAAAGCAGAACTAGTATTCACTAAAAAAAACATAATTTATTTCTCATTTAAACTCGCCTATCTATTCATGTCCCCATGCATTATTTTACTGAGAAATCTCTTTGAACTCTCTACCCCCCCACCACCATAGGATTTCTGGCAGTGACCATCCTGAGTAAGGGCAGATGATTCATGTAGCATTTACTTTCTGGAATCCATCTGCCCTTATCTCAGGTTTGCAGGCAAGAGGGTATGTTTAGCCAAGAAAACCTTCCTCTCTGCCTCACCCCTGAAGATCCCTGGGGTGTATGACCTCTTTTGCCTAGACCTGGAAACCAAGAAGTAACTGAAGAAATTAAAACAAAAAGCATTTTAAAACAAATAAATATAATATACTTCCCTGTCTATACACTAATACTAGCAGCATAAGGAGTAAAAATAGTCAATGTTGATTGACAGAATGGAGTTCAGCTTTAACTCCAAGTGTTCTGCCTGCAGCAGGGAAATTCATCATGCCACCTTGCAATATTAGAATTGGCCACTAGATGGAGCCCAGAATAAATTTACTGTTTTACAGAGACTAGAGACTGTTTAGCCTTAATGAAAAAAAAACTTCTTCATTCTAAGAAAAGGAAACAGGTGCATCCTGTGAGCTCAGACTCCATTTTCAGCACTGTGAGAGAGGAAACCACCATCATCCCTGCAGCACATGTTGTGGACTGAACTTACATCCCTTACTGGCAGTATCACTGGTGAGCATGGACTTATTGCCATCTACAGCATAATAATTTCATTGTATTCTCTGTGTGCTTCATACATGGATTGTGTATATGACTTATCTGTTTTTTCAATTATTTCACCCATCCTGTTTTTTTAATAAAACTTCAAGATTACATTCAGTCTGGATTATTGCAGAATAGGAGGGTTTAGCTACATGTTGAGTTACACACAAGGAAACATGTAGCGAGGACACAACAATGAAACCACGACTGACAAACACAAATACTCCTCCACTTGGGGGTAAACTCGGCAAAAGCTACAACTCCATCCTGGTTGTCCTGGATGGTGCATGCCTTGCTGCCCTCAATAAACTGGGAAAGTCCAAAACACTGGATGCAAAGAAAATTGGCTCTGAGGTAGGAAACTTGGCTGGCTCTGAGGAAGAGGCAAGTCCTCAAAACATGTTAGCCTGTTGGAGGTCCAGGGTCCCTATTGTGGACAGTCATGCAATGTGTACTGGACAGTGCTGTTCTTTTACGATGTGCTTTTGACGTATTCGTCTTTTGTGAGTATATTACTTATCACCTTTTTATGAATAAATGTGTTATAAGGTAATGCACTAGGCCAGTGCGCCCTCTGTTTGTTTTCTTTGCATCCAGTGAAACTGTGACTACCCAGCAAATGGGACTACACAGAGGCCTTCTACACTGTCAGCACAGACACTTGCACACAACAACACAGCAGTCTCTACACAGTCAAGCACCTCCGCAAGCAACATATTGCACAGTCAGGCATGTTCACACAAGGTCCTGAGTCTCTGGTTCCTCTAGATCCTCATCCGGAAATAATGCACTCGCTATCGCTTTTGCAAAAGCAAAAGCCACAAAATCCAGAGCAGCCTTTACTGTGAAAGAAATGCAGATAAAAAAATTGCACGATTAGTGGTTGAGAAAGTGCAACAAGAAGTACAATTAAAGGGTTGAGAAGGTGCAACAAAAGTCATGCTTAAAGGCAGAGAGAGCGCAATATGAAGCCCGATTACAGGTTGAAAAGGTGCGACAAGAGGCAAGCTTAGAGGCACAGAGAGTATGCAACACGAAGGGTCCTTATCAATGCAGAAAGCCTTACTAAAAGCAAGCCTAGAAATGCTTACTGTAGAGAGAGAAGCAACAATCGCCATAGTTGAAGCAGAGGCCTTTGAAATAGCCATATACCCTGATATTGAATTAATTAGTAATAAGAAGGCACTATCCCATAAACTTATTTGCTCAAAAATCAACACAGCCAATATCCAAGGCAGCTGCCTCTTTAAAAGTTCCAACATAACACTATATATGAACAGATCAGTAAATGTGAGTGCTTGCCCTTCTCAATAATAATCAAATGCAAACTATATATAGTGATACATTCAAAAAAACACTTGTCAGAAATAAAATATAATAATGTATTATACTAGAAAGTCCAAATAATGAATAGTAAATAGTCCCCAAACACCATATTCTTGATGGTCAGTTCTTCTATTAAATTCAGCAATGCTCCACCAATGTGTCCAGATCAATTGCACACCCACCAGATCACATTGGCCAACAAAGTAGCCAGCAAGCATTCGATATCAGATCTTGTATGCTAAAAAAAGATGATACAGTGCAGGACTAAAAAATGCATAATAAGTATTAATTATTAGTGATAATGATAATAAATCAATAATAATATAAGTGATAACAAATATAAGTGAATAAAGCACTATGATTGGCACAATAAAATAAGTGCAACTGTGAAAGTTTTAAAGCAAAAAGTGTTCATAAGATGGTGAAGGTCTGACAAACACCGGTAAGAATATAGTGTTGCAAACGGGTCCTATTGCACAGGTAGTGTTATATTATTCCATGTGACTTTTATCCGTGCGGGATTGATAAAAATGCGCACTCACCAGATGCACATAGTTAAAGCGCAATGTGTTGAACGGTACATTGGCCAAGGATCTGCAGGAAGCCCCCATTAGATGGACCAGACAGACAGCATGGGAAGAGACTCCCTCCTTTGCTACAATAGAGCTCAATGGAGAAGCTGCTGAATGGCATGGTAGTGTGTTTTTGTTGCGTTTTCAATTTTTATTCTGCCTGTGGGAGGTAACTCAATTGAACATTTCTGAGAAGTGAGCTCAGTGATGCCCTGAGGGTCCTAAAGATGGTCATCAGAGATGAGCTTCAAACTCACGCTCTTAAGACTTGTTTTACACCTTTGGTTGAGCTGCCTTGAGCTGACTTGTTTTACACCTTTGGTAGCTCAACCGAAGGTGTAAAACAGGTCCTAAGAGCTAAGGCAGGAAATGGGCCATTTTGGACAGGCGGTCCACAACCACAAAAATGGCAGTGTGATCTTGGGACGGTGGGAGCTCCACGATGAAGTCAATGGAAATCATTTCCCATGGCCTATTAGGTATTGGTAAGGGTCGTAGCAGACCCCAGGCCTTGCTCCTGGTGGGTTTCTCTGACAGATAGCACAGGTCTTCACATACGCTTCACAATCTTTGGCCATGCTTGGCCACCAGAACACGTGTTGCAGCAGTTCCAAGGTCTTACGCACTCCGAAGTGGCCAGCCAGGGGGTGATCATGGCAATAGCACAGGACTACAGCATGGGTTTCTTTGGGAACCATGATCCGTCCCTCCTTCCACAAGAGTCCTTCCCTGTTCTGCAAGGAAACCCCGGGTGGACTTCGCACTCCCACGGATGCAGCCTGTAGTTTGGACCGTAGCTCGGTCTGTAGGGCAAGGAAATTCCCTGTAGACAGGATGGTGTTCGGTTTGTGGGTCTCTTCAGGATCCTCAAACATGCGCGAGAGCACATCAGGTTTTGTGTTCTTTGATCCCAGCCTATAGGTAATACGGAACACAAACCTAGAAAAAAAGAGTGCCCATCTAGCCTGACGTGGCCTCAAGCACTTAGCCGTCCTCAGATATTCCAGGTTTTTGTGATCTGTGAAGATCAAGATTGGGTGTGTGGCTCCTTCCATTAGGTACCTACACTCCTCCAAGGCCGCCTTGATGGCCAGGAGTTCACGGTCCCCAATGTCGTAATTCCTCTCCGCAGACGAGAGTTTCCTGGAGAAGAAGGCCACGGGGTGCATCAGTTCCTTGATGCCCTTCCTCTGGGAAAGTACTGCCCCTACTGCCTTCTCGGTCGCGTCTACCTCCAGAATGTAGGGTAATGAGGAATCTGGGTGGCTCAATATGGGGCCCTCAGTAAACAGCCCCTTTAAGGACTCGAAGGCCTTCTGTGCCTCAGGTGTCCACCTAAAGCGTACCCCTTGTCTGGTGAGTTGGGTAATAGGAGATACGAGGCCCGAAAAGTTCTTGATGAACTTTCTGTAAAAGTTGGCAAAGCCATTGAACCGCTGCACACCCTTCTTATCGGCAGGTACCGGCCATTCCAAAATGGCAGAGATCTTCTGGGGATCCATGGCTACTCCCATAGTGGAGATAATTAACCCCAGGAAGGAAATGCTGCGTTGTTCGAAACTGCATTTATCTGCCTTTGCGTACAGCCCGTGTTGGCGGAGTCGTCCCAACATGCTTCTAACATGACCTCTATGCTCCTCCAGGGATGCGGAGAAAATCAAAATGTCATCTAAATAGATGACCACAAAGATGTCCAAAAAATCTCTGAACACATCGCTAATAAAATGTTGGAATGTGGCTGGGGCATTGCAAGGGCATGACCAAGTACTCGAAGTGCCCAAACCTGGTACGGAAGGCTGTCTTCCACTCATCTCCCTCCCAAATGCGGACTAAATTGTAAGCCCCCCTTAAATCTAATTTAGTAAAGATGGATGCTGACCTGAGTCTTTGGAATAATTCTGGTACCAAGGGAAGCGGGTAGCGGTTCTCCACCGTAATCTTATTTAGCTCCCTGTAATCCCCACAGGGCCTTAGGGATTTATATATATTCCCTCAGTACCCCCAACTCCCGCTCAGATAGAGGGAAAATTCGCCCGAAGGGAACCTCAGAGCCTGGAAGCAGGTCGATGGGGCAGTCATAGGTCCGATGTGGGGGAAGGTTGTCTGCTCCTTGTTTACTGAATATGTCGAGGTAGCAGTGGTAGGCTGGGGGAATGACTTGAGTCAGTTCTGCGTCTGTGTCCATGCACAATAGGGAACGTGGTGCTAAGGGAGCCTGAGGACAGCAATGCTCCTGACAGTAGAGGGAACTGAACTGAATTGTGCCGGTTTTCCAATTAATCTGGGGGTCGTGTGCCCGTAATTGGAAACAGAGGGGATGCGATGGCATCCAGACGGAGGATCTCTCGATGGTGGCCAGCCACCGTAGCACAGAGAGGTGGGGTCTCCCGATCTACCACCCCTGACTTAATACAGGACCCATCGACCAAAAAGATGTTTAACTCACACTCTCTGGTTTGAAGAGGAATCTGTTGCTGTGCTGCAAAATCTAGATCTATGAAGCAGCTACAGGCTCCGGACTCAACGATTGCCGTCGCTGACACGGTCTTTCCAGGGAGCTGGAAAGAGATAGGCACTGCTAAGTAGTTAGAATTATTAAGGTAGTTGGGAGATGTGGCAGAAAACACAGAGGCACACTTACTTAATTTCACTGGGCAGGAACGTACCACATGGCCCGCTTCCCCACAATACAGGCAGAGATTGTTGAGCCGACGTCTCTGGCGCTCCTCGAACGTCAATGAAGGACGAGTTAACCTCACTTGCATGGGTTCAGGCGTGTCAACTGTCTCCGAGTACCGATTTCCAGCCAGCGAAGTGGACTGGACTGGATGTTGGGTAACACCCACGTAGGCCTCTGACCCTGGCCGAACCTTTCCATCCTGCGTTCCCACAACCGTCGGTCAATCTGGATAGCCAGAGTTATTAGGTCCTCCAATGTAGTTGGTATGCCTACTCTGACTAGTTTGTCCTTTAGCGGCTCGGACAATCCGGAACTGGTGGCGCAGGGCCACATCGTTCCACTGCGTGTCCCCCATCCAGCATCTGAACTCAGCAGCATACTATTCGGCTGCCCGGCGACCTTGTCGGAGTGTCTGTAGGGCCGATTCGGCCGACGCTGCCCGCTGCGGGTCGTCATATAGTAGCGCTTTTGCTTCAAAAAAGGTCAATACAGTATCTAACTGTGGTTGACGGGTCTCTAGTAGTCGGTGGGCTCAGGCCTGGGGTTCGTCCTGTAGCAGAGATATGACGAACCTCACCTTCACAGATTCCGTAGAGAAGGTCCACAGCTGTAAGCTAAAGTAAAGCTGGCAGGCATTGAGGAAGGCCCTGAATTTTGCGCAATCCCCATTGAACCGCTCTGGTATCGGCACACGAGGTTCTGGTGAAGGCATGGAGGCCGCCGCTCTGGGAGGCGATTCTGAGGGACCTCCGGCCGAAGACGAGGGACCCGAGTCCTGGGGTGCAGAGGCTGACGTAGTTAGCATCTGAATTCGCCCTTCCAAATAAGTATAACCCTCCTGCAGGGTTTTTACTGCCTGGATTAGCGCCGCCAAGTGTTGGCATATGTCCTCCAGCGGGGATGGTCCTCTTCCAGGCTCCGTCATCTGGCCGTTTGGTACCGTCAGCCACCGCCTGGCAGTATCTCTAGCTGCCCACAGCGCGGGGTTCCTCAGGGCGCGGGGTCTAAGTCCCAGTCCACTTGTTCACCAGGGCCCCTGATGGTGGGGATGGACTTGGAGTGGACTGAGACCAGGTCACGACCCCTGAGTACGTCCGGCTATGGTAGAGGGTACTGTCAGAGGTGTGCGGGGAAGAGAGCCTGATGTGAAGAGGCTGGCAGGCCTGGCAGCAGGGACTGATCCATACAGGATGGATGGATGGACGGTCAGTGTAAGGTAAGGCGTAGTCAGGCGGACCGGGTCGGCAACGTGCAAGCAGCGGGGTACCAGAGGAGCAGACAGAGAATGGTCAGGTCAAGCCGAGTTCAGCAACGGGGAATCAAACGTAAGGAGCAGGCAGGAGAGTGGTCAGGTCAAGCCAGGGATCAAGCAGGAGACAATCAGCAGGGTCAGGATCAAGCAGAGGTCGGCAACAGGGAAGCTTCACTAACAGAACACAGGAACAGATTAATTAGACCAAACGGCAATGCACATACCTTCTGGCTCGTTTAAATAGCGCGCCCTGCGCTGTCATTGGTGCCAGGCACGTGTCTGTGATCGCGAGTGCGCTTGCGCGGCCGTAGCTGTTGCCGAGATCGCCCAGGTCCCGCCGCTTACCGGCTAGAGCGCGTCGGTGTTCTGCGCATGTGCCGCCCGGCATATCGCTGCAGAACCCTGGATCCCTGACAGCTGCACTTATTTTATTGCGCCAATCATAGCGCTTTGTTCACTTATATTTAATATTGATTTATTATCATTATCACTAATAATACTTATTATGTATTTTTTAGTGCTGCCCCTCAAGTGACAACCTTGGCTGAGACAGTGACCAAGACCATTTAGGATGTACAGTCTTTCAAAGAATAAAAGAGGACACTCAGGTGGCAATGACTATTAAGGAAAAACTCTTCTTGGAAATAATGGCACAGGGACTAGTCAAAGATGACACAAACAGCTGGGTCGCTCCTCTTCCCTTCAGACCACAGAGATGAAGCCTACCTGATAACAGAGAAAAAGTACAAAGGCATTTCTCTTCTCTTCAACGTAAATTTCAAAGAAAGCCAGAGATGAAAGACCATTTCTTTTCTTTCATGGAGAAAATATTTGAGAACAGTCATGCAGAAATAGCTCCCACTCTTAAAGGCTCTGAGTATTAGGAGTATACCACCCCGGAAAGCTGGGTCAGATCAAAGTAGTGTTTGACTTTAGTGCCACATTTGAGGGTGTCTCCCTGGATGACATACGGTTGACAGGTCCAGACCTCAATAACAAACTTCTGGGGGTGCTTATGATTTCACAGAGACTCTTTCATAGTGTTGCTTTCATAGCTGATGTCCAACAGATGTTTCATTGCTTCCTTGTCAGAGAGAAAGACTGAAACTTCTTGAGATTTCTTTGGTTTAGAGATAATGACCCCTCCAAAGACATCATTGAGTACCGCATGAGTGTACATCTTTGGCAATAGCCCTTCTCCTGCAGTTGCTATCCATGAATTCAGACATTCTGTGCAGGAGGGTAAGCCTGAGTACGGCTCAGATGCCAGAAAATTCATAGAAAAGGACTTCCATGCAGAAGACTTTTATGTAAAGCAGACATGGTAACACACTTGGTCAGAATAGTACCAGTTGCACAGGTCTTGATGTACACAGGATGATGTCTTTTGGCACACTGACTTATGAAAGTCGGTGCTCCCTGTGACTATGCATGCAGCCTTGTGCTGTTATCTGTTGGCATGTTACAAAACTATTCTTTAAACGTTTTAATACCCCCTTGTATATATATATTGTACATTCACGGAGCTTACAATCTAAGGTCTCTTGCTCACATTCATACACACACTAGGGCCAATTTACCAATGCAAATCCTGTGCAGGTAGTGCCATGCTAACTACTTAGCCACTGTGCTGCCCATGTCCATATTCCTAGGCCTAACAAGCAATTAACCCTTGCAGTGTGTATGTGTGTGTGTTTGTTTCAGATAGTTATGTTTTATTTATTGTATTTTATAATTGCTTTAAAATGTATTATGCACTTTCATTCTGTCTCCCCATGGAAAACACAATGCTACATCAAATTTGCAATATGTATAAAATGAAAGTAAAAATAACATAAAAGCACAGTTAAATAATGTATGCTAGATCCATAAATTGTCAACTTTAAAAACAAAGTTCAGATATAAAGGGCCTATTTAAACCTGCTTGTCACATGAATTTTGCAAAATAAAAAATAAAAATACAGTTCAAGTGGTAATTTAATTCTTTCCTATGTAGCTTGTTCATATCTATGTGCTATAATTTATCTATGTGCTTATAGTTAAAGCTAAAAAATGGAAGGGCCCATTCATACCTATACTTGTAGTGATGCATGCCTCAATACATGGGTGGCCCTAAAAAATATACACAGTTATGGATTCATAGAGATATTTAGATCCTATAGTAGAAGTGAGAGGACAGCTATCTCTGCTCCCACCCACCTCCAGGGCTATCCCTATAACAATTGAAAGCCACAAGTGCCCAGTGTGGACATGCTGTGTGGACATTTTCCTTCATAATGACTGTAGCTTTCAAGAGGAATGAGTGAACAGAGTGATCCATTGTATACTTTCTGCATAGATCCTAGGCCACAGTGATCTCACCTTAATCCAGCCCTCATAGCCACCAACAACCCTGTGCATAAAAGCCTTTGCAGCCAGGATGGGTCGAGGGGCAGGTAATGTGAGAAGGGTGGGAGGGGTGCTGTCAGTCAAACTGCAAGAGCAAGGGGGAGATTGTCTCTGCACAGCAAAGTCACTGAATTACCCCAAAATTCAAACACTCCAGCGCTCAGACAGCAGCAAACCCAATGGTATAAGCATAATGGTTTGCCCAATGCAGCCCTCCTTAGACTGGGAAATGTTAAACAAACTCTGAAGAAGGGGACACGTTCCCTGAAGCGTGTTAGCCTTCCAACTGGGTCGTACATGATCAGACGCTATTGACTAACAGCAGGAGTTGTGATTTGATATGACTATATTACTACTATAGGAGTATATGGCACCCCTTAGAAATATATATCTATATATACACACACACACACGCACATATACACAGTGCTCAGCGTAAATGAGTACACCCCAACAGATTTGTCAGAAAACCTTTACTTTGCTTTCAGAATCAACATTTTCTATGGGACACAATAATAAAATTTTGCAAACGGGTAATTTTTCTCTTTCACTGATGTGCATTGATGAGGCTGCACTGATAGGCAGCACTGATGGGCGCTGATAGGCAGCACTGATGGGCACTGATAGGCGGCACGGATAGGCAGCACTGATAGGCAGCACTGATGAGCTGGCACTGATAATGTTGCACTGATATACAGCAATGATGGGCACTGATAGGTGGCACTGCTGGGCACTGACTGGCGGCACTGCTGGGCACTGATGGGTGGCACTGCTGGGCACTAGTGGGTGGCATTGCTAGGCATTGATGGGCACAGGTGGGTGGCACTGCTGGGCACAAGTGGGTGGCACTGCTGGGCACTGATGGGCACAGGTGGGTGGCACTGCTTGGCTCTTGTGGGTTGCACTGCTGGGCAGAGGTGGGTGGCACTGCAGGGCACTGATCATCAGGGCCGATCTGTTTTCTGACAATTGCCGGTTATCAGCAGTACTTTCCTCACACTGTGACAGGGTGAGGAAAGTGCAGCCGATAACCGGCAACTGCATTTGCCCAGTGATCTATTGTGTCATTGGACACAGCTGATCACGTGGTAAAAGGCTGCTGTGATTGGCCTTTTACCACAACCCTTGATAAGTTGTGTCCATAAGACACAGCAATCATGGAGATCGATGGGCTGACATCCCTAGTGACAACAATACAGTCATCAGTGCTAATAAAAAGCACCAACACTGTACTAATGGCACTGGGCAGTAAGTGGTTAATATGTTGGGCAATCATAGGGCTAACTGCGTGCTGTGTGCTGTTTCACAGAAGCTGTGTGTGTGTGCTTTCAACTGTAAGCACACTGCTTTGTATGGCTCAGCTATGCAGAGCCATACAAAGCAGTGTGCAGGAGCTGACAGGGTAGAGAACTGTATTGTGTACATACAGTTCTCTTCCCTGTCAGTAATACTCAGCGATCACTGGGTGCTGGCGAGTAATCTCCAGCCAGGACCCCGTGATTGACAGCCAAGGCTGTGAACAGCGGCGTGGGTAGGGTGCACTCGCGGCGCACGCATGCCCCCTACCCGCAAATGCAAAATCACGTGTATATACGTGATTTTGTGCACCCCTGCCACCCTGTAGCAGTATTTTTGCTATAGAGTGGCAAGAAAGCAGTTGACACCTCGACAGGAGCATCTTCTGGTGAGAAGGGTTGAAAAAAATCACCTTGCAAGTTCACTGCAGTTAGCTAAAGAAGTAGAAAGCCAAACTGGAGTGATTTTTTTCTAGTGACACAATGTGGCGTACATTGCAGAGGAATGGGATGCATGGGTGTCATCCACAAAGGAAGTCTCTCCTAATGCCCATGCACAAAAAAGCCCACCTTGAATTTTCCAGGGCCGATGCTAAAAAAGAAGAAGACTACTGGGACTCTGTACTCTGAATTGATGAGACCAAGATCAATGTTTTTGGAACTGATGGCTTCAAAACTGTATGGAGTTGCAAAGGTGAGGAGTACAAAGAAAAATGCATCATGCCACAGTGAAACATGGTGGTGGCTGTGTCATTCATTTCATTGATGGTATTATGAATTCACAGAAGTACTGCTCTTTATTGAAAGAGAAGATGCTACCATCGCTCCATGCCCTTGGTCGTCGTGCACTCTTCCAATATGACAATGATCCAAAACACACATCTAAGACCCCTGTTGCATTTCTGAAGAAGAACAGGGGGAAGGTGATTCAGTGGCCAAGTATGTCTCCTGATCCGAACCCAATCGAACACCTATGGGGAATTCGGAAGAGACAAGTTGAGCATCGCTCTCCATCCAGCATCCAGGATCTAAAAGAGGTCGTTCTTGAAGAATGGAAAAAGATACATGTTGCAGCATGTCGCCAACGTTTTCATTCCATGTCTGGAAGACTTGGTACTGTCCTTACAAATCATGGAGCTCATACAAAATACTAGATATAGTAGGTTTTGTTGTGGGGTGTATTCATTTTTGCATCAACTAATTTGAGTAAAACTGAAGATTTTGTAATCTAAGTCATATTATTAACCTTACTTTCATGTAATGAGATATATATATATATATAGCCCCTGCACTCCTAGAAGGTCAGTATCAGTGACTGCTGTGCAATGACACTCTCTCCACTCCTTGTGCAATGTGACTGATAGGCACTCTCTCAGTCCCCTCTACCATGGGCTTTCAACCTGCCGCATACACAGAAACTCTCTTGCTGCCATTGCATCTACAGTATTTGCAGAACCCCAGTCTTCTTTACTGTACCTAGCCACACAGTCCCACTATCCAGAACTGCATTCACAGGAATGATCCCTTTCACTGCTACTGCACTGATGCATGTGTCTGCACACAACACCACTGAATTAACATGACTTCTGAACTCACCACCACTACACCAATGCACACTTCTGCACTCAACACCAATGTACCAACACACATCTCATTTAATGAATGGTCACACTTTTGCTGGTGTATTCTTAAAATGTTACTAAACCCACAACAGTAAAATCAGTCTGTATATTCAGTGAAGCACACTTGTTATACTCACTGTGGAATCTAAGGAGTTAATCTTCTACATTGCATAAAAATGCTGTTTGATCCTTACTTCTCTGATCCTCCCCTTCTTCCAGTGCCCCTTTCTTATCTCTTGATAATACATATCATGTGGAGACACTCTGCACATGCTCAGTTTGGAGTGTATTGCTAGAGAGGTTTTTTTTTCTGAGAGTGCATGTGATTTAGCACAGGACTAATCAGCACTGTCCAGACAGAGGTCAGAGGTTCTGCATCATCCTAGAGCAGAAAGAAAACTCCTCCTACAAGCTTTAACCAGTGTTCTACTGCACACTGATAGAAGTCACAAGACTACTCTAACTGCTGATGAGAAAAAGTACTGCATTTAGCAGTTTATATTTATTAAATTAATTTCACTTGTGTACTGTGGGAGATCAGATAGAGTGAATGCATAATTATGGGTTTAGTAACACTTTAAGTGTAACTAAAGTCTGAATTTGTTTTGAAATCCCTTGCACAATAACTCTGGGAAATGAAAGGTCAGTACCAACTGAATTCCGCTGCAGGTCATAAGTGCTGGAATTTAACATATTGAGAGGAGGATAGATCAGAATTAGCAGTCCTGAAAATTCATCAGTGTACTGCCATTTGGCCAAGTTGTGCTATTACTGGAGGAGGTAAAGGACTGCTTTCCATTGAGAGTCAGTTGCCACCCCACAACATTAAGTGCCTGATCACGAACCTCCCCACTGGAACATGATGTATACTTTTATTGAAAACTGCAGATTTAAAAGAATGGAAAATAACTTTTGAAATAACATTCATATGTTAAAATTCTACTAAAGGCTAATTTTTTTCAATTTAAATAACAAAAATGTTATGTTCACCTGCTCTGTGCAATGGTACTGCACAGAGCAGCCCTGATCCTTCTCTTCTCATGTCTCTTTTCTTCTTAGTGTCCCCATAGCAAGCTGTTTGCTATGGAGGCACATGGTGTCTGCTCACTCCCGTGCTCCAAAGACTCAAATAGTGGGGCTTAGCCCCCCCCCATGCTGGATCTCTTCTCCCCTCTCTTCCCCTTTACACATGGAAGGGGGAAGACAGAGAAATATTAAACGTCTTTAAACTTAGCTTTAGTATCACTTAAATGGTTATACAGGGGCGGACTGACCATTTGGAAACTCGGGCACTGCCCAAGGGCCCAGGGCCAGTAGGGGGCCCCATGAGAAGCCCCTGGTACCTTTTTCATAGGCTTTTTTGAATTTGGGCAAGGACACAGGGGCCCCATGATCTCCTATTGCCCGGGGGCCCCATGAGTTGTCAGTCTGCCCCTGTGGTTATATAAGATATTAATTATTTGGATCCAATTTAAAGCTATTAAATATTATCTATATCTAGTTGTTAAATGAAACAACAATTTCTCAGCCATCTTGGGGTAACTGTTGTAAAAACAAGAATGTGAAAGACATTTGAGTAGATATTTGTGGAAAGGCTTACACACTTCTACAAACATTCTTAGGGATTGTGAATGATTTTTGCTCTGGCAAAGCCTATAAACATGTTTTTTTGAAGCTGAAAATGTAAAACACATCAACATTATAACAAAGGGTACATTTATAAAGTGTTGAATGTGTTATTCAATTCCAATTATTATTGAATCAATCATCATAATAATAGATCATTCACCAGATCAAGCAACATTTGCCGACATTTACCCCCATAATTCTTCAAAAAGAAAAAGGAACTGTATTATTCACCCTATTAATAACCTAGCTAATGAGACATTTACAATACATTCTCCAGAAATCTGTACTTTGAAAATCCTTCCTTCTGAAGTGGTAAATCTACATTTTAAAAGGTGTTTTAAAGATCTGGAACTGGAGAAACTGTGGAAAATAGGCTATTTGATAAATTGACAATTTGGCTATGATGTCACCTTGGTATCCCTTGATGTCACAGTAAATGTTATTTAAAAAGTTAAGGATAGATGATGTTCTAACCAGGGGCTCAAATTATACACTAAAATCTTACCAGAAAAAACAAGTATATACTGTACATTCATATAAGTCCTAATGCACATGGGCACATGAATGTATGCTCAACATATGCTGGATGTTTTCTGCTAGAACTTGGCAGAAAAAATGCATCCAAGTCTGCGTATTTATGTGCATATGGCATGGAGCGTAAATGCATTCTAGTGGCCAGAATATTAATTTATTCTGGCCACTAGATCACACTTACATTCATTCTCGCTCACACACTTAAATTATGCTCATAAGCTCCTCTCAGAACACAGCTTTGGTGCATTTTTCAATGCCTGTATAGTCTGCTCTTGAAATACAGATCTAAACATCTGATGTGCATGGTCACATAGATCTGCACAGAGCAGCATTTACAGGCACAAAAAACACGGATTGCCTGTAAAAGCAGTATTTTGTAAGCCTGTGTGAATGGACCCTAACAATTGCTGTTATATGAGCAATTAATATATCAAAGATTAAAAAAAAACAACAAATTGATACAAAACAGAAAATATGTGAAAAAAACTACTGAAAGTATGTTAACCTGGATTAATAAAACTTGCTATAACTAAGTAAATACTGAACCTTTTATATTTGTAAGCCAAAAATGAGTAGGCATATATAGTATTTCTAGCAGAGGGCAAGCATTATCTTATATTTAGATTAAAAATAAACCAAAGATATTAAGATTAATTTAGTAAAATTAAGGTATTTATATTGAACTTTTCAGTAGCTTTCCTGAGTCTTCATGAATAAATGTCTAACTCTTCCCCATATAAAACAATATAGTTTTTCAAAAAAGCTCCTATCTTTATCTTACACTATATTGCAAAACTTATTGGGACACTCCTCCAAATCATTGCATTCAGGTGTTCCAATCACCTTTATGGCCACAGGTGTATAAAATCAAGCACCTAGGCATGCAGACTGCTTCCACAAACATTTGTGAAAAAATGGGTCGCTCTCAGGAGCTCAGTGAATTCAAGTGTGGTACCGTGATAGGTTGCCTCCTGTGCAATAAGTCCATCCATGAAATTTCCTTGCTACTAAATATTTAACGGTAAATTGTTTGTGTTATTATAACAGTGGAAGTAACTGGGAACAACAGCAACTCAGCCACGAAGTGGTAGGCCACGTAAAATGGGTGGGGTCAGTGCATGCTGAAGCATACAGTGCGCAGAAGTCACCAACTGTCTGCAGAGTCAATAGCTAAAGACCTCCAAACTTCATGTAGCCTTCAGATTTGCACAACAACAATGCGTAGAGAGCTTCATGGAATGGGTTTCCATGGCCGAACAGCTGCATCCAAGCCTTACATCACCAAGTGCGATGAAAAGCATTGGGTGCAGTGATGTAAAGCACGCCGCCACTGGACTCTAGAGCAGTGGAGAAGTGCTCTCTGTAGTGATGAATCACGCTTCTCTGTCTGGCAATCTAATGGACATGTCTGGGTTTGGTGGTTACCAGGAGAACGGTACTTGCCTGACTGCATTGTGCCAAGTGTAAAGTTTGGTGGAGGAGAATAATGGTGTGGGGTTGTTTCTCAGGTGTTGGGCTTGGCCCCTTAGTTCCAGTGAAGGGAACTCTTAAGGCATCAGCATACTAAGACATTTTGGACAATTTCATGCTCCCAACTTTGTGGGAACAGTCTGGGGATCACCCCTTCCTGTTCCAACATGACTGCGCACCAGTGCACAAAGCAAGGTCCGTAAAAACATGGATAATGGAGTTTGGGATAGAGGAACTTTACTGGCCTGCACAAAGTCCTGATTTCAACCCAATAGAACACCTTTGGGATGAATGAGAGCAGAGACTGCGAGCCAGGCCTTCTCATCCGACATCAGTGCCTGACCTTATAAATGCTCTTCTGGAAGAATGGTCAAACATTCCCATATAGACACACTTCTAAACCTTGTGGACAGCCTTCCCAGAAGAGTTGAAGCTGTTATAGATGTAAAGGGTGAGCCAACACAATAATGAAATTATTGAAATCTACGGACTAAGACGGATGCCATTAAAGTTCATGTAAAGGCAGGCACCCCAATACCTTTTGCTAATATAGTGTATGTTTAAAAAGCAGTATTTGAATTGCAATCAAGTGACTATGCTTAGAAAGAGGATGATGTCACCAGTCTGCTGCAGGCAAGAGGAAGCATTGTCTCATTCTCCTCTTGCCCAGTAATTAAACTGCAACATCATAACTTTGTAGCAAATCACAAGGCAAAAGGCTGCATTAGGCACCAGGATTTACACCGTGCCATCTCTCGGTCAGGGAGTAGATGTTGACCTTTCGTCTATTGCTAGAACTGTTACAGTGATATCTGTGTTAACTATTAAAACTATTTTAACTAATAGAAACGTTTCCTTGTCGTGAACCAGTGTTTTATCTCCACGTTTTTATTTTATCTCCACAATGTCTTGTTTCCTATTCATAGAAACTTCCAATTTTCACCAGTCACAAGCTTGTGGCAGTGAAAACCTGTATAATAATATTTTTGAATTGGTGTTGCCAAATATTTTCAAGGTGACAAGTGATAAATATATTAAGGTAATCAGAAACCAACAAATCTCTTGGGTCCCTCACAGCACTCAGCTACAGAGTCACTTTAAATAACAGAATATTGTCATATGCTGTTTCTCAGAAGTATTTTAATTGGTGAAATGTGCAGACTTATTGTAGTTCTGTATGTAGCACCCTCCTAGTAAACTGCTAGGTACATTTAGTTTTTGGCTCCTGCTGTAATCTAGAAAGCAGAAATTGTTTGGTCTGGTCTGTTCAGGGATTCATAGGTTGGGAGTTTGATTGCTCTCCCCTGCCTCTAGAAGTAGTTTCTGCAGCTTACATAGGGATAATTCAAATGACTAGCCTGAATATTGAGCAGGGCCTAGCCAATCCCTGGGGACTTGTGCCCAGATGGTGGCTGAGCTGCTGTTAAATAGTTTGGAGCACTGAGATTTTCTTTTTTTAAGGAAATGGAATTTTGAGCTAAGAGAAAGGGGGGGGGCTGCTTGCCCCCTGAAGCCCTTTGGACTGGATGCTGGACCACTCTACAAGAGGCTGCACCTATGGACTGATCCTGTTCCACAATTCTGTGAGTAAAGCCTCCTTTCTGTTCTCAAAACCTAATTCATGATTTCCAGACGCAAACCTGTGGACTGTTCCAGTCTGCCATTACTTGTGCTAAAGCTACGTCATGGTCCCCAACCATGAACCTATGGACTGTTCTAGTTTGCCTTTATTTGTGCTATAGATATTTCATGGTCCCAAGCCTTGAACCTGTGGACTCTTTCAATCTACCTGTACTTGTGCTACTGATAGAGAGGTGTCCCCTGCTAACAAAACCTAACTATTTTTGAGTATCCCACATCACCCCGAATGCCCTCCTGTTACAAGTTTCTACAAGCAAATAAACTCTAATAGAAAACCCCTCTCTAGCTCCCTTATCTCCTCCTCCCATGCTTGTCTCCAGGACTTCTCCAGAGCCTCCCCCATCCTCTGGAACTTTCTACCCCAATCTATCCGACTATCGCCTACTCTGCCCACTTATAGGTGATCTCTGAAAACCTATTTCTTCAGGAAAGCCTATCCCACCTTCAGCCAATAAAGGAGTCATCTATTCCTCCTATCAGTTCATCCCCCACAGTTATTACCTTTTGTACCACCAGCCCCTCCATCTTAGATTGTAAGCTTCAAGGAGCAGGGCCCTCCTAATCCTCTTGTATGGAACTGTATTGTTGCTGTATTGTCTCTCTTTATATTCTAAAGCGCTGAGCAAACTGTTGGCGCTATATAAATCCTGTATAATAATAATAACCCCTAGACTGTTCAATGAGCCGGAGTGATTGGATTGTTGCACTGTTGTGGGAAAGAACCTGCTAATCACACATCGACCACATTGGGGGTAGTGCTTTATATATATAAAGAACACTGTATGCTGCTTATAGTATTATTTGTGGTTTAAATGTTTCTCTATTATGGATAAATGTTGTGGCCTATATAAAACAGAAAGCTTTTCTTGTGTACCTAGGGCAGGTATATACTATCTATCAAACACAAATGCTCCTGCGCTTGGGGATGGACTCGATGCAGGTCACAACCACATAAGGAATGTCCTGGAACATGCACACCTTGCTGCCCTCAAATGGACCGGGGAAATCCAAATATACTGAATGAGGAAAGAAAAAACAGAGGGCGCACAGGCCTAGTGCATTACCATAAAAAATGTTTAATAAAAAATAAAGTATGTGTTGTAATCACAAACGACAATATAGTCAAGGCACATCATAAAGAACAGCTGGGTCAACACCGCGCTGAGTAACAGTCCGCAATAGGGAGTTTAGACATCCAAAAGTCTGACGCGTTTCGAGGACTTGCCTCTTCCTCAGAGCCAACTGACCAAATGTCTGCTCCCTCTTTTATATGCTCACTATTAGTTAAACCAAAGGTCACATGGGCCATCCTGGACACTCCCCTGTGCAGGTGGAGGAGTCACAGGGGCAATTGACATAGTGTAAGTAAACACGAAAGGTCTATAAAAAAATATATATATATGTGTATAAATAAAACCATTGAAACTAGTGACAATCATAAAATTATATGAACCATAAGAAGTGTGCACAGTGAAAAATAAATAAATGGAAAGTTACACATATATATATATATATATATATATATATATATATAAAATAAAAATCCTTCCCTGGTGATGCACTGCACTGCTCGCCTTTAAATAAATGGATGGATGGATGGATGGATGAGAAATGCTACGAAGCTGCCTAGTGCTCTGCTTGCCATAGACAACCATGGGGCATGGATTTAATATAGAGAGTAGATCTGAAACCCAGCAGAGGCACTTATTAATTCATAGAAATGCAGCCTACAGGGTGTGTGCTTATCATTCTAGTATAGTCATATGATTAAACGTAGGCATGTGTGGCAATGTAGTGCACCATGGATGGATTTGCATATGCGATACTATATACAAGAACAAAGGAGATAAATCACTAGTAAAACATAAATGTTGATATAAAACGTTACAAAAAAACTTCTTAATATGGTTCACAAAGTTTAAATAAAATAAAATTAAATAAGTATTGTTACAATATACTATCTATATATGACTGTAGCTGACTGGCACTGCTTATAGATTTAGTATACAGCTCTCATTTCTCTTGGTGATTTGCAATAAATGACAAATCCATCTATAGTAGTTGTGTATATTTGTAAAGGACAATGCAGCTGATGAAGCTGAAAGTTGGCCTGAAGAGTCTAAAGAAATGTAATAAAGAGGTAACATGGTAGCATCTACCCAAAACCTGGAATTGGATATAGGTTTGAAAGTGAGGCAAGTGAGGAGACAAAGCCTGACGAATGGGCCCTGTGTGGCTCCAAAACATTGCCCTGTGTTTATCGTGACCATGAAATAAAGCTTTGGACCCATTCTTGAGGAATCCTTGGTGTACTGGTTTCATTTCATCACTTGGATTTTCTACAGTTCCCAGCCTGTGGTCACTACAGCACCCAGCAATACTGAATAGCCATCTGCAAGAACGTGTGCGTTGGGAATATTGCATTTTGTTTCCAAGGGTGTCTCCATTGCTCCTCGGTAGACAGAGGAGACACCCTAAGACAGGAAGTATGTTATTGGCCAGATCGCCAGGTGAAAATAAAGGAAAGAAAGTAAAAAAAAGGAAAACTAATGCAGCCACCACAAACAATTAAGGGTTGGTAAACTGCAATATATTGCATAGTTGTTTAGATTTGGGTTTAGATATGTTTTAAGATTGTTAAAGATTTTATGAAATTTAATGAATGGGTTAAGTAATAATTTAGATAGTTATAGAGACATATATGTATCCATATCAAAAGAATTTTCAGCATCGTGCAATAAATATAGGATATCTCTCTCTCTCTACAATATACCATAGCACTATTTGTAACGTTGGAAAATGTTCTGTGCAATGTGGAGAAGTCATCGAACCGAAAAGAGTTGTGATACCCTTCAGTCATGTAAGGAGGATGTTTGTATGTCCCTTCTGGGATGCCAAGCATTGTGGGGTCTTGAGTCCTTTTGTTCCAACTAAATCCTATCCCGCTGGGCTGGAAGGATGCACAATAAGGTCTTCTTTTGGGAGTTAAAGGATGTGCAGGCTGATTCCTGAAACACAGATATTAGTTTTTGTCTTCCTTGTTGTGTTTCTGTCACTCTGAAAGCAAGTTCCAAGCCAAGAATAAGGGAAGAAAGTAATCAAATTAGGGCTGGTTAGCAACACCAGAGGGGCAAGGACTTCACAGGCAGAGCATTAGCAGTGACAGCTGTTGCACACACTATTAGAGATTCCCCAGTCTCCAGCATTCTCTAAAGGATGTCTCTCAGTGGGTCCAAGGCACATATTACTGTGTGTGTGATTTGGGAACCTCATCCTGATTAAACATGCTTCTCGTGGTAAGTGGAGTGACTGCGCCATTACTAGCATTTTACACTTAATTGGACAGGACGTCTTGAGAGCTTTCAGTTGACTTTGAGACACTAAATTGATCTTAATAGTAGTTATTGATCAGCGTCAAGGACCTGTATTTGCCTAGTGCTAAAGCTTGTCATTACCACTGACATTGAGATGTCATTTAAATGCCTTGTTTTTCTTGTAATTTAGTTTCAATGAGTGTTGATTGTGGCTGATGGTGACGATTAAGTGACTTTAATCCGTAGAAAAGAAAATATTAATTACTTAAATATTCACATTCCAACACATCATATATGTGTTCTCCTCTGTCCTTCATATCATGTTATGATGTACATTAAAGTTATAATGCAGTATATGCTATGGTGGCTCTTAGGGAATCTGTTTTTAAGAAAAAAAGAAAGTAGGCATACAGAAGGTCGGGAATTAAAGTAACCTGTTTCCCTAGAGTAATCCAAAGTCTTAATGTTAAAATGAAATATACTCAATGGTGTAGGTTTATTAAAGGCTAATAGGCTGTTCACTTTGCAAGGGAAGTTGCGCTTTTGTTTGTTTTTTCCAGAGCTTGGTAAATGCGGTGAAATGTCACTTGGCAAAGAATACCAAATCATGTGCAAGAAGAAAAATACTTGCATATGATTAGGTGATGGAAGTCAGCAGAGCTTCACCCCATTCACTAAACTCTGGGGATAATTCCCTTACAAAGTGAAGAGTCTATTTGCTTTTAGTAAATCAACCCCATTGCATAAGTAATCACTTAGAAAAAGGATTTGCAGTGATGAGGCACAGATCCTAGTCCTAGTTCTGTGCACCTTTCTCCTTTGTATACGTTGTCCTTGCCTGCCTTGCACCTCTGAGCCAGTTGTTCTATCATGATTTTTTGTATGAATTGTCCAGTAAAATATAGTATAAAATATCTAACGTTTCATTTTAAAGCAGATGTTTTTGTTTCTATGATGATCTATGTGAAGATACTCCACCAAAGAGCTCTATTTCTAATCCAAAGGGCCTATTTGTAAAACAACCATTAACTGTTAGTCCTCATGCACACTAGACGTTTTGATAACGGTGGTAGCGTTAACTGTGTAAAGTCACGTTAAAAATGTGAGTTTGTCAGCTTTTTGTAGCGTTTTTTAATTAGCGTTTAGCCACGTTTTCTGTGTTGCGTATTTTAGCGCTTTTTTCTTACAAAAAAATAATTTTTTTTGGTCAAAAAAGTCCAAAAATGCTGGCTTGCAGCGTTTTGCCACGTTTTTCAGAATTAGATCATTTTTAAAGCTAAAAAACTCCTCTAGAAACCCACTAGTCCTGGGGTTTTTTTCCAGCCAAAAAACATTGATTACAGTCTATGTGTGCATGGACACATATGATAACATGCTGGGGGGTTTACTAGCTGTAGAAAAAAACATCAAAAGCCAAAAACAGAAGCTGTCAAGTGTGCATGAGGACTGAGTGTATCTTCCTGGTGCACGTGCTTTAAATTACAGTGACTAATTCACCTACAGTAAGTGATTGGTGAATAGCACATTTATTGCTTTAGAAATACAGTTGTGGCCAAAATTATTCAACCCCCACTGAAATTGAGTGTTTTGGCCAGTTTGACATTGCTTTTGATCATTCAGTCATCTTGCTTACATTTACATTAAAGAGGCACTTGTAGGTCAGACAAATATAACATAACAGTTATAATGAAATAACCACAAATGTCTTTTCTGTGCTCACAGCATTATCAGTTTTATTCAACCCCCAAGTGACATTCAATCTTAGTACTTAGTACAGCATCCTTTTACAGTTATAACAGCTTTTAAACGTGAAGCATAGCTTGACACAAGTGTCTTGCAGCGATCTACGGGTATCTTCGCCCATTCTTCATGGGCAAAGGCCTCCAGTTCAGTCACATTCTTAGGCTTGCGCACTGCAACTGCTTTCTTTAAGTCCCACCAGAGGTTCTCAATCGGATTTAAGTCTGGTGACTGCGATGGCCACTCCAAAATGTTCCAGCCTTTCCTCTGCAACCATGCTCTAGTGGACTTGGAGGTATGCTTGGGATCATTGTCCTGTTGAAAGGTCCAACGTCTCCCAAGCCTCAGGTGTGTGACGGACTGCATCACGTTTCCATCCAATATCTCCTGGTACTGAAGAGAATTCATGGTACCTTGCACACGCTGAAGCTTCCCTGTACCTGCAGAAGCAAAACAGCCCCAAAGCATGATTGACCCTCCACCATGCTTCACAGTAGGCAAGGTGTTCTTTTCATCATAGGCCTTGTTCTTCCTCCTCCAAACATAGCGTTGATCCATGGGCCCAAACAGTTCTAATTTTGTTTCATCAGTCCACAGAACACTATCCCACAACTTTTGTGGTTTGTCCACATGGCTTTTGGCATACTGCAGTCGACTCTTCTTATTCTTTGGAGACAGCAAGGGGGTACGCCTGGGAGTTCTGGCACGGAGGCCTTCATTACGCAGTGTGCGTCTTATTGTCTGGGCTGAAACTTCTGTACCCACATCTGACAAATCTTTTCTCAGTTCCTCAGCAGTCACACGGGGACTTCTCTCCACTCTACGCTTCAGGTAGCGCACAGCAGTCGAAGTCAGCATCTTCTTTCTGCCACGACCAGGTAGCGTTTCAACAGTGCCCTTTGCCTTGAATTTGCGAATGATGCTTCCTAAGGTGTCTCTTGGTATGTTTAACATCTTTGCAATCTTCTTATAGCCATTGCCCTTCCTGTGAAGAGAAATCACCTCTTCTCTTGTCTTCCTGGACCATTCTCTTGCCTTCACCATGTTTGTAACCACACCAGTAAATGTCTAGAAGGAGCTGAGTATCACAGTCATTTTAAAGCTGCCTAATTGGTGCTTATTATGCTTGATTGCTGCTCGGTGACATCCACAGGTGTTTTCAATACCTGATGGAAAGCACCTGTATGAACCTCTGTTCTTCAGAGTGGTAGTCTTTAAGGGGTTGAATAATTGTGGCAATGAAGAAACCACATAAGAACCATTTACTACTGTATTACATAAACAATTGATGTCATTTTAGTTGCATTTGGGTAGTTACAACGTCCTTGTAGGATTTGATTCTGAATACAATTCCAAATGTACACTATAGTCCCTAAACCCCTTTACAGCATTGGGGGTTGAATAATTTTGGCCACAACTGTATGCTCCTAAATGTTAAATATTGTATGTTGTTAGGCTTTCTGTGCTGGTTAGCTTCATTTAGTGATGGGGAACTTCCCATAGGGCATGTATGGTCAATGTGCATGGCAGATAAAAGGAGAAAAGTTTGAGGCACTGTTAGGTTGTAAACAGGGGCGGACTGACAACTCATGGGGCCCCCCGGGCAATAGGGGATCATGGGGCCCCTGTGTCCTTGCCCAAGCTCAAAAAAGCCTATGAAAAAGGTACCAGGGGCATCTCATGGGGCCCCCTACTGACCCCGGGCCCTCGGGCAGTGCCCGAGTTTCCAAATGGTCAGTCTGCCCCTGGTTGTAAATTAACTATGGTATGTTACTCTTAGTTGCTCAAGATGTGGCACTGGACAATTAGGGGTGGATCCTCCAGGGCTGAGATGAAACATTAGTTTCAAAATTTACAGCCAGGCCCTAAATGTATCATTAACACTTCAGTCTCCTGAGAACTTAACCTACTTCTCCTTCTACAGTCCTCAAAGAAAACACATTCCAGGGCTCAATCCAAGGTGCTTTAAAATACATTATGGTATATAATGCTTCCTCGGGTGAGGCCCTCCCTGAATCGGGGGAATTCCAATGAACACAAACTCCTTGTGCATTACCTCCATAAAATCTATTCAAACCATAGAGATCATTCAAAATTCATTGATAGGTGTGACTGACCTGCAGCTGACCTGCTTCAAGTTGGTTTTACATTCCCATTGACTTGTATGGGAATGTAAAACCTGGCTGGTGCAAGCAAAACTCACTGACACAGGCCCTAATCCTGTTGCTTAATCTCTTTTTAATGTTTAAACTACTTGACCTCCAGAAGGTTTTACCACCTTCATGACCAGGGCATTTTTTTGCTCTTCAGCACTGTGCTACTTTAACTGGCAATTGCTCGGTCATTAAAAACAAAAAGAAAGTGCAGTGCAAACAGATATATAAATATAAGTCTCTATAACATGAGAAAGAATCTTCCGCAAAAAAAGCCATTAAGGAATGATGAATAAGATATCCAAATGGCCAAAGTGTGTATCCCACCACGAAGCAGCAAATGGGCCGCTCACCTCAAGGATGTGACCCTGAGCTAACAGGTAGGTCAAAAACTGCAGTCCCCTATGGGGTAATTTACAGATGAGTTCACTATAGCTGGAAGTCTGAAATTGCTTGCATTCAATTTTAAATTTAGCTATTTGGTCTGCGTGATTGTTCATTTTATTTTGAATTGCTCGGTCATGAAACGCTGTACCCAAATTAAGTTTAGATAATTTTTTTTCACATAAATAGAGCTTTCTTTTGGCAGTATTTGATCAAGACTGGGTTTTTATTTTTTAATGTATACAAAAAAACCACCAACAGTTTTGAAAAAAAAACCTGATATTTTCTATTTTCTGTTATAAAATATATCCAATAAAAATTTTTTTAAAAATCTATTTTTTTCATAAATTTAGGCCATATCATATTTTGCTACATGTCTTTGATAAAAAAAAGATTTCAATAAGTGTATATTAATTGGTTTCTGTCAAAGTTATAGCGTATACAAACTATGGTATTTATACAGGAATTGATGCAGCTCTTGACGCTCTACTGGTAATGGCAGTGATCAGTGACTTAGAGTGGGACTGTGATAGTGTGGCAGGCAATCTGGCACTAGCAGACACTTTCTGTGAGGTACAGTAACTGACACTGACATCTCTAGTGACACTAATACAGTGATCAGATATAATAGTGTGCACTGTACACTCAATAAAAAGTGCAGAGCTGAATATGCTTATAATGAAAAATATTGTCACCAATAAATATTGTCGCCAGTATAATAAATATTATTATATAACTTATAAATCCAAGTGAATGTGGTGTATCATCAGGCGCCAAATAGAAACGTGATAATATCAAAAGTCTGTAATTCAGAAAAGTGTTCAAAGAGAATGCAGGCTTGATGCAGGTCAGCAAATTAGTGCTTCATTCACATATAATCATTTGTGACTTCCGGTAAAGATCCATGCGATTCAATCTGTGTGATACTGTATAAAATACGCACTCACCAGATGCACATAAAATATGCGCATTAAGCAGAATATGACTCTGTAGGGAGCCCCTTTAGATAGATCTGTCAGCCAGCCTGGAACAAGGATCCCTCCTCTGGACACAAGCCTCCTCTGCAGCCACGCTTCCTCTGGGAGTCTCTGTGATCTTTAGCTCAGATCAGAGCCAATGATAAAAATTGCCTCATAATGTAGTAATATTAAAATAGTGATTCATTAATTATAGATGATCATCCAGCAAAGTACTATGTAAAAATTGCATCAACATGCATTAAGAGCAAAAAATAACAGAATCTCCTGATAACAATGACATGTGGCTGGGAAGGGGTTAACATCAAGGGGCAATCAAGGGGTTAACTGTGTGCCTAACAAGTGTAATGCATGTAATATACTGTATGCTGCTTCTTCTAATAAATTTGGCTGTTTTTTCCCCTGCTTTGCAGGGAGAAGAAACAGCCAGATCGCTGTGCTGTGAACACAGAGTCCTGTGTATTTGTAAACACACAGGACTCTGTTCTGTGATTGAACACATCCGATCACTAGATTTCAGCCAAAATTATTAATTAATTAACTTGGCTGTGTTCAATCGCAACAGGGGTAAGCAGGGGGCATGCCTGAAAACCTGGAGGCAGGTAGCGATATACAGTTACGTTACCTGGCCTGCCTGTGCAAGTGCAAGTGGTTGATGTGCTTCAAACCCTTATACATACGAGGTATTGTTTGTTATTTTGCATTTCTGTTTTTGCCTGGAAACTCTGGCCATTCTTGGGGAAGTTGCCAACCCCCAGCATGGCCGGATTACTATGCTGCTCTTAATGTTATTGATGTTTGAAAATATAATCCTTCTACCTTATTTCTTTGTATCTTTTAACATTTTTCGAATTAAATGATTTATGGTAAAAAAAAAAGAAATAAGAGATGCAAATTACATTTGATACAATTTCTCAAAGAAAATGTGAGAATTCGGATAAAATGCCTAAGCCTTTAAAAAGCAGTTTCATTTCTCCTCACCCAGGGTTTGTATCAGGTATAATTGAATATTCTCGGTAGCTCTGCAGCTCTTTGGTCCTAGTTCCACTAAGCAGATGAGACGCCGCATGCAGCGACTGAACACAATGGTACACCTGTGCATCTCAGAGGTTAGCATCCTGCAGAGCCAAGGGGGACATCCTTTACTGCTTTCTTGCTGCCCTCTCATACTGACTAGGTAAAGGAGATCAGAGATGTGGAATCTTTGGAAAGAAGACAGTGAAAACTTTATACTTCAACAAGTGCTGAGGTTTTTGTAGAGAGAGGTTGGAGAGCAGGCTTAGAATTGTAGAAAATTCATGCTGGCGAGAGAAAAAAAAACTAACCTTGAGAACTACTTGGCACTCCACGAGTTCAATCAGGCATCTCACTGATGTATTCTGGGGAACAAATCACCTCTTTGATTCATGCCTGAACCCAGGAAGAAAAAGCATACGTAATAGACCGGAGCGCAGCATATAGTTATGTGTTGCCTTCCAGTCTATACCATATGAATGTGAATTACGTTACGGATAGAGATGGGTTTGTGATAAATGTGGACAGTCATCAGATCATTGGAAAGCCATCTGTTTTGTTTCACCAACATGTCGGAATATTTTATTAAAGCATTCTTTTATTTGATTTGTAGTCTAAATTGAATTTTAATTCAACTCAAAATGTTTCCAAATAAACCTCGGGGAAACATTAAAAATGACTTTTTTTTAGGAAAAAGTTTACTGATCAATGTAAAATGTCTTAATCGAGAAATAAACTGTCTGATAGATTTTGCTAAACACTAGAAGACATTATTTGATTAATGGCATGTTTTGTGCATGCAAATGTACTTAAAGGGGGACTGTGCTCAGAAACACACTGTACGTTTTTACCATTGCTGACCTGCTGAAAATGCTAGTTGCCTGGCTGTCTCTGGATTCACTGCTTTCTGATGCTTTCTATGTAATGAATTGTTCACTGAATACATTTGTGTTCAGTGGGAAGGAAATAGTTTAGGCACAAAAGATATAATATGAGACAGATTCAAGCCTAACTCTAGCCTTACCTCCAGTCTGCACAAATGTACAGGCTCCTCTCCTGTACCATATTGCTTACGATCAAGTTGCTGCATACTGTGACCCCCTCACACTGTATTTTGGAAGTTCTTCCAAGTCATATAGAGCCTGCATGAAATCCTGACTGGAGGATTTCCACCATCATCTATCCCTTTCTTGTCCCTGACCAATTTTTTTTCCATCAGTGGCGGCTCAGCATTATATGTGGGTGTTACCTAGGCAGTCTGCTGCTTTCAGGAACCTATATACAGCCCCTCCCACCAGCCATGATGTGGCTGCATTGCATAGAGAGGCACAGAAACCCAGTGATGACATCACTGCATTTAAAATAAAGTTCATGATGAAAACAGAACATTTTTTTTTCATTAGAAACAGTATTAGCATCTTAATGAAGAGGGAGTAATGAACCAAAGAATGCAAAATATAAACACATGTACCTTCAGCTTTAATAATGATGCTTTGGGCCTTATTCATCAAAATACCTGAAACAGAAACTGTCTGAATTGTCCATAGCACGGACAAGTGAGTTTCCATTTGCTATGGCATGGTCCATTATATGTGAAGCACTCTTTAATAGTCAGTAAAAAGGTCTCCCTTAAAATAGTAGAAAACTTATTGTATACTTTTACCTGCAGGTAAGCTTATGATAAAGCTCACCTGGAAGTAAAATGAACATCTCTTAAAAGTACACCGTTTAGGAGATATTCGCTCTTTTGACAGCCGCTGCACGCGCTCTGAAGGAATGGTATACCCGTGCCGTTCCTTCAGAGCACTGTGCCACAGCCCTGTACTGCAGCACGCATGCGCGGGAGTGATGTCACTGCGGCTTGGCCAGGCAGATGGCCAGAGCTCGCATATCCAGAAGGAAGACCGGATGAAGATGGAAAGATGGAAGCCTCTGCAGTGGTGACAGCGCGTCGCTTTGGTAAGTCTTACTGCACTTTTTTTAAGGTGCGGTTTACTACCACTTTAAATGCTGAAATACATTTTCAATACAGTTTTGCTAAAAAGCATTTTTAATGCATACAATTAAAGAACATTTTTTGAGAGAAAAGGTTTCTGAGACATTACATTTTAAGATACTCTGCATGATAAGAAATGTGCTATGTAATTTAACATTATTCAAGGTACTTTCTAAGGCCTTTACAATGCAAACAAACAGATTCAAATTGCCTGTAATGATTGCTTTCACAGAGTCCCTTGGTCAGTGTGACCTGATGGATGGTCAAATTCCAATTTTACATAGCCACATCTTGTGCAAATGAAACATTATCAAAGGCTAATATTTTTGTTCATCCTCTGGAACGTACACTCCATTCCTGCTTTACCATTTACCTGAAAGTGTAAGTTTAGTCAAAATTTAAAAAAAAAAAAATCAGCACAAGGGACAGTACATACATTCAGTGAGAAGTATCACTTGTGCTGGTAGCTGCTGTCTTAATTAAAATCTTTCATCCTTTGCCCCTTCCCATTAGATGAACAAAAGGTCCACCTCCTCCATTCATAGAGTAATGGAAGCTATGGTACAATTTCTATGAATGGAGCTCGGGGCAGTAAGGGTAGGCCCAGTTGTCACTCTTGGCAAGTGCTTATCACAGATCCAAAGGCTGTATTACCTCAACAGCACTGGAAGATTACTATTGTGGTAATATGAAGGAGCAGAAGATGGATGATTTCAACTAAGATAGCAGCCACCAGCACAAGGGACACTTTTCAGTGAAAGTAAGTACTGTCCATTATGCTGATAAAAAAAAAGAATACCTACAAGGTAAGCTAGAGCTTTAATCAGTGAGCAACTGAATATTTCAAAACAGAAAAAAATAGAACAAAAGACTGCAGGTGAGCTGGAGAAACATACTCCCTTGAACTTCCAAGGAAGTATTGGCACAACACAGCATATGCATAGCACAGGAAATCATGCTTGTGACTATTATACTCAGGGGTGTATTTACCACAAGGCAAACAAGGCATCTGCCTAGGGTGGCATTTTTCATGGGGGGGTAGTGGAAGGATCTCTCTGCCTAGGGAAGCACAAAACCTAAATACACCACTGATTATACTCTTAAAAGTCACCCTGCTTAGAGATTTTTCAGCTTGGAAGGAAACAATCTAAGCATCAGCAGGCTGACGGTGATCAGCACTATGGCAGGTTAACTGAGCAGTTAACCCTTTACACTCACTTATGGAAACCACCACCACGTGTTTTAAAGGATGAGTTTATTTTTTTGACCAAAATAATAAATGCACAATTGTTTGCAGGTAAAAAAATGTGCATTTATTATTTTTGTATGCAGGAGCCTGGAAAGCATTGCTCCAGCGATCAGTAGATCGCTGGTGCCATGCAGGTCTCCTGCAGACGGGATGTGCGGTCAAGTAGATATTCTGACCGGAAGCTTCACTGAACTACTACTGCATTCCACAGCACCATGGTAGTTCATTGAAAACTACAATCCGATAGCCGCTAAGGCTGCTGGGACTTGTAGGCACGCATTCACAGAACTCTGTCAATGAGTGATGCGGCCGTGTGGGTAGAGCCTTGCACGGCTATGCTGTTTTCAAATCTGACAGATAGTATGGGGAAACTTCTACCCATACTATCTGTCAGAGGTAGGGGGGGCGGGCGCGGCTGCAGCATTGGGAACATGTTACATGTTCCACCCTAAAAACGGGTGGAACATGTAACATGTTCCAAAGGTGAACATATCCTATAATGGAAACATGCACCATATTCACAGCATTCGCTGTTGCATTCCTGACCTTTAAAAAATGTCTATATCACTCACTGCCACACCAAGACAAGAATGTAACAGATATGACACTATTGTAGCTTCATAGATCGATGTTCTTTTATTTCTAGCTAGGCATTTAGAGATTTGGCTTTGTGATTTTTACCATTTTAATAAAAAGAAAAGAAAAATTGTGCAGAAAATCTTTGCAGAAAATATATTACAAAATAGATATAAACAACAGTAAAAGTAAATGGATTAAAACATCTAAGTAAAGTTTGTTAAAGCGGTTAAAGCGGAGCTACACCCAAAAGGGGAAGTTCCACTTTAAGGACTGCTCCCCCGCTCCCCATTAAGGATTGGCACCCTTGGGGGGCGGGGGGGAGCGGGTACCCGAATTTGACAGGTACCCGCTCCCACCTCCGGTCCGATCGCCTAGGTGAGCGGAAGGTGTCCTCCCTCCCTGTAGTCTTTTGGGAAACGTGACAGGTCCCAGAAGACTACAGAACCATTCATGAAGCACAGTGCTACTTGCGCATGCGCAGTGGGTACCCGGCTGTGAAGCAGCAAGCTATCACAGCCGGGTGCCCACACTGAAGATTGCGGCCTCCTGGAATACAGGACGGCCGGTGAAACGGGCTGCGGGGGACACACCATGGGACCGAGGGACAGGTAAGTGGCTGTTTTTTAAAAGTCAGCAGCTACAGTTTTTGTAGCTGCAGACTTTTATTTTTTGACAGGGTGAGTGGAACTCCGCTTTAAGTGCAGAGATCGGATCACTTGCAAAGTTTAATCTGATGTTTGCATGTGTCACTTGTCCTTAGAAAGTGATTCTCAGTATCCTAAGTTCATTTAAAAAAACAAGAACCCACAGCTTATGATACAGCCATTGTTTCTTGTTCCTGTAGAGCAGGGGTGTCCAACCCTTTGACTTTCCTGGGCCACGTTGGAAGAAAAAAATTGTCATGGGCACATAAAATGCTCTAACAATAAGGGCTTGTTCACACCATGGTGGAGAGACTTCAGATTTTCTGCACACATTCTGAAAATTCACAACAAAATCAATTGTTTTCTGTGTGTTCACACCACAACACTAGTGTCATGTGCATATTTTTTCTGAGCTGAAATCTGCAACGTATATAAAACTCATTGAGGCTCCCATTAAAACTGTCTTGCAAGTGAAATTTGCACGTCAGTTTCCATTAGTGTTTCTGCCCGTATGGTGTAGCTGATGAGCTGATGAACAAGTCTTACAGATCACAACTGAACAATCACTGATATAGATAATATACCTATCTGAGTAATAAAACTTCATTTTTTTGTAATTTTTGTATTAGAAAAGTAAAAGTGGGCAAAATAAATCTAGTGCGACATTTTGACACTGTTAAACTAACACAGTGATAAACTAACACAGTGGTCTCCAAATTGTGTCCCGGAGGCCGAATGCAGCCCTTTGCTTGCTCTTATCTGGCCCTTGGAGCACTACTTCATTCACTGACACCAACAAAGGGGCATAATTCCTCCTAATGGTACAAACAATGTTGCCTAATAGCAATAGAGATGGGGCACATTCTTTCCAATGACACCAGTGATGGGGCACAATTCCTCGCATTGACATCAGTGATAGGGCACAATTCCTCCCAATGACACCAACAATGGTACCCAATGACACCAATGTTGGGGCATAATTCCTACCAATGTTGAGGCAACGATTCCTACCAATAATGGGAAACAATTCTTACCAATGACACCAACGATGAGGCATTGTTTACTCCAACTTATTGCCGGGACATTTTCTACTCCCGAAGGGCACAGTCTGGCCCCCCTAAAGTCTGAAGGACAGTAAACTGGCCCTTTGTTTAGAAAGTTTGGAGACCCCTGAACTAACACATTAATATCTGGTTTGATTGATGTAGTAGCAATTCTCAATTAATTTTCGAGGTACTCATTAGATATTTTGGTTCTAATTTTGCCTTTCCTGTGCTTCATCCTTCAAAATAGTTGCTCACAAATGTAGGTCCTACCAAAAACTGATGACATGAACAAGGCGTAATTGTGAAGAGTGGGATATTTTAATTTGGGAAGATAAAACTTATAAAAGTCCAGTAAAGAGACAATGTCAAATTTGTCTTGGGCTGCATGTGTTTGCAAAGCATTTTTACAAATAATTTAAAAAAAATCAACATTTTTAAGTAAGTTTATGATTTTGTGTTGGGTTGTATTCATAGGTATCTTGGGCCACATTTGGCTCATGGGCCACAGGTTGGACACCCCTTCTGTAGAGGTTGTCACAGAGTTAACCCTATGTCTGAGGTGTGTGTTGTAGGTGTCTTTTAATGTGTTGGAGAGTCTTTTAATATGCTCACTGGACACACCCCTAATGCCAACTATTCCAGGTACATCTATATTTCCATATGACAAGGTTTCACCACCCAACAACCAGCATATTATTTAGCAAAATAAATTATGTACGTGTAACCACTTTTTAGCAAGGTAACTCAATTACCTGAGGAGTTAATGAATATAAAATAATAAGAGTTTGATATATATGAAAGTTCAGCTCTAGTTAAATATACCAGACTCAAAGATGTGTATTGCTTAAGCTGCTCTCCAAACTGTGTATGAGTTGACTGCTTACTACAGGGCCTTATCAAAAGTCCTTTGAAGACCCTGCCTATGTCAGGCTTATTATGCTCTTGTATTCCTTTAAACCTGGACTTTGGTTTTTCATTTGTGTCTAGCATAGTCTTGAGATTTCAGTCTGACCATATTTTGGAATTTTTGGGAAAATGAGGGGGTCACATTGTTTAGGACTACCTATCTTGTCCCGTTATCTTCTCACAGTCTTGGCTTCATCAAGTTCGCATCACCCCTCTTTGGACGTTAGCACAGAAAGCATTTCAAGTTCCTTTTCAACACAACTTGTTTCTGTTGTCTCTGCTTGCTAGGACAGTCTGTCCATATTGCCAAGGTTACCTCCTTTTTTGCATTGGATGGAGAAATCACATTGCAGGAGAATCTCCCCATCAAAGTGATTTAACCAGCTGAGTGGATTGTGATTGGTGATCATTGTGAAGCTACAGCCACACAGGCAGTGTCACAGCTTCTACAGCACCCACATAATTATAAGGCACCCCTCAATGGTGTCATACATTGCGCAGGAATAGCTTCCAGCTCAGGTAGAGAATAGGATGTTCCTCCCATGACTGATCCACCTGGCTGAGGACCACACCCAAGTCATAGAAAGGAGCATTGATTTGCACCAGAAACCGAAGGGTAAAATTCAGAACCTGTAATTCAGGAGCACTGGCCTGTGCCTTCATCTGGTCTGGAAAACTTTTTCATACTCTGGCTAGAAAATACAAAGCAAACATGGTGTCTTGAAAATATTGATAAATCTGTAGTTATAACTGCATGAATGTCTATTGCTCACACCATAGATTGGCCAGAAAAACACAAAATTGTGTGGCAAACAAACATAAACCGTTTTCCTTCATACAATGAAGATGAAGTAGTTATTAGATTGCTCCCAGAGGATCTTCAATGGATAAACATTAAATGACGTTTAAATAAAATACAATAGCCAAACATAGTAGCTATGATACTACATTTAAATAGCAACTTGATGTTTTGCTCTTATTAAAGACCATCTGAGAGAGATCTAATAACTATTTCATCTTCATTGTGTGAAGGAACACCGTTCATGCCTGTTTGCCATGGTACATAATGACCAATCCTTGAGGGGAGAATTTTACATTGATGTGATTACAACTACAGATTTATTGATACTTCTAGAGGAGCCCCATTTCCTTTTTATGTTTCTTTTTCTTTATCCCTCTGTGGGATTGTTTTAGTGGCTGTCCAGTAGCAATACTTTTGATTTAAGCACTGGATCTCTCGGCTTCCCCTGTTGTTCTGGGGTTTCTTTCATGTTGAATACTATCTCACTCTCTGGCAACCCAAGACACCAGCTTAGGCAGTTTCAATTTGGTTAGGGCAGTCAGGGGTTTGGCAAAGGCACTATGGTTGCACACAAATTTCCAAAAGTAGCAGGCTGTCCCCAAGAATGATATAATCTGCTTCTTGTTTCAAGGGGTAGGTCAGGCCAGGAATGCTTTACCCTTCATTGTCTAAGAAATAACAATGAAAACTCTGCACCACAGGCAAAACCAAAAGAAACCAAATATAAGGAAACACAGATGAATGTGTTTATGGCTGCAGTTTCAAAATGTGTCTAACTTCCACACTTGTGAACCCTATGAATGTGTATATAGACCGCGCTGCCAAAAATTAAAATCAAGGGCACTAAACAGTTTGCCACATGTAAAAGTGTACAAAATAGATAATAAATAAACAACACAAGAAAATACTAATGTACAATGTATCAGTAAATCCCATTCAAATAATAGTTGCTTGGAAACCAAAAGATAGCTGAACAGGTGCTGGTGCCATTAGTACCAGATAAACAGGTGACCACTTCCAGGAGCTCCAGGTGACCCCACATGGATTTGCACTCACCACAATGGATGGACCTTCTATTACTATATAGGTCTCACTGAGATTATTTGGTTGGACCCAAGTCCTTACCGAAGTGCCTTGCCACCGACTTGACCATTCATATGTACCAGGATGCGATTTCTTCCAGTGCAATGCACCGCCATTCAAAAACCAGTATCAAAGAAAAGGATCATTATGCAAAGCAGCAGACTTTCTTAAACCTTATAAAACCTTACAATTAGTCCACACTCACATGTATATGTGGGCTTCCTGAAGATGTCCAATTACAGATGAAACTAGTTGAAGCAGTGTTCCCCAGCCGATACATCACATCCCATTCCTGGAGTGCAAGCCAGCTTCTGGTCTTGGGACAGTGGCAGCCATCTTAACTCTAAGCACTGTAAGTACCCGGTGCTGGTCCTTAGGCACATATACTGTACATGTGAGTGCTGTGTAATTGTAAGCTTTTTATGACTTGATAGTGACCTGCTAGGGGAATAAAGTGTGCTCTCTTCAATAAGTGCACAGTGAGCTGTCTTTTGATAATTTCTGCCTCACTGATGGGTGGATCCTGTTTCAGCAGCTTTCCATTGTCTGAGTAAACCTTGGTTTGACTCCCTTTGCAGGACAGCTTGGATCTAGACTTCTGAGCTGCTCAGGACTTGGATCAGTCTGCAGTGCTTACTTGAAGGTGTCTCTACAAGTCCTAGTCAACTGTCCTGTGATGAGTCCATTGGATCAGAGCAAAGAAAGGGTTTATGGGTACCATCAGTGTGAGAATCACATTCAAGACCTCTCTTACAAATCCCCACTCTCCAATTCAGGAAAACCCATGGCTCAAATGAGTGAGTCAGAACTTTCTGTAGGATGATGTCCCTTTTTATTAATGAGCTTAGGGTGAACAAGTGTGACTTCAGCACTGGTGTTTCAAAAGTCAGTAACAATTTGGTTGCCAGTGATGATAGACTGTAGGTTGTTATCATTGCTCCTTGCTTTTCCACTTTTGAAAAGCACAGAGGAATTGGTACAGGCCAGCTACTCAGGTGAAGTAAACTTCTACTCAGGACAGCTGGTCATAAAGTGTCTGCGCTTGCCACAAGTATATAATCTGTGGGTATTAGATAATACCAGCTTGTTACTAGGAGCTCCAAATGTCAGTTGCTGGAGTCACAGGTGAAGCAGGGCTTTCTTTATGTGGATTCCCTCCTTACCACAAGAGGGAGCCCTGCAGTGGTCAGAAACCTAAGTGTTTATGTTGGTACCTACTTTTTCTGCTTCCATTTTGACAGAGTTGGGCTTGCACTTCATTACAAACTTCTGTGTCAGATGTGAAGAAGTTGATCCTGGATCAGGGGCTGGTTTTGGTGAAGTCAGGAAAAATTAATCTAAACCTAAACATATTGCCAAACCCTGTTGAAGTCAATGAGAGCAATGTCTTGCTATTGATTTCTGGCCCTTTATTCAGGGCCAGTTTGAAAGCTTTTGCAAGCTAATGTTAAAAAAGGGTAGCATGGGTAGATGGGTACGGCCAAGGCAGATGAGGAACATGTACCAACGTGAAAAAGGAAATACCATACCGTGTAAAGAGGATCTTCTAATGCAGCTTAAGAGGTCATTTAAACATATACAAATCTTTTAAAAAAACATGCTTTGGGGATGCATTAAACCTAACATTTTGTGGCTTGTTTACTAAAACTGGAGAGTGCAAAATCTGCAGCTCTGCATAGAAACTAATCAGTTTCCAGGTTTTTTTTTGTCAAAGCGTACCCGAACAAGCTAAATTTACAAGCTGAATGACTACAATGCACAGCTGCACTAGATTTTTGCACACTGCAGTTTTAGTAAATCCTTTGTGTTTACAAACAGTGGCTAGGCATCTGAAATTTAGCACAGTAGCAGTACTGCCCCTTAATGACAGATTCCCATTGCCTGCCCAAAAGAGATGGGGAGTCAAGGTACGTTGTTGAACAAAGATGGTGAAGACCATCTTTGGTCGATGTCCTCTGGGATCCCTGGCCCCTTTATTTACATTCCATCTGCTGTAAGCTGGCATTTGTGATAGAGGTAGTAGAGGGGCAGTATCATCATGTGGGCAGGTCATCATGTATAGGGCTTAATATTGTTGGGTGTCGAATATTGTGATTGGCATATACTGTATCTACATTGCTGGATGATGTGATGTGATGATGTGATTGAAGCTGGATTTATATGAGAGGGTGTTGTTTATTTTTTATTTTGCTTTTTAAAAGTAAATAAACTCTTTCTATGGTGGGTGTTTTTATCTTCTTTGCTTTGTGAATGTCTAAAATCTGTTCTGTGCTGCACTGCTTACTCATTCATTTGTGGGGGTGGGGAAACTGGAGGCCCTTATTCTACAGGAGAAACCCAGATTCTGATAAGTATCTCCCCCACGCACATCTTCACATCCCTTTTGGGGTACAGGATATTGTGATGAGGCCCTTGTTCCCATAAACATCAACAAAGTGCCTTGCAGAGGAGGAGGCTTGGGCTCCCCCTTACTAGCATGTGGCCCGCTATGATTCAGGACGGGGAGGGGGAGAGGCAAAAATTTGCTGCTCCCCAATTCCTACTAAGAGAAAAAAACTGCATGTGTTACCTCTAAGAATTTACAAAAGACTCTTACCCAGCCATGCCACATGCCTTCAACATCTGGAAGGTACCTTGTGAGGGGAAGATGGCCAAGTCTCCCCCTTGCAAGACACCTTATCCCCACATCCTGTCCCTCAAAAAGGGAGGTGGGGGTCTGCGGGGAGTTATCGGATTCTGAAAGCCCCCTTTAGAATGAAGGGCCCCAGATATCCTCCACCCCCCCCCCCCATTGTGATTGAATACCCCTTGTTACTCATTAACAAAAAAAAACCCACCTACGCCAAAGAAAAAGACCTAAAGACCTTCATCTAACCTGTTCCTGCCAGCCTCACACATAGCATTGCAGAGGTGGACCTTCTTCCATGGTCCTTCATATATTTGCAGCTGTTTTTGTGTAGGAAGCTCACTTCATAGCGTGCTTCCAGCACAGAGACTGAGCTGTCATCAACAGTAGACATGTACGTTTGGATACATTTTTTTTTAGACAAAAATTTCATTTATGGAGATTCGGATGTATACGTAAATTATGTTAACAAATCCTGAAACGGGGAATTTAATTCAATTTTCAAATTTATTTGATAATTCGGATTCGTATAACAAATGGATCTGAATTTCATTCCATTTGTTAATTTGGATGCACATAAAGCCAGTTGATATTGTCCAATCAGCTCATGTCATTTCTCTTAGTGTGTTGGCCTAGTGTCTGAATATATTGAATCCTTCTGATTCGAATCTGTCTGATTCAATAATATATTGAATATATAGCAATGTTCTGGAAAAACTGCTACATTTTTAGAATCCACACAGACCAATGAATAAACGAAACAAATGCAAAAAAAAATATAACATATTTCAAAAACTAGTCAGTTCAACATAACAAATATGATGAAACAAAATTCTTAAATGAACAGATACATTCAAAATGAAACAAAAATTTTCAGTGTGCACATCTAATCAACAGTACCAACTAAGCATTTGCAAAGATATGTACATTTTTGCGAACATATACTAAAGTTAAAAACTGGGCTCAGGCATTAAGGTTTGTTTTGTCTTCCATCATATAAGGATTAAAAAAAAATAAAAAATGTCCCCTGATGTAAATTCAATGCCAATTACATTGTCTATCAGAGTAGATTCGCATCAATCATTATGTGTGATGTTCGACAATGTAGTCCAAGCATCATGCTGCCGTGCTGCTACTTATGCAATAAATGACAGCACTGTTGTAATATAAATGTGGTCAAGGATACTCGCCAGCCTGTTAAGAATTTCAAACCAGAGTCTTCAGGAATCTGTGATTTAGGGGTAGTAGCCTGGCTACATTAGCAGGAGGGTGTACTGGCCAAATATAGCTTGTTTGTTTGATAAAATGCCGAATTCATGTTCAACCCAAACCTATAACTTATCCCTATATGGCACCCAAAGGTAAACTGATAAGAGATCAAAGACCCCTTTATTAGTTTACAGAGTGGATTACTTTATGGAAAATTAATGACCTGCAGTGAATATCCACTAACATGAATCATCTGTAGCCTTCTTTTGGGGTGGGGGCAGGGGCGGACTGACCATTTAGAAACTTGGGCACTGCCAGAGGGCCCAGGGTCAGTAGGGGGCCCCATGAGATGCCCCTGGTGCCTTTTTCATAGGCTTTTTTGAGTTTGGGCAAGGACACAGGGGCCCCATGATCCCCTATTGCCCGGGGGCCCCATGAGTTGTCAGTCCGTCCCTGGGTGGGGGTATGAGAAATGGCCCTTTCGAAACAGGATATTGCTTTAAACCTGTAGGTAAATAGTTTACATTTGCTAATAAGGAATATTATTTCATATAAATACTCTGTATTTGCCAATAGTAATAAGCAGGTGGAAAACTTTACACAACATAGTTTCATGCGCAATTTCAAATCCTCTTCCCCCCCAAACAACTGGTTAACATACCAGCGTAAGGATTCTTATTAAAAAAAAAAGTTATTTTCAGAGTCCAATGAGATTTGGAAATGAATCACACATCTGAAAATAAAGCCCCTCATACATACTTAAAATGGTAGTAAAGTCCGCAGTCATTTCTCTTTTGGGGACCCCAGGTGGGTTATGCCTAAATACGCTAGTATGCACAGCATATTAGCACATTATGACAGACTTACCTCTCAAACCGAACCCTCCGATGCTGTGCTGTAAACGATCCAGCAGCTCCCGGGTGCTTCCATCTTCACCCGGTCTTCCTTCTAGGTTTGTGCCTTCAGCTGCTTGATTGGCCGGGCCTTGATAATGTCACTCCCGTGCATGCCCATGGGAGTCACATCGCAGTGGCACAGATCGGGGCCATAAAACTGAGCTGCGCATTTGCGGCTCAGTGTAAATGACGGTTGGTGGGCAGGAGGAAGCATTTATGACTGAAGAGACTGATAGGGTCTCTTCTGTCAGAAGTGTCCTGTCTGTCAGCATTTTTTAAAAACAAAGTTTACTACCACCTAAAAGCTTTTTGAATGTATCTAATGTTAAGGTCTGTACTGCTCAGGGAGAGTAGCATAAAGCACTTAAGGCTCTCTACCTCCCTTCACTCTCTCTTTTCCAGGTTGCTACTAGATAACGCAACTGTGTCCTCAGCATAGCAACAGGCAGGGATTGACTTATTTTGACAGGCCCTGCCAATGATTATATAAGCCCCTATGCATCTCACTCAGTCACCACTTCTAAGGAGACTGGACCGCAACTCACACCCACACTCCCATTTTCATTCAAACAAGTTTATGATGTGGTCTTTATTTAGTGGGGTTTATCCAGTTTAACTTGGATTGATATCATGACTGGATTTTCTGCATTGGATTTTGTTGGTTTTGGGCAGGATGGCTACATTCATCAAGTTATTGTAATTGAGGTTACCCCTTAAAGTGGGATTTTACCCATAATAACCTGATAAAATATAATGTTCTTTAGCAAGGAACATACACTCCACATTAATAAATATGCTTCCAATATAATTGTGTGTTATAAATTTCCTCCATGATTGCTCCTGTTTCTTCTTGCTGCAGGCTGCCATTTTGCTGAAGCCCAGAGCTCTTGAGCAGCAGTAAATCTTTAGGCTGTCAGCAGATCGGCCTCTACAAATCTGGCACAGTGGAAAAAAATAGAGAGCAACTGAGCATGTGCAGAGCAGAGTGAGACAGTGGGGTAGATTTACTAAAACTCGTGCACTTAGAGTCTGGTGTAGCTGTGTATGGCAGCCAATCAGCTTCTAACATCAGCTTGTTCAATTAAGCTTTGGCAATAAAACCTGGAAGCTGATTGGTTTCTATGCAGAGCTGCACAAGATTTTGCACTCTCCAGTTTTAGTAAATAATCCCCAGTGTATTACTGGATTTTAATAACTTTCCTGCCGCCCTATAGCAGATATACTGCTACAGGACAGCAGGGGTGCGCAAAGTCATGAGTATATATACGTGATTTAGCATTTCCGGGTAAGGGGCGCGCACGCCGTACCCACGCCGCTATTCGCAGCCTCGGCTGTCAATCACCGGGTCCCGGCCAGTGATTACTCGCCGCCACCTGGTGATCTAGGAGCATTGCATGTAAACAATACAGTTCTCTCCCCTGTCAGCTCCTGCACAACAGAGTCATGCTGTCAGCTCCTGCACAACAGAGTCATGCAAAGCGGTGTGCTTACAGCGAAGCACACACAGACAGCACACAGTTAACCCTTTGATCTCCCCTCATGTTAACCCCTTCCTGTCCTGTGCCATTAGTACAGTGTCAGTGTTTTTTATTAGCACTGATCACTGTATTGGTGTCACTGGGGATGTCAGTGACACCAAGTCAGTTCCCCCCAGTGTCAGAATGCCCGCTACAGCCTCACTATAAGTCGCTGATTGCTGCCATTACTAGTAAAAAAAAAATTAAAAATCCCAGTATATACTGTATATCACCATTTTTAAACGTTATAACGTTCACGTAAACTAATTAATTTAATTAATTAATTAGTTATTTAATTCTCAACTCTAAAGACATACTGGTAGGTTATTTGGATCCTGTCTAAATTGGCTGTAGTATGTGTATGTATGAATGTGAGTTGGGGACCTTAGATTGTACACCCCTTGAGGGTTAGGGACTGATGTGAATGTAGAATATATATATGTAAAGCGCTGCGTAAATTGATGGCACTATATAAGTACCTGAAATAAATAATAATAAATAATTAATTTACATGTATTGAAATTTTGTTTAGCAAAGACATGTAGCAGAATACATTTTGGTCTAAATTTATGATGAAATTGACTTTTTACATTTTATACTGGACATATTTAAGAGCAAAAAGTAAAAAATATGGTTTTTTTCTCAAAATTGTTGGTCTTTTTTTTTTATAGTGCAAAAAATAAAAACACGCAGAGACAATCAAATACTACCAAAAGAAAGCTCTATTCGTGGGAAAAAAAGGACGTACATTTCATTTTGGTGCAGCGTTGCATGACCGTGCAATTGTCAGTTAAAGTAACACAGCGCTGTAGCGCAAAAAATGGCCTGGTCAAGAAGGGGGGCAAATCCCCAGGAGGGCAAGTGGTTAAACAGTATAGGTGCTTATTTTTAGTGTTTACATAGCTATACCTGTAAAAGGGGCCAGCACAAAGTCATCTAAATGGATTTAATTTCCTGTCTAAAGTTCCACTTTAAATAACACTGTGGCCAATAAAAATTTCTCCAAAAAATATATAGTTTGAAATAATATCAAGTGTTGTCTCTTTCATGGTATGGTTTACATAGCTCTCCCATGTCTGTAGTGCAGATTTTAGTTTCCTCTAATTGGATGGTTACTATTTCTTCCTGCACTTTGCATATCTTTACTATTTCCCCGGCTTTAATAAATCAGCATGCATGTATAAAATTGAGGGGTTAATGTTTTCCTGTGAAAGAACTGCAGTGCTGCACTCCATACTTTGTAATTGCCTCTCAACATGCCAAGATTAGCAGAGTGATCCCAGCTCAGTTTCTGGCACAAACCCTAACAAGGCATAGCCCAGTGCCAGGCTGATGTACACTTGGCTCTTTGCTGTTTCCATCACTGCATGGTGACAGGTAAATGCGTAAAAGCCATGATTGATTAACAGGCTGCAGACTTTTGGCCCTGCAAAACACACGGACTTGGAACAAAAATGTTTTGCTGTTATTATTTTTTTTGGCAGTTAACTTATGATTAATGGACATTTTTATATGGACGGGTTCTGGCTAACTGCATTTTGGATGGTGGCAGCACTTACCACATTACTGAAGAAAATTAATGTGAGTAAATATATACTTGCTGTTCATGAAATCATTATCTAAATCTCCTAAAGTTGTGTCTATTTTAAAGGAAGTGCTACATTTAGAAAACACAAATTATAACCAGTGTTAGAAATATTTCTGATATTTATAGTTCTCAGCAAAGAAGCAGAACAGTCACCATTTGAGGTGTTCTGCACCTTGGGCAGGAACACTTTGACATCTTGTGCTTGTTTTGGAGATCATCATTGCAAAGTCAGAACTCCAGACAAAAATAATGTAACAAAATATTTATTTATGCCATTAAAAGTTAAAAGATAAAGCCTTTGTACTCACCCTTACACTTCAATCAGACTGTCCCCTGCAGTACTTCTTTTCCACCTCAGGATGTCCTAAGTATTCCAGGTTGAATGACAGACAGCTTTATTCAACCCACTTCCTGTGAGCCAGGGCTGTCATGGATCCACCCCCTAAAATAGTGTCATCACATATCCTGAGCTGAGAGTAGTAATACAGTGCACAATGTTGACAAGTCATTATGTGAGCACCATTTAGTGCAGAAAACAAAAAAGGAAAAAAAGGATACCAGCACCACTAGACCAGAAGACCTTTTTTTAAGGGAGATTTAACCACTTGCTGACCGCCAATAGTGCATTTACTGCTGGTGGCCGGCTCCCCCAGGCACCGTGTCTTACCCCTATATGAGTGCCCCCATAGTAAGCCACTTGCTGTGGGGGCACTCAGAGAAGAGGTGGAGTGGGGGCCACAGAACAAAATGAAGGGACCTCTCTGTGCAATACCATTGCACAGAGTAAGTAAGTAGAACATGTTTATTATTCTGAGAAAAGAATATATATACCTTTACAACTGCTTCTTTTTTTTTTTAATTTAAATATTTATTAAATTTTTCATATTAATACAAAAACTCAAACAGGGAAATAATTCTCATACAAGTATACATTTATAACATTTCTGTCTTTCCCTTACTTAAAACTCTTTTTTCTTTCCCATCCCACTACCCCTCCCTCCCACCCCTCTTCCCCCCTCTGCAGACTCTATCCCATTCTATTCTCTTGAGGCTTTTTAATGTTATGTTAACATCCTAGTTTATGTTTTCTTATATTTCTCTTTCAATCCTGCTCTTTCCCACTTTTCCCATCTCCTTAGATACACTCCCATTCTATCTTCCTGCATATGATATGATCTTTCCATTCTACCTATCTGGTTTACTCTATTAATCCAGTCCACCTCCTTCGGTACCTCGACTTTCCGCCAAAACTTGGGTATCAACCCTTTCGCTGCATTCAAGAAGTACCAAATACCTGAATCTTTATATTTATTTACAGATGTCTCCACAACGTGTAGAAGACACGTCGTTGGATCTAATCCTATGTCAATTTCCGTTATTTCTTTAATCAACTTGACTATTGTCTTCCAAAAAGCCTGGATTTTCGGACATTCCCACCATATGTGAAACACCGTGCCTATATCTCCACATCCTCTCCAACACATATTTGAACTTTCCCCATTCATCTTGTGTTCAACACTTGGTGTGATGTGCCATCGTGTCACAAACTTATAATTAACCTCCACCTCTCTCATACTAACATTATCGTGTATCAATCTAAACATCTTTCTCTGTCTATCCTCATCAAACTCAACTCCCATATCTCTTTCCCATTTTGTCATAAAATTTAACTTTGTGTTTGTGTCTAGTTCTGTGAGAATTCTATACACTTTTGATACACCGTGCTTCCCATCCCTTCGTGTCTCCAACAACCTTTCAAACATATTCCACTCCTGTTTTATTCTCAAAGGTTTCGGTAGTTTTCCAATAAAACTTTTCAATTGATGGTATTTCCACTCATCCATTCTAAAAAAAATGTCTCCCTTCTTCTCTATTAATTCTTTAAGTGATCTCAGTTCCCCCTCCACCAATACATCTCTCAATTGGGTGTCTTCCTTTCTGAACCATCTCCCCGAAATCTTGTTCTTTCCCGGAGGAAAGTACTCAGAATTCGTGAGAGGCATTAATGTTGAATTAAATTCCCATTTCATATTTTTATGTAAATTGTCCCATACCCTAAAGACATTTAAAGTGTAAATACTTGTGCTTTCTTTGATTCCCCTAAACTGTGGTGGGACCCATATCATCTGACTCAGTCCAATTCCACTAAGCTCATTCTCTATTGTTACCCAACTTTTCCCCTTATGGTTAAATGTCCAGTCATATATTCTTGCCAAAACCACTGCTTTATAATATCTCTTGACATCTGGTAAACCCAATCCCCCTTTCTCTTTAGTCCTACTCAATGTTTCATATGCTATTCTAGGTTTTTTATTCTTCCATATGTATCTTGTTAACATTTTTTTCATTATCTTAAAGAAGGCTTCTGGAATTTTAATTGGTACCATTTGAAATCTATACAGTATTTTAGGCATAATTACCATTTTGACTAAGTTTATACGTCCTATCCAGGATGGATTTCCTCCTTCTAGTCTTTTTAAATCTTCCCTGATCTCATTAATCAAAGAGATATAATTTACTCTATACAAATGTTTGGGTGAGGCAGTGATTTTTATTCCTAGGTATTTTATCTCTTTTTCTCTCCAAATAAAGGGGAATTCTTTTTGTAATTTTTCTTTTTCATTCTTTGATATATTAATATTCAGGATCTCTGTTTTCGTTGGGTTAATTTTTAAATTTGATAGTTCACCGTACTCCTTCAGAATCTTCATTATATTTGGGAGAGTTATTCTGGGATTCCCCACATAGAACAATAAATCGTCCGCAAAGGCCGCTACTCTATGTTCTTTGGATTCTATCTGAATTCCCTTTACCGATCCACTATTTCTTATTATTGACAGCAGAGGTTCGAGTGACAATACATATAGCAGGGGAGACAGAGGACAGCCCTGTCTTGTACCATTTGACATTCCAATGGGTTCTGATCTCTCCCCATTTACCGTGATGATTGCAGTAGGCTCCCTATATAGTTTACTTATCCACTCTCGCATTCTATCTCCTAACCCCAGCACTTTTAAGTTGTCCATCATAAAGCCCCAGTCCACTCTATCAAATGCCTTCTCCGCATCAATTGACAAGAGCACCACCGGGGCTTTCTCTCTTCTACTCTTCTGAATAAGCATCAGGGTTCTCAAGCCATTATCTCTACCTTCTCTCCCCGGTACAAAGCCCACCTGATCTCCGTGGATCCATTCAGGCATCAGATCTCTCAACCTGTTTGCTAACACCTTTGCATACAGTTTAGTGTCTGTGTTCAATAATGAGATAGGTCTATAGCTGGAGCACTGCGATGGGTCCTTTCCCTCCTTATGAATAAGTACTACATGTGCCTGTAGGGATTCTCTCCTCATTTCCATCCCATCTCCCAGTGCATTCATATATTTCTCCAGTTTGGGTAACAATACTTCACTAAATTTCTTATAGTACCTAACTGTATAGCCATCCGGACCTGGACTTTTTCCCCCTCCTGTACTTCTTAATGCTATTTTAATTTCTTCCTGGGAGATTTCTACGTCTAGGGAGTTCAACTGTGCTTCACTTAGTTTTGGTAATCCCGCTTTTTTTAAGTATGTCATCTTTTTTTCCTTAATTCCCTCTTGGATTTCCTTTAGAGGGTCTTGGGGGCTAATATTATATAACTTTTTATAATACTCCGTAAACACTTTAATAATCTCTTTATTTGAGTGGGCCAGCTCCCCCTTTGAACTTTTTATCTTTTCTATATAATTCCTATTTTTCTTTTTATTCAAAGCTCTCATTAAATATCTTCCTGGTCTGTCTCCCCATCTATACCTCTCATTCAAAACCCTGTTGTATACTCTTCTCTTCTCCTCATCCATCAACCTCTCTAACTCCTCTTTTTTATCCAGTAAGTTCTGTCTCGTATCTTTTGTTATTTTCTTCTTATGGATCTGCTCTAAGTCTAGTATTTCTTTTAAGAGCCCACTGACCTTCTCTCTTCTTTCCTTTTTCTTCCTTGCTCCAGCCGTAATCAAGATTCCTCTTATGAATACCTTATGACTTTCCCAGACTGTAGCTATCGATACTTCCTCTGTTTCATTCTCCTTAAAGTATTCTTTAATCTCTTTCTCGATTTTCTGAACTACATCCTCATCCAGAAGAAGGGCCTCATTTAACCTCCACCCTAATCCTCCCGTCCACCTTCTTCCCCATCTCAACTTCATCACGACCGGAGCATGGTCCGAGAACGTCCTTGTCTCTATGTCAATTTTTACCAGGTGATCTATTAGTTGATGGTCTATTAAGATGTAATCTAATCTCGAGTATATCTCATGTGCATTCGAGAAGAAGGTATAGTCTCTGTCTTTCATATGTCTTATTCTCCAAGTATCCACTAGTTGATATTCATGCATCACTTTTTTCATAGCTCTCAGAGCCCTACTCCCCTCTCTTTGCACAGGAGAGGTATTATCTTTTTGTGGGTCCATACAAAAGTTTAGGTCTCCAGCTACTATCAAACGCCCTTTTTTAAAGTCCATTAATTTTTTCAACAAGCCCTTCATATACTTCTCCGAGTTTTTATTGGGACAATATATATTGGCTAAAGTACAGTCAATCCCCTGGAGTCTACCTTTTAAGAATAAGAACCTCCCCTCCGGGTCGGTTCTTCTATCCTCCAACTCAAATCTCATGTTCTTTGCCACACCTATTGCGACCCCTTTTGCTCTTTTAATTGGGGAATCTGCGTAGTACCATGTTGGATAGTATTTGGATTTCAATTTCACGTTTGCCTCTATCTCGAAATGCGTCTCTTGTAAAAATACCACTGACGTAGCCCTATGATGTAACTCTTTAAACAACCTAAATCTCTTCCCTGGGCAACTCAGCCCGTTCACATTATAGGTTATAAACTGTAATTCTTCCATCTTTCCCAATTAAGTCCATCTCTCTTCCAGTTTGCCTCTTCCTCTTCATCTCTTCTGTCCTGCAGAGTATTGACCCAATACCTCCTCTCCTCCCTTCCACCCACCCAACTCTCTTCCCCTCCCCCCTCCCTCCCTCCCCACGTCCCCCTACCCCTCCCATCCCCCCTTCTTTTTTCCCTACCCGTTTTTAGGCCTATAATCTGCCTACAAATCATTTGTGGATCTATTTCCACCATTGATTTAAAGTTTAGGGCATCAGCTCCGCCTATGTACGGTTCACCTCTCCTCCAACCGCCCCGATTCCCTCTCTCTGTCAAAAAGTCTTTACTCTTTACCTCCCTGCCTTAATCGGAGCCTCCAAGCGGGTCTCGGCATCCAGAGGGGGGAGACTAGGGGCGAGAGGGAGAAGTAAGAGAGAGAGAAGAGAAAAAAAAAAAAAAAAAAAAAATTCGTTTTCTACTTAATTCTCCCTCTCCTCCTCCTCCACCCCCGATGCCTCCCTCAGCCCGACCTGTTGCCAGTCCTCTTTTCTTTTAACATTTATGTTTCCTTTATCTTCTTCCTCTTCTTCCCAGCCAGCTATCTTCATTCTTTGCAAGTCCAGTCTATCACAAAAATCTCTTAAATCATCCGGAAATCTCAAATACGCTGTGACCCCATTTTTCCAGCCAATCAGAAATGCTGAGGTACCCCATCTATACTGCACATTCTGTTTTCTCATTTGCTCCAACAGGGGTTTCAGGGATCGCCTTCTCCTTAGGGTCTCTACTGTTAAGTCCGCATAGATTTGGATAGTCAAGTCTCCATACTTAACTAATGGTCTTCCCTTGGTCTTCTTCCAGATCTCATCTTTGGCCCCAAAATTTTGGAACTGGACAATTATGTCCCTCGATCTTTCCTTCTCAGTAGCCCGTTTGAACTTTCCTACCCTAAACACTCCATCCAGGTCGATCCCATCAGGTTCCGGTTTATCTCTTATGGAGTTTAGGATTTTTTTAACTAGTTCATATAGTATTTCCCCTTTAGCAGTCTCTGGGATTCCTCGTATTCTAAGATTACTCCTTCTTTCTTTATTTTCTTGAACTTCCATCCTATAGGTCATTTTTTTCTGGTTATTTTCTAATTGGCTTATTTTTTCCTTTAAATTATCTATTTTCTGGGCCTGGGTTTTAACTTTCTTCTCCGTTTCTTCCATTCTCAATAGAAGGTGACCTAAATCATTTCGAATAGCTGTCATTTCGTGTTTTATCGTTTTTTCCAGATTTTGAAACATTTCTGCCATCTCCTTCTTATTTGGTAGTTGTAGTTCACCTTCTGGTTCTTTTTTTCCCAAGCCCTCTACTATTTGTTGACTACCGCTGCTATTTATGCCCAGTGATAACCTAGGGCTATTTCCTGAACTAATGTCCATTTCCCCCTTTGCACCTTGGGCCCTTTCTGGTGTAGTATTTCCATAAGATGTAAATTTCTTTATAGTTCCTGTTTGGGCCCCTTTGGGCCCTGCTCCCTTGGAACCTTTGTTCTTCATATCCTCTATATATCTTGATAGCCTTGCAGTTTTTCCTATTTCCTTTACTCTCCTGGGACACCTGGACCTCCTTTCTTCTTCTTTTCTAACCCCTGGGAATCCTCCCCCTCTTTAACCCCCTTGGACGCCTGTATCACTCAGGGGTTCACCATGCAATAGGCCCCCAACAGTTTTCACTCACCCTTCCCCTCTCCGGACGGTGGTTCCAGGCTTATGTGGAGGGCCTTCACTGCTGCTCAGTCCTGGGGGGGATTCCTCGGGGTATCCGATATTCAGTTTCTTTCTTTCCACCTCCTTTCTCTCTCCTTGAGGATGGTCTTGGGGAAGAAGAATAGCTGTCCTAATATTTATGGGTCTCCTTGACCCAGGATTAAACATCCGGCCAGGGGGATAAAGGAAACTATAAGGTGGCAACACTTTATTTCATTAGAGCACCGAGCACCGACCAGCCTCTTCTCTCCCACCGAGGTCTTCCTCAGTTGGTCCCTTTCTCCTGCTTCACTCCTCCACTGGCCGCACAGCTTTCCAGTCCTGTAACACAGGGGGAGCCGACTTGTCACTGCCGCTCTGACAGGGAGCCGGCCGGCGTCTCTGTCTCCCAGTGATGCCTTGCGGCGAGCAGCGTGCTCACACCGCCCTGCTTCGTCTCCCCGGCAACCCGACAGCCGCCCTGGAGTCTCCGCATCGAGATCACCTTCTGGAGGTCCGTGTCCGCTCCCCTCTCTCCTCCACGCGCCAGTCTCTCTCCGCTTGGAGCCCTCCTCAAGCAGGCAGGGCTTCACTCCATGAGGGTCTCGGAAGGTTAGTTTGGAGGTTATCGGAGAGCACTCACATCGTGCTCTCCGACGCCGCCATGTTTAGGCTCCGCCCCCCACGTAACCGACGTGAGACCTTTTGGAGCTCTTAGGTAAAGCTTTTTCTTTTACAACTGCTTCTAATATTTGGAAATTAATAATATTAAAATTGTGTGCTGTCCAAAAATGAAACAATAATATACTACTTGAACTAACCAAAATATTGAGCTGCTGCAATCACATACAGTCAGGTCCATAAATATTCGGACATCGACACAATTCTAACATTTTTGGCTCTATACACCACCACAATGGATTTGAAATGAAACAAACAAGATGTACTTTAACTGCAGACTGTCATCTTTAATTTGAGGGTATTTACCTCCAAATCAGGTGAACGGTGTAGGAATTACAACAGTTTGCATATGTGCCTCCTACTTGTTAAGTGACCAAAAGTAATGGGACAGAATAATAATCATAAATCAAACTTTCACTTTTTAATACTTGGTTGCAAATCCTTTGCAGTCAATTACAGCCTGAAGTCTGGAACGCATAGACATCACCAGACGCTGGGTTTCATCCCTGGTGATGCTCTGCCAGGCCTCTACTGCAACTGTCTTCAGTTCCTGCTTGTTCTTGGGCATTTTTCCTTCAGTTTTGTCTTCAGCAAGAGAAATGCATGCTCAATCGCATTGAGGTCAGGTGATTGACTTGGCCATTGCATAACATTCCACTTCTTTCTCTTAAAAAACTCTTTGGTTGCTTTTGCAGTATGCTTTGGGTCATTGTCCATCTGCACTGTGAAGTGGCGTCCAATGAGTTCTGAAGCATTTGGCTGAATATGAGCAGATAATATTGCCCGAAACACTTCAAAATTCATCCTGCTGCTTTTGTCAGCAGTCACATCATCAATAAATACAAGAGAACCAGTTCCATTGGCAGCCATACATGCCCACGCCATGACATTACCACCACCATGCTTCACTGATGAGGTGGTATGCATAGGATCATGAGCAGTTCCTTTCCTTCTCCATACTCTTCTCTTCCCATCACTCTGGTACAAGTTGATCTTGGTCTCATCTGTCCATAGGATGTTGTTCCAGAACTGTGAAGGCTTTTTTAGATGTCGTTTGGCAAACTCTAATCTGGCCTTCCTGTTTTTGAGGCTCACCAATGGTTTACATCTTGTGGTGAACCCTCTGTATTCACTCTGGTGAAGTCTTCTCTTGATTGTTGACTTTGACACACATACACCTACCTCCTGGAGAGTGTTCTTGATCTGGCCAACTGTTGTGAAGGGTGTTTTCTTCACCAGGGAAAGAATTCTTCGCTCATCCACCACAGTTGTTTTCCATGGTCTTCTGGGTCTTTTGGTGTTGCTGAGCTCACCGGTGCGTTCCTTCTTTTTAAGAATGTTCCAAACAGTTGTTTTGGCCACGCCTAATGTTTTTGCTATCTCTCTGATGGGTTTGTTTTGTTTTTTCAGCCTAATGATGGCTTGCTTCACTGATAGTGACAGCTCTTTGGATCTCATCTTGAGAGTTGACAGCAACAGATTCCAAATGCAAATAGTACACTTGAAATTAACTCTGGACCTTTTATCTGCTCATTGTAATTGGGATAGTGAGGGAATAATACACACCTGGCCATGGAACAGCTGAGAAGCCAATTGTCCCATTACTTTTGGTCCCTTAACAAGTGGGAGGCACATATGCAAACTGTTGTAATTCCTACACCGTTCACCTGATTTGGATGTAAATACCCTCAAATTAGCTGACAGTCTGCAGTTAAAGCACATCTTGTTCGTTTCATTTCAAATCCATTGCGGTGGTGTATAGAGCCAAAAATGTTAGAATTGTGTCGATGTCCCAATATTTATTGACCTGACTGTATAGTGTGTGCTCATCACATGAAACAATATACTGACAAAGGGATAACATTGTGGATAAAGTGGCCATAAAGAGAGGTGGATTATCATCAGAGGAGAGGATACACCTTACCTTAGTAGGAGGGGACATGTATATAGGTCAATACATGAAGGTGAGCGTCCATCTAAAAATGCAAAAGTGCAAAAAACTTCTAATCTGAGTGCATCAGATTGTCTAGAGCAGTGGTCTCCAAACTGCGGCCTGGGGGCCAGATGCAGCCCCTTGCTTGTTTTTATCATCTTTATTTCATCTACTGATACCAACAATTGGGTATAATTCTCCCCACTTACACCAAAGAAGGGGGCACAACTCCTTCCAATGGCACCAACGATGGGGCACAATTCCCCGCAGTGACACAAATGATAGGGTCCAATGACATCAATGAAGGGGCACAATTCCTCCCACTGACACCAGACAATGGGGCATTATTTTTTCCTCACTGACGTTCAGACCCACAGTCTGGCCCTTGTAAAGTCTGAAGGACAGTAAACTGGCCCTTTGTTTAGAAAGTTTGGAGACCCCTGGTCTAGAGTCTTACCTACAGAGCCAGCTATGCTGACAAAGGGATAACATTGAGGATAAAGTGGCCATAAAGAGAGGTGGATTATCATCAGAGGAGAGGATATACTGTACCTTACCCTAGTAAGAGGGGACATGTATACAGGTCAATACATGAAGGTGAGGGTCCATCTAAAAATCACAGATAATGCGGTGATGCACACTGTTTGAAAGATTTACAGCCCGGGGATAGTGGGCTCACTCACCAGTAGGAAAATGTTTTTCACCAGTAGTTCTGAAAGAGACTTTATTGACTATTATCTCTACACTATACTGTCAAGTGACTATTTCTTGTTTTTACACATATATATGTTTTATGCCAACAGTTTAGTTTTCATTAGTGTGGATTAGGATGTAGTTTGAGCAGCTCAACACCATACACTGGTTTTTGCTTCTAATATTTAGTTACATTCCTGTACTTTTACCACTTTATACTGTACCTAAAGCGGGTATTGGCTGGGTAACTAACAAAATATTATAATCATGTCAACCATTACACACACAGCTCCACAAAGCTAATGACCTATAGCAACCATTAAAAATCGCCTTTAAAGGGAATGTATTATAGTTTTGGTCAATTTTATTGACTTTTTAAAAAACTATACAGGTTTATAAATCCTGTATGTAACATACTATATACTGTATATTATATACGTATATTTTACCTGTTGATTCTGCTAGTATGTGTTATTTTTCCACTTTCCTCAACAAACTTAGCTGTCAAATAAAGTTGAGGTTAGAGGGTTGAGACAAGCCATTTACCACTGACAGGAGTGCCTACAATAGCCAGCTTTTATTCAATTATGCAAAATCTTAAACCCGAAATGAAAAAACCTGTTTCTGTAACTGCCTTTTTGGTTTTAGCTGGAGTTCATCTAAATCTACTAGTCCTTCTAATGGTAACCTCTCCACAGATTGTGAAAGGTTCTGTTCAAAGGTGGCTACGTTGCTCCTCCATAGATACAGTAAAGGAGTGAATGTAGCCACCCTAAGACAGGAAGTATGTTACTGGCTGGATCATCAGGTGAAATAAAGGAAAAACACCTAAACAAAGAAAACTAATACAGCCATCATATCTAAAGGTTGGTAAGCTATATATTACATTTTTGTTTTGGGTTTAGATATACAGTAAAGCTGCATATGATCATTGCTTTTTGCACTGCCATATTAAAAAAGTCTGCTAAAGTATGTCCACCTGACAAAGGAACTGATTAATGAAGAAAAATGAAGCAGGTAGGATTCCTAAGTTCATTTATAATATGAAACCTCTTAAATGACTAAGTGAAACTGCTTCGCTTTTGCACATCTTTCTTTGCTCTGTACCCGTATGGACATAAATTCTGCACAAAATTGATAGCATTCTAATCTAGAACAATACAAAAACGATTCTGCTATGTGCTGCCACCTAATGATCACATGTGGCATTGAAGTGAAATGAGGCTTTATTTTTCTTTAAAGTGTTATACCAATAAGGACATTTTTCCATATTATTATTCATAATATAAAATATTTACTCAAATTGTGTGGAACTTTAATCAAAGCCGATAATAAAAACAGTAACTTAATTTGCATAATTTAGAAAATCATAGACTTGAAGCCAAAATAACATATAGAAATATATTTCCAAAAGAGTTTAAATCAAATTGTTAGCTTGAAGCACATTTTTAGTTCTTACTCTGATTGTGCAGCTGATTTATTGTCATCAGTAATCAGCAATATTCTTTTTCCAAATAAGGTAGAAGATCAGTCAAGGTCTTGGTTGCTGAGCTTGATATGGATGTGCATGTCCACTGGTTTGGCATCTTACACTGCTGCTTATTCTCATGGTGGAAGTCTTGCTGCTTGCTCTGACATGAGGCCTAAGCATATCCGAGCTCAACCCCAGAACCCCAGGAAGAACTACATTACCATTCATACAAACTGCTCCTTCTTTCTGCCTGGAGACAAAGTTCCTGGTAAGTAGCCTATTTCTAAATTGAAATAGTTATCAGTGGTGCATGGTACATACAGTTAACCACTTCAAGTCTGGACACTTTCACCCCCTTACAGTCCAGGCCAATTTTCAGATTTCAGCACTGTCACACTTTGAGTGACAATTAGTCATGCAACACTGTACCCATATGACATGTTTATCCTTTTTTTGAGACAGATAGAGCTTTCTTTTGGTGGTATATGATCACCAATACTGAAAAGTTTGAAAAAAAAATAATTTTTTGCTTAGTTTTTGTCATAAAATTTTGCAAATAGATAATTTTTCTACATAAATTTAGGACAAAATGTATTCTGCTACATTTTGTTGATACAAATAACCCACAACAGTTTATATTATTTAGTTTTTGTGAAAGCTATAGAGTCTACAAATTATGGAATATATATTTGAGAATTGATCAGTTGAGATCCTAAAGTGCCAGACGCTGGTATGGCATATGGCAGTGATCAAGGCGCTGGTATGGCAGTGATCAGGACATTAGCATGAGGTATAGCAGTGATCAGGATGCTGTTATGGCAGTAGCCAAGATGTTGTTATGGGGTGATCAAGATGCTGGTATAGGGTATGGCGGTGATCAGGGTACTGGTATGGGGTATGATGGTGATCAGGACGCTGTTATGGCATATGGCAGTGATCAAGGCGCTGGTATGGCGGTGATCAGGACATTAGCATGAGGTATAGCAGTGATCAGGATGCTGTTATGGCAGTAGCCAAGATGCTGTTATGGGGTGATCAGGATGCTGGTATAGGGTATGGCGGTGATCAGGGTACTGGTATGGGGTATGATGGTGATCAGGACGCTGGTATGGCATATGGCAGTGATCAAGGCGCTGGTATGGCGGTGATCAGGACATTAGCATGAGGTATAGCGGTGATCAGGATGCTGTTATGGCAGTAGCCAAGATGCTGCTATGGGGTAAGGGGGTAATCAGAATGCTGGTATAGGGTATGGTGGTGATCAGGGTACTGGTATGGGGTATGGCAGTGATCAGGACGCTGCTATGGGATGATCAGGATGCTGCTATGTGGCATGGTGGTGATCAGGATATTGGTATGGGGCATGGTGGTGATCATGGTGATCGTATGGGATATGGCAGTGTTCAGAATGCTGGTATAGGGTATGGTGGTGATCAGGGTACTGGTATGGGGTATGGCAGTGATCAGGACGCTGCTATGGGATGATCAGGATGCTGCTATGTGGCATGGTGGTGATCAGGATATTGGTATGGGGCATGGTGGTGATCATGGTGATCGTATGGGATATGGCAGTGTTCAGAATGCTGGTATGGGGTATGGTGGTGATCAGGCTGATGGTATGGGGAATAGCAGTGATCAGGACCCTGGTATGGGGTATGGTGGTGATCAGGATGCTAGTATGGGATGATCAGGATGCTGGTATGGGGTATGGCAGGCATCAGAACACTGGTATGGGGTATGGCGGTGATCAGGATGCTGGTATGGGAAGATCAGGATGCTGGTATGCTGCATGGTTGTGATCAGGGTGATTGTATGGGGTATGGTGGTGGTCAGGGTGATGGTATGGGATATGGCAGTGATCAGAACGCTGGTATGGGGTATGGTGGTGATCAGGGTGATGGTATGGGGAATAGCAGTGATCAGGACGCTGGTATGGGGTATGGCGGTGATAAGGACGCTAGTATGGGATGATCAGGACGCTGGTATGGGGCATGGTGGTGATCAGGATGCTGGTAAGGCATGATCAGGATGCTGGAATGGGACATGGTAGTGATCAGGATGCTGGTATGGGGTATGGCGGTGATCAGGATGCTGGTATGGGGTATGGTGGTGATCAGATTTATGGTATGGGATATGGCGGTGATCAGGATGCTGGTATGGGACATGGTGGAAATCAGGATGCTGGTATGGTGTATGGTGGTGAACAGGAAGCTGGTATGGTGTATGGTGGTGATCAGGATGCTGGTATGGGGTATGGTGGTGATCAGGTTTATGGTATGGGATATGGCGGTGGTCAGGATGCTGGTATGGGACATGGTGGTGATCAGGATGCTGGTATGGTGTATGGTGGTAATCAGGATGCTGGTATGGTGTATGGTGGTGATCAGGATGCTGGTATGGGGTATGGTGATGATCAGGTTTATGGTATGGGATATGGCGGTGATCAGGATGCTGGTATGGGACATGGTGGTGATCAGGATGCTGGTATGGTGTATGGTGGTAATCAGGATGCTGGTATGGTGTATGGTGGTGATCAGAAAGCTGGTATGGTGTATGGTGGTGATCAGGATGCTGGTATGGCATATGGGGTGATCAGGATGCTGGTATGGGGCATGGCAGTAATCACGATGCTGGTATGGGGTATGGCAGTGATCAGAATGCTGGTATGGTGTATGGGCAGGGGCGGACTGACAACTCATGGGGCCCCCGGGCAATAGGGGATCATGGGGCCCTTGTGACCTTGCCCAAACTCAAAAAAGCCTATGAAAAAGGTACCAGGGGCATCACATGGGGCCCCCTACTGACCCCGGGCCCTCGGGCAGTGTCCGAGTTTCCAAATGGTCAGTCTGCCGCTGTGTATGCGGGTGTTTTGTGCGCACTGGGACAGGTGACAGGGCCTTCCTGCATTATTTATTTTTGTTAGTGTAGGGCAGTAATCAGGGACACAGGGACACTGGGGTGGTTGGCACTGCAGTGTATGAGTGTACAAGCAGCGTGACAGGCTTCTGGACACTCACACACTGAAGGATCGCTTATCTCTGCTCTCACACTGAGAGCAAAGAGAAGCGATCTTTGCTTTCAGTTTTTAGTGTTTATTATGTGCGTGCTGTGATTGGTCACAGCAATCACATGGTAAAACACCAAATGATTGCCCAAATACAGCAGTAATGGGATCTGCTGTGTTTGGGCGACACACCGATCACCAGTCTCCTGGGTGCACGCTCTGTGAGCCATGCAGGAACCATCGATGCTGGCTGATGTACAGGAACGTTAGCCCGCATCGGCGCTGCCTCCCATTTGCCGTATATGTAGAATGGGTGAACGGGAAGAGGTTAAAGTGCCTACATGATATTTTAGGTAAAATTTGTATTGTATACAGCTGGGCTGCATATGTAATATAACATTCGTACACCACCTGTTATAGCATACCTATTGTTACGTACCTGGTGGAGATCGAGCTGGAGAGGGGGCTTCTCTGGCACCTCTTGTCCAACACCCCTGATAGTGATGACAGGAGGTGTGAGGACACAGAGTGGCATGAGGACCGATGTAGCAGATAGCACCAGTTGGTCTTTCCAGAAAGCAGATGACTGTAGATCGACAGGCAGGAACCAGGAACTGGACAAGGTGACACTTGCTTGGCAGACAAGAGTGTAGCCAGGACACAACCCAAAAGGTCAGGATATGAGCTGGGATCAGTACACAGCCAGGCAGCTAGGTATAGCAATGCAAGACAGGAGCAGAGTCAGAATACAAGCCGAGGTCACAGTAAGCAGACAGAAATCTAAGGACAGGTCAGGGCGTGCGCATATGGTTTCTACACATGCTAATACATTTGCGCGAGTGTGACAATGCCTGTTTTGTATTGAGCTTTCGCTCAGAATTATGAGCATGCACATGCATGCATGTGCCAGACGTCTCCTTCCAAGTCCAGATTTAGAATCCAACTTCCCAAATATCTCTTCTCAGTAACCTTTCTTTGCCAGTGTCTGTACAATAAGCTGCAAAAAAAGCTGAGAAGCACAGGTTCAGGTATCAGAGTCTCCCACCCATAACGTAAATGTTGTTGGAAAAGCCTCAAAGTCTCAGAATAGAACAGCTGGGGTAAAGATGACTACCCTCTATTACATGGTCTACACCAGGGGTCTCCACACTTTCTAAACAAAGGAGTGGGAGTAGAAAAGGGCCAGATGTCAGTGGGAGTTAACTATGCCCCTTCGTTGGTGTCAATGGGAGGAACAGCACACCATCGTTGGTGTCATTGTAAGGAATTGTGCCCCATCATTGGTATGATTGGGCCCATTTGTTGGTGTCATTGTAAGGAATAGTGCTTCATAAATGGCGTCAGTGGAGGGAATTATGCCCCATTGTTGGTATCAGTGGATAAAATAGTGCCCCAAGGACCAGATAAAGGCAAGCCAAGGGCCATATCCGGCCCCTGGGCTGCAGTTTGGAGACCACTGGTCTACACGAATGTCCACACACCACCATATACTATATAGCCAAGAATTTGTGGACACTTTATAACACCTATATGAGTTAGTGGGAGAGCCGATTGCAACAACCGTTGCATTAATTGCCTCCATTTTGCTGAGAAGGTTATCCACAGGATTTTGAAGGGTCTCTGTAGGAATTTATGTCCATTTAGCGAAAGAGCATTTTTGGGGTGAGTTACTGATGTTAGATGAGAAGATGTGGCTTGCAATTGGCATTCCAGTTCAGCCCAAAAACAATGGAGTCAGGGATTTTACAGGCTATTTGACTACCTCCACGCAATATGCATCTAACTAGGTCTTTATGGACCTGGCTTTGCACATAGGAACACAGTTGTGCAGGAACATAACACGGCCTTCCTCAAACTGTTATCACAAGGTTGGAAGCATACAATTATCTGAAATGTATTTGTATGTTCTAGCATTAACAGCATCCTTCCCTGAGAACACCAGAACTTAATAATTTGGAAGATGTCCATATACTTTTGGCCATATAGTGTATGAATATACTTAGAGTCAACAGCTTCTCAATACATTACTTGATATTACACCCACGTTACAGATAACAAAAGTGTTTTTAGTTCATCAGTATATTAATTATGTTTGTTATCCTTCTAGAATATTTAGCCTGTATTTTCTTTTGAATGTTTTTTTTTATTGTATGTATTTCTAAAATCAAAAGTTGAGGTGTTACATATAACAAGCAATTAGATGATAGCCATCATTATCAGACGAGCATTAGCAAAATAATGAAAGTGAATAATAGCGCCTATGGTCAAAATGAAAATTATATAACTCACTTATAGTGTACCAGCTGCAAAAAAACCACTATAAATAAAGTGTAACAATTAATGCAATAAATAATTTTGCACTAGTATATATGAATATATAAACGTTCAAATCATAAGTCCAGAATAAAAATACCAATACCACAAAAAAATGTGCAAAAAACTTTTGTGCAAAGAAAGTGTCTAAATATAAAAAAACACCACCAAAAAACCTTGATAATATGATGGCAGGTCATCCATAGATATATTTTTAGAAACGAAATTCTGCAGCCCACCGATATATATCAGGTGTTCTATTACTAGAATTCTGAAATGTCACTTTTTGTTTAGGAGAAGATATAGCGGTTTGAATAACCGTTGGGGATTTTGAATTTGGTATAGTGATTTTTTCAGGTGTAGAAAGTTGGGAATCACACCCATCTGTGGTGATCTTATCTTGCCATTTATACACTCTATTGTTCCTATAATCTTCAGTGTCTCTTTTATATTTCTTAACCTTTTTGTTTTTAGTATCCTTATCAACTTTAACAATATGATCCTACAAATTTTTTGATCTATCTTTGTAATCATTGGTGTCTGCAAAAGGCAACATCACATCTTTTAACTCCTTAATTTTAAAGTCTACTTTCCTCAATTTAACCTGTCGCCTTTTTATAATTAATTCCAATAGATTGCTCTCACAATGGTTGAAAAACTGAAACCACTCATCTACTAATTCTCTATCATCCATACCATCATTGGCAGGTATATCCCATCTCAACCTCCTGGGAGTAATTTTCTCTTTTAGATACAGTTCTAAAGTATTCACATCCCACCATATTTTAATTTGCTTCTCCAAAAGATATTTTAAATTTTTAAAATTTTCTTCTAAATTCATACTGTTTGAGATACCCATGGGATTGAAAACTTCACTAAGATCAACTTTTCTTTTTTCCATATATCCAAAAATATCCATGGCTGTAGGAGATTACTACAATTTAAAGATACATATAAAATTTTGCCAAAAAATCCCACTAAGAAACTTAAATCATTATTAAAGTGTATTATCAATAAAGGTAAAGAGTTGGGGGTACTGACTGAAAAAGAAGCAAAATATTTACTGATTAAACATCCTAAAATACCTACTATATACTACTTACCAAAAATACACAAAAATAAAGAGAACCCACCGGGGAGGCCCATTGTGAGTGGGATTAATTCATTATTTGCAAGAGTTGGTGAATATGTTGATACTTTTCTAAAAAATATTGTTATGACAAATAAGGCTTTTTTGAGGGATGGTGGACATCTTATTAACATTCTTAAAGAATTACATAATGTTGATAATTGTATATTGGTTACTATAGATGTAGAATCTTTATATACTAATATCAATCAAAATGATGGAATTAATGCGGTAAAATGGGCCCTTAAACACAAATCACTCCTTAAAAGATCTCAGAGGAAATTTGTTGTTGAATTACTTGAGTTTGCGATGAATAACAATTTCTTTTGGTACAACAATACTTTTTTTCAGCAATGTAAGGGTGTTGCCATGGGAGCCAAGTATGCTCCTAGTGTGGCAAATCTGGTAATGGATAAATGGGAGGAAGAAAGTATTTTTAATAAATGGCCAGAGATGGCGCTATACAAGAGGTATATTGATGACATTATAATGGTATGGGATGGATCCAGAGAAAAACTTGATTCCTTCATGGAGTATATCAACATGAACCGTTATGGATTGAAATTCACTGTTATTAGTGATTTTGAGCAAATACATTTTTTGGATCTGATCCTATATAAAGATAATGGCCAAATTTGCACCAAAACTTATTTCAAGGAAGTGGACAAAAACAGCTATATACCTATATCTAGTGGACATCATCCAAATTGGTTATATAGTACTCCAAAAAGTCAGTTTACCAGATTAAAGAGAAATTGTAGTGCTAATAAAGATTTTCTTGATCAATCTGAGGTGTTAATTGAGAGATTTATAGAGAAAGGGTATGATAAGACTTTTTTGATCAAAGAAAGAAATTTGATTAGTAATAGAGACAGGGAGACGTTCCTTGGAAATAGAAAGGTTCATTTGGGATTTGAAAACAATGTACCTTTCATTACCAACTATAATATGCAATACAAGAACATTGAACGAATTTTTAAAAAATATTGGCCCATTTTGTTAAAAGATGATATATTAAATACATTTTTACCTAAAACCCCGAAATTCATTTATAGAAAGAATAAGTCTTTAAGGATGAGATTGGCCCAAAATGTCATCGAACCCCCAAAAAAGTTTGATCTGTTTCCTAACTTAAATGGTTTTTTTCCCTGTAGGAAGTGTAAAGTTTGTAAGACTGTAAAGGTTGTTAATAATAAAAAAAGGAAGTCATTTTGTTCCTCATTTTCTAAAAAACAATATGATATTAAATCTTTAATTACATGTAATTCAACACATGTGATTTACGCTCTAGAATGCCCGTGTCATTTGAGATATATTGGTAGAACTGGGAGATGTTTAAAAACAAGAATAGGCGAACATATAAGAAACATAATAAAAGGATTTGATAAACATAGCGTATCCAAACATTTCAAATTGGTACATAATTGTGATCCGAGCTTACTCACCTTTTATGGGATTGAGATGGTGAAACCCCATTGGAGGGGCTCGGATTTGGTTAATGAGATATCCAAAAAAGAGACGTTTTGGATTTATGAATTAAATTCTTTGCAACCATTTGGGTTAAATGTTGACATAGATTTAAATTGTTTTCTCACAAATTTTTAATTATTTTAAATAAAACTTTTATGTAGTTGTTTGCTATATGACGATATATGGTAGATTGTATGTTTTTTGTATACTTTTTGTATTATTTTTGTATTATTATCAGAGTTCCCCTTTATTTGTGTTTAATGTGGTACTGGCCCTTTAAGTTCCTTTTCTGAGATACAGCCTTAGAAGGTATTGGTCCGTTAATGTATTTATTTGTTTTATTTATTTTATTTATTATTATTGATTTTTCTTAATTTCCTTTTCATTTGCTTTCTTTTGTTATTTTTTAATGTTTTTGCTCGTGATGGCAAATATATTATATACATCGTATACCCTCTGTGAACTCCTGTCATCCATGGGGCGGCTTGCCTGCGTGATTCCCCATTGATATCAGCTGTTCGTTTCGTGTGAAGTGAATATTTAATGAAGTTGCGACGTCTCACATCCATCCGCTCCGTGAGGACGTCGATGACGAAACGCGTAGGGCGGAGCTTGATTGATGTGACGTCATTACGTTTGGCTGCCAGCTACTGCGCATGTGCTGAGTAGCTAGGCTCGTTTTTATGTGATTACTGCTATGCTGTTGATGCTGGTGTAGGCTGGGACACCTCTTGAGTAAGTGCAATGAGTACCTAATAAAGGAATTGGCTTTTATAATATTGCACCATGAAGTCTCTCTGTTTTTCTCGAGTGCCTGGCATCTTCCTCCTTGGATACAATTGAAGGTGGTTTCTGTCTTTTGCAGAAGTGGATTTCCGATAATTTGAAAAGCTTCTTTTATTTTGCTATTTGCTCTATGAGGATCGGTGGGCTGCAGAATTTTGTTTCTAAAAATATATCTATGGATGACCTGCCATCATATTATCAAGGTTTTTTGGTGGTGTTTTTTTATATTTAGACACTTTCTTTGCACAAAAGTTTTTTGCACATTTTTTTGTGGTATTGGTATTTTTATTCTGGACTTATGATTTGAACGTTTATATATTCATATATACTAGCGCAAAATTATTTATTGCATTAATTATTCATTAGCAAAATAATGATGGAGTTTGACTGATTGTTGGAGCAATCAACAATTTTATTTTCTATTCCTTTTTTTATATTAAAGTGTTACTAAACCCAGGTCCCTGCATTCACTATATCCGGTCTACCACAGTACATACAACATGAAAGTGCAATTATTTTAGTAACTATAAACTGTTAAATACCGTTTCTTATCAGCAGTTAGAGCAGTCTTGTTACTTCTAACAGTGTTCGGTAGGTCACTGGTTAAAGCTTGTAGGAGGTGTTTTCATTCTCCCCTGATTGTGCTATGAGGCTGCAGGACCCCTGACCTTCTGTCTGGACAGTGCTGATTGGTCCTGTGCTGATCACATGCACTCTTCCAAGAAAAAAAAAATATCTAGCAATACACACCAAAATGAGCATGTACAGCTTGTCCCCAAGCTTCTGTTCTATCAGGAGATGGATTGGGGACAATAGAATAATGGGAGGATCAGAGAAGACAGTATCAAACATCCTTTTTACACAATACGGAGGATTAAATCCTAAGGTTCCACAGTGAGTATAACAAGCATGCTTTTCTGCATATACAGACTGATTTTACTGTTGTGGGTTTAGTAACACTTTAACCTTAATTGAGCTTTCAACATTTTTCAGCTATTTTTTCTGTTGGAATGCAATGGTGATTCCTGGGTGAGAGTAACTCAATTGATCCCTAACCTGCAAAAGTATACTGTATATTTTCATTTTAATAGAATAATAGATTTGAGGCATTTCATGAATATTCAGAAACAAGCCCACCTCACTTCACCCATACATATTCACAATGAGAATAAACAGTGGTCAAGATGTAGCTTTTTACATTGCTGAATTAACTTGTGCAGCTGGCATCCTATATAATGATAGACAAATGAGTTCACCTCCTCACTCGGCACTGCTGCCAACTGCTAATTAACATCTGACGGCATTTGCTCAGTAGGTGTTGGCAAAAAAGAATGTTTGCTGTTTGTTCTGCTAAATATATAGATGACACATCATTGTTCAGGACATCCCAAATCAATGAACCATCTTTCCATTAGGAAAAGGTAGTGATCTGTGACAGTAAAGAACATCAGGCGGCTACACCCACAGTTACTGGCAATGACACAATGTGTGCTTTAGGGACAGTTTTACTTAGGAATTTGCATCTACTATAGTGAAGATGGTCTAAAAAGATGTAAAAGACATGCTATGGTGGTAACCATGAGAAGGTTCTCCCACCCAATGGGCCTGATATACTAAATGAAAAAGAACACATATACACCATTAGGGTACTCTTGGATCATGCATGTGGACTTGCATGAGCTTTCGGATCATGACTGCTGAACCTATCTAACTGATCATACACTGATGTTCAATGCAACAGTGTGGTCCAAATTTGCTGTTCTGTTTGGACACCTGGATAGTTTTGATTTTTTGCCTTTTGTTCTTATAAAATGCATCAAAGAATGCACAGGTAAAAAAAAAAAAATAACACAATTGTCTGCAAAGAAATAAAATGTGTATGTGCCAAGATAAGCAGCTTGTCAGAAAACCCCACAAACTATGCTGACACTGGAAAAAGGTAATTTATGTACAAGTATTTATCACTGCAATCTCTACAGTATGTCAAGCACTAGGGCTCCTCTATATGCATTTTCTTGTAATGATATTCACACACACTCAGTGCGTTTTTTTCCGCTATAGAATAAGCAAACATAAAATTGCTAACATTGGTTAGATAAACCTAAAAAAACTAGAGGGATGCCATGGCTGCATACTGTACATATGGGCACTGGAGCATGCATTACATAGCAAACCACCCTTGTTGGTAAATTCTGTGTATATATGCTGTAGTCTATGCATATATGTTTGTGGGTGCATAGTATATTCCATGAGAATATAATTTACTTGTTCAAGCACCATTGATGGGCAAGCGCATGTACATAATATTTATACAAAAAGCTAGGGTTGGATGTCAGATGTTGAAATTGATGTTCCACATCCTAATACACAAATTACAGAATTTGGTTCCTATAGACTTTTAAAGTGGAGTTCCACCCAAAAGTGGCAGCTCCACTTATCTGCCTCCTTCCCCCCTCTGCTGCCACATTTGGTACCTTTTGGGGGAGAGCGGGTACCTGGTTTTGGCAGGTACCCGCTCCCACTTACAGCTCAGTTTGCGGCGGTGAACTCCCCCCCATAGCCCTCTGGGACACTTGCAGGTCCCAGAGGACTGTGGGCCCATTCACAAAGCACAGCATGCAGTAGAAACTGGCTATGAAACTGCAAGGCTTCACTGCTGGTTTCTCTTAGTCAAGTTGGCAGCGCCAGCACTCAACTGAAGAATAAGTTCAGGGTGAGGACACTGCTGGATCCCTGGACAGGTAAGGGCTGTTACACAAGAACGTTCCGATATTAGGTTTGCCTGCCCATTTTTCAGGGGGACCCAATCAGAACCTCTATTCTCCTCTTTGGAGCGGAGGGTGTAAATGGACATGTGTCTGTTTACACCCGCTGACATCCGATCCTCCAAAAAGGGACGGATGGAGATCCAATTCCCCTTCCGTGTGTCAGATCGGATGAAAACGGACCGCCTGTCCGTTTTCATCCGATCTGACAGACGGAAGGGGAATTGGATCTCCATCCGTCCCTTTTTGGAGATCCAATTCCCCTTCCGTCTGTCAGATCGGATGAAAACGGACAGGCGGTCCGTTTTCATCCGACTGCCGATTGATTAGAGCAAGTAGCTCTGTGTCCACTCTGCAGCAGCGGAGGCGACACAGAACTGTCATCTGCTTGCTCAGTGAGGATCAGCAGAGAGATCCCCCATTGAGCAAGCAAATTCGCTAAACGGGTCCGTCCCGTCTAAAAAGAGCCCTAAGTGCCCTAATATTAAAAGTCAGCAGCCACAGTATTTGTAGTGGCTGACTTTTAATTTTCTGGGGGGGGGGGGGGTGTGGAACTCTGCTTTAATAAGATTTGGGTGCCATGGTTGGCTACAGGGAGAATTCCCTGGCAGAATAAAATGATAAGGGTTGCTGGCTAGAGCAGGCAGCACTGATTGTTCAGGAAATACCTGACAGGCTGGTTGTACACAAGCAATCAATAGATTGACTTGTGTACAACCAGCTAGCCCATACAGTACATGGATCGAAATTCGGCTGGTATCTGCTGAACCGGACAAATTTTTATCTACAGTATGTATGGTGGGCCTAATTCACTAGCCTTTGTACACTATACTAAGGCACTAGCCCTCCATGGAACCCTAATACTCACAAACCTTCCCTAACAATAACCCTCATACTAACCTACCTAACACAAACCCTCCCATAAATTTTTCCCTTAAGCCCAAATCCAACACTAATCCTGACACTAACCCCAACTTTAACACTTACCCTTCCTGTGACCCTATCAATAGCACCAATCCTCCATAATGTAAACCCCATATATGCATATGTAGCGCTACCCTCATCAGGGCTGTTGTGTAGTGGGTATCCCTAAGCCTAGCGGCACCACTAGCACTCCACTGGTCAGGTGTCCCCAGAGCGCGGAATCTAAGCGCCAGAGTACTTGTTCACCAGGGCCCCTGATGGTGGGGATGGACTTGGAGTACCCCGAGACCAGGTCGCGACTACTGAGTACACCCGTCAGTGGTAGGGGTGTTCGCCAGGGGCTCCAACAGGGGAGAGCCTGATATGAGGAGGTCGGGTGACCCCGATGGGATGGATGGATGAGCAAGTGCGAAGTCAGACAGGCCGAGTCGGTAACAGAGAGGACGGTACGGTACAACACAGCGGGCAGAGAATAGTCGGGTCACACGCCAGGTCAGCAACAGCAGGTCAGATCTAATGGGGGGCATTCAGAAGAGAGGTCAGGCAAAGGAAGGGTCTGGGCAGGAGAAATCAGCAGGTCAAGAACAATCCGGGTCAACAACTTACTAGGTACAGGTTCGCAGGATACAGGATGCAGGTAAGACCAGAAGGCACTGAATGAAAGCTCAGGGCCATTTAAATATCCCGCCCTGCGCTGTCATTGGTGCCACGCGCACGCCCACGGTCCCTACTGCGCATGCGCGAACTCACTCGCCGCGGTTGGCCAGGTCTCAGTGCCCGCATTCCGACACAGGGTGGTGCACTGCGCCTGCCCCGAGCCCATCGCGGCGGTGATCCCTGACATTGCCCCCCCCCTACGGGCAACTTCTGGGTGCCCACCCGATCTCTCCACCATGGGTGGTCACGAAGAAACCTCCGGACAAGTCTGGGTGCATGGACATTATGGGCTGGTTCCCAAGAATTGTCCTCAGGGCCATAGCCCTTCCATTTATTAAGAAATTGGGTCTGGCCCCCCCTTCTTCGGCACTTCAGGATTGTTTCCACCTCAAATTCTTCTTCATCTTCGACCGTTATGGCCTCCGGGGGTCTGGATTCTCGTTCTGGGAAGGCATCTGGGATTACTGGCTTCAGCAGGGACACATGGAAGACCGGGTGGATCTTGAGTGTATCAGGGAGAACAAGTTCATAGGCCACTTCACTGACCATCCGCTTAATGCAAAAGGGGCCTATAAATTTAGGTCCCAACTTCTTTGAAGGGCAGAGCATCTTTAAGTTGGACGTAGCCAGCCAAACCTTCTCTCCGGGCCGCAACACCAGATCTCCTCTTCGTTTCCTGTTGAATGCCTTTTTGTAGTCTTCTTGGGCCAGACTGATGGCTTCCTGTAGTTTCTTGTTGTTCGAAGAGAAAAATGTTAGTGCATCCTGTGTTGCTGGAACTGGGCAATCCGGGACCAAATCCGGGAGGAAGACAGGGTGAAACCCATAGTTGGAAAAGAACGGGGACTGCCCCGTTGCTGAATGGCAAGCGTTGTTGTACGTGAATTCCGCCAAAGGAAGAAGTGGCACCCAGTCGTCCTGAGTGAATGATGTGTAACATCGCAAGTATTGCTCCAGGGTCTGATTGGTCCTTTCGGTCTGTCCATTAGTCTGAGGGTGGAATGCAGAGGAAAGGGACAGTTTGATATCCAGGGCTTTGCACAGTGCCCTCCAGAATCTCAAGGTAAATTGAACCCCTCGGTCCGAGATGATGTCTTCAGGGACCCCATGCAGTCTTACAACCTCTCGAATGAATACTTGCACCGTCTCGGCTGCCGATGGAGTCTTTCGTAATGGTATGAAATGGGCCATTTTGGATAAACGGTCCACGTCCACGAGAATTGCTGTGTGGTCTAGTGAAGGTGGAAGTTCGACTATAAAGTCCATTGAAATCTTCTGCCAAGGCCGTTCAGGAATGGGTAACGGATGCAGCAGACCCCAAGCCTTATTCCTTGAAGGCTTGTTCCTCTGGCAGGTGACACAGGAGCCCACGTAGCGCTTACAATCCTTGGCCATGTCTGGCCACCAGAAGGAGCGTTGGAGAAGCTCCAGGGTCTTGACCGGGCCAAAATGTCCTGCCATCGGGTGGTCGTGGCAATGTCCCAAGACCAGGGTTCGGGCTTCCTCTAGCACCACAATCCGATCCTCTCTCCATAGGAGTCCCCCCTTGTTCTGGAGGGGCATCCCAACTGGGGTTGACATGGCTGTGGATGCTCCCATTATCCTGGAGCGAAGGTTCGTCTGGAGTGCCAAGAAGTTCCCTGCGGACAGAATAGTGTCGGGTACTGGGACCTCCTTGGCGTCATCGTACATGCGTGATAACATATCTGGTTTCGTGTTCTTTGATCCCGGCCTGTACGTGATATGAAAATGGAATCTTGAAAAGAACAATGCCCATCTCGCTTGTTGTGGGCGTAAATGTTTGGCGGTCCTCAGGTATTCCAGGTTTTTGTGGTCTGTGAATATCAGGATGGGGTGTGAGGCACCTTCCAGCAGGTATCTCCATTCCTCTAATGCTGTCTTGATAGCCAGTAATTCTCGATCGCCGATATCGTAATTTCTCTCTGCAGGGGTAAGTTTCCGTGAGAAAAATGCTACCGGGTGGAGCAATACCTTGGTGCCCTTTCGTTGGGATAGAATGGAACCAACCGCATTCTCTGACGCATCTACCTCTAGGATGTAGGGTAGGGAGGCGTCAGGGTGACCCAGAATGGGTGCCAAGGTGAATAACCTCTTTAATGCTTCAAAAGCTTCCTGTGCCTCTGGTGTCCATCTGAACCGGGTCCCAAGCTTGGTTAGCTGAGTGATGGGGGAGACCAGACCCGAGAAGTTTTTGATGAACTTCCGGTAGAAATTTGCAAACCCGATAAACCGTTGGACGCCTTTCCTGTCCGTGGGTTCAGGCCAATCCAGGATCACAGAGACTTTCTGAGGGTCCATTGCGACCCCCGCGGTGGAGATAATCAGGCCCAGAAATGTAATGCTGGACTGTTCAAAGCAACATTTATCTGCCTTAGCGTACAATCCATGCTGCCGCAACCGCCCCAACACCCTTGTTACATGTATCCTGTGCTCCCCCAGGGAAGATGAGAAAATCAAAATGTCGACTAAGTAGACGATAACAAAGATATCCAGGAAGTCCCTAAAAATGTTGTTTACGAAGTGGTGAAAGGTAGCCGGTGCATTGCACAGCCCGAAAAACATGACCAGGTATTCAAAATGGCCAAAATGGGTGCGGAAGGCCGTTTTCCACTCATCCCCCTCCCTTATGCGAACCAAATTGTAGGCTCCCCTTAAATCCAGCTTGGTAAATACTACTGCAGCCTTTAAACTCTGGAATAATTCTGGTACCAATGGCAGTGGGTAATGATTTTTGATTGTGACCCTATTCAATTCTCGGTAGTCAATACACGGTCTCAAGGTCTTGTCCTTTTTTTCTACAAAAAAGATCCCTGCCCCTGCTGGAGAAGTGGAGGGGCGGATGAACCCCTTCCGGAGGCTGTCCTCAATATATTCCTTCAGGGCCCCTAATTCGAGCTCAGAAAGGGGGAAAATTCGCCCAAAAGGAATCTCTGAACCAGGTAACAGGTCAACGGGACAGTCATACGGGCGGTGGGGGGTAGAGTATCTGCTCCCCGTTTACTGAACACATCAAGAAACTCATGATAGGCTGCAGGAATCACCTGTTTTAAGTTGGCATCCCCTTCAGAGCACAGGAGGACCTGGGGGACCTCCGGGCCCGAAGTGCGGCAAAGTTCCCGACAGTATGGGGAAGGGAATGAGATTACCCCAGTTTCCCAGTCAATTTGGGGGTTATGGGCCCGTAACCATGGGAGCCCCAGAATGACTGGGAAAAGGGGTGATGTGATAGCATCCAGGCGGAGGAGTTCCCGGTGCTGGCCGGCGATGGCGGTAACAATAGAAGGGATCTCCTGGTTAACCACCCCTGATTTTATCCGGGAACCATCGGCCAAAAAGATGTGAAACCCCTTCTCCTTTGGTTGGAGGGGAATACCCTGCTGGTGAGCAAAATTGATATCCACAAAACAGCTGCATGCCCCCGAATCAACTATGGCCGTCACCTCCACGGTCCTTTCTGAAAGCTGAAAGGAGAGGGGCACAACTAAGTATTGGGACAGACTCATATTGCCAATAGATAAGGAAGACGAGGTGAACTTACTCAGTTTCTGCGGGCAGGATTGTACCATGTGACCAGCTTCACCACAGTAGAGGCACAGGTTCTGGGAGCGTCTGCGCTGGCGTTCCTCTGGAGATAGCTTAGGCCGTGCCAGGCCTAGCTGCATGGGTTCGGGAGCATCTTCAGACGGCAGGTTCTGGATGTTTGGCCTAGTTGTTTGACTGGACCCTTGGAATGACCCCCAGGTATTTCCGCGACCCTGACCAGACCTCTCCAACCTGCGTTCCCGTAGTCTACGGTCAATTTTAATGGTTAGTGCAATCAAGTCCTCTAATGTCTCGGGCACCTCCACCCGGGCGAGCTCATCTTTCAGGGCCTCTGACAGGCCCATACGGAACTGATGCAATAGTGCAAACTCGTTCCAGCGTGTGTCCCCCATCCAACGCCTAAAATCAGAGGCGTATTCCTCTGCCGCTCGACGGCCTTGTCGGAGCGTGTATAATGTGGCTTCGGCCGAGGCTGCCCATTGTGGATCATCGTATAAGATGGCCATAGCGTTAAAAAATTGTCAACCGAAACAAGATGTGGGTCATTGTTTCCCCTTAGTCGGTGGGCCCAGTCTTGGGGTTCACCCTGCAACAGGGAGATGACAAACCCCACCTTCACTGATTCCGTCAGAAAGGTCCATGGTTGCAGTTCAAAATAGAGCAGGCAGGAGTCATGGAACGACCGGAAGCGTGTGCGGTCCCCGTGGAAGCGCTCTGGTAAGGGTACTCGGGGTTCCGCCACAGGGAGTGGTGCGGAAGGCCCGGGAGCTGGCTCATGGGCTGCTACGGCCGGGGGTGCAGGAGCCGGGGCCTGTGAAACAGGGACATGTATGGTGCAGGCCTGGAACCGGTTTTCAATCTGCAAACATCTGTCCTGTAACACGTTTACAGCTTGCGTCAGGGTAGCCAGGTGTGTGCAAACTTCCTCCATCGGGGAGGGTCCTCCTCGAGGCTCAGTCATGGCCTTCTGGTACTGTAACGGACCGCCTAGCGGCACCACTAGCACTCCACTGGTCAGGTGTCCCCAGAGCGTGGAATCTAAGCCCCAGAGTACTTGTTCACCAGGGCCCCTGATGGTGGGGATGGACTTGGAGTACCCCGAGACCAGGTCGTGACTACGGAGTACACCCGTCAGTGGTAGGGGTGTTCGCCAGGGGCTCCAACAGGGGAGAGCCTGATATGAGGAGGTCGGGTGACCCCGATGGGATGGATGGATGGCTGAGTAAGTGCAAAGTCAGACAGGCCGAGTCGGTAACAGAGAGGACGGTACGGTACAACACAGCGGGCAGAGAATAGTCGGGTCACACGCCAGGTCAGCAACAGCAGGTCAGATCTAATGGGGGGCATTCAGAAGAGAGGTCAGGCAAAGCAAGGGTCTGGGCAGGAGAAATCAGCAGGTCAAGAACAATCCGGGTCAACAACTTACTAGGTACAGGTTTGCAGGATACAGGATGCAGGTAAGACCAGAAGGCACTGAATGACAGCTCAGGGCCATTTAAATATCCTGCCCTGCGCTGTCCTTGGTGCCACGCGCACGCCCGCGGTGCCTACTGCGCATGCGCGAACTCACTCGCCGCGGTTGGCCAGGTCTCAGTGCCCGCATTCCGACACATGGCGGTGCACTGCGCCTGTGCCAAGCCCATCGCGGCGGTGATCCCTGACACTTGCATCCAAAGACAATGACCAGTCCATGAGCTTGGTTTTGTTGTTTTATTAGGGGAAATCAGCTTGTATAAGGAATAGGGATTATGGGATACTGGATTAAGCCCTGTGTTGTCCTTAGAAAGCTTGCTACATGTGGCAGTCTTTCTCTTTGCAGATCCCAGTGTGTGCTGCTATACTTACACTGTCCTCTTTGCTCCCTGCTGCTCCAAGTCTCGATCCAATTCACACCTCACCACTGAATGTATCCTTCCAAGCCAGCCTGAACCCAGTCTGGAGGCCGCACCCCACCCCCAACCTAGGGGACACCCCCTAGGCACTGACAGTCTCCTCGGTACTCCATCTTCCACCTGACTCTCCTATATTTATGCGCCAGTCCACCACTCCACCAGGGCCTCCAAACGTGGGATTGGCCAGACTGCCATAAACATACAGACTAGGTCTCCACCCCTTCCCATCAACCGATCACTGGAAGGCTCCATGGACCTCCACAGTCTGGAGTAGGCGACAGAGCCACAATCTGCTGACCTGCAACAACGCAGCCTCAACCACATACCCACACAACCACCATGAGTCATGCACAATGATTTTACCTATAGTCCACTACACTATACTAGTATCACACTAGAGGGTGCTACATATACTTACCTTTCTTGCTTAGGGATCTAGAGACCAACTATTTCATGTGCCGAATGATATACCAGATCAGTATGATTTATGTGCAACATTAATACCAACAGTTTCCAAACAGGTGATTAGAACTTTCCAGATTTGATCACTGATAAAAAGGAAAGGTGCATGTGCCAGAATATATACAGTATATAAATATATATATATATATATATGTGTAGTAAGTGTACGTATGAATGTATATTAACATTTTTCCTCTTCCTTTGGCAGTAACAGTAAGAAGCACCAGGGATTTTATGGGCTTTTTCCTTCAAGCTCGTAGAGTATTGAATGACCAAGTTGCTGGATCCTTTGTGTTTATTCCACCTGGCTCTAAGCTACTGCGCTGCTTTGAAGATGGAGACACAGTGACCCATTCAGACAAGTCCTTGAAAAGAAATCTGTCTTTTGTGTGGAAGTCACCCGATCAGCCAGTTGGAGACATTAAGTTCTTGTGAGCGTTGCTAAAACACTCTGAGTTTAGGAAATGCTTTCCTGTAGTTTTCAGGCATCTAAAAATAATTTAGTCCCCAGTGAAGATAGTATTTGTTCATATTTTTCACATTTTGTTGGCAAAACATTAATAACAATGTGTTCACTTTATATAATTTTGTTCTAAAGGTGATGATTTTTTATTTATTTGTGCAGAAATACAGTATGTTAGATGGGTTTGCAAATTGCACTTTGCAGTAAACCCATTTTACATATTTCAAATCTTTAAAATAATGAATGTACAACAAACTACATTTTATCTAGAAAAACTATATTACTAGCAAGATTATCTACAGTGAAAAGTGAGGCCATCATCAGGGCTGACTGTGGGCCAGTGCCTATGGCAGCAGGCCAATGGGGTAGCAGCAAGCCTCAACATTTACAAATTGTTATACGTTTTTATTATTTTGCTTCCCTCTTTTCTACACCTCTGGACATTTCTGGTTAAGTTAGGCTACATAACTGTAGGGGAAAGGGGATTATTTCCTTCTTTTGTTTGGTGGTCTCTGGTGTGTGTGTGTGTGTGTGTGTGTGTGTGTGTGTGTGTGTGAGTGTGTGTGTGTGTGTGCGCTTAATTGGGTGAGCTGCATCCAAACCAGCTGTGATGGGTGGCAAAAGATATCTGGCCTAGGTAATAACAAAAAAATTGTACTACTAGGGACACCTTTAACCCCTTACCAGTGCCACCTCCTGGCCCTTTAAGAGGCTCTGAATGCCAAGAGGTGGAGTAGGGCATTCCGATCATGTGACCGCTGCAATTGGCAGTCACAGCGATCACATGATTGGAAAGCTCCTGATCACAAGTATGCATCGGGAGCTTTCAGGTCCCTGCCGGTAACTGTGTTGGGAGCGTGTAGAGTGTGTTTTCTCAGCACAAAAAACTGTTTATATATGGCCGCATATATGCGTACCTCCGGAGGGAAGACGTTAATCATACATGATGTATTAAAGTGTTACTAAACCCACAAAAGTAAAATCAGTCTGTATGTAAAGCATGCTTGTTATACTCACTGTGGAACCTAAGGGGTTAATCCTTCAAATTGTGTAAAAAGGCTGTTTGATCCTGTCTTCTCTGATCCTCAGCTTCTTCTACTGTCCCCAATCCATCTGCTGATAGTACAGAGCCTTGGGGGGCAAGCTGCACATGCTCAGTTTGGTGTTTATTGCTAGAGACTTTTTTTTCTTGGGAGGGTGCATGTGTTTAGCCAATCAGCACTATCCAGACATAGGGTCAGGGGTTATGCAGCCTCATAGGACAATCAGGGGAGAATGAAAACTATTACAAGATTAACCAGTGCTCAGCTGGACACTGATAGAAGTCACAATACTGCTGACGAGAAAAGGTATTTAGCAGTTTACATTTACTAAAATAATTGCATTTCCATGTTCAGTGTATTGTGGGAGACCAGATATAATGAATGCTGGGTCCTGGGTTTAGTAACGCTTTAAATAAACACACATATAAATAATTCTAATATCAATCAGTGTTCAGGTGCTCAAAAACAGTCTACAAGAGTGCACAAGGTGTTTTAAAGCTCCAGAAGAAGTTCCCAGAAATCCAATAGAAATAGGAGTGAGGTTGAAACCTTACCAGAACCTATGGTTGTCAGTTAAATGAGAATCCGAAAACGCTTTAGGGATATACCCCAAACATGCCAGCAGTGGATAGTTCAATCCCACCAATGCCTCCGGCTTCACTCCATATAAAATAAATCAGAATCAATGATCCATAAGCTGCAGCACTTGTAATTTGTAATGTAATCCTTCCAGCCAGCAGCCGCTGTGTATAATGACGTCATGTTAGGTACCACCCAACACATTTTGTCATACGTTTGATGTTACTCCACACTAACGTTGATGGCAAACCTATGAGGAAACACGTCAAATGGTAACTAATGTGATGCCATCACGCATAGCACCCGCCGGCCAGAAGGATTACATAGTGGACATTACAAGTGCTGCATAGTATGGACTATAGCAAAGGAGTGGCGGTGGACGTGGTATACTTTGATTTTGCAAAAGTGTTTGACACAGTTCCCCACACACGGCTAATGTGTAAGGTAAAGTCTACAGGCTTGGAAAAATCAGTTTGTAAATGGATAGAAAACTGGCTAAAAGATCGTATTCAGAGAGTAGTGGTTACTGATTCATACTTTGAATGGTCCAGGGTTGTTAGTGGTGTACCCCAAGGTTCAGTGTTAGGACCCTTACTTTTCAATATATTTAAAAATAATATAGAGTCGGAGATTAAAAGTACAATTTCAGTCTTTGCAGATGACACCAAGCTGTGCAGTGGAATAACGTCCTTACAGGATGTCTCCAACTTACAAGCCGACCTGGGTGTTCTAGTAGATCATAGACCTAATAATTACATGCAATGCCAAGCTGTGGTTTTGAAAGCAAGTAAACTCCTTTTTTGTATTCAAAGAGGTATAGACTGCTGTAGAGAGAGAGAGACATAAGTTTGCCCCTGTACAAATCATTAGTAATACCTCATCTGGAATATGCAGTTCAATTTTGGGCACCAATTCACCAAAACTGGAGAAAGTACAGAGAAGGGCAACCAAACTGATAAGAGGCATGGAGGAGATCAGCTATGAGGAAAGATTAGAGGAACTGAATTTATTCTCTCTTGAGAATAGGAAATTAACCCCTTGACGTCAACGTCAAACAAATATGTGGCCTCACAGAACTGGGTTTTTTTTTGTGAGGCCGCATATTTGCGTATCGGTCTTTGTGCTGCGAGCACACCAGCACAAAGACCAGGGTGTCACTGAGAGTCCCGGGTCCGATCGGGACCCGGGACTCCCGATTCCAGGTCACATGATCGCTGTGATAGCCTCTGATTGGCTATCACAATGTTCACTGTGAAGCCCGCCCCCTTGTTTTTTTTCCCCTCTGAATGGAGGAGAGAGATACATTGTATCACTCTCTCTCCTTGCATAGAGAAAAAAAAAACAACTGTTTGTAAAGAAAAAAGATTGAATAAATAAATATTAAAAAATAAAATAAAAATAAAATACCTAGCTCAAGGTTTGATCTAGTTCAGTGCCAGGGTTAGTGTTTGGGTCAAGGTCAGAGCCAAAGGTCAAGGTCAAAGGTACAGATTTAAAAAAAAATGGTGTCAGTGTGTTTTAGGTAAAAAAAAACACAAAATCAAAATGCACACTATTGTTTCTGGGCTGTAGTACAGGTACAAACAACAAATAACATACACATATATAGTATCTCTGAGATTATCAAGACCTGGAGAATTTATTTTGGGTTGCTCTTTGGTGGTAGGTTATAGTAGTAACAAGAAACACACAGCTAAATTAAAAAAAAATATTTTTGTAACTATTTTGGGCCAGGTTTCCTTTGATAAAAAAAAAAAATCAGGAGATATCCATTACCATTTACCACCAAATAAAAGCCCAATTTGTCCTGAAAAAAACAAGGTATAATTCACCAGGATGTACAATGTAGTTGTGATGATATGTACGGTTTTACTAACACATGTTAAAGTTGCAAAATTGTGTTTAGGTGTTAAGATTATGGATCGTGCTTTACTGGGTTTTTTTCTTTGCCTCCCTCTGGATCAACTGTGGGTAAAGGATTGTGTATATGGAGGTTTTGTGTGTGTGTTTTGTTTTTTATTTCTCATTGGGTTGAACTGGATGGCTTTGTGTCTTTATTCAACATGACTAACTATTTAACTATGTTTAGCTGGTAAGACGGATTCGATTCTTGTTTTTCACCTCTGTATTTAGCTGTTGAATTAATCTAAGCATTTAGATTTCCTAGTTCTAAATATCAGAAGACATAACGCATAGTGTGTGTATGGTAGGCATGAAATACACATACTCCACCCAAGAATACATTTTTTCTTTTATAAATTATTTTTTACATCATACAGGTCATTTGTCTGCAAAAGAACTGACAGAATTACTATTGTTGTTCCTCTCCTTAACAGTGTTTCGGTAGTTCAGTCATACTTTGTTTACTGGGCACGGATTGAGTCTGCTATTGTGTCTGGTCACATGCTGAAGATGACTTCAGAGACTTCAGAAATCTCAGATATGGAAACAAGTTCGGTTCATGGTAAGTTAATGTGCCAAGTCAGTAAACTCAACTATATCATTATACATACATTTACATTTCATAGCAATATCTAAATCAATGCGTTATATTAGATTCACTTCTGACAATATTTCTTTGTATTGTATGATATTAATTTATTTTATATCTGATCATGAATTATACTTTTGCTAATAAAATATAGAAGCTACTTTAACTTATATATAGAATGCAAAACAAGTTACAACAGTAGTTTTTGTTAACCAGATAAACTAAAGAACACCTCTCTTACACTATATCCACTCAAAATAAAATACATATAAATGTAACAAAAGTCCAAGTGAGTCCTATAGGTAAATGTGGTGCTTGGTGTTCTGTACATTCCATGTGCTCCAAAGATTAAAAAGTGCATGCTCCACTTCACCATGTCCAAAAACAACACTCTGCCCTCACCAAACTGAGTCCACCTCTAGTGAAAATAAGAAAGTCAAATAGCACTCGATGATGTAAGGTAGATCATTGGATCAGGAAGGATGCCAGGAACACTACGCAATCAATCAAAGGAAATACCAAGGAAAGCAATTTTTTACTGTCACGCAAACCGATACCACCATGCTTCTTTAAGTCTTTGTCCTAATATTCTCTTTTTCTTTTTACTCTGGCTGTCCCTGCACCCTCTGTATCGCTTTCTCTTTCCTCTCTGGGTGACCAATGGGGAAAATCAAGCTAGTGTCCCCCAAATGCTGCTCCAAATACAGTTATGTATATGTGAGTTCAATTACTAAAATCCCATATAAACGTTAACATGCTATTATAATTTCAAAAGTTATTTTTCATATAATTAAAAAGTTATTTCATCCTTGCCAAATGCTTCCCTATGCATTACAGCTTCTTCAGTACATTAACATGCACCATTTTGTAAAAGGATGCTTACTTTTTATGCTGCTTATTCAATTGCCATCCCCTCGCTCTCCTGCGGATGGCAGAAGGTACTGAGTATACCTCGATGGATGGCCCTTCATTCTCTTACTTAACATAATGCCCATATTGACTGGTCAGTCATCTCCCATCTCTACATGGGTCTATACCCTCTTGCCTCTAAACAAATATTACAGCAAATGAGTACTTCATATAACCCAGTAACAGCAGTACTCTTCCTTTTCTTATCTATATCAATCCAATGGACAGTGGACAACAACATATTATACTGTACAACCAACAGTCAATACAGTTCGATTAAGGGGTGTAAAATAGGTACCCCTTGTCCCTAAATTGCCTTACTGATCAAGGAAATCTGATAACTCAAACATAAGCAAAGGGCTTACCTCACCGGCTGAGTATCAGAAATTCACAAAACGTCTCAATCTCCTGGATTCGGATCATCAGGGTCTCCTGTACATCCCTCCTGGCTGGCTCGCCAACTGCTTTGGGAATTTTATAGACACTTCTAATCCTCATATTGATTAGTGGTTCCAATTTAATAATAACTACTGGAAAGTGCTGTGTAAACTGTTGCTGCTATATAAATCCTGCATTAATAATAATAACTACTACTGCAGTAAGTAACAGACAAAAAAGATACACACAGAAACTTTCCAAATTCCTGTTCAGCACAATTGAAGTTTTTTTATGCACATATTTACATAGGTATCACATTAATATTAAAACTGTACTTTTTTGGTAACAAGGGGCAATACATAGACAGGCTAATGTCTTATTAGGACTAGAAAGAATGAAAATACATAATCAAAACATTATTAGTGCCTTGTGCACAACGAGTGCAGTGTGTAGCACATAAGCAAAGCATTACAAAATGGAATACATTTTTATACAGAATTTATCATTTCTTTCACACCTACCCACACATGTGCAGTCCTCTCTCACAGGTCAGTCCTCAAGAGTGAACTGCGCATCCAATGCTCAGTACCTTCTGCCATCTGCAGGACAAGGAGGGGAGGGCAATGGAATAAGTAGTGTAAAAATTTGTTTGCTCATGCTACCACTTTAGTTGGACTCAGGATACCAACGGGACAGCTAATGAGCAGGAAGTTCAACATTTAGCTGAGTGGTGTACAGAAATGATTTATTTAATACTGCAAAAACTGTGGATTATGGGAGTTCAAGAAAAATCAATAATTATCCGATATGTATAGACGGTGAAGAGGTGGAAAGGGTGGACTTTATTAAATGTGTGGGTGTGCATATTACAAAGAAGTTGTGATTGTCTCAAACTACTTGTTTCCTAGTGAAAAAAGCACAGCAGAGATTGTTTTTCCTACAAGATTGAATGAGGCTGGATTGCTCCATGGCTTCTGGTCAATTTCTATTGCTGCATCATTAAGAGTGTTCTACTCCAATGTGCTGTAGTCTGATATGTCAGCTGCAGGACGGCGTACAAGAAGTGCCTGTCTTGTGTGATGAAACCAGGACAGCGGATCATAGGTACAGATCTACCAAATTTGGATACAGCATATGGCAGATGATTAAAAAAGAGGACCAAGTAGTGATCCAGTCAATAGTAGTGATCCAGGTTACAGTGTGTTTGCCCAATTGTTATCAGGGAAAAGATATAGTACTTTTAAAATGCACAGTAATCATTTATAGTTTTTTTTCCCTAGGGCTCTATTGTCTATAAACCCACCAGGTGCAGAGATTTAAGAATTTTATGTTATTTACTGTTTTTGAAAATTCAGCTCCTATTGACTTCAGTGGGGTTGGGATTTGGCACCCAAACTTCTAGTTTACCAATCTCACCTATGACAGAAACTGAGTGTGTTCCACTCATCCATATTCCTGGTCTGTTATATAATATAACAAGTTAATTATACTGTTATGCTTGTAACTCTTCTACTATGTGTTGTAAATACTAATTTAAATTAAAAAAGGAAAATGAGTTGTATTCGAGTTAAAGACAACTAAGCAAAAGACCTGCTCCCGGGACATTGAAGCCATAATGTGGCCTTGTCACATGACCGAACTGTGAATATCTATAATGATTTAAAAGTGTTATAGTCATCACCTGTTTAGACATATGTTAACCTATTGGTTTGAAACCCCTGCGCGGGCAAACAGTTGCATTGTATTGTTCTGCGTTTCAATAAAAATATTGACACAGAAAGACAAGTAAGCAAAAGTACAAGTTTATATTGTATTCACAATAATTTATTTTGCCATCAGGTATTTATTGATATTACTATACCATTCTTTCAACAGAATCAAGAAGTTCTAGCCCATCTCCTTATACAGGGATGCCATTTTTAATCAGTTCAGCTAAGACCAAGCCACCAGAAACTTTGCTCCACACGATTTCAGGAAAAGGCAAACATACTCCGTCTGATGTCCAATCTAGCAGTACGGCATCAACATCTGTGGTGACGTCCACCAGAAAAGTTCCTGCATCTATAAAAGACTCATCTTTTCAATTTTCTGTATCAACAGCTCCTCACACTTTATCATCACAGAACAGGACATTAAATCACAGCACCGGCAGCAGGTGGGGGGTATATAGTAACCTGCAAAGAGCTATATCAAGCTACATCACTTTCAGCAAACTAAGCATAAAAGATGTAGTCACTTGACCTATATTTCCTATTATTTAATAATCACCCAAAACATTCTGTATTTAGTTTTGTATTTTTTTTTTGTTTTATTTTGGGTGTTTCAGATATGCATTGTTGTCCATGAACCTGCTAGGGAGCTCTCCAATTACCACTACTAACTAGACAGCCAGTTTCTCGTAAAAAATCACTTTCCTCTTGCCTCGAAAATATGGGAAGGCAGAGAGTCCTCCCAACACCATGTCACCTTATTAGGCATGGGTGTAGATGGCTGTTTAGGAGACCAGCTGACTTTTCTAGAATTGGGCTGTAGGTTTGCCAAGTGCTGCATGGTACTTTGTACAAGTGCTATGAAGACAAGGATGCCAGCTATGGGGTAGGTGAGGTCATTTTGTCACAGGACATGCTTTGATACAATCACTGAGCGACAGCCAAAATCTGTTTCTGATTTTTGTATGATTTGTCTCACTCAGAGCAATACTTTTTTGCTGAGTCCTTTGATCGCACTGCATTCTTGCAAACAGTGTTCACAAACTGCAGCATCAGTGATCTGTATTGTATGACAGGCAGGAGCCACTGTAATTGTTTTTTTTGCCTTGTGGTCTTGTAGAGTAGATATCCTTTTATCCACCTGTCCTTCTGACCACTTTATCAGTATAGATACTACAGACTATACATACCTATACTAAATGTTATGTCATATACAGGTATTAGAGTACAATAATTTCCTAATAGTGGTCTTTTTAAAGCAGAAGTTTAATCAGCAATGTAAATTATCCCAAATGGAAGATCATCTTTTGTTTTCTCACCCTGTGATGTAATTTCCTTTAAAAATATCCCAAAGAGGCACTCCCTGCAAGTCTGTAGCAAAGTTGTTTGAAATGTGCAGGGGGCTTGGTCCCAATATCTCAAATATGCTTTCATTTGCTCTTCATTTTGCCAGGGTGACATCCCACCAGCAGTGATTGTTCTCCCCATGCCTGCATAGATGGAGGAATGATGCAAGCATTGCAAATGAAGTGGGCTTTGGTAGCCTTATGCACTATTGGGCAGGAAGTAAAAAAGAAAGTGCTAATAGGGAGACCTGTAGGACAGCCCCCTTGAATAGCTCTGAAGATCCTGCACAGCTGCAGTTTTTTTCTTTCTATCCTGATACCAAAGTTACTGGACACCGGTAGATGGATGAAGCTATCCCCACATGTGCCCACAAAGGTTGAGCCTTTCCCAGTTTGATGGCTCAGGTGTCATTCCCAAAAGGATGTTACTGTATGTTGGGCACTCACTGGCAAGAAACTTGGATTCTGACAGAAGCTGACGCACTGTTATGGCAGCCCATAACAGTTTCTCCTATTTGTTTTAGTTTTGTTTTCCCACTCTTTACCCTCTGGACCACTAAGTTGAGTCCCATAGGGGTCACTTGAGTCTCCAGAGAAGAAAGTGTGCCTCTTGGATCTCCTGGATGTAACCTCACTACACAGTGCTGGAGAGGTGATTCCAGCACTGTCTCAAGAGGAAGAATCAGGGTTTTAGTCAACTCCTGGTACAAAACATTTTGGAAGATACAGGCCAGTCTGAACCTCATGTTACTCAATCTCTACATATGGTTAAAGTCTTTCAAAATTAAAGCAAATTCCAATGATGTTCCCAGTAAGCACTTAAGTAAGGAGCTTCTGTCCATAGACCTTTAAATTCAGACACTAATCTTTCTGCAACATCAGAGGCTTCTACATTTTTGTTTTCTGAATCAGCAATCCTTCTGGGATTATGACCACCCCAGAAACTTTCACAAAATTTGCCCTGACAGCCTTCATTCAACAAACAGGAGTCCAACTCTATCATAACTTAGATGATCTCCAGATGGTTGGAATGTGAAGGAACATAATAGTAGTCTACTGAGATTGGGCGCTTTAGTACCTAATGAGATTCAATTGGCTTATCAATGCCAAAAAGAGCCAGCTAGAGTTAAAGCTGAACTCCAGGAATTCAGCCACTTTGTAAAATGTGCCAGATTATTAAGGGTTAAGTTCAACAAGGTGCATGCCACCTTGTGGACTTATCTCTTTAATGTACAATTTGTATTTTTACTGAGAGCCAGGAAAACAGTTATCTCTGTAGTTCAGACGCTCAGATGTTGGGTCTGCTGCTCTCGGCTACTGCAGCTGCTGTGCCTCCCCTTCCCCTTCCCCTCCTCCTGCCCAATCACAGAGCACTTTGTATTATGTGAACTCATTCACAAAATACAAAGGGTTTTGTGAATAACAGCAGAGGGGAGGGGCAGGCAGATATTCTGCTGTATGGGGGAGCAGTGTCTTTTCTGTCAGAGCTGTACACGCTAATTAGAGAGAAGCTGAGAGCTAAACTGGAAGTATTGTGCTATCTGAGGCTAAATAGCATTATTGCACCTTAGTTATCTTTGACTCATTTAGTATGCTTTTGTATTTATGTAAGTGGATGAGTGGTTATCTAGTTATATGCTGTTATTTCCTACTGTGCTTTAATCATCAGGGGTTTGCTTTTTAAAATTATTGATTAATATACAGGATTTATATAGCGCCAACAGTTTGCAATATCATTGGTGGAAGAAGAAGTCACAGCGACTGGGACTCTCTAAGGGAATTAACCCTTCATTTATTTTAATTAAGACAATGTTGTCTTGTTTTATAGTTATTCCTATGGTAAAGGAATGTGGTTTTGACAGTTAACGGGAAGGGTTATACGTTATTGTGAATTTTTGTATTTTGATATCTCAATAAAGAATTAGAAATTGTCTTAACATTTTTCCCCCTCTTGTGTCTACATGTTGAATTAATTAGCTGGTACACGTTTCGTGGGTGCTATATACGGCTGTGTCCCTGAGTTGCTTTCCTAGGGGCTGTTTTTTCATTCTCTTCTGTCAGAGCCCTGGGATTGTAGCAGTAGCTGTACTCCCAGAGCTTCAAAAAATGTTCAGATATAATTTAAGAGATAAGTCCACAAGGTGGCATGTACCTCCTTGGACCTAACTCATAGTATGCCAGCAGATTTTACAAAGTGGCTGAATTCGAGAGTTCAGCTTTAATAAAATAATCTTGTGTATCTATGGTTTACAATTCAATACAACTGCAGGGATATTGTTCCTCTGGAGAAAGTTATGAAATTTGTTAGAAAATTGAAAGATTGTGTCCTGGGGGCATATTGTCTTTACCAGTTGGCACATGGGAGATGGTCATTTCTTCCAAGTATATCCCCCAATGTTCTTGATATGAGAGCCACTTTCTTGTTCAGAATTTTCAGCCACTTCTGGAAGGGAACCAAACCAAATTGCAACTGGAAAATACCTTCAGTTATATACATTAACCATTAAGGGGAGATCCACTGACCAAAGCTTCTTGCGCAATCATCGTTGATTTTCCAGTGGGCTAAGGGACACTTAGTCAATCATTTGGAGTTCCACATTCCAGGGTTGATCTACACAATAGTGTATTTTTTGAGCCGTAAGTTTCCAGATGTGAAAGAATAGTCAATGAACATGAAATATTTGCTCTACATCTTCCATGATTTGGGTTTTCTAGTTGTGGATCTAATGGCATCCAATCAAAATGATCATATTGCCACTCTATTTTTTTAGTTCATACAATCTTCAGTCCTTAGGGATGGATGTGTTGGCAGATGCGGTCCTTTCCTGTTTACATCTTTCTTCCAGTGCCTCTGATCTGGAGAGTGCTTCAAAAAATTTAACTGAAGAAGATGGAAGTAATGCAAATATGACAATTTGATCTTGCAGACCAAGGCTTATATTGTTGCGGAAGATGAAGATATTGGACACATGGTCTCTTTCCATTGCAAAAGACCTTTTCATCCAGGGACAATTTGTGCACCTCTTACCAGAGATGCCAAGATTGGTAGCTTGGAGATTGAGAGGGAGAACCTAAAAGCTCAGATTCTTTTGGATTCCTTAATATCTACAAACTTCACCTACTGTAAGGTATAGGAAAAGTCTATCAAATACACAGGTGAAAATAAAGTGAATTTATTCAAGACACCAGTTTTGTACTTTGTCAACTAAAAGTCCAGATCTCAGCACTCTCCTTACTACAGTGCAAGAGATGAGCGATGGAGCCTCTGTTGTTTCAGTTTTTTAAAGGCACTGTTGAAATTAAACAAAAACAGAACTTTACAAAACTGGACCTTTTAATGGTTCTGAAGAGCTTTATAGGACCACCTTTTGAGCCATTGGCCAATTTATGGTATCTCACCTTGAAAATTATTTTTATAATTGTTGAGACTTTGGCTAGCTAGGTTTCTGAACTTTGGACTCTAAATCAGAGAGTCTTTTTGTGTAGCCTACGAAGATATACTGTTGTTCTGAAATGGTCCTCAGATTTTCTTCTAAATGTCTTGTCAAAATTAGATTGGATAGGGAATACTCTTTTCCAGTATTTTTCACTGATCCTGAAACAGAAGAGGAGCAAAGGTGGCACAGGCTGGATTTGAGTCAACTCATCTTAAGATAACTGAAGAGGATGGCTTCAATTTGAAAGTTGGATAAACTCTTTATTCTGCCAGTAGGCAGGTGAGAACGATTGCATTAGGGTTCTTGGTGTGGATCTTCTGATGGTTCTTATGGCACGTTTTATGAGGGGTGTTTGGCAAGATTTTGGGCATCAGCAGCAGGAGTTCTAACAGATATTATAAGCAGAGCAGCTAGTTGGCCTCCACAGACCGCATTTATCAGCCATTGCAAGCTGGATAAGACAGCAGATTCCCATAGCAATTTTGGAGCTAAAGTCTTATGTACTGCCACTGCTTATGTTTAAGTAAAGTATTTTTCTTCAACAGAATTCATCCATGTTTTGTATTCTTGCTATGTAGGTCTCAAATTCCTATCAAATACTTACCAAAATGTTCTTTTCCTGGAGCCTCACCATGTCAGCTCTGTCACACAACCTATGGAATATGTTACCAGAATGTCAGCTGCGCAAAAGCATAAGAGCTCGATAGAAATTTAAGGGGGCTCTCCTAAGGGTCTTGGAGTAGAGCTTAACCAATTTGTGGTTATACTATATACATTTTAGTACATACAGTATAGTATTACCTAAACTAATAATACGTGTTGCAGTGAATAATAATTCATATAATTCCAAGCCTAAAAAAGTTGTCTGTGCCATTTTTAAAGGAAAATTGGTTACTAGCGGTACTATGGCGAGAGAAATAAAAATACTTATTGGTTGGTATAGGCCAGAAATAGTGAGAAAAAGAAAAATACTTTTTAGTTACTATGGAGAAAAACTTTGAGAAAAATAAAAGTGCTGATTGGTTGATATAGGTTATACAGCAGAAGAAAGTTAAAAAAAATGTACTGCTATAGGGAAAATGTTGACTGTTTGCTCTGGACAACACAGGTTTTTTTTATGGACAACACTGAAACACTTCTCTAAGTCTGTGGATTCATAAACACTTCTTTAAGTCTGTGGATTCATGCATGTGATTTAAAAAAAAAACCTATATACTGTATGTCTCTATATGTGCAGTACAGCTAAACTTATATACCTGAATGATTTATCAGCTGCTGTGAAAAAACACTTAGAACAAAAATAAGAAAATCACTAAAACCCCCTAAAAATAATGCTAGCCAACTGCAGTGAAACACAAATCATATAGTGCACAAAGAAGAAAAAAAGTAATAATTAAAGGAGAAGTACAGCCAAAGCATGTTTGGCTGTACTTCTGTGGATCAGTTCGTTCTGCACTCCTGTAACCTGTTTTTTTACCCGACAGCAGGGTAAAGTCTGCTTTCAGGCTGACGTCACTCAGCTCGTCAGACCTATAATGATCAGTGACTGAATGAACAGTTCTCCTTTTGAAAATATTCCTTGAATGTTCTTGAAAATGAATGACAATGAAATGCCTCAACACATGTAGCATGATTTGTTGTGCATTACATTAACACGTGCATTACCCTAATGTAGACCTTATTGTTTTCCTGCTGTGTTGTTCCAAGAAAACAATCAGCATTTTCTTTTTCCTCACCGATTCTTCATAGCAATAATTCCCCTTACTGTGTTCCCTATAGCAACCAAATAGTATTTTCATTGGCACTTTTTCTTTTCTTTCATTTACTGTGTAGCTTATAGCAACCTCTTAGTAATTTTCTTTCAATTGCTGTTTCTTGTAGTAACCAATTCACACGATTATTACGTGGGCATAATAAAAAAAAATGTAGTTGCATGACTTCATCTGCCTATGTATGTGATTATCCTACCACCTTTCTTTTGTTCCCTGCAAGATCTGGAATTTTAGCAGGAGCGCAGAATGTCTGGATCATTTGCCTTATATGTACAGTTGTGTCCAAAATTATTCAACCCCCAATGCTGTAAAGGGGTTTAGGGACTATAGTGTACATTTGGAATTGTATTCAGAATCAAATCCTACAAGGACGTTGTAACTACCCAAATGCAACTAAAATGACATCAATTGTTTATGTAATACAGTAGTAAATGGTTCTTATGTGGTTTCTTCATTGCCACAATTATTCAACCCCTTAAAGACTACCACTCTGAAGAACAGAGGTTCATACAGGTGCTTTCCATCAGGTATTGAAAACACCTGTGGATGTCACCGAGCAGCAATCAAGCATAATAAGCACCAATTAGGCAGCTTTAAAATGACTGTGATACTCAGCTCCTTCTAGACATTTACTGGTGTGGTTACAAACATGGTGAAGGCAAGAGAATGGTCCAGGAAGACAAGAGAAGAGGTGATTTCTCTTCACAGGAAGGGCAATGGCTATAAGAAGATTGCAAAGATGTTAAACATACCAAGAGACACCTTAGGAAGCATCATTCGCAAATTCAAGGCAAAGGGCACTGTTGAAACGCTACCTGGTCGTGGCAGAAAGAAGATGCTGACTTCGACTGCTGTGCGCTACCTGAAGCGTAGAGTGGAGAGAAGTCCCCGTGTGACTGCTGAGGAACTGAGAAAAGATTTGTCAGATGTGGGTACAGAAGTTTCAGCCCAGACAATAAGACGCACACTGCGTAATGAAGGCCTCCGTGCCAGAACTCCCAGGCGTACCCCCTTGCTGTCTCCAAAGAATAAGAAGAGTCGACTGCAGTATGCCAAAAGCCATGTGGACAAACCACAAAAGTTGTGGGATAGTGTTCTGTGGACTGATGAAACAAAATTAGAACTGTTTGGGCCCATGGATCAACGCTATGTTTGGAGGAGGAAGAACAAGGCCTATGATGAAAAGAACACCTTGCCTACTGTGAAGCATGGTGGAGGGTCAATCATGCTTTGGGGCTGTTTTGCTTCTGCAGGTACAGGGAAGCTTCAGCGTGTGCAAGGTACCATGAATTCTCTTCAGTACCAGGAGATATTGGATGGAAACGTGATGCAGTCCGTCACACACCTGAGGCTTGGGAGACGTTGGACCTTTCAACAGGACAATGATCCCAAGCATACCTCCAAGTCCACTAGAGCATGGTTGCAGAGGAAAGGCTGGAACATTTTGGAGTGGCCATCGCAGTCACCAGACTTAAATCCGATTGAGAACCTCTGGTGGGACTTAAAGAAAGCAGTTGCAGTGCGCAAGCCTAAGAATGTGACTGAACTGGAGGCCTTTGCCCATGAAGAATGGGCGAAGATACCCGTAGATCGCTGCAAGACACTTGTGTCAAGCTATGCTTCACGTTTAAAAGCTGTTATAACTGTAAAAGGATGCTGTACTAAGTACTAAGATTGAATGTCACTTGGGGGTTGAATAAAACTGATAATGCTGTGAGCACAGAAAAGACATTTGTGGTTATTTCATTATAACTGTTATGTTATATTTGTCTGACCTACAAGTGCCTCTTTAATGTAAATGTAAGCAAGATGACTGAATGATCAAAAGCAATGTCAAACTGGCCAAAACACTCAATTTCAGTGGGGGTTGAATAATTTTGGACACAACTGTACATTATATAACAAAATCTAATAATGATCAGTCTGCAAATAGCTTGAGGCAACTTACAGGTAGCTTGTTCCATTAAATATTACAGAGTAATTTGGTTTACCGCACACGGGGTTCCAGGTTTTGGAAGATACTTGTGCATCTAAAGAGATGCTTTAGGTGCAATGTTTATTACTATGAAACTAAAATGTATTATTTGACCATAGCAAAGGCAGGACCATGTGCCAAGCTCATTTTAAAAGATTTTTCCAGTTTTCTGGATGCTATTTTCCACAGAACAAGAGCAGACAATTTTGTTATATATATATATATATATATATATATATATATATATATATATATATATATATATATATATATATATATATATATAAAAATATATTTTGCCTGCAGGGATCATCGTGAGTTTCACTTTGTGAATATAGCAACTGTGCGCATAGGATTCTTTATATGGAGGTTTTCTATTTTTTTTCTATGTTATTTTCAGTAGTTTAACCAGATGGTTTTGTGTCTTTTTTCAACCTGCCTAACTATGGGTGGGATTTACTAAAACTGAAGGGTGCAAAATATGGGGCAGCTCTGCATAGAAACCAATCAGCTTCCAGTTTTTATTGCCAAAGCTTAACCACTTGACCTCCTGAGGATTTACCCCCCTTAATGACCTGGCCTCTTTTTGCTACTCGGCGCTGCACTAATTCAATTGATAATTGCGCAGTCATGCAATGCTGCACCCAAACGAAATTTACGTCCTTTTTTTCACACAAATAGAGCTTTCTTTCGGTGGTATTTGATCACCTGTGCGCTTTTTATTTTTCACGCTATAAAAAAAAAATTGACAAAAATTTTGAAGAAAAACAATATTTTTTACTTTCAGCTATAAAAAATATATAGTAAACTTAAAGTTGGTTATAAATTTAGGCCAAAATGTATTCTGCTGCATGTTTTTGGTAAAAAAAATCCCAAAAAGTGTATATTGATTGCTTTGTGTGAAAGTTATAGCGTCTACAAACTATGGTATAGATACTGCAATTTACACCATTTTTTTGCTATACAGCGCTGCGCTAGTTTAACAGACAATTGTGCCGTCATGCAATAAATTAAATTTACATCCTTTTTTTTCCCCACAAATTGAGCTTTCTTTCGGTGGTATTTGATTGCCTGTGCGGTTTTTATTTTCTGCACTATAAAAAAAAAAGGCTGACAATTTTGAGGAAAAAAAACAAAATTTTGTAATAAATTTAAAAATCAAATTTAGCCATAAATTTCTGCCAAAATGCATTCTGCGACATGTCTTTGCTAAAAAAAAAACCCAATACGTGTAAATTAATTGGTTTATGTGAAAGTTATAGCGTTAACAAATGGCGGGAAAGATACTGGGATTTTTAGGTTTTTTTTATACTAATAATGGCGGCGATCAGTGACTTATGGCGGGACTGCGGCGGACATTCTGACATTGGGGGTACTGACTTGGGGTCACTGGGGCATCCCCAGTGACACCAATACAGTGATCAGTGCAAAAAAAAAAACACTGACACTGTACTAATGGCACTTGGGAGGAAGGGGTTAAGTTTATTATTCAGGGAAAGGGTTAACTGTGTGAGGGGAGTGTTTTACTAGGGGGCGGGGGTGTGTACTGCAGGGAACACCGCTGATCGGGAGAGAGAAACTCTTCTGTCCCGATCAGCGTGTCCTGGAGCGGTCAGGGAACTGACAGAAAGCACAGCTACTGCAGCTGTGCTCTCTGTCAGCGATTGCAGCCGATCGCCGGGACATAGCTGGTAATGACCGGCTGTGACCCGGCGACTGACATCCGCGGCTGTGATCGGCGGGACAGGTAGGGCGGCGGCGCGCCTCGCGCGCGCCCCCTACCTGTTTACAAAACACACGTTTTAAAACATGCTTTTGCCCAGCCGTGCCACCCTGCCGCCATATTTATGCAGTGGCTGGGCAACATGTGGTTAATTGAACAAGTTGAAGTTAGAATCTGATTGGTTGCCATGCACAGCTGCACCAGATTCTGAGTGCTCCAGTTTTAATAAATCAACACCTGTGTCTTTCTGACCCATAAAGTCTATGTGGTTCTATTGCACATGTGTGGACATCAGGTAATGAAGCTGGCAGGAGATATGTAAACACTAGCCTCAGTGCCAAGGTTTTGGTTAGTATAGAGGTTTGGCCTCAGAAAGATGGGGAAAGAGGGTAAGAAAACTTTGGAACTTTCCTTATCCTTTAAATAAAATGTCATTTGTAGCATGAAAAGCCTTGGTAATTGCTTGCAACAATTCAGCACATTTTAGCATGGCTACCACTTCATTTGTATTACCAGCCTCAGAGAAACATACGAGTAAATGGAAGAACATTATTAAATTTTATCTTTGCATATGCATGTGCCAACTGGGCTACTATCTGAGCATACCTGAGTTAAATAAATGCCTGAAGACTTAATATTTTGTGAGGTATAAAGGACCTTAGCAACCTGCAGTCTTCGTATGACTTAATTACCTTTGTGATAACGTTTGGACATAGAAAACTCTTTGGTTGCTTCAGTCATTGTACAGTTTTGTATTTGTTGCCTTAGGAACCAGTATGGTCTTCAAGGACCTTCACCAACCTTGTGTCCTTCTTGTCAAGATGAAAGTGAGGTAAGATCACAGGAACTAGCAACACCATATACAGTATCTCTTGTATGTGACAATACTAGACAAAGGTATTTGGACTGATATTTGCTATTATTTTATGAATTATGGGTAATTAGCAAAGACTGATCCACTTGGAAAAGTGCTCCTGTTCCTAAAATGAATATACATACTCCTATAGAAAGGGTGCCAAATGAATAGATCTAATGTAAGTAGATTATTTGTTTTTTTTTCTCAAAAGATTATATCCAGATTTATGTTATTTGTGTACAAAAATATATAGAAAGTACTAAATATTGCATGTTTTTGTCATATGTGTCACACGTTTGCAATACTGATCACATAAATGTTGAATATACAGTATATAAATGTATACTTTGTGTGTGTGTATGTATATATATATACACATCCATGATTTTGGGCATTTATGAGAGCGGAAGAGCAGGTGTGAGGGAAAAATCTGATTGCTACCTCATAACTCAAACTGCCAGTTATCTGACAAAAACTATATAAATATATATATATATATACTGTATATACACACAGTATCTCACAGAAGTGAGTACACCCCTCACATTTATGTAAATATTTTATTATATCTTTTCATGTAACAACACTGAAGAAATGACACTTTGCTACAATGTAAAGTAGTGTGTGTACAGCTCAAAATAACTGAACACACAGCCATTAATGTCTAAACCACTGGCAACAAAAGTGAGTACACCCCTAGGAGAAAATCTCCAAATTGAGCCCAATTAGCCATTTTCCCTCCCCAGTGTCATGTGACTCAATAGTGTTACAAGGTATCAGGTGTATTAAATGTGGTGTTAATGCTCTCACTCTCTCATACTGGTCACTGGAAGTTCAACATGGCACCTCATGGCAAAGAACTCTCTGAAGATTTGAAAAAAAGAATTGTTGCTCTACATAAAGATGGCCTAGGCTATAAGAAGATTGCCAAGGCCCTGAAACTGAGCTGTTTCCTTTATAATACAAATAACAACTTAGTACTGGTAAAGGACTGTCCCAGACCCTTCTTTTTGCTAATTTGTTATGTATTTTTGTATTCAACTTTTGTAAACTTGTAAACTTTCAATAAAAATGTAGTGAACCAGAAAATAATGAACATCAATATGAAATAATATAATACTCTTAGGGTGTTGGTCAACTGGGTGGGGAGGTGTAAAATCAAGCAGCTGAGCTGTGGTTTTAACACCCCTTGGCTGCCCACCTAATCCTAATATTACAGCCTGATAGGGTTGTAAACATGTTGCAGCTGTGATGCGCTGCATTGGGGCCATGGCATTTTTTTTTAAATTTTGGGCTTCAGAGTGTGACAAGTGCCACTGCTTCTCAAACTTGCACATTGAGATCAATGGGGATGTCCCGCAAGTCCACAACCACGAGCAAAACACTTAGTTTCAGTTGCGGCATGGTTCAGCAATGTACAATTGCTGTTCGGCAAAGGAAAAAAAAAAATCTGGAGGCGTCATTTCCAACTCCTGTGGAGCACTTCTCTACCACCAGTACCGCAGTAAGCACTGCCGCTTATTTGAAAGAAATCTTAGACAAAACAGTACACCTTTACAAACATTGCATAGTCATTGTCAAATGAGTTTTCATACACCGATTTGCACCTGGTGTACTTTATGGAAGATTTTCTACTATAGAAATGGAAAACATGCTTTTGTTAATTTGGAGCAAAAGATGCAACACTTTTAGAAACCGGCACACTATTTCAGCTATTTAGCTAAGTGCACGAGAAGCACCCATTCTCTCAGATATGGTTCTTGGTTTATTCATTTGGCATACACCATTCCATCCTAGTTTCTGCACATACATTCTGGTGCATTTATGAAGGTTTATTCCCCCAAATTGTACCTATATCCAGAAACAGAAAAGTGAGCAATTTACTGTCCAGAAAATGTCTAAAGCAAATATTTTTACATTATTTTTCAGATGGTGTCTTCTTACATTAGATTGTCTTCACCAACATCCTCTTTGCCTCCTGATTTACTTTCTGGGTTTCCTATCTCAGCTTCACCAACCCAAGATACACAGACGGATCCCACTGAGTTCACTTTCCAAGAGTCACAAAGCCACTTATTGCTTCCATCAACAACAGGAGAGCAAAGACACAAACCCACCAATGAGGTGGAGGCAAATTTTTTGCAGCAACCAGAATCTGCATCATCTGGCAAAACTTTTGAGGTTGAGGAAAGTACTTCTCTACTGGTGACAAAGACTGTTCAGGAAACTGGCATTCATGGTAAAGGTGGCGAAAAGGGCCGAGGGATGCATCTGGCCATGACACAGCTGGGAATCCTTCTGGGTTGCTCTGTAGTTCTGGGGATGTCCCTAGCTGCCGGTCTGCGCTGCATCCATGCCCAATACTGTCATAAGCGGACAGAAGTGTCCTTTAGCGAACCAGATGATAATGTCATTACACTGAGGGAAAATGGGGAAATGATGCATTTCAAAAAGATCCGAGAGAACAGTTTTGTGCTGGTTCAAGCTGAGTACAACTGGATTACTCCGGCACTAAGCCCAAAAACACAGTAGTGCCCTTTTTTTTATAATAGTCATTACTAAATAGATATTTGAGCTTTCTATTATGTTATAGAAGACTAAACTGTGCTTTTATGTCTGCTTTACGCCATGCCACTTCAGTTAGAAAAATATTTTTATTTGATTAGAGTACAATGAGTGCACTCCTCTTAATGTTTCATCTATGGAGATAACAGAATAGGCACTTCTCAGTTGTGACGTGTTTGTATGAACAAGTAAAAATTAAGTGATTCCTTCTTCTACTTAGTTTCTTTCTTATTTGGTGGGAAGGGGCTACATAGTCATGAAGATGAAGAGAAGAGGACATATTTGAAGTTCAGCCTACATGACAACCATGGCTCACTCCAGAGATGCAGTGGAGGAGTGAGTGTAGGCAATGAAGGACAGAATGTGTGTTATTTACAGGGTTACCAGATAAAAAAATAAATGGAGAAAGCCTGGAAAAACGAATGCAGCCTCACCTCTAGCTGCACCCAGTTTACGACTGTAGCCTGTTCCCTGAGAAACATCCCCTACTATTCATGTGATCCTTATCAGCTTCTAATTGGGGTGGAGTTGAATGCTCATTTGAGCATCTCCCTATAAATTTAGATCAGCTCATGGGGGGAGATCACTGATAGGGGGCACAGTCTCTGATGGGGGTGCTGCTTCTGATTGAGTGCTGCGTTGAAGGAGTGCGAAGCAGTTAAACACAGCAGTTGAACTAAAGCAGGAGAACTTAAGCAGCAGGAAGACACAACAACAGCAAGAAACTCTACTGCACGCTGGACAGACTGCAAGCATACACCCTGGGAAACCTCTCTTACATGCCTGAGTCCAACTCCGTGTACCTTTATATAATACGCCCCCTCTTCTCCTTATCATATTACTATCCTCTGTTCCGAAATCTCATTTCTTTACCCCTCTGCTCCACCCCAAAACTTGTACATCTCCCCCTCATTGCTATCATCTCCCTACTACTGCTCTCATCACCTCCCCAAAATGCCTCTTCCACTCCTCCTTCTCATTTTCCTCTCCTCCGTTCCCAATATCCATTCACTATATCCCTCTGCCCCTCCCAAACATTTGTATATTGTGTCCTCACTACTTCCTTCGCCCCTCTACAGTACCCACCACCTCCTCCTATTACTCCACTCTCCCACTGACCCGAACAACTCCACTAGTAGTTTCTCACACTCCTGCACATCCCTCTCCCATGCCACCTTTCTCACCCTTCTCCTCCTACTAACCGCGGGAGACATCTCTCCGAATCCTGGCCCTCCACCACCTCCCTCACCCGCACAACACCCTCCCGCCTCCACGTCCTGCCGCAACCCCCGTAACTTAGTATCTGTCCCCCTGCTCCCTAAAATCTCCCCCCCGTTTTCATGTGCACTCCTGAATGCCCGATCGGTGTGCAACAAGCTTACCACCATCCACGACCTCTTTGTTTCCCTCTCCCTCAACCTCCTAGCGATCACAGAAACCTGGATCCAGCCCACTGACTCTACCTCCCCTGCTGCACTCTCCTACGGAGGTCTCACCTGGACCCATTCACCCAGGCCTAACGGGCGTAAAGGTGGTGGGGTTGGTCTGCTCCTGTCACTACAGAGCACCTTCCGAGTCCTCCCAAACCCCCCCTCTCTATCCTTCTCCTCCTTCGAGGCCCACTGCGTCCGACTATTCTCCCCAACCTCCCTGAAGATTGCTGTGATATACCAGCCTCCTGGATCCATATCCCACTTCCTGGATGACTTTTCCTCCTTCTTCCTCTCCTCTGAGCTACCCACCATCATCCTTGGGGATTTCAACATCCCTGTCAACCTCGACAACCCAGACACATCCCATCTCCTCCACTTAACCTCCTCCTTTGCACTTGCACAGTGCATACAATCCACCACCCACTCCAACGGTAATATCCTTAATCTCGTCTTCTCCAACCGCTGCGCTCCCCACAACCTCACTAACACCGCCTTCCCTCTCTCTGACCACAACCTGATTACCTTCTCTATCTCCTCGTCCTCCAACGCCTACCCCTCCAAATGTCACACTACTACCAGCCGTAACCTCCGCAACCTTAACCCTGCCCCCCTCCACTCTGCAGCTGATCAACTCCACGACAGCATCCTCCCCCTGTCCTGCCCCGACTTGGCTATGACTGCCTACAACAACGCGCTGTCAACAGCCCTTGACTAACTAGCGCCTTTAACCACACGCAACATCAGACCCCGACCTCTCCAGCCCTGGCAGACTGATCACACCAAAACCCCCAAACGACGCCTACACCTCCTCCCTCCACGCAGCCAAACAAGCCTACTTCCTGACCCTCATCAAGACCCTCTCCTCCAATCCTCGCCGACTCTTCTCCACCTTCAACTCTCTACTCTCTCCACCCCCACCTCCACCCAGCACCTCACTCACCGCCCTTGAGATTGCCAATCACTTCAAAAACAAGATTGACACAATTCGCAAGGACATCGCCGCAACTCACACGCCCTCTCAACCCATCCCCTCTCACACAGCTACCCCCTCATCCCCCCTCTCCCTCGACATAACCCGCAGGGACTTCGTCACTGCTCAAATTCTCTCCAACCCCGTTCCCCCTCACTCAACTACCCCCTCATCACCCCTCTCCCACGGCCCCACCACTGCTCTGACCCCCACTTCCACCCCACCCTACATTCCTCATACTGAAGCCCCCCCAACACTCCGCACCTTTGACCTTACTACCATCAAGGAAGTCTCCAAGATCCTCTCTGATGCCCGCCTCACCACCTGCCCCCTCAACCCTATCCCCTCACAACTCCTACGACCTCCCTCCCGCTCCATCCTACGCTCCCTCACCCACATCTTCAATCTCTCCCTCTCCTCGGCACTTTCCCCTCCCCTCTGAAACATGCACATATCACCCCCATACTTAAAAAGCCCTCCCTGGACCCCAATGACCCGAACAACCTCAGACCCATCTCCCTGCTCCCATTTTCATCTAAACTCCTCGAGCGCCTAGTCTACACCCGCCTAAGCTCTCACCTCAATGACAACAACCTCCTCAATCCCCTACAGTCTGGCTTCCGTCCCCTACACTCCACCGAAACTGCCTTACTCAAACTCTCCAATGACTTGCTAACCGCCAAAGCTAATGGCCATTATTCAGTGCTCCTACTCCTTGACCTCTCTGCGGCCTTCGACACAGTCGACCACCCCCTCCTCCTCAAAAAACTACACTCCCTCAGCCTCAGAGATTCTGCTCTCTCCTGTCTCTCATCCTACCTGTCACAACGCTCTTTCAGCGTTACCTATAATGCTACCACCTCCCCCTCACTCCCCCTCTCTGTTGGGGTCCCTCAAGGCTCTGTCCTCGGGCCCCTTCTCTTCTCCATCTACACCTCCTCCCTTGGCCAACTCATACACTCTCACGGCTTCAACTACCACCTCTATGCAGATGACACACAAATCTATCTCTCAACCCCCCACCTCACCCCCTCAGTCTCCGCCCGAATCACACACCTACTGAGCGACATATCAGACTGGATGTCGCTCCACTTCCTTAAACTGAACCTCTCCAAAACCGAGTTTCTTGTCTTCCCCCCAGCCCGGACACCATCCCCCATTGACTTCTCCGTCACATCCAACAACGCCACTATCAAACCCGACCCACAGGCCAGAGTACTTGGTGTCATTCTGGACTCCAACCTATCCTTCCAGCCCCAAGTCCAATCTTTAACAAACTCGTACAGACTCCACCTCCGCAACATCGCCAAAATCCGCACGTTCCTAACCCCAGAAACCACTAAACAGCTCATCCACTCCCTCATCATATCACGACTCGACTACTGCAACTCCCTCCTCACTGGCCTGCCTCGCCGCTGGCTATCCCCGCTTCAGTCGATCCTGAATACGGCTGCCAGACTCATTCACCTTTCCAACCGCTCCATCTCCTCCACCCCCCTCTGCCAATCCCTCCACTGGCTTCCGATTGCGCAACGGATCAAATTCAAAATCCTAACACTGACGTACAAAGCTGTCCACCATACTGCCCCGTACTACATCACTGACCTAATATCCAAGTACCGCCCAGCACGCACACTCCGCTCCTCACAAGACCTCCTTCTCTCTAGTTCCCTGGTCTCCTCCTCCCATGCCCGCCTCCAGGACTTCTCCAGGGTGTCACCCATCCTCTGGAACTCCCTGCCCCAACCCATCAGATTATCACCATCTCTCCTCGCCTTTAGGCGCACCCTGAAAACCCATCTCTTCAGGGAAGCCTACCCCACCCCCTGCTAACCTGCCGACCTCCTCCACTCTTCCTACCACTCCATCCCCCACAGCTATCTCCTCCTATACCACTATCCCCTCCCTCCTAGATTGTAAGCTCGAAAGAGCAGGGCCCTCAATCCCTTCATGTTTTGCATTGTATTGGTATTGTTCTGTCACATGTTCTGTCCCCCTTTGTAATGTACAGCGCTGAGCGAACCATTGGCACTTTATAAATACTGTATAATACTAATAATAATAATAATGTAAAGACTGGTAAGCTGCAATAATTTACAATTTTGTTTTTGGGTTTAGATATACTTTAAGCATGGCAGTATATTCAGTATTGGCAGAGCTTACCCCTGAGTATACTGCAGAAAAGCTTGTCTACTGTCAGCAACTGTAGAGTAGCTCCCTTGCTATCTGTGGAGATGCAGTAGTCTCTCTGCAGAGGTCCTGCTTAGTCAGATATAGAGCTCTCCAATTAGTGGGGAGCATGGGCATTGCTGATTGCAGAGCTATAAGTCAGACTGAGTAAAGGTCTTGTTGGATGTCTGCAATGAGACCACGTTCCCCAAAAAGAACAGGGGTCCAACTTTGCAGCTGGCAGGGGAAACACTTTTCTACTCATGCTTTGGCTGCTTTAGAGAAAAAAATGAACTGTGACCTTGAGAAACTTTAGTTTTGATGTACCTGGATTGTATTTGGCTAATTTAAAGTGGATCTTCACCAATAAATTAAAAATCCCTCCTGTCAGCCCCTCATCTTTTCCACTACTTGTATAGCAGAAAAAGGGTTTGGTCTTGCCTCCAATACTAGGGTTATCAACTCATCCCTTTAAAACTGGACATGTATTAATTACACAGGTTCTGAGGCTAATTTAATGCAGATAAGGCACTAAGTGAGTTTAATTTCCACCTTAATCAGCCAGAGATCCTGTGTAATTAATATGTGTTTGGTTTTAAAGGGATAAGATATCCAATACACATCATTTGTCTAGGCGAATGGTGAATGGTGTGTAGTGTTTCCACTGTGTCTCCTGGGATATGTAACATACAGTGTTTCATTCACAGAGGAGGGAGAAGGGGCCTAGCAGCGCTTGTCGGCTGAACCTAGGGATTAGGGTTGCCACCTCATCCCTTTAATCACTTGCCCTCCTGAGGATTTACCCCCCCCCCCCCTTCCTGACCAGGCCATTTTTTGCGTTACGGCGCTGCGTTACTTTCACTGACAATTGTGCGGTCATGCAACGCTGCACCCAAATGAAATTTATGTCCTTTTCTGCCCACAAATTAAGCTTCTTTCGGTGGTATTTGATCACCTGTGCAGTTTTAATTTTTTGCGCTATAAAAGTAAAAACGACAGACAATTTTGCTATTAAACATGTCCAGTAAAAAATTTTTTAAAAATCAAATTTTGTCATAAATTTAGGCCAAAATGTATTCTGATACATGTCTTTGCTAAAAAAAAAAATCCAAATACGTAAAAATGAAATGGTTTAAGTGAACGTTATAGGGTTTGCAAATGGTGGTATATATACTGGGATTTTATTTTTAATTTTACTAGTAATGGCAGCAATCAGCAACTTATAGCGAGACAGTGACAGGCATTCTGACACTGGGGGTAACTGACTTGGTGTCACTGACATCCCCAGTGACACCAATACAGTGATCCGTGCTATAAAAAAAAAGCACTGACACTGTACTAATGGCACTGGGCAGGAAGGGGTTAACATGAGGGGTGATCAAAGGGTTAACTGTGTGCTGTTTTACTATGGGGCTGTGTTTCTATGATTCACTGTAAGCACACTGCTTTGCATGGCTGTGCTGTGCGCAGCCATGCAAAGCAGTGTGCACAACCTGACATGAAGGAGAACTGTTTTGTTTACAAACAGTTCTCCTCCCCATCAGAGATGCTCAGCAATCACCGGCTGGACCCGGTGATGGACAGCAGGGTCCGCAAATGGCGGCGTGGGTAGGGCATGTGCGTCCCCTACCCAAAAATGCAAAATCACGTATATATACGTGATTTTGCGTACCCGTGCTGCCCTGTAGCAGTATTTCTGCTATAGGGCGGTTGGGAAGCGGTTAAAACTGAACATATATTAATTATATAGGTTCTGAGGCTAATTTAATGCAGATAAGGCACTAAGTGAGTTTAATTACTATCTTAATCAGCCACAGAACCCATGTAATTAATGTTTTAAAGGGATTAGGTGACAACCCTAGGTGGGATTCCCGAAGACATCACACACAAACATAGCGGTGGGGGACCTGAGTGGCAGCTGCTGAGAAGAGGATCTTCTCAGGAAAATTCTGGATCCACTGGGTGGGTGATTATCCAAACAGTGGAGAACCCACCACAATAGGGTTGCCACCTCACCCCTTTAAAACCGAACACATAATAATTACACAGGTCCCCTGGCTGATTAAGGTGCTAATTAAACTCACTTATGCAGGCCACACATAGTTCGAATTCCGAACGATTTTGCATCCGAAAATCGAAAATGTTGTTCGCTCGGTAATCCAATGGTGCCATAAATGATTTCGAAAATCAGCCGGCCAAGTCATAAAGTTCACCCCATATAACAGGTGAAACTTCTGTTCCTTCCAGGTCACGGCTCATGCGCATATTCTTTTTGGAAAAATTATACGATTTGACCATCATTGAGTCGAAAATCGGTTGTTTTTCATGAATTTTCCAACATGCCTAATCACCGAAAAGGGGAGGAACCACAAAAATCGGCCAGTGCCATTGACCCACTAACAGAGTGAAAATCGGCCAATTATTCTTTTTGGACGAAAAATTGGTCGAATTTCGGCCCATGTATGGCCGGCCTTAGTGCCTTATCTACATTAATTAGAACCTGTATAATTAATATGTGTTTGGTTTTAAAGGGATGAGGTGGCAACCATACACTACAAGGTAAGCAGGGGGTAAACAAAAAAAAAGGGGGGGGCTGAAGATCCGCTTTAAACTGAAAGTTCATATGGGCTTCAAGGAAGGATTAGTGGTGAGTAAGCATACAATTTTCCATTTTGCTACTTTGTTCCGCTTTCAGTTGGCGGCTGAACGTGACAATATATGACAGGTGCAGTAAGTGACATAAAATTATTGACTGCAATAATCATAAAGCCCCCAAAAAGTCACATTCAGTAACAACGTGATACAAAAAGAAGAAGAAGAAGAAGAGGAAGCAAACAAGTGTCCACTTATGGAAGAAAGCAGGGCTGTTCATCAGGTGTAAATGGATAGATTCCTCCCTTCCATTCACACCTGTTTAGAAGACATGTTTAATTCTGACAGCAAGACTATGCTTCAGTTTTACCTCGGGCCAGCTCGATGCTTTTAATGTCACAACTTTTACATGTTTCCTCAAAGAGCCTGGGAGAACAATAAAATATTGTATTTGTCTATTCGCCGAGTCTTTTAAGCACCAAATAAAAGCAAAATATGTATTTCACCTTCTGCGCAGCAATTGATGCAATCTGTGAAAACGAAACTTCCCTATGGACTCTTTCAATTGACTGTCAATTTATTATAATTGCTGCATAGGATTCACTTGTAACAGAAATATTTACTAGGCGGAATAAATGGAGCCGTGTCTCAGCAATCATAGCCAGCCTCACGTGTAATGGAAAGCTTGAACAGGCTTTCATCAGGGTAAATAGAGACCAAAGCATTTATCTATAGAAGCTTTTGAATATGTGATTAACCTATCAAAGTAGAACTAAAGGCAAGCCTTGTTTTCATTTAAAAAAAAAAAAAAAAAAGTAAGGAACAGTTATATCCCTTGTTGATCTGTTTTTTTTTTTTTGTCATCTGTGTCCTATTGGGGAGATTTCTCTTAAGTTCCTGTTCCACAGCCAAAGCAGGAAATGAGAGGAAATGTCTCAGAAGTGAGGGAATCTCTGGATTTCACAAGAACTAGTAATCCCGATAGAAGAGCTCCCTTCTGTTCCAGTTCTGGAGACAACCCAAAATCAATGGGGACACGAGGCAGCAATAAAAATCTGAAAGGCCTTCTGATTGTTTTAATCCCTCTCTACTCTATCCAAAACATAAACATTTTATTATACATTTTTATTATTATACAGGATTTATGTAGCGCCAACAGTTTGCAAAATGAAGGGAGACATTACAGTTACAATACAATTTGGTACAAGAGGAAACAGAGGGCCCTGCTTGTTAGAGCTTACAATCTAGGAGGAAATGCCTTTAGTTATATTGTAATGCTATGTGAAAAGTCCCTTGTTTAATGGCATCGGTCTCCTGTGAAGTGAGAGAGCAGTGTGTAGATCAAACTGGAACAATTACAATTTGTGCTGCAATTGCAGAGTGATCACCAGTGTGGAGCTGCACTGCATCTGAGCACCACAAACCCAAAATGCTATAGAATTCATTTGTAATATTCAAAACAAACCCCTCCACCTATCCATGTCTCCATGCTTTATTTTGCTGAGAAATCATTTTGAAAAACACCTCCTGGCATTTCCGGCAGTGGCCATCTTGAGTAAGGGCAGATGATTCATGTAGCAGTTACCCCCCAGAATCCATTTGTCCTTTGCTCAGGTTTTGGCTGAGCTGAGAATCCTCCCTCCCCTCCTGAACACTCCTGGGACATATGACATCATTTGCCTGGGCATAGAAACCAGGAAGTAAATGAAGGAATGCAAAAAAAGGGTTAAACCAGTAAATATGATATACTTTCCTATCTATTTTCTAACGCTAGCAGCATAAGGATTAGAAATAGTCCACGATGACGGAGAGGGTGAAGTTCTGCTTTAAATTGGTGGTTTTGGCCTTTTTCAAAGCAGAACAAATCTCTCTTAATCAACATTAAAGTGTTACTAAACCCACAACAGTAAAATCAGTCTGTATAAGCAGTAAAGCATGCTTGTTATACTCACTGTGGAACCTAAGAGGTTAATACTCCACATTGTGTAAAAAGGCTGTTTGATCCTGTCTTCTCTGCCCCTCCTCTTGTTGAAATGAATACCTGATACAGATTGAACCCGTGGTCACATGCATATGCTTAGTTTGGTGTGTATTGCTAGAGAGTTTTTTTTTTTTGGGGGAGAGTGAATGTGATCAGCACAGGGCCAATCAGCACAGGGCCAATCAGCACTGTCCAGACAGAGGTCAGGGTTTTGCATCCTTCTAGAGCAAACTCCTCCTACAAGCTTGAACCAGTGCTCTGCTGAAGTCACAAAATTGCTCTAACTGCTGATGAGAAAAGGTATTTAGTAGTTTATATTTGCTAAAATAATTGCATTTCCATGTTGTGTGTACTGTGGGAGACCAGATATAGTGAATGCAGGGTCCTGGGTTTAGTAACACTTTAACTATTTTAATCCTTGTGCTGCTAGCATTAGTAAACAGATAAAGTAAGATATTATATGTACTAGTTTTAAACTTATTTTTTTTTTCAAATGTCTTCCGTTGCTTCCTCATTTCCAGCCTAGGTTGAAATGATGCTAAACATCCCAGAAGTTTTCATGGGCATTTTTTTTCTTTCATCTGGAGGATGGGCTTTCTCAGCTAAGCACACCCTCCTGCCTGTATGGGTAGATGGATTCCAGGAAGCAAATGCTACTTGAATCCTCTGCCCTTACTCAAGATGGCCCTGTCTGGAAATGCTAAGGGGTGGTTTTCAAAGTGATTTTGCAACAAACTAAAGCATGGAGACATGGATGGGTGGATGAGTTTGCTTTGAATATTAAAAAAGAATTAAATAGTGTATTCAGTCTGTGGTGCTCTGAGACCATTTATTTTTGCTGTAAGTCACACAAAGTTGCATGGAAGTTGGTGCTTTCAAGAGATTTCTATGCCTCAACTCTTCATTTACACTAAGGAATCATTTACATAAGCGATACCCTCTGAAACGTGCGGTGGATCACTTTTCAGAGTGTTTGTCAGGTGGCTAAGAGGTGATGTGTTGCCTCCTCACTGCCTGTTTTAACCCCAAAAGCCTGCAGCACTGTGCTACAACTGCATTCATTACATGCGGTTGCAGGTCAGTTGTGGTCTGGTTCCATTCATTTGAAAGCAGCAGGGGGTATAATTCTTGGTGTGGTGAAAAAGTATCATGATTGTAGCAAGTATACAACCATGTCTGGCTGCCTTTGCAGCTTCAGGGGGTGGTAAAAACATGGCAAAAATGCCTGTTTTTATAGCCTAAAGAAAAGGTATTAATATTTTGTAATGTACAATGATACACTAAAATCAGAAACATGATACTTTATTTGGTGGACAGCCATGTTCATGTATTCTTTCTTTTTGGTGACAGACTCCATAAAGACAACAAATAATAGGGTGGGGCATGGGTGTCCCCCATACAGAAAGCACTGGGTATTTCTTGAGGAACCATGTAGTGGCTGCTTTGTAGATAACGTGTTACTTTGCTTACAATAAGCAATGTATAGGTTTTCTTTAACAATATAACTGTAAAGCCAATCAGACATAAAATCACTTTTATATATGCTTTGCTTGTAAATGCTTTCTTGCTTCCTTGTCTAACTATGTAGTGAATCTATGTACTTTGTCTCCTCAATTGTAAGCTATATTGAACTGTATTGTTGCTGTATTGTCTCCCTTTATATTGCTGAGCAATCTGTTGCCGCTATATAAATCCTGTATCCATAAATATTGGGACACAATTCTAACATTTTTGGCTCTCTACACCACCACAATGGATTTGAAATGAAACAAACAAGGTGTGCTTTAACTGCAGACTGTCAGCTTTAATTTGAGGGTAATTACATCCAAATCAGGTGAACGGTGTAGGAATTACAACAGTTTGCATATGTGCCTCCCACTTGTTAAGGGACCAAAAGTAATGGGACAATTGGCTTCTCAGCTGTTCCATGGCCAGGTGTGTATTATTCCCTCACTATCCCAATTACAATGAGCAGATAAAAGGTCCAGAGTTCATTTCAAATGTGCTATTTGCATTTGGAATCTGTTGCTCTCAACTCTCAAGATGAGATCCAAAGAACTGTCACTATCAGTGAAGCAATCCATCATTAGGCTGAAAAAACAAAACAAACCCATCAGAGAGATCACAAAAACATTAGGCAAGTATTAGGAAGTGTTTCGGGCAATATTATCTGCTCATATTCAGCCAAATGCTTCAGAACTCATTGGACGCCACTTCCCAGTGCAGATGGACAATGACCCAAAGCATACTGCAAAAGCAACCAAAGAGTTTTTTAAGGGAAAGAAGTGGAATGTTATGCAATGGCCAAGTCAATCACCTGACCTGAATCAGATTGAGCATGCATTTCACTTGCTGAAGACAAAACTGAAGGGAAAATGCTTCAAGAACAAGCAGGAACTGAAGACAGTTGCAGTAGAGCCCTGACAGAGTATCACCAGGGATGAAACCCAACGTCTGGTGATGTCTATGCCTTCCAGACTTCAGGCTGTAATTGACTGCAAAGAATTTGCAACCAAGTATTAAAAAGTGAAAGTTTGATTTATGATTATTATTCTGTCCCATTACTTTTGGTCCCTTAACAAGTGGGAGGCACATATGCAAACCTTTGTAATTCCTACACCGTTCACCTGATTTGGAGGTAAATACCCTCAAATTAAAGCTGACAGTCTGCAGTTAAAGTACATCTTGTTCATTTCATTTCAAATCCATTGTGGTGGTGTATAGAGCCAAAAATGTTAGAATTGTGTCGATGTCCCAATATTTATTCTGAGTCACTTACACAGAACAAGTGTAGACAGGAGGAATTCTGACCTTTCTCTGGCTTTCACTTACATATTTTACTCAGGGGGTGTAATTATATTTTAGCAGACACAGCCAAGCAACTAGCATTTTTGAAAAGGCAGAATAATACATTTTTTTTCTTGTTTGTAATACATTTTGGGGTTGATTTACTAAATCTAGAGAGTGCACAATCTGGTGCAGCTGTGCATTGTAGCCAATTAGCTTCTAACTTCAGCTTGTACAATTAAAGTGTTACTAAACCCAGGAACCTGCATTCACTATATCTGGTTTCTCACAGTACACAGAACATGGAAATGCAATTATTTTAGTAAATATAAACTGCTAAACACCTTTTGTCAACAGCAGTTAGAGCAGTCTTGTGACTTCTATCAGTGTCCAGCACAGCACTGGTTAAAGCTTGTAGGAGGAGTTTTCTCTAGGAGGATGCAGAACCTCTGACCTCTGTCTGGACAGTGCTGATTGGCCCTGTGCTGATCACATGCTCTCTCCCAAGAAAAAAAACAAACTCTCTAGCAATACACACCAAACTGAGCATGTGCAGAGTGACCACACCATATGTCTTATCGGGAGAATCAGAGAAGTCAAGATCAAAGAACATTTTTACACAATGTAGAGGATTAAGCCCTTAAGTTCCACAGTGTGTATAACAAGCATGCTTTACTGCATACATAGACTGATTTTACAATTGTGGGTTTAGTAACACTTTAAGCTTTGATAAAAAACTGGAAGCTCCACCAGATTTTGCACTGTCCTGTTTTGGAGAATTAACCCCTTAGAGTTGCTGAACAAATAATATTTTTAGGCATAAAACAGGAACAACATGAATAACAAGTAAAAATAAATGTAGTTCATCCACCAGCTATGTGTGTAATGTTAGCCTAAATCCATGTAGGATTTCTCCAGGCTCTGCATACGCAGGGCACTCAGGGAAGCCAGAGGACACCTGTCTGCTGGGAAATCTGAGGACCCTCCAGGACTCTTGTGTGGTCTCTAATACATATTATCCTGACTTCAGGCACTCTCATCTAAATGGCTGCAGGATCGCAGAGAATGAGATCTCTGCTACAAACTATTCTACAACTGCTGAGAAAGAATAATCATTCAAAGAGTAATGAATTATAGTAGTGTTCCCCTATAGACAGCTTGATAGATTGCTTACAAGTCACTGTAATGTCCTGATACACTGATGAAGCAGACAGGACTCTTACTGCTGTGCAGAAACAAATGAGGATGTCAAGCATGATTCATTAGAACATCTTAAGGTGATGCTCTTCTAATCACAGGGTTGGCAAAAAAGCGACCCCAGATTGTTCTGCGGGGCGAAGAGGTCACAAGTGGCCGGGTGCGGCTGTAAATTGTGTGGCCCAGAACAGGTTACACTTCCAATTTTTAATGTGCAATTACTTATACAGCAAATAAACATTGCCCTGTCAAAGATCTCCATCCCTGATACATGATGCCATTGGAAGAAAGCAGTGCACGTCGTTCAGGATCAGAACCACTTTATATTTTAGATACAACATGGGCCACTCAAAAAATTGTGTATGTATGGCCAAGCCTTGTCATAGCATTTTAACAGCCACAGTAATGAAACTTTACAAGTTCTAAACGTCTATGCTGCCTTACAATTCAGTTTGTTCATTACTTTTATTAAAAAAAATATTGTTTTGTTCATGTAATAATATAGGAAGATATATACAATTGGTATAGAAAAGAATCACCCCCCTTTAAAATAATCACATTTTGTTGCTTTGCAGCCTGAAACAAAGACAGACACGGTTTTTGTTTTATCCAGCTGTATTTACTATATTCAGCTTATAACATACAAGAAAAAGATAAACCACCAACATGTCAGAACATTTTTTTTATTCAAAAATAGAATCAACAGAGTTGACAGCTGGAAAAGGGATCACCCCCTAAAATGGCTTGTAAACTCAGTCAGATGTAACTAATCACCTTCTCAATGGCACACAAAGCCATTCAGCTTTCAACTGTGATCATTATGATTAGCTCAGCATGAAAAGAGCTTTCCTGGAGCATTTCAGTCCCTGATAGTGCAACTGAAGCAAGCAATCAACTATGGGTGGCAAGGCACTGTCATAAGATCTCTGGGATAAAGTTATGGACAGGCAGAAGTCAGAAGGTGAATACAAAAAAAATTCAAAGGCTTTATCAATGCTTAGACGCACAGTGCAGTGTATTATCAAGGAAGGTATTTGGTACAACACAGACCCTCCCTGGATCAGCACGTCGCTCCAACCTGGATGAAAGAGGCAGGAGGAAACTGGTCAGACAGGCTACCAAGAGGCCTACAGCAACTCTGAAGCAGTTGTAAGAATTTAAGACAGAGTGGTCATTGTGTGCATAAGGTGACAATATCACAAATTCTCCACAAATGTGGCTTGTATGGGAGGGTGCAAGAAAAAAAGACACTCCTCAAGAAAGGCCACATGCAGTCACGACTGAGCTTTGCCAAAATGCACCTTGAAGATTCTGAGACCACATGGAGGAAGGAGTTATGGTCAGATGAGACTATGAAATTAAATTATTTGAGCTCAACACTTAATGATATATCTGGTGGAAATCCAATACAGCTCACCATCCAATACCACCATTCCTACAGTAAAGCATGGAGGTGGTAATATCCAATTATGTGGGTGTTTCTCAGCAGCAGGGACTGGAGCAGTTGTCAGGATAGAAGGAAAAATAGATGGGGCAAAATACTGTCAAATTCTTGAGATAAATCTGCTGCCTTCTGCCAGAATGTTGTCAATGAGAAGAAGGTTTACCTTCCATCATGACAATGTCCCAAAGCACACAGCAAAAATGACCACACAGTGGTTGAAGGAGAAAGAAAGTGAACATCCTTGCATAGCCTAGTCAGAGCCCAGACTTGAACCCCATTGAAAATCTGTGGAATGACTTGAAGACTGCAGTTCACCATCAAATTTAACTGAACTTGAGCAGCTCTGCAAAGAAGAGTGGGCAAATATTGTCATCTAAGTCTAGATGTGCAAAGTTAGTACAGACATATCCGAACAGACTAAAGGCTGGAATTAAAGCAAAAGGTTGTTCAACGAAATACTGACACAAGGGGTTGATCGGTTTCCAACTTAGTGATTCTGGTTTTGAATTTTATAACTTTTTTCTGACATATTGGTGTTATATCTTTCACTTGGACGTTATAGGTGGAATGAATAAATACAGCTGAATAAAACAAACACTGTGTCTGTCTTCATTTCAGGCTGCAAAGCAACAAGATGTGATTATTTTAAAGGCTGGTGATTATTTTCTATAGTTTGTGTGTGTGTACTCCATTTGCAGGCTCCATACTTATAGCTTCCATACAATCAACCAAGCGATGTGGAGTCCAGATATAATAAGTGTTCACTTTACTTATATATCCAAGTGCAAAATGCTAAATGTACATATCACATTGATTATAAATATATATTTATTTATTACAGGTACTTATATAGCGCCATCAAATTATGCAGCACTTTACATATATATTATACATTCACATCAGTCCCTAACCCTCAAGCGGTGTACAATCTAAGGTCCCTAACTTGCATTCATACATACATATACTAGGGCCACTTTAGACAGGAGCCAATTAACCTACCAGTATGTCTTTGGAGTGTGGGAGGAAACTGGAGTACTTGGAGGAAACCCACGCAGGCACAGGGAGAACATGCAAACTCCATGCAGGTGGTGCCATGGTTGGGATTCGAACCAACGACCCTAGTACTGCCAGGTGGAAGTGCTAACCATTTAGCCACTGTGCTGCCCATTTAAAATATATATGGCATTTCAGAGCTTAAATCCAGAACTGCAAAATATCTAGCAGTGTTCCACATGGTGTTGTATTCCTTCTTCTCTATAAGGTACAAGAGACCAGAAAACCTAAATGGAGATTGAGAGCAGCTGGAAGGAAGCTGTGCAGCCAGTGGAAGAGAACTCATTAGAAACTCTACAGATCTGCGGTCATCCAATTCCTTTCGGCCACAATACAACAGAATCATATATTTTAATAATGCATTTAGCAGTATGGTTACAATTCTGCTTTAAGCCCCAGAGAGACCTATTTCTAAGTAGCTTGGTGTAAGTTTAACAAGACTTAAGGCACATTTAAAATCGATAAAGTATTATTATGTATTATATCATTATTATTATCATAATTATTACTGATATTACTGATATTTACCATCCCCAGCAATAATTGCAGTAGTGAATTTTTTCTTTTATATTTATTCAGGTTTTTTGTCACTTTTGGATCTGAATCCTTTATCTTCTGTTGCAACATCACTGGTAAATTCCAGTACTTTTCCACAGGGGGGCAATATTGTATTGTAAAACGTATGTGCTCTGTTGGATAATCATTTCTTTTAGTGCTTGAATAGAGATGTATGTATGGTCACAGACACAGAGGGATATATATATATATATATATATATATATATATATATATATATATATATATAAACACACACATTAATTTATGTTTTCCCATATGTAGCAATATAATGAAAGCAAACAATGTGGATTTCTGTTTAATTCCATGCTTATTTCTGGGTTGTTCATACCATGAACAGTTCTTCAGGATCTCTGGTCTGCAGCCATGTTCATAACCTCTGACATTAGGTCAAGATCTTTGTGCTACACTTCACCTGTCTGAATAAGCTAATCATGCTTTCCGTGATCCTTATTATCTAATGTACACAAGGGTGAAGTATTGAGTTCACATCCTTTCCATGATAATATACTATCACCCATTATAAACATACAGTATGTGTTCAGAATATATCCACCTCTAATAACCTAAAAGTTAAGGCTAGTCATACAAGCTTACATTTCTCTTGTTCAGGAGAAGAAATCACTTAAATTGGTATTAAACCCAAAAGCAAACATTTATTATATTGCAGCGTACCAATTTTTAGATGTGATGGCTGCTTTAGGTTCCTGTTTTAGGCTTATCTTCTATTTTTGTCTAATAATCCAGCTAACAAGTCTGTTGTTTTTCACAGCACACACTCTACAGCAGAATGTATCAGTTTACATGGATGAGGCATATCATATACCACTGGCAGAGTCTATAAAATGATCAGCTTTTATTTATTTATGTAAAACTTTTATCCCAAAAAGGAAAAAAAAACAGTTTGCTGCAAGTTATTGTAAAGTGTGAGCTGGAGTTTGGCTTCAGTTTGTAAGTGGTTCTAAATCTGTTGGTACATTTAACACTCCCCTCCCCCCAGACTGGCAATGTTGCTGTCTGCTGTGCCTCCTCTATGCTCCTTCATCCAGAGTTGTGTCACAATTAGAGATGAGCGAATTATTCAAAAATTCGATTCGGCTGATTCGCCGAATTCGCAGGATAAATTCGATTCGAGGCGAATATATTCGCTGCGAATTTAAATTATAAAAAGGGTGTTTCTAGGCTTCAGAGAGCCTTTATATTAGTGCAGAACACTGTACCTTTAATTTAAATGCTCTTGGAGTCTGCTGGGGAAGAGAACTAATACTGTCAGTCAGTATGACATGCAGATGAGTGCCGTCGATCTTAGAATCACCGCACACTCATTTGGGCAGTCACGGGGCCAAAACCAGAGTGTGGAGCCACAGTGTGGCGGTGGAGGCAGCAGCAATGGGAGGCCATACAGCAATCTATGACAAAATGGAACCCACCAGCAGTGTGAGGAGACCTGAAAGTGGCACATGGCAGAGTGTGGCGATGGAGACAGCAGCAATGGGAGGCCGTACAGGGACCCATGACACACTCTGGACCTGGCAGCAGCATGAGGAGGCGGTACAGGGGCCCATGACAGATTACGGGCCTGGCAGCAGCAGTGGGCGGGCGGTGGATGCAGCAGTACTCGGAAGCCAAACACAGGCCTCGGTTAAAAAGCGGAAGCCGTCAGCAGCGTGAGCAGACGACAGAGGCACATGGCGCAGGGTGGCGGTGGAGGCAGCAGTATTCGGAAGCCATACACAGGCCTAGGTTAAAAAGCGGAAGCCGTCAGCAGCGTGAGCAGACGACAGAGACACATGGCGCAGGGTGGCGGTGGATGCAGCAGTATTCGGAAGCCAAACACAGGCCTCGGTTAAAAAGCGGAAGCCGTCAGCAGCGTGAGCAGACGACAGAGGCACATGGCGCAGGGTGGCGGTGGAGGCAGCAGCAATGGAAGGCCATACAGCACCCTATCACAAAATGGAACCCACCAACAGTGTAAGGAGACCTGAAAGTGGCACATGGCGCAGGGTGGCGGTGGAGGCAGCAGTATTCGGAAGACATACACAGGACTAGTTTAAAAAGCGGAAGCCGTCAGCAGCGTGAGCAGACGACAGAGGCACATGGCGCAGGGTGGCGGTGGAGGCAGCAGTATTCGGAAGCCATACACAGGCCTAGGTTAAAAAGCGGAAGCCGTCAGCAGCGTGAGCAGACGACAGAGACACATGGCGCAGGGTGGCGGTGGAGGCAGCAGTATTCGGAAGCCATACACAGGCCTCGGTTAAAAAGCGGAAGCCGTCAGCAGCGTGAGCAGACGACAGAGGCACATGGCGCAGGGTGGCGGTGGAGGCAGCAGCAATGGAAGGCCATACAGCACCCTATCACAAAATGGAACCCACCAACAGTGTAAGGAGACCTGAAAGTGGCACATGGCAGAGTCTGGCGATGAAGTCAGCAGCAATGGGAGGCCGTACAGGGACCCATGACACACTCTGGACCTGGCAGCAGCAAGAGGAGGCGGTACAGGGGCCCATGGCAGAGTGGCGAAGCGTAAGCAGCTTAAATTGAAGGCCATACAGAGGCCTATGTTAAAAATAATAACATGTTTGGGGCATGATTCATGGCGGATTTAGTCAGTTGTGTCAGGAACTGGTGGTTTGAAATCCAGACTAATCCACGCCTGATTCATTTTCACAAACGTGAGTCTCTCCACACTTTGGGTGGACAGTCGTGTCCTCCGCGGAGTTACAATACCTCCTGCCGCACTAAACACGCGCTCCGATGCCACGCTACTGGCCGGGCATGACAGCCTTTCAAGGGCAAATTCAGCTAGTTGGGGCCAAAGGTCAAGTTTCGTTGCCCAGTAGTCAAGGGGATTGTCTACCTCGGTTGGCAGGGTGCTGTCCAAGTAGGCCCGAGCCTGTTGTTTGAGGTCCTGCTCCAGGTCCACCTGATGCTGCTGCTGCTGCGGCTGGTTAGTAGTTTCCTCACTGCGCTGGTGAAGAAAGCTACTCATCATCGACTGCAGACTGAGGTAGCCGCTGCTGGTGGAGCTGCCACTGCTCCTACCACCCCACCCCTCCCCTGCTGCCATGGCAGCGGAACGCGAGCGCACAGGGCCCACAGTGTCTGAGGATGGACGTTGGCGCAGAAAGGCAGAGACCAACTGACTACATAGGTGGTTTTTATAGTACTTTATTTTGGCCTCCCTCTCAGCAGGTGTGAAAAAGGCCACCATTTTTGAACGGTAGCGAGGGTCCAACAAGGTGGACAGCCAAAAGTCATCCCTCTGTCTGATGGTTATTATTCGGCTGTCGCTACGCAAGCAACCGAGCATGCTATGGGCCATTTGTGCCAAGGAATGCGAGGGACTCCCTGCCTCCATCTCCACAGCATACTGCCACGGTGCGTCTGGGTCCTCTGTCTCCTCCTCCTCCTCTACCAGATGCTCCTGCTCCTCCACTCCTGTCCGCTGAGTGGAAAAACCACCCATTTCACTCAATAATTCCTGAGCACCAATGTCCTCCTCTACCTCCTCCTCTTCTTCCTGTCCTGCCCCCACAGGGGTCATGTGGCGTTGAGATCTGTGCGCCACGTCTACCGCACCCTGACCAGCCATTGTTAACAGCATTTGTTCCAGGACGTGCAACAGAGGAATGACGTCGTTCATCCCATAGTCCTGCCGACTCACGAATAGCGTGGCCTCCTCAAAGGGCCTGAGCAAGCGGCAGGTGTCACGCATGAGCTGCCAATGGCTGACATCTAAGTTACACAGGGGAGTACCTTTATCCGCTTGTAACATCAGGAAATCGGTGACGGCCTTTCGCTGTTCGTAAAGGCGGTCTAACATATGTAGGGTTGAATTCCACCTTGTTGCAACGTCGCAGATCAGGCGATGCTGTGGAATTCCGTTCTGCCGCTGCAGCTCAAGGAGGGTGTGCTTTGCGGTGTAGGAATGGCTGAAATGCATGCAAAGTTTACGTGACATTTTAAGGATGTCTTGCAGTGGGATGGTGGATTTTAGGAACCGCTTGACAACCAGATTGAACACGTGAGCCATGCATGGCGCATGGCACAACCTTCCTTGACGCAGAGCAGACACCATGTTCTTTCCGTTGTCGGTCAACATGGTTCCGATTTTCAGTTTGCACGGAGACAGCCATCTATCGATTTCTCTGTTCATTACACTCAGAAGTTCCTCCCCTGTGTGACTACGTTCGCCAAGGCATACCAGGTGCAGCACAGCGTGACACCGTTGCGCCCTGCACATGTGATATGCCGGTCGGGTAATGGGACTTGGCACGGGGGTGGCGGCTGAGGACACGGCGGAAGAAGAGGTGGTAGAGGCGGACATCTTTGCTGGACCAAGGACGTGCAAACGTGGAGGCAAAAGCGGCGTGACCTGTCCAAGTTGCTGGTGCGGCTGTGCCGGCACCACGTTCACCCAGTGGGCTGTAAATGACATGTACTGTCCCTGACCGTAGTTACAGCTCCACACGTCGGCGCTGCCGTGCACTTTGGCAGAGACCGACATGCTCAAAGACTGGCCCACCATCTCTTCTACATGTGAATGCAGGGCTGGCACTGCCTTTTTGGCGAAGAAATGCCGGCTTGGCACTCTCCACCGCAGCTCGGCACAAGCCATCATTTCTCGGAAAGGTGCTGAGTCCACCACTATGAAAGGGAGGGACTGCAGCACCAGCAACTTGGACAGGAGGACGTTCAGCTTCTGCACCGTCGGGTGCGTGCTCGCAAACTGTTGTCTCTTGGAAACGGATTCCAAGAAAGACTGCTGACGGAATCCGTGAAGAGGAGTAGCAGGAGAAGGAGCATCTGAACGAGCGGAAGATGCCAACGAGCGACAACTCCCCTCAGCAGAGGTGTTGGAGCCTTGACTGGCTGATAGAGGGCGATTGACGTCAGGTGACGGAGCAAGTAACGGAGCGGGTGATGGAGCGGGGGCTGAGGCAGGCAGAACCGCCGTATCTTTATCACGGTTTTCCCAGGCCACCGAATGGCGACGCTGCATATGCTGACGCAACGCTGTAGTCCCAACATGGGCCCCCTGGCCACGCTTGACTTTCTGGCCTCATAGTCGACATACGGCTACGTTTACTTCCTCGGGCGGCTTGACGAAAAATTGCCACACCGCCGAGTAGGAAACTTTGCCCCCGCTACTCCTCACTGGCTGACTGCTACTTCCTCCGTGCACACCGGCACCACTACTGGCCGTGGTGGTAGGCTGCAGTGGAGCTGGTGCTCTACTCCGTGGCAGTTTGCCTCCACTGACACTGCTGCGACCCTGCTGCCTCCTGGGCAACCCACCGACTGTTTTGCTCGCTGGCAAGCTGGCACCCTCTTCTCCTGATGATGCGGAAGCAATAGCCTGATGACGACGAGGCTGCCAAGTGCGATCAGCCTCATCATCATCAATTAGGGTCTCCGCGTCACTACTAGCCCCCTCGGCTGCGTGTGGGTCAGGAGACAGACCTGTCTCTAGACCGGCTACCGAGCCACTCTCCTCGCCAGTACTTCTTCGCCTGGCTGCTGAAGAGGCGGATGTCTCCCCCCGTTCCTGACCGCCCTCTGTTAGCTCTTCCTCACTGTACAGTGGGGCTGAGCCCACAGCATGCGATACTTCGCTTGGTGAGGGAACACCAAAGGACAGGGGCAGGTAGAGGACACGTGATTTCAGTGGGCTTGCTCCCGGGCCATGCCAACTAACGGTTGTGTCTGACGTACCCACCGACCGTTGGCTGTAGGTGTCAGAGGTGACCTGGGAAGAGGAAGACGACCGAGTCAACCAATTGATGATGGCAGGGTTGTTGGTGGAGACACGACCGCTGGATGACACCGGGAGCACTGGCCTCTGGCTGCGACTAGTGCTGCCTCGACTGCTTGCTCCTGAAACATTGCCTCCTCTGCCACTCCTCTGCGTGTTGTCTGACATACTCTTTAATTCAATAAGCACCCCAAACATAAAACAGGATTTAACTCTTTGAACGTACAATAGTGGTTGTGAAGCAGAAAGTAACGATTCTGTGTCCCTGAGTAACAATTCTGTGTCCCTGAGTAACGATTCTGTGTCCCTGAGTAATGATTCTGTGTCCCTCAGTAACGATTCTGTGTCCCTGAGTAACAATTCTGTGTCCCTGAGTAACAATTCTGTGTCCCTGAGTAACGATTCTGTGTCCCTGAGTAACGATTCTGTGTCCCTCAGTAACAATTCTGTGTCCCTGAGTAACGATTCTGTGTCCCTGAGTAACGATTCTGTGTCCCTGAGTAACGATTCTGTGTCCCTGAGTAACAATTCTGTGTCCCTGAGTAACAATTCTGTGTCTGTCCCTGAGTAACGATTCTGTGTCCCTGAGTAACGATTCTGTGTCCCTGAGTAACGATTCTGTGTCCCTGAGTAACGATTCTGTGTCCCTGAGTAACGATTCTGTGTCCCTCAGTAACAATTCTGTGTCCCTGAGTAACAATTCTGTGTCCCTGAGTAACGATTCTGTGTCCCTGAGTAACGATTCTGTGTCCCTGAGTAACAATTCTGTGTCTGTCCCTGAGTAACGATTCTGTGTCCCTGAGTAACAATTCTGTGTCCCTGAGTAACAATTCTGTGTCCCTGAGTAACGATTCTGTGTCCCTGAGTAACGATTCTGTGGCCCTAAAGTCTCTGTGGCCCTAACTCTGTCCCTAATACAGACAGGTCTGTCTCTCTTGAATGACCGGAGGCTAATGGAGAATCTAAGATGGCCGCGATTTATAGCTCCACCATTACACAGTGCTGGCTGGCTGGCTGCTGATTGGCTAATGCGATCACATGTCATGAATGAATGCATTATGGGTCAGCGCGCCTTGTCTGCGCGCCTTCCCAGAGATCCCCGCTCCGTCGCCACACATGTCGCCGCCATTTTTGGGAAAATTCGATTCGTGCATCCGAAGTTTGCTAATTTTCGGATTCGGCGCGAATCGAATTTTTCCTAATCTTCGAAACGAATTCCACTTCGCCATGTTCGATTCGCTCATCTCTAGTCACAATAATACAGGAGGTGTTACTGGCCAGATCACCAGGTGGAAACAGAGGGGGAAAAGCCAAATAAAAGAAAACTAGTGCAACCACCACATAAAAAGTTTTGTAAGCTGCAATATAATACAATATTTTTGGTTTGGGGTTTAAGATTTACATTTAACTCTCCCATCTGCGCCAAACAATGTAAATGCTGGAGGCTGAATTAACACATAAACGCAGACCTGCCTGAAGAAGCTCAGTGTTGCCATCTATGGTAGAAGGTAGTATGGCGTGAGATTCAGCACATCACATGGCTCCCTTTTTTGTTTTGAATAAACTTTATGTGAAGTGTACAAAATAAACACTTCACTCACTGCAATGTAGGGAAGTCCAATGCGCTGCAATGCCTTAGGCTCCATTCACACTAGGGCATTTTTCAGTTCAACGCCTTATGTTCAGAAACACTCAACAAGCAAAATCCAATTAATTTGTATGGTCCTAGTTCATGTATGAGCGTTTTGTCACCTATAGCAAAATGCCTGTCACTCAAAAAAGTACTTGCGCTACTTTTCAGGCAGATCTGGGTGGTTTGTCCCCATAGACTTGAATGGAAAATGCCTGAAGTGTCTTTTCAGGCGTTTTCAGCTATTTCTGTTGGCCACAGCAAAAATGCCTAAATGAAAAATGCCTGAAAAAACACCTATAAGATTTGCAAATCAGCTCAAAAAAATGCTCAAAGACGCCAAAAAAACCACTTGGAAAATGTTCAGCTCAGTGTGAATGGAGCCTTGTATTACAGTGTGCTGCAGTAAAATGCAGCATGTCTGTATTTTACTGCAGCACTAGGCTGTGTTGCATGGTGAATGGGATACATACTATTGGAGACAATTGTTTCCTGGGTTTTACACGCAAGTAAAACATCTCTCACTGCAAATAGTGTGAATTAACCAGAAATCTCCCCTGCCAGCCATCAGACAGACGCAGCACCCACAGCTGTCTGAATACCCAAACAGTGACTGCATCTGATAGGATATTCAGCCAGCAATTTTTTATCTGGCTCCTTGATTTTTCAATCAACTTTTGTACAGCCAAGTGGTGCCAGAGCCAGGACCACCCATCGAATTTTGGCCGATTCAGCATGATTGTTTAAAAGTGCTTTTACTACTTGATCAGAATATGGTATGTAAACACTTTAGTGTGCATTATCTAGGCACAGGTTCAACATAAGGAATAACCTTTAAAATTCACAATTACTGTACCTGAGTCAGTTTCAACATTATTTGAAAAAAAACAAAACAAAACAAAAAACCTTACCACTATCCACATACACTCACCGGCCACTTTATTAGGTACACATTTCTAGTACCAGGTTGGACATCCCTTTTGCCTTCATTCTTTGTGGCATACAACTGCTGCTTACTGGATATTTTCTCTTTTTCTGAACATTCTCTGTAAACCTTAGAGATGGTTGCCAAAAGTATTGGGACACCCCTCAATTGATTGGATTCAGGTGTTCCAGTCACCTTCATGGCCACAGGCATATAAAATCAAGCACCTAGGCATGCAGACTGCTTCTACAAACCTTTTTGAAAGAATGGGTCGCTCTCCGGAGGTCAGCGAATTAAAGCGTGGTACTGTGATAGGTTGCCACCTGTGCAATAAGTCCATCTGTGAAATTTCCTTGCTATTAAATATTCCACGGTCAATTGTTAATGGTATTATAACAAAGTGGAAGCAAAAGGTAACAACAGCAACTCAGCCACAAAGTGGAAGGCCACGTAAAATGACAGAGCGGGGTCAACGTATGCTAAAGCGCACAGTGCACAGAAGTCACCAACTATCTGCAGAGTCAATAGCTAAAGACCTCCAGGTTTCATGTGGCCTTCAGCTTACCACAACAGTGTGTAGAGAGCTTCATGGAATGGGTTTCCATGGCTGAGCAGATGCATCCAAGCCTTACATCACCAAGTGCAATGCAAAGGGTTGGATGCAGTGGTGTAAAGCACGCCGTCACTGGACTCTAGAGCAGTAGAGACGTGTTCTCTAGAGTGATGAATCACGCTTCTCTGTCTGGCAATCTGATGGATGTGTCTGATTTTGTGGTTGCCAGGAGAATGGTACTTGCCTGACAGCATTGTGCCAAGTGTAAAGTTTGGTGGAGGGGGGATTATGGTGTGGGGTTGTTTTTCAGGGGTTGGGCTTAGCCCCTTAGTTCCAGTGAAGGGAACTCTTAAGGCAACTTTGTGGGAACAGTTTGGGAATTGCCCCTTCCTGTTCTAACATGACTGAGCACCAGTTCACAAAGCAAGGTCCATAAAGACATGGATGAGCGAGTTTGGGGTGGAGGAACTTGAATGACCTGCACAGAGTCCTGACCTCAGCCTGACAAAACATCTTTGGAATGAATTAGAGTGGAGCCTGCAAGCCAAGTCTTCTCATCCAACATTCTTTCCTGACCTCACAAATGTGCTGCTGGAAAAATGGTCAAACATTCCCATAGACACACTCCTAGACCTTGTGGACAGCCTTCCTAGAAGAGTTGAAGCTGTTTTAGCTGCAAAGGGTGGGCCAACTCAATATTGAACCCTACGGACTAAGACTTGGATGCCATTAAAGTTCATGTGCGTGTAAAGACAGGCGTCTAATACTTTTGGCAAAATAGTGTATATTTGTATATATAAAACATTCTGATTGCTATTGTGTTATTTGGACATTTACACACAGTTTACTGAGGAATAAATACACATAAAAAGTACTCCTTACTTATGCACACTGAGACCCACATGTACTACAGGTCCATATGTTCTCCCCAGACATACCAAAACCAATGTACGGTATATTGTCCCCTGTGTGTACACACACATAACTGACACAAAGTTTCTTCTATGCACAGACAACTAGGCAAGCAAAAGGCCACATTCAGCCCTTTGTACCTCAAGATGATGTTAGGCTCGACTTTCTATTATTAGGAAGTAATTTGCATCACATGTCCTTCTCTTTGCTCCGATTAGTTTGACTCTAAAAGGAGTTGGTGACTTGTGGCCTTTCTATGCCAATGATGACTTCACAGTTGACAAAACGTATGTGGAGCAGAGCTGGAAATCGCAACGTCACCATGCATGCCTGGCCGCCATTGGAATTCTGGGGATTGTAGTTTTATGCCGGTGTTTCTCTTATGAGTCTTGTGTTTTTAATACATTTACTTTAAGGTTTTACACTTGTTGTTCCTTCCTTATGTTTCTTTGAGCGTTAACTGGTTCCCACATGATTTCCCAACGAGTGTGTGCATCCGAGCAGATTAGTTTGGGACAAGCTGATACAAGCTGCCTGTGCCAGCTGTCACTTATGATGGCCATACATGAATACATATTTGCTTTGAAAACTTTTGTTTTAAGAACACTCATTTGATTTTTTAATCATTAGTGGGGTCAAATTGACTTTCGTTTTCTACCACAGTGAAAGGAAAATTTGAATGAGCAGAATAGAAAACCTTTCTTGATTGAACAAATTTTCAGACAGTGTATGTGGTTTTCTTTCAGAAATTACACTTATTTTAAAATTGAATGTTAAAGGCAAACGATATAGTGTAAAGGGGCAGGGCCTCTGATACCATAGTGGGAAAGGGACATCCAGGGGCGGTGGGCAGGGTTATACACCCTTGCGTGTATGCTGTCATGCTTTTGTCAGGAAAACCATTTACAGACAGCTTTATGTTCCTGCGACTGCAGTTACTAATATGACGTATTTATGGTTCATGGGTCTATAACCAACCTGCCTGGCAGAAAAACTGACTCCAGGCTGGGCAGAAAGATGATCTGAATTGTGGAAATCAGAGTATAGCAATATCAAGTTGCACTATTTGTCCTTGTCCGAGAGTGGCCTCCACAGTAGAAGACCAATTCTGAAAGACAGACACAAAACCCCAGACTGGTGTTTGCTAAAATGCATGTTCACAAGCCATAGGCCTTCCGAGGTTGCTTTCCTGCCTCTGGCATTAACTGCCCTCAAACAAGACATCTCCTGACCTCCATCACCAAATCACATGGAAGCAAAATTACAAAATCCCCTTACAAAGTGAACAGTCTATTTGCTATTAGTAAATCAGCATCTTTACTCATCATTGAGGTTGATTTAAGAAAGGAAAAGAGAATTTTCACACAATAAATAGGGCAAATAATCACTTCAATTATCCAATCATGTAAAAATGGGATTCCTGATTACTTATTTCATCTGCACATGCTTGGAAATTAAAGTGAATATTCACACATTTATTTCAGAGGGCTCTGATACTGTATATTATCACTGAAGTCTATGAAAATAGTTAAGAATCCTAAGATATTGAATCTGATTTACTAAAGGATAATCATTTTGATTTTCACGATTGGATAAATGAAGTACACATTCACACAATATATTGAGTGTACATGCTCAAATCCTTTAGTAAATCAACCTCATGTCAGAATTGTGAGTTTTCCTTTTTTTCCTTGGCCACAATACACTTCCATATACAGGTGAAACTCGAAAAATTAGAATATCGTGCAAAAGTTCATTTATTTCAGTAATGCAACTTAAAAGGTGAAACTAATACAGTATATGAGATAGACTCATTACATGCAAAGCAAGATAGTTCAAGCCGTGATTTGTCATATTTGTGATGATTATGGCTTACAGCTCATGAAAACCCTAAATCCACAATCTCAGAAAATTAGAATATTGTAAAAAGATGCAATATTCTAGGCTCAAAGTGTCCCACTCTAATCAGCTAATTAAGGAATCACAATGATGAGAAAGACTGCTGACCTGACAGTTGTGCAGAAAACCATCATTGACACCCTCCATAAGGAGGGAAAGCCTCAAAAGGTAATTGCAAAAGAAGTTGGATGTTCCCAAAGTGCTGTATCAAAGCACACTAATAGAAAGTTATGTGGAAGGGAAAACTGTGGAAGAAAAAGGTGCACAAGCAGCAGGGATGACCGCAGCTTGGAGAGGATTGTCAGGAAAAGGCCATTCGAAAGTGTTGGGGACTTTCACAAGGAGTGGACTGAGGCTGGAGTCAGTGCATCAAGCGCCACTACACACAGACGGATCCTGGACATGGGCTTCAAATGTCGTATTCTTCTTGTCAAACTGCTCCTGAACAACAAACAACTTCAGAAGCGTCTTACCTGGGCTAAAGAAAAACAGATCTGGTCTGTTGCTCAGTGGTCCAAAGTCCTCTTTTCTGATGAGAGCAACTTTTGCATCTCATTTGGAAACCAAGGACCCAGAGTATGGAGGAAGAATGGAGAGGCACACACTGCAAGATGCTTGAAGTCCAGTGTGAAGTTTCCAAAGTCTGTGTTGATTTGGGCAGCCATGTCATCTGCTGGTGTTGGTCCACTGTGCTTCATTAAGTCCAGGGTCAACACAGCCGTCTACCAGGAGATTTTGGAGCACTTCATGGTTCCTTCTGCAGACAAGCTTTATGGGGATGCTCACTTCATTTTCCAGCAGGAAAAGCACCTGCCCGCACTGCCAAAAGCACCAAAACCTGGTTCAATGACCGTGGGATTACTATGCTTGATTGGCCAGCAAACTCGCCTGACCTGAACTCCATAGAGAATCTATGGGGCATTGCCAAGAGAAAGATGACAGACATGAGACCGAACAATGCAGAAGAGCTGAAGGCCGCTATTGAAGCATGCTGGTCTTCCATAACACCTCAGTAGTGCCACAGGCTGATAGCTTCCATGCCACACCGCATTGAGGCAGTAATTGCTGCAAAAAGGGGCCCAAACCAAGTACTGAGTACATATGCATGCTTATACTTTTCAGAGGTCCGATATTGTTTTATGTACAATACTTGTTTTATTGATGCATGTAATATTCTAATTTTCTGAGATTGTGGATTTGGGGTTTTCATGAGCTGTAAGCCATAATCATCACAATTATGACAAATCACGGCTTGAACTATGTTGCTTTGCATGTAATGAGTCTATCTCATATATTAGTTTCACCTTTTAAGTTGCATTACTGAAATAAATAAACTTTTGCACGATATTCTAATTTTTCGAGTTTCACCCATATTCTTTATTGTTTAGGAAAAGAAATTACAATCAGATCAGTTGGTTTTGGGAACACAACAATTTGGGACCAAGTTATATTTGCACCAGCTGTGTTTTTTTCTGATTTTCGTACACATCATTTGCAAAAATTCGAATTTAACTAATTGTCGTCAAATGTATAGCACACTTAATTAGAATGTAGTATGCTAAAAAAGGCAAAAACACATTCACAAGAAGTATATACAGTATGTAAGGTTCATAAAATAACATTACTGAAATAAATGAACAGTTGCATTACTGAAATAAATGAACTTTTGCACGATATTCAAATTTTTCGAGTTTCACCTGTACATATAATTAGGTAATTGGTATCAGTATTTAAGTCCATGCTATTTTATTTTGTTTTTTTATTTACTAGGATGTTAACTCATAAAGCAAAAGCAAAGTGTCTGCTCTTTGGACTTTAAAATAATGAATGGTGGAAGCCATTTGATTGTGTCAGTTTCAGTTTATCTAACAGTAAATTGTAAAACTGGGGAAAAAATACCATGCTAGATTAAACTCTGTGGATTCCCCTGGGCAGTCAAAACCTTGGGGTCCTCTTAGCAGGTTTCCTGGACATTTCTCCTGCGCGGCGCACACTCTATTGGGATAACATTGAACGAAGTATTGCGCAGATCGGCTGCTAGATGGAGATGACCATCACTACTGTACATTATATGTATGTAGTTTGCACCAAATTTCTAGACCAATTGACAGCTGAAAGAAGATAAGTTTTTAAGAGACAAACTAATGTAAACTTGATTTCTATGGTTTATGTACTCTACGTTGATATCAGGTACATTATATGAATACAGTATTTTCTCTAAAGAGACTTTAATGTAAAGTTTTTGTTTCTTTGAGTTGATCCGTTGCTGTGGAGCCCATAGATCAATGCCTAGCTTGCCTATTTGGTAATCCAGCACTAAAAAAGTAAAGGAGTAGCAATGTTTTTGGCCGCAACTGTGTAAGTCTTCAGTGGATAATTTCTCTCAGCAACATACACCAAAAACCTAAATCAGTTCTACTACTCGTGACAACAAGAGCAATTATACACAATGCAAGTTTAATTAGTATTTATGAATCACAATAAGATCATTATTCAAAAGTAGCAATAGGTATACTGGTATATGCCATACTGTACATAAATCTAAGAACTTGTCTATACTAAGTTATAAGTAAATTTTTATATGATGATGATGATGATAACTAAATATGTACAGTGCTCAGTATAAATGAGTACACCTCTTTTTAAAAGTATGCTTTTAATCAATATCTCAATGAACACAAGAACAATTTCCAAATTTTTGACAAACCTGAGTTTTATAGAACATTTGTTTAGCTTGTTACATGAAAGTAAAGTTAATAATATAACTTCAGTTTTACTCAAATTAGTTGATGCAAAAATGAATACACCCCACAACAAAAACTACTATATCTAGTATTTTGTATGACCTCAATGATTTGTAAGGACAGCACCAAGTCTTCTAGGCATGGAATTAACAAGTTGGCAACATATTGCAACATCTATCTTTTTATGTTCTTTAAGAACAACCTCTTTTCGAGCCTAGATGTAGAGTGATGCTCAACTTGTCTCTTCAGAATTCCCCATAGGTGTTTGATTGGGTTCAGATCAGGAGACATACTTGGCCACTGAATCACTTTCACCCTATTTTTCTTCATAAATACATCAGTGGACTTAGATTTGTGTTTTGGATCATTGTCATGGTGGAAAAGTACATTACGACCAAGGGCATGGAGCGATGGTAGCATCTTCTCTTTCAAAATAGTGCAGTACATCTGTGAATTCATGATACTATCAATGAAATGCAGCTCCCCAGCACCAGCAGCACTCATGCAGCCCCACAGGAGGACACTGCCACCACCATGTTTCACTGTAGGCACCACACATTTTTGTTTGTACTCCTCACCTTTGCGACGCTATCAGTTCCAAAAACATTTATCTTGGTTTCATCACTCCAGAGTACAAAGTCCCAGTAGTCTTCTTTTTCAGCATGGGCCCTGGCAAATTCTAGGCGGGCTTTTTTTTGCATGAGCTTTAGGAGAGGTTTCCTTTGTGGACGACACCCAAGCATGCCATTCCTCTGCAGTGTACACCATATTGTGTCACAGGAAACAATCACCCCAGTTTGGCTTTCTACTTCTTTAGCTAACTGAAGTGAACTTGCATGGCGATTTTCTTCAACTCTTCTCATCAGAAGATGCTCCTGTCGAGGTGTTAACTGTCGTGGATGGCCTGGACTTCTCTGTGATATGGCTGCAGTTCCATCTTTGTTAAATTTTGCTCTAGTATTCTGACTAATAAGTAAAGCTTTGCTGATCTTGTAGCCTTCACCTTTCTTGTGTAAAAAAATGTTCTTTCTCAGGCCTTTCTCATCCATGTGGTGCCATTGCTAGCAGCATGAATTGTTAAGGGGTTTTCTTTGGTAAGTAACACCCTTTTATAATCAACTGTCTGCTGAACATTTGTTTAATGATTAGACTCACCTGCAGTTGAATTCTTATTAATTATGATTTTGTTGTCTAAAATTTAGCTCTGCTCCTAATACTTTCATTGGGGTGTATTCATTCTTGCAACATGGTCTTGAATTAATTTGTTAGGAAAAAATCCTTTTTTGAGTGTGCAAATAAAAAACATCTTGTTTGCAATCAATGGCCCGCATTTGTGAGAGTATTTTGTAGTACAGTGTCCTATAGAAAATGTTAATTCTGAAAGGAAAGTAAAGGTTTTCTGACAAATCTGTTGGAGTGTACTCATTTGTGCTGAGCTTTGTATATGGATTCTGATATCTGTTATTGCTGCTCATGAAACTAATATCTCTTAACCTTGGCAGAAAGAAATGACTTAACCATTGTGACAGTCAATAGAATAAAAATTTTGGGAGTATGGATATAGAAATGTAATGTTTTTATGAGTGTCAGGGATCCTGTCACCGAGCAGCCTTGCGACGGATCCCCTCGAGCTGTGGCAATGCGAGTGCGCAGGCGTGGGAGCGTGCGGCCGCGCATGCGCAGTAGCGTGGAAAACGTCACATCAGGCGGGCTGTTTAATAGTAAAATCAATGCCTTCTGATCTACACCGTTCCTGCACATATTCCTGATCCTGATACCTGTATTCTGATTTACCTGACTAAGAAAGAACTCCGCCTGCACCGACCCTGGCTATCCCTGACCATTCGTTTGCCTGCTCCTTTTGTTTTTATCTGCCTGCTTGATACTGACCCGACTTGTCTGACTCTGCTGCATTAACCTACCTGCACCTGGCTTGCATCCTGTTGGCTATCATACTTACCTGCCGCTGCACCCACGATTCTGCATCTGGCCTGTATCTGAGTCACTGCCATACCTGCCTGCTACTGCATCCACGCAGCGGTGCCCGGTCCCAATCCGCATCCTGACTGCCGCCATACCTGCTTGCTGCTGCACCTACGTTCCTGCACCCGCACCTGGCCTGTGTCCGGATCTCCTGGGTCCCCAGCTACCTGCTGTCAGCTTCAGATTCCTACGGCACTCCTGCCACTCTTGGCTCTGCGCCCTCTGTTCCCACTATCAGGGGCTCCGAGCGGGAATTGTAAGAGGACGCCCTCTCTCCACGTCAGGCTCCCCCATCAGGTACGTGACAATGACTTTTGTTTGTAGCATGTGTTAAAACATTACTTAGTTTTGATGATTTAAAGTACAACTAAAGGCAAAACCTTTTTTTTTCTTTAGTTTTGGACAGAGTGCAGAGGGATTAGAGTACCTGTCAGTTTTTATCGTTGCCTGTGCCCCCATTAGGGAGATTCACCCTCTCTATTTGTCCTGTTTACCATTATCATTGAAAGTGAAAGTAAAAGAAAATCCCAACTTTTGGGTTGTTCCCTGAAAAGTAATAGGGGGAAACTAGTTCTAGTGACCTGGGAGTCCCCAAGGAATTTCTTGAATTTGCAGGGATTTCCTCTCACTTCCTGTTTGGCTATGGGACAGGAAGTGAAGGGAAATCTCTGCAATGGGACACAGATGACAAAAAAAAAAAATCTGACAAAGGTTTTAACCCTCCCTTACTCTATTCAAAATGAAAAAAAAACAACATTTTCCTATAGTTCTACTTTAATACAACTTGTACTCAGATTGTGATATTGCATTAGTGCTCACTGTATTTGATATATTTATATTTTCATTTCTTTCCCTTTTATCTAACTTCTTGAAAAGAAGACTGTAATTGAAAGAGCCCTGTCAACACAAAAGCGTAGTAGTAAAGCATACATTTTTAGGAATCTTCATTTCATGAGACAAAATCCTTGATGTATAGAGGGTGTTAAAACTATTGACAATATCACAAAGTAGTTAAGTAAGTGTAACAGGGGTATGCAAACTTCGGCCCTGCAGCTGCTGCAGAACCAGAGGTCCCAAGAGGCATTGCAAGACTGACAACCACAAGCAGGACTCCCAGAGGAAAAAGCGTGACGGGACTGTAGTTTTGCAACAGCTGGAGGGCTGAAGTTTGCCCACCCCTGGTGTGGCACAGTAGCAGGTGACAAGGAAAAACACAATGATTAATGTGACAAAATGTTTCTTTCTCCTTCTTTTGGCATAATGTGTCATGCACAGATTAACTGGCTTCTGTACCACAAGAATTCAGTGCCCAGATCATAACAGCAGTTAAAAGATTATCCAAATACCTTCTTTTTTTTTTTTTTAACAGACTTCTGCCTTGAGGATACCTTACCTATCTTAGATGTCTACTTTGAAGAAGCAGCTTTTCTAAGACTGATTTCTCAATTTGGGGGGGGCGGGAGTCAGCCTTCAGTGTGATCACCGGAGCTAACCTCCCTGTTCTAATGAGGAAAGCAGCAGTGTCTGCATCCCTTTAGAAAGGGTGAGCCTTAGACCTTGTATACACCAGAACGTATTACCACAACATTGCAGTGCAATAGAAAATGAATTGCTCCTGTACATCCATACTGTGCCGCAATGCTAAAAAATTTAACTTACCTACCATTTTTTCATGCACATTGATTGCCAAATCCATTTTGGATGGGCTGCCTAATGCAACATGGCACAATGCACACTTCAAAAACTATTTCACCAGAATAACAGTTCTGTTGTGGGGGATGACTAAAATATCAGTGCAGGGTTTCAGGAAAGGAATAAACCAATCAAATGAAATTTGATGTACAGAATGCTTCCACATTGCCATATTGCAGGGAAACGTAATGTTTAATTTTTGACAGTTTTTAGAAAGTTTCACATTTTATAGCAGCTGGATATCAAAATGCAAATGTAGTTTTTAATAAAAATAAATTAGAAAGTGACTTATGTGGCAATTAAATGTTTTATATTTTTTTTTGGTGGAAGTGATATTATTTTCCTTTAATTTCAGCACAAGAGGATTTAAATATAGAAATAATAAATAAAATACAAAAGTTGTTTGGAGCCACTATGTTAATGAAATTTATACTTCTATTTAAAAAAAAAGAAAAAAAAAACTTTAGAAATTTAGAACTGTAATTCTCCAGAGTGACAAGTAACATGCAAGTGTCAAGTCAGAAGCAAGCAAATGAACTACCAGAAATAATTTATGCCCATCACATCTTACACACGGATGGCACCATGCTGAGTGCATAAAAACAAAAAAGGCAACATGTCATGGGAGACATGGGAAAATGGTTCTTGTAACAGAATATTGGGCCCTATTGTATACAGGAGTCTACATATTGCAAGATTGTGTGATGGAATATAATTCAGGTTCATAGGATTTTGCAGCAAACTAATTAACACTCAATTAGTAAGTAGATTAGCTTCTGTATGGATGCAGTAACCAGATACAATATACATAATATCCGATTACATAACCATTATCTTTAGTCACGAAAATTTTAAAAAATGTCAAAAGTATTAAATTTATACCGTTAACACTGAAAATTAGGCTTAGAAATGCATACAGTAAGCTCAGCCTACCTGCTCAGTATTTCAGCCTTTCATGCAGGCCTGGATGTAATATACCAATTAACCCGGTCCCTTTGTGATCTGATGATCTAAAAAAAAGCCTTTAGACACTTCAGGCTCCATACACATTCTTAAAGTCATACTAAAGCTTTTTTTTTTAAATAACAAACATGTTGTACTTAGCTGCTCGGTGCAGTAGTTTTGCACAGAGCAGCCCTGATCCTCCTCCTCTCAGGTCCTCTGCTGGCACCTCCCCCTTGACCAGTGTCCACAGTAGCAAGCTGCACTGATGCATGATCGCTCCTGGGCCCCACCCTATGTGTCCATAAGACACATAGAACTGCGACTCAGTCCCACCCCCTCTCTCTTCATTAGCTGTGATTGACAGTAGTGGGAGCTAATGGCTTTTGCTGCTGTGTCTCAGCCAATGAGGAGAGTGGGACCCAGCAGCCTCGAGGATCCTGTGCACATCACTGAATTGAGAGGGCTTAGCCAAGTATTAGAAGGGCTGTTGGGGGGGGGGGGGTGCAGCACACAGGTTTTTCACATTCAGCCTTTAGAGCCACTTTAAGCTGGGTACACACAGATCAAAATTTGTCCATTGCAGCAGGGACCAGATGATTTTTAATCTGTGTGTGGTCCTCCTTGTTCAACAGAAGCTGATCATTGTTGAATGGTCCTGCTAGAAAATTGCTCAGTAGCTTGCAGCCAATCGACTGCAGTGCTGATCAGTGTATTCTGTTTCCATGTTTTACAAGGTTTCCAAAAAGGCATACTTTAACAATGTGCATGGTAGGTGCAGCAAGTGATCAGTGTATTCTGACAGCGTAGGAGTCCTGCTGTCAGAATACAATAGCACAGGCGGGAGTATTTTTGCATGCACCTTACTTATATGAATGCAGGAATGTTATTTATTTTTTTTTTAACTGCTTGCCGTCCAGCCACTGTGGATAAAATGGCCACAAGGTGACACCGCTGGGCAAAATTACATTTTAAAACGTCATTTTGCAAAACAGGTAGGGGGCGCGCCTGAGGCATGCAACCGCCCTACCCGTCCCGCCGCCTATCGTGGCCGTGAGTGTCAATCACCGGGTCCGGGCCGGTCATCATCCGCCGGGTCCCGGCGATTGCTGGCAAACAGAGACACAAAGCACAGCTGCATTGTTTACAATGCAGCTCTGCTCCCTGTTAGCTTCTATCACGCTGATCCTGAGAGAGGAGTTTATCTCTCGGGATCAGCATGTTCCTGTGAAGTACACATCCCCGCCCCCTAGTAAAACACTCCCCTCACACAGTTAACCCTTTCATTGCCTAAAAAAAGTTAACCCCTTTCTCCCCAGTGCCATTAGTACAGTGTCACTGTTTTTTTTTTGCACTGATCACTGTATTGGTGTCACTGGGGATGTCAGTGACCCCAAGTCAGTGTCCCCCAGTGTCAAAATGTCCGTTTTTCACTGTTATAAATCGCTGATCACTGCCATAAAATCCCAGTATCTTTCCCGCCATTTGTAGACGCTATAACTTTCACGTAAACCAAGTAAACCAATTAATTTACACGTATTGGGATTTTTTTTAGCAGACATGCCGCAGTATACATTTTGGCCGAAATTTATAACGAAATTTGATTTTTAAATTTTTTTACTGGACATGTTTTATAGCAAAAAGTCCAAAATATAGTTTTTTTCTCAAAATTGTCAGCCTTTTTTTTATAGTGCAAAAAATAAAAAACGCACAGGCGATCAAATACCACCGAAAGAAAGCGAAATTTGTGGAAAAAAAGGACGTAAATTTAATTTGGGTACAGTGTTGCATGACCGCGCAATTGTCAGTTAAAGTAACGCAGCGACGTAACACAAACCGCTTCTGTAACCGCTTCCTGACCGCCCTATAGCAGAAATACTGCTACAGGGCGGCATGGGTGCGCAAAATCACACATATATATATATATATATATACATGATTTGCGCTCCCATGGTTTTCATGCCTCTCCCAGATAGCGTCAGTACACCAGTCATCACATTTAACCCCTTGACTGCCAGGAAGACGCTCATGCACAATAAACCTCCATTGCTAGTATAGTGTCTGAACGGATCAAAATCTTTGATCAGATCAGAACTATACCAGCATTAATATTAGTATAGCGTCCCCAAAAACGCAGAGTTAGCGGGATCAGCCCCAGAACCTGCCAACACCTGCGTTTAGCCCCTTCGCTTACCCCCCCCCCTTCTCCCCCAGCAAGTGCAGTGTCAGTAGGTCACTTTCACTTGATACATTGCACACAAAATCGCATTGTTGGCAGAATCAGGCCTGATCTCTGTCAGCACTTGTCGGTAAATTTTGATGACTCTCGTATGCAGCAGAGTGCCAGTACTAGTGCTACGCTACCTTTTGCTGAACTGGTGACACCAGCGGTCTAGTACATGCTGGTCTTTCACATACATCTTAGATTGTAAGCTCCCAGGATCAGGGTCCTCATAACCCTCTTGTATTGAACTGTATTGTTGCTGTACTGTCTCCTGTTATACTGTAAAGCGCTGAGCAAACTGTTGGCGCTATATAAATCCTCTATAATAATAATACCAGCACTGCAGTATGACTTGGTGACGTGGCGAGTATCATAAGTCCAGTACATGCCGGTGCGGTGGTGAGCACAAGTATTGTCCCACAGCCACAAAATTTAACTACTCCCCTTGATTTTTGGAACTGTTTTTCACGGAATATCTGTATGCGTTGATTGTGGATCAAAGCAATTTATATGCACAACAATTTATCACTGCCAACCCAAATTCAAACCTTGCCAGACCAGTCGCATGGAAACTCATTTCGGTTTCCGAATTTAAATTTTTTTTGGGCCTAACCCTCAACATGGGCATTACTAAAATAAATGAATTGCGTTTGTATTGGTCCGCAGACCCAATTCATCATATGTTCTCTGCTGCCATGGCCAGGCATAGATATGAGAATATAATGTGTTTTATTATTTATTTATTTCAGTTACTTATATAGCACCGTCCATTTACGCAGCGCTTTTACATATACATTGTACATTCACAGCAGTCCCTAACCCTCAAGGGGCGTACAATCTAAGACATTTCAAAAACAATACACTCTGTCATACTCGGGGTGACCCTCAATTTGATTGGCTCCACAAAATTCAGCCCCTCACAAATCACCTTAACCAAAAATTTGCAGATGTCTATACTCCCCAGCAAAAAATCTGCGTTGATGAGTCCCTCATTAATTTTTCTGGCCGCCTTGCACTCAAACAATTTTTCACCTGCCAGATATGGGGTCAAGATATAGAAGACCGCTGAGAAGGCAACTGTCAGGGATTGCGGCTCCAAGTTCGGCGACCGCGGCCCCTCTCCCAGCGCATGCGCACTGGCGGCAGATCACGCCGGGACACAGGCACTAGGTCCCGGTGAGCCGCGGTTGATAGGACGCCGCGCATGCGCAGTAGGAGCCGCGGGCGCGCCTCAGGCGTCCAATGACAGCCGGGGGCGCGTCCTGGCCGGCCAATGACAGTGCAGGGCGCACTATTTAAAGATGCCCTGCACTGTCACTGATTGCCGCAAGGTCCATCTGTGATCCCGAGTTCCTGTACCTGTTTAAGTGACCCCGATTGCCCTGACTACGCTGCCTTCTCCTGTGATTTCACCTGGATTGCCCTGACTACGCTGCCTTCTCCTGTGATTTGACCCGGATTGCCCTGACTACTCTGCCTTCTCCTATTCTGACCCCCGGCTTGTCTGACCTCTCTGCGGACTGACTCACCCTGCTGACCCTGCGTGTGACCTGACTACTCTTTGCCTGCTGATTCGGTACCCCACTTCCCCACGGGACCACGGCCCGTGACCATCCTGCTAGGTCCCGCCATCCTCTTCACATCTGGCTCTCCCGGTACCTGCATACGTCCCCGGTGGCTTCCTCTGCCACTGGTGGGCCTGCTCGGAGGTCGTGACCTGGCCCGGGTCTGTTACAAGTCCATCCCCACCATCAGGGGCCCTGGTGAAAGCACAGACTGGGCTTAGACTCCACGCTCTGGATAGGTCTGTCAGTTGGCAGCCTGAGGCACCACCTGGCGGATCCTAACAGCAACAGGCTATACTTATAAGTTTTGGATTTATGAGGGAAAAGATAGTCACGTGGAGCCCCCCGGATGCCCAGACTACATGGGGAGCAGTGACAAGATAGTTTGGGACTTGGTGTCATCCTTTTTCAATATGCGGTACCACTTATACGTGGACAATTTTTATTCAAGCGTGCCACTATTTAGACATTTGTACAATCGTAGAACTGGCGCATGTGGCAAAGTGTGACCTAATGTGTGCCCACCATTAGAAGTGGGTGGATGCAGGGAGGAATATTTTAATGGTGGGCATACCACACTATTTTTCTGACAGAGATTTCTTCTCTTTTTTTCATTCAGTCCACAGGCTGCACACAAAAAAAAAAAGAACATAGCATATATAACCAACAAGGACCAGCGACGTACTGGTACATCACTGGACTTTGAATGGTTATACCAGGATGATGCCTATAGCTGCAGGCATCATACTGGTATCGTTTTTTTCAGCCGGCGATCGGCTTTCATGTAAAAGCAATCCTAGTGGCTAATTAGCTGCAGGATTGCTTTTACAAGCAGCGGAATATGATGATCCCCCTCCCCCGCTGCCTTCCGTGGCCTTTTCGGCAGTCCCGTGCCAACGGGGGAACCTGAGAATGCAGCCGGTTTTTCTGCCAGATGACCATAGAGCTGATTGGAGACCAGAATGGTGACAATCATCTCTTTAGTCTAAGAATTCAGAAGCTACGAGCATTTCATCACTTCAGTTTTGCAGGATATAAACAGCGCCATTTGTAAATTGGGAAAGCATCTGATCACACCGATCTTGGTTTGATTAGATAATGTAAGGGCAGAGGAGATATCTAGAGTCTGATAGACCCCAGATTTCTCAAAAAAGAATATATGACAATGCCCATTGAAGTTATAGGGGATATTTGCATTCCCTGTGATAGCATTAAAAGTGATAAAAAAAAAAAATCAAAAGGTACAGTGTAAAAATAATTTTAAAAAAACTCGCCCCTTCCATGCACACAAACCTGTGTGCACAAGCGTTGACCCTGTGCCGATATGTAAACAGTGGTTGCACCATACATGTGAGGTATCGTCGTGAACGTCAGATCAAGGGCAGTAATTCTAACACTAGATCTCCTCTGTAAATCTAAAATGGTAGCTTTTAAAGGCTTTTAAAGTGTTGCCTATGGATATTAAAAATGTATGCAGTTTGTCGCCATTGCACAGGGCATGCAAAGTTTTAAAGCATGTCATATTTGGTATCTATTTACATGGCATACCATCATCTTTTATATCTTACCAAATAATTGGCCAATATATTGTGTTTTTGTGCATTAAAAGTAAAAAAAAAGTGTATTGTTTTTAAAAAAATTGCTTTGAAAAATCGCTGTGCGAGTACTATGTGCCATTTTATTTACTAGGCTGTCTGCTTTAAAAAAATATATAATGTTTGGGGTTTAATTTCCTAGCAAAACATACTGATTTTTTTCATGTGAACAAAAACTGTCAGAAAAAGCTTGATCTTCAGGTGATTAGAAGAGTGAGTGATGTGTGGCATAAACTTCTAATGCTGGGCATAAAACACCCCCACCCCCCCAAAAACAACCCCTTTTTGGATAGTAGACACCCCAAACTATTTGCTGAGAGGCATGTTGAATCAATAGAAGAATTTATTTTTTTACCACAAGTTTTTGGAAAATGACATTTTTTTTTTTCTTAAACACAAAATTGTCACTTAAATGATTTACTGCTCACGCATGCCATGGGTATATGTGGAATTACTCCCCTAAATACATTCTGCTACTTCTCCCGAGTATGGGGGTACCACATGTGAGACACATTATGGCAGTCTAGCCAAGTACAGGACTCCAAAATCCAATAAGCACCTTCAGGCTTTTAAAGGACTTTATTTCCTCATTACACTTCCAGACTACCTATCACAGTTTCGGAGGCCCTGAAATGCCAGGACAGCACCTAACCCCCCCAAATGAACCCTTTTTGGAAAGTAGACACCCCAAGGAATTTGATAAGAAGCATAGTAAGTATTTTGCAGATCTCATTTGTGGCCACAAGTTTTTTGGAAAATGAAGAAAAAAAACAAAAACATATTTTTTCTATTTTTTTTATATTTCAAAACTTTGTGAGAAAAAATGAGATCTGCAAAATACTCACCATGTCTCTTTTTAAATTCCTTGGGGTGTCTACTTTCCAGAAAGAGGTCATTTGGGGGGGTTTGGTGCTATCCTGGTATGTCAGGGCCTTTGAAACTGTGATAGGTATTAAGGAAGTGAAATGAGCAAGTTACGCACCTTCAGGCTTTCAAAGTGGTCATTGGATTTCAGGCTCCTGTATGTGGCTAGGCTCCAAAAAAGTCTCACACATGTGGTATCCCCATACTCGGTAGAAGTAGCAGAATGTATTTTGGGGTGTACTTCCACATATATCCATGGCTTGTGTGAGAAATAAATCATTGAAATGACAACTTTGTATAAACAAAAAAAGGTTTTTGTCATTTTCCAGGAAAAAAAAAAAAATCTTCCATGGACTCAATATGCCTCTCAACAGTTAGCTTAGGGTGTCTACTTTCGAAAAAAGGGTCATTTGATGGTTTTTGTACTATCCTGGTATTTTAGCACCTCAAGAAATATGATGAGCAGTCGGAAAGTAAAAGCTGTGTAAATTCCATTATCTATACCATAGTTTGTAGATGCTATAACTTTCACACAAAGCAATAAATATACACTTATTGGGATTTTTTTAACCAAAAACATGTAACAGAAACAGAATACATTTTGGATATTTTTTATGACCGAATTAAGAAAATATAGTTCAAAAAAATATTGTTAAAAATTTTTTTTATTTATAGCGCCAAAAATAAAAAAAGCACAGGTGATCAAATACCACAAAATGAAAGCTCTATTTGTGTGAAAAAAGAACATAAATTTCATTTATGTACCGTATTACATGACCGCACAATTGTCCGTTAAACTAGCGCAGCGCTGTATAGCAAAAAATGCCGTACATTGCAGTATCTATACCAGCAATGGGCAAACTACGGCCCGGCGGACCTTTTAATCCGGCCCGCGGAGTTATGAGGATCTGTCCCCCTCGACGTATCTGCGCATGTGCCGGAGATCGCCGATCGGCTGCTAATGCCTGAAACTGGCACATGCGCAGATACGTCGAGGGGGACAGATCCTCATAGGAGACAGATTTTCATGCTACACCGGAACGGCGCGGGAACACGGCGAGAGGAACGTGCGGAGCAAAGGTAAGTGAATTGACACAGGGGGGACTTGGGGACTTAATATGGGGAATTAATTACTATAGGGGGGATGAATTACTATATGGGGGATGAATTACTATGGGGGATGAATTACTATGGGGGCTGAATTACTATATGGGGGATGAATTACTATGGGGGATGAATTACTATATGGGGGATTAATTACTATGGGGGATGAATTACTATGGGGGATGAATTACTATATGGGGGATTAATTACTATGCTTACTATGGGGGAATATTACTATACTTACTATGGATGACACATACACATCATTCATCTACTCTTGGTCCGGCCCCCGGGTCCAATATATGAACCCATTGCGGCCCTCAAGTCAAAAAGTTTGCCCACCCCTGATCTATACCATAGTTTGTAGACGCTATAACTTTCACATAAAGCAATCAATATACACTTATTGGAATTTTTTTTACCAAAAACATGTAGCAGAATAAATTTTGGCCTAAATTTATAACTAACTTTCAGTTTACTATATATTTTTTATAGCTGAAATTAAACAATATCGTTTTTCTTCAAAATTTTCGGTCTTCTTTTGTTTATAGCATGAAAAATAAAAAGCGCACAGGTGATCAAATACCACCAAAAGAAAGCTCTATTTGTGTGAAAAAAGGACGTTAAATTCGTTTGGGTGCAGCATTGCATGACCGCGCAATTATCAGTTGAATTAGTGCAGCGCGGAGTAGCAAAAAGAGGCCTAAAGAGTGCAAGTGGTTAAGCTGCTGGTTTAATAAAAACAAAGCAAAAAAACAAAGGGGTGTGTATCTAGCTTTACTCACAGACAGCCTGGTGTAAACAAATTTCTGTACCAAAAAGATTCCAATTACATTCAGACCCTCTTGGAAAATTTTAATGTGTATAATGAAACTATTGAATTTTGCTGCAGTAGATTAGACACAACTTGGCTTAAAGTTGATCTATACTCTATTTTAAGATTTGCCTGTGAACAGATACCACAAGATGCTTGTCATTATCTTTATTATCTTAATAAAAGCATCTTCTTTTTAGTTTTTTTGCCCTTTGCTATTGTGGCCTCATTTTCTCCAACTTAATTTTTAAACCCTGACATTAAACATTTTAAATAAATAAAGGTTCACTTAAGATAAATTGAGTGGAATTTCTAACTTTGTCATGGATAGTTTTTACTTGTGGCTTCAAAGTTAAATTTTTTTAACCTATGTAACTACAAATTGCTCTTTAAAAGGAATTTATAGTCTTTTCATTACTAAAGGTATACATGCAAAGGTTAGTTTGATGTAAATAATTTTGATAACATGAATAAATACTTCCAAAAGCTTTGTTTTGTGTATAGTTTTTTTTTCTATACAGCTGTGTTCAAAATAATAGCAGTCAGAAATCACTAACCTGATCAATCACTGTTTTTGGTAGAAATTATATTTCTACATGGCAAATAATTTACTAGCAGGTGTAGCAGAGTAATAGAAATCCAACAGACATAACAGTCATGACATGGATGCTGCTGATTCTGTGTAATTGAATCACTAATTGAAAGGGACATGTTCAAAATAATAGCAGTGTGGAGTTCTATTAGTGATGTCATTCATTCTTTGAAAAACAGGTGGCAATTATTGCCCTTATTTAAGGAAGGAAGGCAGCAAATGTTGTATAGTTTGTCAGACGACCCCCAAACACAGAATTCAAGCCACAGTACACTGTGAAGACAGTGAAGCATGGTTGCGCAAGCATCATGATATGGGGATGTTTCTCATACTACGGTGTTGGGCCTGTTTATCGCATACCAGGGATCATGGATCAGTTTGAATACATCAGAATACTTGAAGAGGTCATGCTGCCTTATGCTGAAGAGGAAATGCCCTTGAAGTGGGTGTTCCAACAAGACAACGGCCCCAAACACACCAGTAAACGTGCAACATCTTGGTTCCAGACCAACGAGATTGACGTTATGGAGTGGCCAGCCCAATCCCCGGATCTTAATCCTATAGAAAACTTGTGGGGTGACATAAAAAATGCAGTTTCTGAGGCAAAACCAAAAAATAGAGAACTGTGGAATGTAGTCCAATCATCCTGGGCTGGAATACCTGATCACAGGTGCCAGAAGTTGGTTGACTCCATGCAACACAGATGTACAGCAGTTCTCAGAAACAGTGCTTATACAACTAAATATTAATTAAGTGATTCAAAGGAAAGCAAAATCTTCAAACATTTTTCAGTTTATATAGTGAATAAATAAACAGCGCAGTGCTAGAAATATGATTAAGAAAAATGATAATAAAATCAAAGTTCTATGAAAACAGTCTGTATGATTATAAAGTGCCAGGTGACTGGTAAAATCATTGGTGGTGCTCCGTGAGAAATAGCTGAATTGTGCACTCACCAGAAGTATATTGATTATACGCGTTATATATCACATCCAGAGGTATCCCCCTCAGGTATAGGTCTGGTCAGATTAGGTAATCCACCCTCAGGGTGATAATCATCAAATGCCCAAAAACGGAATTATTCGGATCCAGGTAACCAGAGGTCCCTATTAGGGGATGGGTAGAAGGAGCTGCCTGCTTACAGGATGTCTTCCTCCTCTTGGTAAGGTAACTGGATCATAATACTGGGTTCTGTGAATAAATACTCCTCTCGAGGAGTCAGGGAAGGATGCCCATAGTGTTGTATTGAAAACTGTAGATTTATTGATTAAAAATATGTTTGCAAACAAAGCAGAACTATAAAAGCTTCAGGGTACCGAAATGAAATTGACCTTTGGTAATCAAAGATGGCCGCTGGGCCTCCACGTGGCTCCGGCGCGTAGCGTCATGACGTCCTGGCCCCTCCTTACGCGTTACGTGCACACGCACTTCATCAGAGGAAGGAACCAATGACACCATGACGGGACTGTTAGCTTTAAATAGGCGCAATGGCGCATCAGCGTTGAGCCAGAGCCATTTTGTTGAAGCCAATTATTGTGTATTAGTGTGCGCTCATGCGCCATTTTGCTAATGATTTTGTGTGTTAGAAATGAATATCGGCGCAATAGCGCATTCGTATTGAGCCAGCGCCATTTTATTGAAGCCTATGATTGTGTATTGGCGTGCGCTCATGCGTCATTTTGCTAATTAATACATATATACATTCATTCGTTAGTGCGATATGTTGCCATAGAATATGGGTGTCAAAATTATCCAGATAAGAGGTATATCAAAATGATATAATTTGATAATTACGCAGGTGCGTTAGTGTTAGGTAGATGAAGATGGTATAACTCTGGATTGAGCATTAATAATGGTTGCCCTGCTCAATAAATAAATCGTACCAAACTAATGAATATTAATATCAGCCACTAGTTAGATGGTGTAAAAATACTAGTAAAACTATTGCTATAAAAATAGTCCTGAAAATTACTAAAAATAAAAGATTAGATAATATCCGGCCAAAAAATAAATACATTGAAACACCTGTTAATGTAATAGTAAATAATAAAAGGGAAATGAACCCAATCAGATAAATATAAAAAATTATTAGTATCTTGTGACCTGTATTGTAATGAACAATTAATAAAATAATATATATAAAGAATATTATATATAAAAGACATCCAATATGCTGACAAAACTTTGCTCCAAAACTAATTAAAAAATACTATGATCGTATGTGATAAATATAATTAAATAAGTAGTATATCCTGATAAGAAGTAAGCCGCATATCTTACAATAAGCAAAATACATTCAGTAGTAGATGAAGACAAATGTGTTGAAGTAAATTCTTAAATGATAAATGGGACAAAATAAGTATAAAAGAGGATACAACACATATAAAATGAGTAAAAAAAGGATACAACACACATAAAATTCAGATGTATTAACTGTTGTCAATAAAACAATTTAAATCTAGCTCAATATTGAGTCCTGCAGGGTGTAGGGTACCTAACTCAAAAATGTGTTTAGTCTCCAACTGAGAGACTGCCCTGGTTTTGTGTGTCCCTCTCCAATGCGGGATAATGGTGTCTATCCCCACAAATTTGAGTGTTGAAGGATCTCTATTGTGGTATCGTCTGTAGTGTAAGGACAAGAAATGTTCCCCCCTAACTTTTTTGATGTTATAAATGTGTTCACGGAGATGATCCCTCAGGCTTCTTGTGGTGCGACCCACATATTGTTTGGAGCATGGGCATTCTAATAAGTACACTACAAATTTGCTATTACAACAAATAAACTTGTCAATCTCATATGTCTTATTGGTTTGATTGGAAAGATATGTAGTTATCTTTTTCTTATGCCATTAACTTTACAAGCGATACACTTATTACAGGGATAATATCCCTTCATATTAAATAAAGGAAGAGGTTTGGGAGGTGGATTAATAACATTGGGAGATATCATATCTCTCAAAGTCGCTGGTCTGCGGAAAATCACCTCTGGTACCTCAGGCAAGATTTTTGTTAGTACTGGGTCCGCTTTTAGTATACCCCAGTTTTTCTTTGTTATATGCCGTATGGATCTATGTTGCATAGAAAATGTTGTAACAAATGGACAAATAATACTTTTCGCCTCTTTGTGGCCAAGAACCAAGAAGTTCTTCCCGATTCATATTGGCCACAGAAATAATTGTATTCTCTAGGGTGCTATTACGGTAGCCTTTTTCCAAGAACCTATCTTTTAAGATCGTGGCTTGTGAATGAAAATCATCTGCGTCAGTACAGTTTCTTCTCAATCTTAAAAACTGCCCCTTAGGGATGTTAGCAAGCCAGTTGGGGTGGTGACAGCTATCCAGGGGTATATAACTGTTACGATCTGATGATTTGAAGTAAGATTCGGTAGTAATCCTACCATTCGTATTCAACAAAGTGAGATCCAAAAAATTTACCTCCACAGTGCTGTAATTATATGTAAATTTGATGTTACTGTTGTTAAAATTTAAAGTACCAAAAAAATGAATAAGAGATTGTTCACTACCGTCCCATAGAAGGAGAACGTCATCAATCTATCTTTTATAAAAGACCAGTTCTGGCCAATCCCTCGAATATATGATCTCCTCTTCCCAATACGACATAAACAAATTGGCTAGGCGGAAAATTTTGCCCCCATCGCCACGCCCTTAATCTGCAAAAAGTATTTGTTGTCAAACCACATGTAGTTCTTATTCATCGCGAATTCTAATAAGTTCATAATGAAATCAATATGTGTTGTGGTTAAAGAACTACCATGTCTAAGATAGAATTCAACGGCTCTCCTTCCTTCCACATGGTTAATATTACTATACAAGGCTTCAACATCAGACGTAACCAAAAATGTGGAAGGAGTGGTAACAACATCTTGAATGGCGTTCAAAACCTGTTTCGTATCCTTTAAATAAGTTAGAGTTTGCATCACTAATGGCTAGAGGTAGTGGTCTATATAAGCTCCGATCTTAGAGCACAGAGAATTAATCCCACTGACTATGGGCCTGCCAGGGGGTTTCATCGGATTTTTGTGAATCTTAGGCAAAATGTAGAGAATAGTAAGCCTCGGTGCTTTAGGACACAGAAACTCTCTTTCCTTTTTGTTAATAATATTACTGTCATAGCCCGATTTAATGATAGTTTTTAAAGTTTATTTATATGAAAAAATAGGATTTCTCTTTAGCGGGAAGTAGGTGGAAGTATCATCTAAAATTTTGTAAACTTCATCTACGTAGTCCTGTTTATCCATTATGACTACACCTCCACCTTTATCTGCCGGACGAACTACTAGGTCATTTTTCTCTAGAAGTGATTTTACAGCACCTTTAATGAATTGATCAGTGGAATTTCTTAATGTGTAGCTTATTAAGGTCTCTTAGAGTTTGATCTCTAAAATGACCCACTGTAGAGTTAGTTTGTGGCGGGGGGTTGAAAGTAGAAGCATTACTGAAGTTTGAGAAATTATTATTACTAACAATATCTTGTGTGATAGGATTGCTTAGGAAGTATCTTTTGATAGACAATTTCCTCGTGAACTTGTGTATATCGATGAAAGTCTCGAACTTATTCAAAAATCTGGTGGGAGCGTATTTAAGGCCCTTGTCAAGAAGTTTCAATTCATCTGTTGAGAGGTTGATATTGCTAAGGTTAAAAATTCCTTTGCTGGTTAAAATTTCCTTCTTTTCTGCGCATCTGTGTGTTCTTCCTCTCCTCTTGCCTCTGTATTTGTACGTTGCTTTCTTATCCGGCCTTTCCCTAAAAAATGTTGCTGTGTGTTACGATGTTGATAATCATTAGAGCCTTGAATCCTGGGAATAATGGGGGGAGCATGGTTGTTAGGGAAGGGTCTCCTAGGGGGATTAGGGTGATACCTTTGTGGAGGTCTGAATGAACCTCTTGGGTCCTAGGAGAATGATAATAATTAGTAGGGTTATGTTGTCTAGATGGGCCATTCCAGGGATGCCCCCCTTGATGCCCTGATCTATATGGACTCTCTTGATAATTTCTATCATAAGAAAGTGGCAAGATAGGTCTGTTGAGCCTATAGTCATTACGTGGGTGCCACCTAGAATCTCTATAACTGTTACTATTTGATATAATAGATAGTGGTTCAAATCTGTTGTTAATCGGAAGTTGGGGACCACCTTTCTTATATGACTTAACGAATGAACGTATATATGTATTCATTAGCAAAATGACGCATGAGCGCGCACCAATACACAATCATAGGCTTCAATAAAATGGCGCCGGCTCAACACGAATGCGCTATTGTGCCGATATTCATTTCTGACACACAAAATCATTAGCAAAATGGCGCATGAGCACACACTAATACACAATCATTGGATTCAACAAAATGGCGCCGGCTCAATGCGCATGTGCCATTGCGCCTATCTAAAGCGGACAGTCCCATCATGGTGTCATTGGTTCCTTCCTCTGAAATGCGTGCGCACGTAACGCGTAAGGAGCGGCCAGGACGTTGTGACGCTACGCCGCCGGAGCCACATGGAGGCCCGGCGGCCATCTTTGATTACCAAGGGTTAGTTTCATTTTCAATACCCTGATGCTTTTATAGTTCTTTGTTTGCAAACATATATTTTTAATCAATAAATCTACAATTTTCAGTACTACAGTATGAGCATCCTTCCCTGACTCCCCGAGAGGAGTATTTATTCACAGAACCCAGTATTATGATCCAGTTACCCTACCAAGAGGAGGAAGACATCCTGTAAGCAGGCAGCTCCTTCTACCCATCCCCTAATAGGGACCTCTGGTTACCTGGATCCAAATAATTCCGTTTTTGGGTATTTGATGATTACCACCCTGAGGGAGGATTACCTAATCTGACCAGACCTATACCTGAGGAGGATACCTGTGGATGTGATAGATAACGCGTATAATCAATATACTTCTGGTGAGTGCTATTTCTCACGGAACACCACCATTGATTCTACCAGTCACCTGGCACTTTATAATCATACAGACTGTTTTCATAGAACTTTGATTTTATCATCATTTTTCTTAATCATATTTCTAGCGCTGCGCTGTTTATAAGGCTTATATTGGTTACCTTGAGTGCACAGCTGCTGTTTGGATAGCGCTCACTTTTACTACTAATATTATATAGTGAATGTTTGAGTTTGTAAAGAAGAATACAAACACTGCTATTTATTTGAACAGTATAATATTCAATTTTCTTCAATTTGTTTAGAGGAACAACACAAATTTGATATATTTTTCTTCATGTTTTGATTTGGAATAGAATGTGTAGTGTTCCCAATGCATATGTGTGTATGGAAATAAGCTATTAGAAGAATTTTGAGCTTTATTCACTTTTTTCAACACACTGATATTATTTTGAACACAACTGTATGTATATGAGGGCAGCCGTATTTACTGTACAAGGGACGATCCGTATTTTCATGGCCTGACTCAGGAGTAACCACACAAACATGACATTTTTATCTCTGCACCAAGCTACTTTTCCAGATGTTCAGTGCTGAAAACGGCTCATGCACGCTATATGGTTTTCAAGCGTTCCTTGCAAATAGTCGGCACCTCTCTCGAAATCCTAGAAGACTGTTGCCATTTTCGGGGTGTGTGTATGTGTGTGTGTGTGTGTGTGTACACACACACACAGTGCCCTGTGAAATTATACCACTTGACATTTTTCACATTTTGTCATGTTACAACCAAAAGCGTGAATTTATTTTATTGGGGTTTTATGTGATAGACCAACACAAAGTGGCACATAATTGTGAAGTGGAAGGAAAGTGATTGATAAATGGTTTTCAAAATTTTTTTTTTTTAAATAAATATCTGAATAGTGTGGCATGGTTTGCAGTTGTGCCGTACTCTATTTTTGGATGATGGATTAAACAGTGCTCCAAGGGATGTTCAAAGCTTGGGATATTTTTTTTATAACCTAACCCTGCTTTAAACTTCTCCACAACTTTATCCCTGACCTATCCGCTGTGTTCCTTGGCCTTCATGATGCTGTTTATTCACCAACGTTCTCTAACACACCTCTGAGAGCTTCACAGAACAGCTGTATTTACTACTGAGATTAAATTACACACAGGTGGACTCTATTTACTAATTAGGTGATTTGTGAAGGCAATTAGTTCCACTAGATTTTAGTTAGGGGTATCAGAGTAAAGGGAGCTAAATTTAAATGCACGCCACACTTTTCAGATATTTATTTGTAAAGTTTTGAAACCATTTATCATTTTCCTTCCACTTCACAATTATGTGCCACTTTTTGTTGGTCTATCACATAAAATCCCAATAAAATACATTTACGTTTTTGGTTTTAACTTGACAAAATGTGGAAAATTTTAAGGTGTATGAATACTTTTTCAAGGCACTGTACAATGGGTAAAATAAGTATTGAACACTTACTGTATATATCACCACTTGTCTGTAACAACCCATACATACAAAGAAACCAAAACAAATAAGTTCAGAAATTAAGTTATGTGTAATAAAAAGGAATGACACAGGGAAAAAGTATCAAACAAGCTACATGAAATTAATATAATACTTTGTACAAAATCCTTTGTTGCTGGTCATGACAGCTTCAAGACGCCTCCTGTCCAGAAAAAAACTAGTTCCATGCATTGCTCAGGTGTGATTTTGGCCCATTCTTCCACACAAACAAATAAATATTGAAGGTTCCATGGGCCTCTTCTATGAACTCTGATCTTTAGGTTATTTCCATAGATTTTCTATGGATTCAAGTCAGACGATTGGCTGGGCCATTCTAGCAATTTTATTGTCTTTGAAACCAGTTGAGTTTTTCCTTGGCTTTGTGTTTGGGATCACTGTCTTGGTGAAATGTCCATGCCGGTAATGGCAGATTTTTACCAAAAATGTCTCGGTACATTTTTCCATTTATCCTTCCTTCAATATTAAGTTTGCCAGTACCATATGCTGAAAAACAGCCCCACACCATGATGTTCCCACCTTCAAACTTCACTGTTGGTATGGTGTTTTTAGAGTGATGTGCAGTGCCATTTGACCTCTAAACATGGTGTGCATTATGGCATCCAAAAAATTTAATTTTGGTCTCCTATAACCAGACTATATTCTCTCAGTATCTTACAGGCTTGTCTAAATGTTGTGCAGCAAACATTAAATGAGTGTCAACATGCTTTTTTTTCAGCAATGGAGTCTTGCATGGTGAACGTGAATACAGGCCATGGCGGTTGAGTGCATTACTTATTGTTTTCTTTGAAACAATTGTACCTGCTAATTTCAGGTCTTTCTGGAGTCCTCCACAAGTGGTCCTTTGCTCTTGGACACTGCTTCTGATGAATTCTTTTCACTCCTCTCTCAGAAATCTGCGAGGAGCACCTGGTTGTGGCTGCTTTATGGTGAAATGATGTTCTTTCCACTTCCGAATTATGGCCCCAACAGTGCTCATGGAACATTCAGAAGTTTAGAAATCCTCTTGAACCAATACCATCAGTATGTTTTGCAAAAATAAGATTGTGAAGGTCTTGAGAGAGCTCTTTGCTTTTACCCATCATGAGATGTTTCTTGTGTGACACCTTTTCATAGACCATCAATTGAGACTGAACCAGCTGATATTTATTTGCACTGAAAGGGGAAGGATTGCTTTCTAATTACTGATAGATTTCAGTTTGTGTCTTAGCTTTCCATGCCTTTTTGCACCTCCCTTTCTTCATGTGTTCAGTACTTTTTTCCTGTGTCATTCCATTTTATTGCACATAACTTAATTTCTGAACTTATTTGTTTTAGTTTCTTTGTATGTATGAATAGAATGGATTGTTACTGACAAGTGGTGAACATTTCACGTCAATAGCATATTTATTGAGAAAAAATGGTGACATGTTAAATACTTATTTTACCCACTGTGTGCATATATATATATATATATATATATATATATATATTATATATATATATACAGTCAGGTCCATAAATATTGGGACATCGACACAATTCTAACATTTTTGGCTCTATACACCACCACAATGGATTTGAAATGAAACGAACAGATGAGACCAAGATCAACTTGTACCAGAGTGATGGGAAGAGAAGAGTATGGAGAAGGAAAGGTACTGCTCATGATCCTAAGCATACCACCTCATCAGTGAAGCATGGTGGTGGTAGTGTCATGGCATGGGCATGTATGGCTGCCAATGAAACTGGAAATAACACACACCTGTCTCCTAGGTGGAGCCCTCCTGACTCCTGGGTAGAGACTTCCTTTGTCTGCTGGGGTGGAGAACAGTCAGTCTTTACTAAATGCATATGTTTAGAATGGGCATATGTTTAGGACAGGCAAATGTAGATTTAAAATTGAGACAAATTTTAATTTTCATCGCTAGAATCCTTACCCTTATGTATGTTGATAGTAGGGACTGAACTCCTAAAATGCTAGTGGCTGGCTGTGCCAGGCTTCAGAACATATAATTTACAGACTGGGAACAAGCATGCAGCAAGACCAGAAATCCCTATCTCCAGTATCTCACAGAAGTGAGTACACCCCTCACATTTTTGTAAATATTTTATATCTTTTCATGTGACAACACTGAAGAAATTACACTTTGTTATACAAGCTGTGCACTCACTGCTTTACATTGTAGCAGTGTAAATTTGATGTCCCCTCGAAATAACTCAACACACAGCCATTAATGTCTAAACCACTGGCAAAAAAGTGAGTACACCGTTAAGTGAAAATTGTCCAAATTGGGCCCAAAGTGTTCAATACTTATTTTACCCATTGTACAGTGCCTTGAAAAAGTATTCATACACCTTAAAATTTTCCACATTTTGTCAAGTTAAAACCAAAAACGTAAATGTATTTTATTGGGATTTTATGTGATAGACCAACAAAAAGTGGCACATAATTGTGAAGTGGAAGGAAAATGATAAATGGTTTCAAAACTTTACAAATAAATATCTGAAAAGTGTGGCGTGCATTTAAATTTAGCTCCCTTTACTCTGATACCCCTAACTAAAATCTAGTGGAACTAATTGCCTTCACAAATCACCTAATTAGTAAATAGAGTCCACCTGTGTGTAATTTAATCTCAGTAGTAAATACAGCTGTTCTGTGAAGCTCTCAGAGGTGTGTTAGAGAACGTTGGTGAATAAACAGCATCATGAAGGCCAAGGAACACAGCGGATAGGTCAGGGATAAAGTTGTGGAGAAGTTTAAAGCAGGGTTAGGTTATAAAAAAAATATCCCAAGCTTTGAACATCCCTTGGAGCACTGTTTAATCCATCATCCAAAAATAGAGTACGGCACAACTGCAAACCATGCCACACTATTCAGATATTTATTTAAAAAAAAAAAATTTTGAAAACCATTTATCAATCACTTTCCTTCCACTTCACAATTATGTGCCACTTTGTGTTGGTCTATCACATAAAACCCCAATAAAATAAATTCACGCTTTTGGTTGTAACATGACAAAATGTGAAAAATGTCAAGTGGTATAATTTCACAGGGCACTGTGTGTGTGTACACACACACACACTCACACACATACACACACCCCGAAAATGGCAACAGTCTTCTAGGATTTCGAGAGAGGTGCCGACTATTTGCAAGGAACGCTTGAAAACCATATAGCGTGCATGAGCCGTTTTCAGCACTGAACATCTGGAAAAGTAGCTTGGTGCAGAGATAAAAATGTCATGTTTGTGTGGTTACTCCTGAGTCAGGCCATGAAAATACGGATCGTCCCTTGTACAGTAAATACGGCTGCCCTCATATACATACAGTTGTGTTCAAAATAATATCAGTGTGTTGAAAAAAGTGAATAAAGCTCAAAATTCTTCTAATAGCTTATTTCCATACACACATATGCATTGGGAACTTTGGCAGCGTCAGCTGTGTAAGGTCATATTAAAAATGTGAGTTTTTCAGAGCTTTTGCATTAGTGTTTAGCCATGTCTTTCAGCATTTTTTTTTTGCTCAAAAAGGTCCAAAAACGATGGTTTGCCACATTTTTCCAGCGTTAAGAGTATTTCTACAGCTAAAAAACTCCTCTAGAAACCCACTAGTTCTGGGGCTTTTTCAAAGCCAACAAAATGCCCCTGATTACAGTCTATGTGTGCATGGACACATAGGATAACATGCTGGGGGGTTTACTGGCTGTAGAAAAAAACACCAAAAGCCAAAAACAGCAGCTGTAAAAACGTCCAGTGTGCATGAGGACTAAAGGTTAGCAGTGGCAACCTCCACACTTCTCTCATGAAAGGCATACTTTAGTAACTCTGAAACTAATCATGTAATTATACTGAAGGCTAACAATCCCACTAAGCAATCACCTCTAGGATATGGACTTTGGAAAATGCAGGAAAAAGGACAGATTGAGTTTTTTGAGGAAAGACATAACTGTCTTTAAGTACACAGCTTTTTGCTGCATGTACATTTCTTTCTATACCCATATCATTTTGCACAGACAGTGATTTAAACAAAACAACAACATAACAGGCTCAAAGGATCTTTATTTTTCAAATAAAAAAATACAAAGATGAGTTAGAACATCAACATGGCTTCTTCTTTTCAAACTAAGTATTCACCAAATGCATCCATAAGGCACTTAGATATTCAGAGTTGTATTTAAAAAAATAAAATATGCATTGAAGCAAACATTCCCAGACACACATCTTTAGTTGATGTCTGTATGTACAGAATTACACAGTAGTACATATTTACACTGATTTACTTTGCTGTTATAACGGGACCTTCGGCTGCCTTGTTAACTTCAATGCCTGAAATACAAAAAAAAACAAAACCAGAAAGGTATAAATGACTGAAGGTTATTTTAATGAATTAAAGCTAAATTTAGCATGCCACTTCCTCCATATGAGTCTTTTTTATTCACATATTTTTTTCCTGGAAATCTACACAATTTTGTACTTATGCCAAGATGCCTTGAGACATTGTATAGGAAAACCATCAATCCACCCAGTATGGATATGTCAAAGTTTTCATTGGCCACTTGTTTACTGAATCATTCACCAGCCTCCTATATTTCTGTGAGTCATCAAAATCCATGGCAAAGTCGTGCAATGAATGGTGTCTCTATCCCTTCCCAACAAAATCACTAGAAAGATGTCATTCTGTCACTATCACAGGTCCCTGACCAAGCCATACTGTATACCTACACTGAACGTCAGGGAGCAGATTGTGTTTCCTAGCTTAAGTGTTGAGATCACCGGAATTCCTGAGAATTACAAATCTTTTGGCAGACAAGAGTGCTTAAATGTTTCAGCTGTTTACTTTGCTGCACAGGTAAATTTGCTCTGAATTCAAAGGATGCAAATCTCTGTCTCATCATTGGTACTGTCATTGTTTATGAGTATATCTGCAAGTTACAAAGGTGCCCTGTTGTGGTGAATAACTTTCACATATACTTGTAGATGTGAGGATTTTATGTAATCTTCAGGCCTAAAATGATTTTTTAAGAATCTATGCAACAAACGCAAAAATGTCTCTGGCAGCAAACAGGTTAAACTGTAGCACCCCAGGACCAAGAACCCCGGGTCTCCTACTAACGACTGGGAACCAGGAGTACCAGTTCTCGATCACCTGATCACTGTGATAGCATCTGATTGGCTATCACAGTGACCAGTCACTTTGCAGCCCACCGCTGGGTTTTTTTCTCTCCTCTGAATGGAGAGAAAAATACATTGTATCTTTGTATGAGGGGTGGTCAAGTCAAACCGGGACTATTCATTTTACAGGTATGAAAAGGGATGCTAGCGTGGCGGTACTACACACAGTAGTAAGTGGCAAATGTGTCCTATTACTGATAGGTGGCACACATGTCACGAGCCAGTTCAGAGACCGTTAATCAAGATGGCAGACAACATTGTTGGTGCGTGCATGGAACAGCGTGTGGTGATGAAGTCTCTTGTGAACGAAGGCATAAAACCCACGGATATCTACAGAAGACTTCAAGCACAGTATGGTGATGACACTCTCAGCCGCAGTAAGACATGTGAATAGTGTAAACATTTCAAAGATGGCCATTTGCCCGTCAGTGACAATCCTGGCCGTGGTGGTTCCCAACTCACATCAATCATTCATGTGAACATTCAGCGCATAACCTGTCGTGAAATTGCATAGAGATGAATGTTTCTGTGGGATTGGTGAACACAATAATGACGAAGTGAAGCAGGTTGTCCTAGGATGGTTCAGGTGTACTGACAAAGCTTTCTATGTTTGTTTTACCCTCAGTCAAGAAGGGGTTAATTAAAAAAATTTAAATTAAAAAAAATTAAAAATTAAAAAACTGCCTGCTCTTCAGCTTTTAAGGGTGTCACAAATGGACAGATATCATCACAAAATACAGAAAAACATCTGAAAACCAGCCTGGGTACAATAGTCAGTGTTACTAGCAGGTTGACAGTTTACAACCAGCATTCTTTTCATCTTATTGAAATACAATCGCAATACATCAACAATCTATACTACTCACTGGCAGATCAACTAACATTTATGGAATTTGTACATGTGCATAGGTTAGGAGAATAGAAGATTTTAGGGGTATAATGAATACACAGATCCTGGTACAGTATGTCAGATCAGCTACAGGCCAAGCCAAGCAGGAACAAATCTATCACTGGAATAACTTGTTTGGACACTAATATTACACTATACAAGGTAACTGTACACTATTCCACCTCTGTTGAATGAGTGAAACGCAGAATTTTTTTTTTAGTTTTCTCTTCTCAGAACAGAGCTGTAACATTGACTTTCTGAACTTAAAATATTAGGACATCTCACTGGGAAAAAAAATTCTGCTTTAGTAAACATCTGTTCTTTGTGATATCTGTGCACAAAGACTACTTTTGCTTTGAGATTTCAGTCACACTCCAGAAGTAGAAATGCGGAATTCAAGGCTCTAAATATTTAACAACAGTCCCACATTAACAGTCGGCATAGGTGTCATCCTTGTTTTCAAGAAGCCACAGGGGGCAAAACAATATTACAATATGACAGTGAGGAATTGTTTGTGATTGACTTAATTACCGAGGAACGTAAAATAGATTTCAAGGCATTCTAGTTTGTATATGAAGGAGAAGAACTATTTAAATAGACACTTTACTTTTTCTCCATAATTTGAAAGCATCAAAAGACTTCTCAAAGACTTGCTTTAACAAGTGAAAAGCTATCTTGGTTCAAACGCAAATATTTAAAAGAATGGATTAACCTTGCATTGGTCTTATTGAGCTTTTGTTGAATTTTGAGTTTAATTAATAAATCTATATTCATCAAACAAATATATATACACGAGATGTGAGCGCTCTAAAAATCAATGAAAGCCGCTATGCACAAAAGGTTACCAAAGAACCCTTAATATAAGCAATATAACATAGGTGCAGTGCTAAAACTAAATAGATAAATAATTGAATAAATAATGAACCTAAAATGACAAATCGATGGTAATACCAGTTCATAAACAGTTCAAAAAGTGTTAAAGTGCTCTTTAAGGTGCTTGCTTCCTGGGATCGGTGACTGTGCAAATGATATAGAGAATGCGCACTCACCGGACGCGCATATAAACTGCACCTGTATTAAATCCAAAAGGACATTTAATACAGGCGCATTGTATATGCGTGTCCGGTGAGTGCGCATTCTCTTTATCATTTGCACAGTCACCGATCCCAGGAAGCAAGCACCTTAAAGAGCACTTTAACACTTTTTGAACTGTTTATGAACTGGTATTACCATCATTGACTTTTAATTTTAGGTTCATTATTTATTCAATTATTTATCTATTTAGTTTTAGCGATGCACCTATCTTATATTCATCTAACGTTTAGCTATATATTTGTAGAAACTATCATTTTTGTTAATGTAAAAAAAAAAAAAAAAAAAAAAAATTCTGGATTTTAAAAGATTTTCATTTTCAGTTTCTCCATGATAATTAACAAAGCAAGAATGAATGTGCAATTTAAATTCATAACCTTCACTGAAGCAAACACTATTCAGTACTATGACAAAACCCAAGCAGTAGAGATTACCTTTTGTCTGGCAAGCATCCAAGATTTTATCGTTGGCACTAATACACTTCCAAGTAGAATTTGAGCCGGGTGATAAATCAACAAAGGAACAGATATTAATGAGAGATGTTCATATCCCGCAAACACAATCTTCAGCATAGGAATACCTGGAGACAAAGATACAATCTTATTACTGATAGCTGTAAAGTAACATATCACCTTCACTTGCACTGTTTTAACAAATATGCACATACAGCTCTTGGCAATAAACCATATTAAATGTGTGTGCATCTTAATCTGCAGAACTTGGAATTGGCTTAATACATCAAACAATCCAAAATCCTGCTCCAAGACACCCCAGTAATTTTAAATGTATCCTGAACAATTGAAAAATGACTGCACTGAAGTCTATACCCGTCATCCAATGCTCCTAGCAATTTGCTAACACAGGGAAAACACTAGAAAAATACAGATTACACACAGACAGTATATACACGAATTAGCCGCAACATAATGACCACCTTTCATAACTCATTGAGGCATGGACAGCACTAGACCTCTAAATGTATGCTGTAGCACAGTGGCTAAGTGGTTAGCACTTCCGCCTGGCAGTACTAGGATCGTTGGTTTGTATCCCAGCCACGGCACCACCTGCCTGGAGTTTTCATTTTCACCCTGTGCCTGCGTGGGTTTCCTCAGGGTACTCCGGTTTCCTCCCACACTCCAAAGACATGCTGGTAGGTTAATTGGCTCCTGTCTAAATTGGCCCTAATATGTGTATGTATGAATGTAAGTTAAGTTAGGGACCTTAGATTGTACACCCCTTGAGGGTTAGGGACTGATGTGAATGTACAATATATATATGTGTAAAGCGCTGCGTAAATTGATGGCACTATATAAGTACCTGAAATAAATAGTATCAGGCACCAAACCGTCAGCAGCAGATCCTATAAGTACTGTAAGTTGTGAGGTGGGGCTTTCATTGATCAAACTGTTTTTTTCAGCATATCCAACAGATGCGCCAATAGATTGAGATTTAATGAATTTGGAGGCCAAGTCAACACCTCAAACGCATGTTGTGTTCCCCAAACCATGTCTGAATTAATTAGACCAGACCGCCTTTTTCAATTCCTCCATGGTCCAGCTTTGATGCTCACAACCCCACTGTAGATGCTTTTGGTTGTGGACACGGGTCAACATAGACACCCTGACTGATCTGTGACTATGCAGCTCCATATGCAACAAACTGCAAAGCATTGTGTGTTGACGACTTTTTATCGCAATCAGCATTAACTTTTTTGGCAATTAGAGCTACATTAGCTCCTCTATTGAATTGGACTACGTAGGCTAGCCTCTGTTTTCCATGTGCATCAATAAACCTTGGCCACCCATGCCCCTGGCACGTGTTTGATGGTTTTCCTTCCTTGATTCACTTTTGGTAGGTTTTGCCCACTGCACACCAGGAACATCCCACAGCAGCTGCACCATCGATCTACTGATCGCTGGTGCAATGCTATCCAGGCTCTTGCAGATAAAAATAATAAATGCACATTTTTTTTGTTACCTGAAAAAAAATTTTAATTTGTTATTTTTTTGTAAAAGGTGAACTTATCCATTAGCAAACGTCATGTGGGAGACTGCATTATTGCCAAGTTAAAATCTACAAAAAAAAAAGCATTTTTACATAGCTATTGTATTCCCCAAGGTGGGTAACAGAAATATGGAAATATGTAAGGCTGTGGCTATAGGATCCTCAATGGTACCATTTGCCCAAAAGGCACACTAAAGTATCCATACTAGCTGGGAATTGTAAAGATCATGCAGCTCTTCCAAAAATGATCACACTATCTGTACAGCGCAGTGAAATAAAGTATGTTGCTTATTTGATTCAATGCATAAAGAAAACAGCACAAGTTAAAGCTTAACTCAGTTCAAAACTGAGTTTTGAACAGAGTTGAGCACAGGTTATATCATCTGCCAGACTGATTTTCACTCTTGTCTGCATTCACAAGATTTCCCCAGAAGATGGATCAAAATTCATCCAGTTTAGCAGGGATCAGCTGAATTTCAATCCATCTATGGCCATTCTCATTCGAGAGTGGTTGATCGAAGGACCAACTCCTCTCGAACAAGCTTGTCAGAAAAGTTTGCTTTGATCTACACAGCAGCACTGTTTCGTGTATTCTGACAGAGAAAGTTTCCCTGTCACAATACAAAGATACAGCAAATAGGAATTCCCCTATCCACCTTTATTGTGTAATTGATTCAGCTTTTTTATAAAAAAAAAACTGCTATGTGCATGATCAGCTTTAGTCCTGTCCAACTAACAATACTGGGTATACATACAACTGATAGAGAGCGAGAGTAGTCTTCTCCCATCTGCTAAAACAATTTATGATATTGCAGTATTGTCCCTGTTGGATAGATTTCCCCCACTTCCTTCTCATACGTCAATGCTGTGTCTGGGGCAGGAAGTGAAGGGAAATCTGCACAACAGGTATAACATTTTTCCACACTGTCTAGAACAAAAAAAGATAATGTTTCAGGTGTTGGAAGTAGAGCAAGGGAAGTGCTTAGACTTCAGGCATACAGTTGTGTTCAAAATAATAGCGGTCAGACATCACTAAGCTGATCAATCACTGTTTTCGGTAGAAATGATATTTCTACATGGCAAATAATTTACTAGCAGGTGTAGTAGAGTAATAGAAATCCAACAGACCCAACAGTCATGACATGCATGCTGCTGATTCTGTGTAATTGAATCACTAATTGAAAGGGGCATGTTCAAAATAATAGCAGTGTGGAGTTCTATTAGTGAGGTCATCAATCTTTGAAAAACAGGTGGCAATTATTGCCCTTATTTAAGGAAGGAAGGCAGCAAATGTTGTACATGCCGGTTACAGTGCATTTCTCTCTGAAATTCTGAGGAAAATGGGTCGTTCCACACATTGTTCAGAACAGTGCACCTTAATTAAAAAGTTGATTGGAGAGGGGAAAACATATAAAGAAGTGCAGAAAATGATAGGCTGCTCAGCTAAAATGATCGCAAATGCTTTAAAATGGTAACCAAAACCTGAAAGACGTGGAAGAAAGCGGAAAACTACCATTCGAATGGATAGAAGAATAGCCAAAATGGCAAGGACTCAGCCAACAATCAGCTCCAGGAAGATCAAAGAAGGTCTAAAGTTACCTGTGAGTACTGTTACAATTAGAAGATGCCTATGTGAAGCCAAGCTATCTGCAAGAAGCCCCCGCAAAGTCCCACTGTTGAAAAAAAGACGGCCTAAAGAGAAATGGCGCAACATTTTGTGGACTGATGAAAGTAAGATTGTTCTTTTTGGGTCTAGTGGCCGGACACAGTTTATCAGAGGACCCCCAAACACTGAATTCAAGCCACAGTACACTGTGAAGACAGTGAAGCATGGTTGCGCAAGCATCATGATATGGGGATGTTTCTCATACTACGGTGTTGGGCCTATTTATCGCATACCAGGGATCATGGATCAGTTTGAATACATCAGAATACTTGAAGAGGTCATGCTGCCTTATGCTGAAGAGGAAATGCCCTTGAAATGAGTGTTCCAACAAGACAACGACCTCAAACACACCAGTAAATGTGCAACATCTTGGTTCCAGACCAACAAGATTGACGTTATGGAGTGCCAGCCCAATCCCCGAATCTTAATCCAATAGAAAACTTGTGGGGTGACATAAAAAATGCAGTTTCTGAGGCAAAACCAAGAAATAGAGAAGAACTGTGGAATGTAGTCCAATCATCCTGGGCTGGAATACCTGTTCACAGGTGCCAGAAGTTGGTTGACTCCATGCAACACAGATGTACAGCAGTTCTCAGAAACAGTGCTTATACAACTAAATATTAATTAAGTGATTCAAAGGAAAGCAAAATCTTCAAACATTTTTCAGTGTATATAGTGAATGTTTGAGTGTGTAAATAAGAATACAAACACTGCTATTTTTTTGAACAGTCTAATATTCACTTTTCTTCAATTTTTTTAGAGGAACAACACAAATTTGATATATTTTTCTTCATGTTTTGATTTGGAATAGAATGTGTAGTGTTCCCAATGCATTTGTGTGTATGGAAATAAAAGCTATTAGAAGGATTTTGAGCTTTATTCACTTTTTTCAACACACTGCTAATATTTTGAACACAACTGTATGTCATGAGGCATGACTAAAATTTAACAGATAATAATTGCAGGATTAAAAATCAGGTTTCATACTACAAGCAATGGCACCAACTATTGTAACTTTTTTAATGCTGTGTCATTCATGCTTACCTAAAGGCTGCAAATTGAAAAACAGCCTTTAACGGTTATAATATTGTTCACCCACCCAGTGCCTGTTTTTTTTTTTTTTTCTAGCAGAGTGAGTAGTAAAATAGAACAGGACAGCACATAGAGCAACTAACCAGCATTCACATAGTGATCTTGATGGGACTTGATTAAAATGGATACATCTCACATTTCCCAAATTTTCTCTCCTTATCCTTTCTGAAAACTTTGTTCTGCAAGAAATGGAGAAGCAACTGCTGATGAGCCTCAACAGAGAATTTAGTATTCAATACTCTGACACTGTTGCAAAGGGAACTGGTGTCTAGCCAACAGTACAACAGTGTAGGCTATAGATCCAATCTGGCTTAGGCCAGAATGACAACAGGGGGCAGGACCAAGAATAAAAAAAATTTAAACATTTGCAGCAATTCTGCTTGGGGAGGGAGTGAGTGTTATAAGAAAACTTACTCCCTTTTGGGAGTTAAAGCGGAGCTCCACCCAAAAGGGGAAGTTCTGCTCCCACGCTCCCCATTAAGGATTGGCACCTTTGGGGGGCAGGGTACCCGAATTTGACAGGTACCAGCTCCCACTTCCGGTCCGATTGCCTAGGCGATCAGAAGCGGAAGGTGTCCTCCCTCCCTGTAGTCTTTTGGGACACATGACAGGTCCCAGAAGACTACAGGACCATTCATGATGCGCAGCGCTACTCACGCATTCGCAGTGGGTACCCGGCTGTGAAGCCACAAGCTGTCACAGCCGGGTGCCCACACTGAAGATGCCGGACTTCTGGAATACAGGACGGCCAGTTAAACGGGCTGTGGAGGACACACCACGCGACCGAGGGACAGGTGAGTGTGTGTTTTTTTAAAAGTCAGCAGTAACAGTTTTTGTAGCTGCTTTTATTTTTTGACGGGGTGAGTGGAACTCCGCTTTAAGTTCTGTTTTAACCTGACTTCTCTGTAATCCCCTGCAGCCAGAAACCACACAGCTTCTCACCTGTTTAGTGGGTACATGCTCCCTAAAGCAAACACTTGGTAGCATGTCTCTGCTTGTTGTATCGCCAATTATAGTTAAAATTCCAAGACAGATTTGAATCTGATTGGTGGCTGTTAGAAACTTCTTTTTATTCACACTTTGTTATATCATGCTTTTATGTAAGAGACAGTATGGCTCCGGCATTTTGTGTTTGTAGTTAGCTCTTCTATATTACAAAACCAGATAGGTAAAAGGGGTTCTCAGATCATCAGATTTCCGGCAATGTGAGTGTGGAGCTCCTGCATGAAAAACTAAAACTCAACGGGTAGGCTGTGCTCCCTCTAAGCATTTCAAGGCTGATTCTTTCATTTTGACATGAATGTGCCAAAGCTTAAAAACTTTCATTTATAAACAGAGCATTAAAAATATTGTTGTAACATTTAATTTTGGTGAACGAAGGCTCTGTCAACTGATACATTTACATTGAATTTTTGAGAACTTTCTGCATTGAAGTTGTACTGAAGGTTAAACTCGGTATTGCGTGAGTCTTTGAAGAACATAGTTGTATTTGTGCTACATTTTCCCTTTCAGCATTGATCAGCTGTAATAAAATGACACACAAAAGTTCACAGTATTTCATACATTCCACAGCAAGAGGTGGTTGCTAAAGTGTATTGCAGTACTTAGTTAAGAGCGCAAACATCCATGAATAAAAGACACACTGGATAACACATTTAGGCAAATGTGAGGCTATGAGTCTTTTCATCGCGCTATCACCGAAGCTGTATAAACGAAGCAAATTAATTTTAATGTTCTAAAGGTAGAAATTCAGAGTCACTATGGTTGACAGACTCTGACGAGACTTTACGAGGAGGCATTTGACTTTATGGAAGTGAGCACCAAGCACACATTTAGAAGAACTTTAAGCTGTCATGCTGAAAAGTGTTTATAAAACATTAATCAAAAATGCCTCTTTAATACAATGCATTGTCTGAGAGATGTTAGATGGCACACATTGCAAATGGATTCTTCCACGACTCAAGTCATTTCTCTCCAAACAGATTTTTTCCCCATGCTAAAGCAGTACACAGTGGAGAACGAGCACTTCCCAACACATTACTACCTGCTTGAAGCACTGGGGAAATCACTAATGTACAGCCTGCCATCTTTCCATGTTGCACATGACACATTTGTCTAAAATTACCCAACAGAGTTTGACACTGCAGGATAATCCATAAGCAGCCCTTTCAGGTGACATCTGTCAACTACAGACTTCAAATGGTAGCATCTTCTAACATGAAATTATGGGGAATCTTCTCATCCTAAGTACAAGAGACTCATTCTTGGGCATTATTTGAACAGAAATAAAAATGTTTATATATTAAAATATAAAAAGATTACTATAAGGCATATTCACTCTACTCTCTGTTTCTATTTTCCTTGAATTGAGAGTTGCTGAAGAAATGTCGATGTATATTTGTTAAGAAACATGTATCATTAAACAAAATATTCCCCTATCCAGTTTTTCTTTCTGAATTTTAAGGAAAAGTCCATATATTTATAAAACGTGTCAGCAAACTGCAGTAACAATGCAGATCACTAAATGTAAGAAACATAAGTAGATCATCTGAAAAAAAAAATGCTCTAAAAGAAGAGGGCAGGATAAGAGTACATGGTGCTGATTAAGTACAAATCTACTTTTATCATCATACCTGTAACAGCTACAATCTAAAACCCAGTACTGTAGCAAAATTATGTAAACCCTATGCAGTAACTCTGGCTGATAGGTAAGTAGTAGACTATAAAGTTCAAAATAAAACATTTCCAGCATAAATACTTTTATTTCTTGGTTATAAGCGCAGGCATGAGATATGAATACAATATTCCAGTATTAATAGGCTAGTAATTACACTGCAGATCAGGTTCCCAGCAATAATGGGGGAGATTTATCAATTTTGTCGCACTGCAACAGAGTGCATAATTTGATCGGTGAGACAGATTTTTAGAGTGATTTACTTGAATCATAAATTCCCCTGCTGCTGCTCTATATTAGCCCTGCACCAGCAAAAAACCTTCCTCTGACCACTTATACAACCATGACCAAACATATTGGCACCCCTGCATTTCTGTCAGATAATGCACCACTTCGCCCAGAAAATTGTTGCAATTACAAATGTTTAGGCATTCTCATTTTTTCCCTTTTGTTTGTATTGGTATGACACAAAAAAGTGGAGAAGTAAAAAGCCAAATCTGAAACTTTCCACGGAAAACTCCAAAAATGGACTGGAAAAAATGATTGGCACCTTCTCAAAAGTGTAAGAAATAATTCCAAGTTTGTGACGCTCCTGTAATTTGTAATTAAACTTACCTATATCAATTAACAGTTGCTGACAATATAAAAATCACACAGGCAACCAGTTAAAATGGTGAAAAACTGACTCAAACTTTTTGTTTCTCTGTGTGCCACATGGAACATGGAGAAGAGAAAGAGCAGCAAAGAATTGTCTGAGGATTTGAGAACAAAAATTGGGGAAAAGCAAGGACAATACCAAAGTTACAAGTCCATTTCCAGAGATCTTAATGTTCCTGTGTCCACTGTGTGCAACATTGTCAAGAAGGTTACAGCCCATGGCATTTTAGCTAATTTTTCTGGATATGGATGAAAGAGTAAAATTGATCAAAGATTGCAACAAAGGATTGTTCGAATGGTGGATAAAGAACCTCGATCAACTTTCAGACAAATTCAAGCTGACCTTCAGGCACAGAGTACAACTGTGTCAGCTCACTCTATACGTCACCATCTGAATGAAAAGGGATGCTATGGTAGGATACCCAGGAGGACCCCAGTGCTGACGCAGATATAAAAAAGCCAGATTGGAGTTCGCCAAAACTTACCTGAGGAGGTCAAAATCCTTTTGGGAGAATGTGCTGTGGACAGATGCAATAAAATTTCAGCTTTTTGGTAAAGCAATTAAATTTACTGTTTTCAGAAAAAACAATGAGACCTTTAAAGAAAAGAATCCAGTCCCTATTTGACATGGTGGAGGTTCACTGATGTTTTGGGGTTGCTTTGCTGCTTCAGGCCCTGGATGTCTTGACCGTGCCGTGTGCATGGCATTATAAAATCTGAAGACTACCAAAGAATTCTGGGGTGCAATGTACGGCCCAGTGTCAGAAAGTTGGGACTCTGTCAGAGGTCATGGGTTCTACAGCAGGACAATGACCCAAAGCACATGTCAAAATGCATCCAGAAATGGTTTCAGACAATGCGCTAGAGAGTACTGAATTGGCCAGCAATGAGCCCAGATCTCAATCTCATAGAGCACCTGTGGAGAGATCTTAAAACAGCAGTTGGGAAATGGAACCCTTCCAATCCGAGAGACCTGGAGCACTTGGCAAAAGCAAGAATGGTCCAATATTCCAGTAGAGAGGTCTAAGAAACTCATTGATGGTTACAGGAAGCAATTGATTTTTCCCAGCCGCTCTCTACTTTTTGGAGTTGCTTCCTGGTTTCCAAGCCTAGGCAGAGGATGTCGTACATTCCATGAGCCTTCAGGAGAGGAGAAGCTTTCCCAGCTAGGCACACCCTCCTGCCTGCATGCCTGAGCTAAGGATAGATGGATCTTTCCTTCTAAGAGGATCTCTAGCCCAGGATTGTGAATATTGACCATCGATCATTGCTACTATACCAGTAGCATTCTGGTGAGTGCATAGTGGTGGTGGAGTGTTCACTGGATCCCTTGGAGCTGGATACGTTGCTGTTTTGTGTCTTGCAGTATCACTGGAACATATATGGACTCTATTTTGTCACTTTTTTTGTGATTTACACCAGCACTTATATCTTACACTGTATGGACTTTATTTATTCACTGATGCTTATGCTTTGTTTGCACTTATGTGTAAAGTCTTATGTGTTATGTGTAAAGTCTTAGGATGTTTTACTACATGATTTAGCGCTGCACTTTATACACGTTACTGTGAGATTTATTGTCATTGTCTCTTGTGCTAGCTGCTTTTTGCTATATACAGCACTCACCATTTATTATCTCGATATAAAACAAAACATGACAAGTAAACAAATTAAATGACCCCTGTTCAAAAGTCTGCATACCCTTAGTTCTTAATACTGTGTATTGCCCCCTTTACCATCAATGACAGCGTGCAGTCTTTTGCAATAGCTGTCTATGAGACCCCAAATTCTTGCAGGTGGTATAGCTGCTCATTTGTCTTGGCAAAATGCCTCCAGGTCAAGCAAAGTTTTTAGTCGTCTTGCATGAACCACATGATTGAGATCTCCCCAGAGCGGTCAGGGGAATGTGAGGGCCACTCCAGAACCTTCACCTTTTTCAGCTGTAACCATCGGAGGTTAAACTTAACCATGCACTTAGGATCAATGTCATGCTGTAAAGTCCAAGAGTGTCCCATGAGCAGCTTTCATGCAGAAGAATGCAAATTGTCTGCCAGCATTTTCTGATAACAAGCTGCATTCATCTTGCCATCAATTTGCACAAGATTCCCTGTGCCTTTATAGCTCCCCCCCCAAAAAAAAAATAAAAAAAAAATGCAGTGATCCACCACCATGCTTCACAGTGGGGATGATTTTTTGTTGCTATAGGCCTTGTTGGCCACTCTCCAAAGATGGCGCTTATGGTTTTGACCATAAAGATCTATTTTTTTCTCATAACTCCAGATTAAAGTAAGCTAGAAACTGTGAGGCACATCAGGGCATATTGTAACTGTGCTTTTTTGTGGCATTGGTGCAGTAAAGGCTGATTTCTAGCAACTCGACCATGCAGCTCATTTTAGTTCAAATATCATAGTATTGTATCTTTGAAACAACCACACCGTCTATTTCCAGAGCAGCTTGTATTTCTCCTGAGGTTATCTGTGGGTTTTTCTTTGTATCCCAAACAGTTGTGGCTGCAAACTTTCTTGGTCTACCTGACCTTGGCTTGGTATCAAGAAATCCCCAAATTTCACACTTCTTAATAAGTGATTGAACAGTACTGACTGACATATTCAAGGCTTTGGATATCTTTTTATATTAGTTTTCATCTTTATAAAGTTCCATTACCTTGTTACACAGGTCTTTTGACAGTTCTTTTCTGCTTCCCATGGCTCAGTATCTAGCCTGCTCAGTGCATCCAAGTGAGAGCTAAGAAACTCATTGACTAATTATGCACATACAATGATTGCAATTTAAAATGCCACAGATGTGGGAAATTGACCTTTAACTGTAATTTTAACCTGTGTGTCTGTACCAAGGCCAAACATTCCAGGATATGTAAACTTTTGATCAGGGCCATTTGGGTGTTTTATTGTTATCATTAGGATTTAAAAAGGAGCCAAACAACTATGTAATAATAAATGGTTTCATTGATCACTAGCCTTGAAAAAAAAAAGACTTTTTTGGCATGATCAGTCATATTTTCAATGAAATGCCAAAATTTCACGATTTCTGCGAGGGTATGCAAACTTTTGAGCACAACTGTACAGTGTGCATAAATATATATATTCTCTAACATTATGTAATCAACAATGATTAGTTATAAACTGCTTCAGGTTATATCAGTTCATCACATATATAACTGGCTTTATGCAGGTAACAATGTACAAAAGAATATTATGGAAGTGTAGCAGCTGAGCTTTAAACAGCTACATGTGAGGTGGAAAAGGGTTGTTACATCTCTATCTGATAATGCTCCTGGATATGCCCAGTAACGGAGGTTAATGCTATTAACAATTTCCTCTAAGAAGACTGTTTATTCTATTCTCTTTATGTACACACGCATGTCACAGAGACATATGAACGTGCTGTCATTAAAAGTAGCGATTGGGCTTTGAGTGTCGCTCTCCATTATGTGCATTTCTTGGAAGACACAAACCAAATAAATAATTGGAGAGGTACGGCCCAGAAATGACAATTGTTATTCATGCGTCTCTTTGTAGCGGGCTGAGATTGAAAGATGTACACTTCAAGTGAAAGCATATCTCTGGGGCGAGATCCTTCAGTTCAAACGTGGTAAACAACTGTTGTTTCTCTGATGCTCACTTTAGTACTGCTGGAGGCAAACTTTCTAAATATTAATAAAAACCTACTGCTAGCAGTATGTACAGATGAAGAGGAGGCATCAGGAAGGAAAGCCTTTGGTGACACTTCTGGACACATCTGAGAAATGTTGGAATCAAAGGATTTATATGCTGGGTGTGAGAAGGAGGTATCACATACACACTCTTTTTCTGTAGTGAGAACTCACTCTATGAAAAGTAACTGGGTTAATTTCTATGCCGATCAGCTTCTAAACTTCATTCTTTCTAGGTGGAAATATGTTTATTAAACTATGCTGTCAAGAGCATTAAATATATAGACAAAAACTGTTAAAACGTACAGATTTTTTAACTTGTATGTGGGAGAATGAATCTGGAAGACATTAGCAACCTACAATTAAAGAGACTGAACAAAAATCAGTTTGCAGGTTAGACTTCTAGATCAGATGACCAAGAAACCAGAAGCAAACATATACAGAACACAGCTAGTGGGATGTCTCATCAATTTCAAAGATGAATCCCTGCCCTGTCTAGACAAATACTGCCTGGGATCTAATCTATATTGTACATTAAGGGTACCAACATTTTTAGGAAACTCACGCCTAAACTAACTTGCACAGCACCTATAGCATTGGATGCTAGAGTGAAGCTGGCCACAGATGGATAGAATTTTGAACAAAAATTCTTAGGAAAAGTCTAAGGAAAATTCGTATGAAAATTCTCAGAACATTCAAAAGACTGTTTCTAATATATGATTTTGAAATAAAATGAATAGACTTTACCTTTGATTTCTAAAGGACTACAGTACCATGCTGCCTGCAAGCAGTGATTCCTGTACTGACTCTGCCCCCTGAAACTCCTCCCCTTAGCACCTGTGTAGTTCAGAATGCAGGCTCTGTGCATTCTGTGACACAGCAGTGCCTGCTCACAAGGCATAGTCACAGACTTCAAAGAAGTTGTGTGGGGACCTTCACAAAGTACAGTTGCAAGAAGAAGTATGTGAACCCCTTGGGATTACGTGGAGTTTTGCATGAATTGGGCATAAAACGTGCTCTCAACGTCACAACAATAGAAGAACACAGTCTGCTGAACATAATACTACACAAACATTAGATGTTGCCATGGTTTAATTGCACATACCATGTAAACATTCACAGTGCAGGGAGGAAAAAGTATGTGAGGCCCTAGCTTAATGACTTCTCCCAGAGCTAATTGGAGCCAGGAGTGAGCCAACCTTGACTCCAATCAGTGTGATGATATTGGATGTGTTGCTGACAGCTGTCCTGCCCTCAAAAAACACACACCTGTTTTGGGTTTACTGGTTTCAAGAAGCACTGTCTGATGTGAACCATGCCTCGCAGAAAAGAGCTCTCAGAAGACCTACGATCAAGAATTGTTGACTTGCATGAAGCTGGAAACGGTTACAAAAGTATCTCCAAAAGCCTTGATGTTCATGTGTCCACAGTAAGACAGACTGTCTACAAATGGAGAAAGTTTAGCACTGTTGCTACTCTCCCTAGGCATGGTCGTCCTGTAAAAATGACTGCAAGAGCACAGCGCAGAATGCTGCATGAGGTAAAGAAGAATCCCAGAGTGTCAGCTAAAGACCTACAGAAATCTCTGGCACATGCTAACATTTTTGTTGACACATCTACAATAAGGAAAACATTAAACAAGAATGGAGTACATGGGAGGACACCACGGAGGAAGCCATTGCTGTCCAAAAAAGAATATTGCAGCACGTTTGAAGTTTGCAAAAGAGCACCTGGATGTTCCACAGCACTACTGGCAAAATATACTGTGGACAGATGAAACCAAGATTGAGTTGTTTGGGAAGAACACACAACACTATGTGTGGAGAAAAAAAGGCACAGCACACCAACATCAAAACCTCATCCCCACTGTAAAACATGGCGGAGGGAGCATCATGGTTTGGGGCTGCTTTGCTGCCTCAGGGCCTGGACGGATTGTTGTCATTGATGGGAAAATGAATTCCAGAGTTTATCAAGACATTTTGCAGGAAAACGTAACAACATCTGTCCGCCAACTGAAGCTCCGCAGAGGATGGGTGATGCAACAGTACAATGACCCAAAGCATACAAGTAATTCAACAAAACAATGGCTGCATCAGCACAGAATACGCCTTCTGGAGTGGCCCAGTCAGAGTCCTGACCACAACCTGATTGAAATGCTGTGGCATGACCTTAAGAGAGCGATTCACACCAGACATCCCAAGAATATTGCTACACTGAAACAGTTTTGTGAAGAGGAGTGGTCCAAAATTACTCCAGATCGTTGTGCAGGTCTGATCTGCAACTACAGGAAACATTTGGTTGAGGTTATTGCTGCCAAAGGAGGGTCAACCAGTTATTAAGTCCAAAGGTTCACATACTTTTTCCTCCCTGCACTGTGAATGTTTACATGTTATGTGTAATTAAACCATGGCAACATCTAATGTTTGTGTAGTATTATGTTCAGCAGACTGTGTTCTTCTATTGTTGTGACTTAGATGACGTTCAGAGCACATTTTATGCCCAATTCATGCAAAACGCCACGTAATCCCAAGGGTTTCACATACATTTTCTTGCAACTGTAGATTTAAAAACTTTAAGATCATTCAGTAGGCTATAAATAATTGAAAAACTATGTGGAAATGAATATATTATTTTTAAAAAGGTGGATACTTTGGCATAATAGGTATAGATTTTGAGATTAGAGTGGGATTACAGACATCAGCGAGCAGGATTTTCTGAATCTTTTTGCTTGTAAAGACATTAATGAGTGAAAAACAATTGTTCCCTTTTAATTCTCTTTAAATTTCCCCCCAAATTACAATTACTGTAAAAGACCAGTTATTACAGATATTTTTACGCAAGTTTTAGCGCTTTTCTTGCACCCTTCTGTACATCTATTTAGGAAATAGTCTAATCATTTGGTAAGATTTTTAACATAATTCAATATGTATTCAGGTATCAAGCATGCAAAGTGTGATTGTCTGAAGACTGTATTGGTACATCTATGCTTGCTCCAATGTTTACATGAGCTGTATGGGTGGTCAGGATCTGTTTAACTTATTAACCTCCCTGGCAGTCTAACAAATCAATATTTTTATTCCATTGTTTTGCATGGAAATTTGTTGTTTTATATTGTAGGCCTGTAATTCTTAGGAATAACTCACTTAAATCTGTCCAAACAAGCTTCTAGTAAACATCCCGGGTATGATAAAGTTTGAAACATAAAATCATAAATTATAATAAATAATTATAAAAAAATAATAATATAATAATAGTACATTTAATTCAATAATGTAATTATTGAATTAAAAGCACTGAAATTTGAAATAAAGCACCAAGTTCGCACATCACTGAGCCCAGTAACAGAATCATTTTCAGTGTCTGATGACGAATTTCCTCACAAATCACTATTGCTCAACTATGTAAGTGATTCTAATTCACTATCGCTGTTTTCTAGTTGGTCTAAAACCACTTTTGACCTAAAAGGGACACTTTTTAGATGCCATGGATGTTCTCAAGTTTCCAGGCAGAAAGAACGGTAAAACAGCAGGTAGGGCACTGGACAAAACAGTAGGGACAAAATGTAGGCAAAATGGTTTGATACAGTAATGTAATTCTAAAAGATTATAATGTATTGTGTGTGTCATATTTTTTCTTTTTTGAATCTCCCGCCGATTCCGCCCCCCTGCGCACCGACCCTCACAGGGAAGGGAACCCGGAAGATGGATGCCGGCATCGGCCGTAGGACACAGCGGGAGGACATCAGGGGATCGCAGGACAAGGTAAGGATCGGGGGATCGCAGGACAAGCACTACAGTGTAATCCTGAGTGTGGCTCGGGGTTACCGCTGCTGGTACTGTAAATTAACCCTGAGCCACACTCAGGATTACCACTAGGAAGGTTACTATCTGTAATAGCGTGCAACCAACAAAGCTGGCCAAATGCATACTAGATTTGGCTGCCTACTGACAAAAATAAATCCAGGTACTGTGTGGGCGAGTAGCTAAAGATGCAGGCAGCTATTCCAGGTGTGGGCAGTTTGGCTGAGCCAAATTCCCCAGTGGGCACTCCCTCCATTCACCCATTATTTTTTTTTCATGATAAATATCAAACACTGTCAGTTGTGCATTGGGTCTTTTAAGGTTCAAAGAAGACAATCTTCACTGCACAATATCAATAAAATTAGATTTTTTTTATTGTATAAAGAGTAAAATCTAATGAGTTCTAAGAGCAATTATATCCAAGACAACTATTTTTACAATGATATATTCATAGAGGCATTACACATAGAAAACCTTTCCTAAATCAATATTATACTTTTTTTCTTAACATATGACTAACATCTCCAAAAAATGTATTCACGTGAATTTGATGAAAATGGAAAACAGTCTTCTTTCACTGCAGATGCAATCTGCAGTCTAGCTTCCTCAGAATAGGAAGTAGTTAATATTGTGACAATGCCCCTCCAAATATTAAAAACCAGGAGCTGGAGACCAGCCCCTCAAGCAGAGAGAGGTAAGACCAACTGGGATATCACATAGCTGTTATCAATGCGCATGCTAAGGGGAATTTCATAATCGGTGCTGATCAACTTTACAATGCTTTTATAGATGTTTGAGCTTGTATGGCTCCTCGCCAATAAGTCAATAATATTCGTGTAATTTTGCATGCTTCAAAATAGGAAGGAATTAGCTATTTTGCTGCTTTACTGACATTAAACAGGTAGAGGATGTCACAAGCTTACAATATGGCAGGTGTCTTAGGCTAATTTCATGGTATACAGTGGTTTATGACCGACATTCAACTCCCATGAACTCAAAGCACAATGCTTACAGGTAACTAAAGGAAAGATCCCCAGGCTCTACAAAGAGGGACACAGATGACCCACTTATATTTTACTTGAAGTCCTAAGGCATATCTTATACTTTGAGCTACTTTCTGCATGTTGAGGGGACCTGGTGCCGTAAGCCATCTATCAGCTCGAAGTATGTTAATGTAATTTCATGATCAATTGCACCAATACTACCACTTATTTATAAAGCTGTTCTGGAAATTTCTCTACTTTGTTATCCTGTTTTCTACAATATGCTATTTTGATGTAAAAATGCTATATATATGTTGAAAAGATAACTAAAGTGGCCTTTAAGACAAAAGTTTTTGTTATTGGGTCTGGATGTTGCTGGAGATGTCAGAATCTGTCAGATTTTTAGGGGCAAATAAGAGACCAAAAATGCTTTTTTTCTGCTTTTACTGCTGTGTCTCCATTAAGCAGACACCAGGGTTAGATATCGCTATAGCAAGAAGTGAGGGAAAAATCACCTAAGTGGGCACCCACGCAGATTGTTGTCTTTCCATATTCTATCCAACCCCCCCAAAAAAAAGTTCAGGATAGAGCTATTCTTTAAGTATCTTTGCTCTGCATACAATGCACCCTGTAAACTGTGTGTGGGTATTCATGTATTTGTCTGTCTGACAAGACACACATATTTGCCATAATTTATAATACATGCAAAACATCAGCGTGCAAGAGCAGAGCAGGATGGGTTATCTTTAGAGGAGCACAAGTGACAGTATGACAGTAGAGTGTTTTCTCGAGGCATTCTCAATCATCCTGAATGAACTCCGAATGGTTTCCTGCTGTGTATTCCAGCTGGATTACAAGAAGCTATAGCTCAATGTCATTTTCAATGTGGTGCCTCATAATTAAAGGTCAAACAGTCACTTCATCCGCAATCAATCAATAGACGAAAAGTACTAATACCACATGCTAATCAATCAATGGCAACAGTACTAATAAAATAAATGAATCACATTTGTGTGTTTTAGATGAAACTATCTGTGGATCAGATAAATTAAGGACAGTGAACTGTAATGTTGGGTCAGTATACACAAAAAATAACAAGCACAAAAGTTCTTTCTCCTCTCCTAATAAGTTATATAATTTCATATAAACAACACATATAAAAAATATGATTTTTGTTGACAGATCTGTTATGTTTGTGTAAAATTATATTAGCCAAAGATTTTAATACTTTTATTATATACAGTATGTCTCAATAAAAATAATTGTGCTTTGTACTATTCGGGTGGAAATATCCGATGATTTATGCAGAAAGTTGAACAGTGATTTCTAAAGATGATTGGGGGTTAAGTTGGAGACAGGGTATTTTATGGTAGTTTTGTACTTTGGTTTTTACCTTCATATTATCTCACAAAAAGGGATCTTGAGGAATTAATTAGTTTTTTGTTAAAGTGATATTAAAGGCATTTAAAAAAAGAAAACAAACAAACATGTCATACTTACCTGCTCTGTGCAGTGGTTTTGCACAGAGCAGCCCCAACCCCCCTCTTCTGCATGTCCATTCACACACAGAGCTGCAGCTTGGCCCTGCCTCCCCCCTCCTCATTGGCTCACTGGCTGTGATTGACAGCAGATGTCTCAGCCAATGAGGAGGGAAAGTCCATGGAGAGTTGAGGCTTTCTTGCACATCACTGGGGCTCAGGTAAGTATTGAGGGGGCTGCTGCATACAGGCTTTTTCATAGAATGCATGAAGATAAAAACTTTGAGCCTTTAGTTCAACTAAAGTCCCCACAGTGTTAAATGCACACTGATCAGTCTAGGGGGAAGCTAATTATATTATTGGTATGTTTTCAGGTTGAGAGGAAACATAGAACACAGAAGCAGAAAATTACGGGAACATAAAGACACTTTGCTGGCAGTTACTCCATGTATGAGCTTTCCAAAGTGTCCCAAATCATGGCCATATTTATTAGAACCAGTTATACCTGCAGTCGAATCAATGGGCAGGCTCATTTAGGAGGGTCGTTCACACTCTAGTGATCCTCTGTAGTATTTTAACATGCCTTATGTTGTCTATTAATATGTTCTGCATTAGGTCAGCCCGTTCAATAATAATGGACTATCAAGACATCTCAAGAAATCAAAACGACACAAATCACCCAACTCTCGCCAACTTTTTTTTAAAATCACAAAACAACATACCACAATGCACATAGAAGAGGTGTGTTGCTTTGCATGGTGGAAACATGCAACAACAAGTTGCCGCAACACACAAGTGTGAATAATCACTTTATGCATTTTGCCGGTGTTTAACTATGTAGGCAAGTCTGGCTGTTACTGTCAGAAGGACTCCAAAAGTATATTTTTATAGAAAGGTTCATCATTTTTTTGGTTCAAAATTAGTTTATAGATGACAGTTTAGATTTAATGGTACTTAGCATAGTTACTCCATAATACTGTCAGCCACAGACATTTCTATTTATAACGAAGACAATAAAAACAAACAAAAAAACGCAGTGTATAGCTAAGTCTGTGCGCATTTGTTGTAGACGTCCCTGTGCACAGCGCTGACATCTATCATACACTTCAGTGATTCCTAATTTGATGTAGGCTTTTTACTGTTTAGCAGGAGAGAGATGTGTACACAAGGGCCTTAAATAAATAAAAGCTTGTGTCTGAGGTGGACCAACTGAATAAAAAGCAATTAAAAAGCTTCAGATCCTCTCAGCTTTTTTATTCAGCAAGCTTGTTATTCAAAGAGCCCTCAAACTCAATTTTTAGGAGGAGATCATTAATATATGAACACAAGACATTGCCACTGCCAATATTTTCAGGCACCATAGTCCGTTTCACATGCAACACAAAGGCCAAAAATGTAAACAAATGTCTGGCAGTCAAGACATCATCAGGATTGTGCCAGCCATTAGTACAGCAGATCCTGTCAAGGAGCAAATTTAATGTTGACAGGTGACATCTACTTATTAGGCAGGTTAAGAGGCATCGTCAATTTGTATTAAAAATATACTACTGGTCAGCAAGCAAGTTCTGAAAGTGTTGAAGTTTTTGTAGGGTTAACACACACACTCCCAAGTTCTATAAATGTTCCTACAGCAACCTTGAGACTTTCCAAGTAATGGCAATTTGGCAAAAGAGAAGTTCTCTTGTGGTGCAAACACCCAGGTAATCGCTGGCTAGATGGACAACCACCGCTGAACTGTCACTGATGTGCACAGGGCTTGGGGGGCGCAGCTAACTGCTCAAAAGTGGCAGAGATGGCTGCATATTTCTGCCGTTGTCATTTGCACCGGAGCTATTCGCCCATGCAAATGCAGCCTTATATTTACCTAAAGTACATTAATTATACTATGCCACTGTCCAATTGGCCTGTCCATTTAATTGTAGTGAACAAGTCATTCAAAATACTCTACAGCCTGTGTTATCTTTGCAATGTGGAGATAGACTGATTGTTAAAGTGGAACAGAACCCAAAAAATGAAGATTTGCCATCTTATATGGAGCATCTAGAAATGGTAATTGTGCCTGAAAGATTTTTCTTTCGTCTTGAATTCCTCCTTAAAAACAGCAGTATACTTCCTGTGCATAGGCACTTCTATGCCTTGAGCCTCATAGCTGTATATCAGTGTGAGAATGTAAGATACTTTTTTTTACCTCTACTGCTGCTTCTTGATTATTCCCCAAGCAGAATATGGGTACAGTGTGGAAAACATAAGCAAATCATACAAAATGAAGCATTGTTTTATACACAATTTAAATTGTCTTTGACATATAGATGTACTTACCTAAGGTAAGTGATTTATGGGTTGAACAAAATACTATTGCCACTGTGTCTGCTGGAGTAAAACCACTTTTTTTACTGAAAAAGAAAAAATAGATTTTCCTTATGGCTTTTAATTTGAACCAATTTTGACACACACACATACATATATAGCATGGAAAAAACACAGAATTAAAGGGCAAATATTACATTGATGTATGTAAATCTTCTAACAAATAAGTCATCTGAAAAAAACAAATATGATTGGAAGAGTAAAGCCGTCTATAGACGGTTCGAATCTTGGTCGGTTCTGCAGGAACAGACCAAGATTTGATACATCTATTGGCAATCTGGTTGTACTGAGATCGATTCACTTATTAACTACAATACAACCAGCCTGTCAGATTTGTTCATGTAATCACTGCGGGTGGCTATCATTATGTTCTGCCAGCAGGGAAGGTTCCACGTCAGCAAAACATAATAGCGCTGGGACAGGGATTCCTCCATCAACACTGACTGTGATAATGGGGAAATCGAGCTATTTTCTTTCCTTCCAACTGTATGGAAGGACAGGAAATGACAATCTAAAATTTGCCAAATTTGAGCTTCTGCCTAGATCAAGATGATTTTATAACTTGCAAAAGTGATGATGTACATTGTACATCTATCATCACGCACCTAAGCCCACTAGGACCTAAAACGTCACTTTTATTATCAGATTGTGTTAAAAAAGATTTATGTGACTAGACTGTGCCATCAAGCAGGGAGTTTTGGGAATGATTAAATGGTAAGATGTCTCAATATACTGGTTCATTCACTGGGTATCCACTATTGCCCTCCTCTATCAACTAGGAATATGACATAATAGTGCAACCAAACCCTATATAACTGTCCTCCTGAGCCTTGAGCTACACAACACTACAAAAACTACAGCACAAGAGTATGAAGTCCGCATGTCTAAAGGAACCATATGGTATAAGGCATAATGTTAAGCATAACACCCAATCATGCAGGAAATATCCATGGAGCTTAATATAAAAATAGCTTCAATACCAGGCAATGATCAGATATAAAGACCAGTAAAATATACATAACCCCATTCAGAGTGAATTCCATATCCAGAAAACTGGCCGGTTTATTTAACACATAATCCATTTGAAGGAAAAAGGAGCAAAATACATGTGTCCCAGAGGATATGGGTAAAGAAGACAACACCAGTGTCCCATGTGGAAATATTCTCAAGTGGGCTGGATGGTAATATTATTTCTTATACCATGTACTTCCTTAGGCATATGGATTGCATACTTTTCTCAAGTAGTTTCAGAGAGACACCATTCCCGCCAAACATTGCTGTATATAGCTTGGCTAATGCCTATGACTGTACAGTTCTTATCTGCTGATGAGGTCTTTTTTATGCTGGCCCATAAAGGTTTTGTAGCCCATCGTGTATTTACAGCATGGAATAATACATCATTGGGATGCCTAGTACTGTTTGCCCTCTTCTGGGTGTTGTTTACTGCAAATCTTCTTAATATGAGCATACCTTGCTATATATGCTGAAAATTACTATGCACAATGCGAGAGCGGTCAACTTCTTTGGGAGCTGTCTTGCATGGACAAAATGCCAAGTATACCAATTATACTATTCTAGTGGACATTTGTTTGATCAAATATTGATGTTTAATCCACTTTCACCCTGGGAACCTGCAATGTATAACTGAGCTTAAGGGGTTCTCTGTATCCTTTAGGTTCTAATGCTTCTTTATAGGTTGATCATGTTGGTTAATTTGCCTGCTGGATTACAATAATATTTTCATTTGTATAGTGATGTTTCTTGTGGTTCATACTTGGGAAGGAACCAATGAGTAGTCATTCTTCATGATAATTGGTTGTCTTCATGTTGCTCAGCATATTTTGGTGTCAGTGTTTTTGAGACACTATAAGGTTGATTTACTAAAACTGGAGAGTGCAAAATCTGGTAAGGCTCTGCATAGAAACCAATAAGCTTCCAGGTTTTATTGTCAAAGTTTAATTGAACAAGCTGAATTGGTTACCATGCATGGCTGCACCAGATTTTGCACTCTCTAGTTTTAGTAAATCAACCCATATTCTGCATACACATTTAGATATCATTTTATATATTTTGAGAATTTTTTTAATTACAATTATTATTGAGCTCATAATTGTATGCATTGCTTACTTCCAGGAGATGTAATGAATGACAACTATTTTAATTGTTATTAACCCGTGGGTTAGAGATAGGGGTGCAGTCATTTCAATAAAAGGTATTTTCAATACATTTCCTGAGTTTTAGTTTTGGATGTATTCACTTTTTTTTCTGATAGATACCTGAAGTTCTCCATATTTTGCTGTACTTATAATTAATGTTTTTGGAGTCCAGGTATTGTTTTTTCTCTTTCCCTATTCTTCCCCATCTCCTTTTTCCACATGTACGGTGTTGGCGATTCTCTTTTTATTTACAGTTATGATTGGTTTTCCTGTACAGCTATATATCTCCCATAGCCTATTAATTTTGACTGGGCTGCCAATGCACCTAAAACTGACCATTCACTTTTTTTTTTTAACGTACTGAACCACATTGCAATGATTTTTTTTTAAAGTGTGCTTTGCAGTGTGAAACAGTCTACATTGCACCATGGTGCGTTTGCAAGGCAAGTGTGGGAATTATTTAATTTAAAGCGGAGCTCCACCCAAAAGGGGAAATTCCGCTTTAAGGACTGCTCTCCCGCTCCCCATTAAGGACTGGCACCTTTGGATGGGGGGGGGGAGCGGGTTCCCTGAATTTGAAAGGTACCCGCTCCCATTTCCAGGTCGACCGCCTAGGCGATCGGAAATGGAAGGTGTCCTCCCTCCCTTCCTGTAGTCTTTTGGGACACGTGACAGGTCCTAGAAGACTACAGGACCATTCACGAAGCACAGCGCTACTCACACATGTGCAGTGGGTACCCGGCTGTGAAGCCACAAGCTATCACAACCGGGTGCCCACACTGAAGATGCCGGCCTCATGGAATACAGGACAGCCGGTGAAACGGGCTGCGGGGGACACACCACGGAACCGAGGGACAGGTAAGTGGCCGTTTTGTAAAAGTCAGCAACTACAGGTTTTGCAGCTGCTGACTTTTATTTTTTTACAGGTGAGTGGAACTCCACTTTCATTTAACATTAATTTAAAGAGAAGTGCAATGTGCGTTACCATGGATTGTAGTAACGCATGGTAAAATGCACAATTTACAACAAGTTACAGCAATGCACAGATGTGAAGCCAGCCCAAAACAGAAAGTTTTAACTATAAGAAAAAACACAAACGAACCAAAAAAACCCCAAAAAACTATTCTTATGTTATACACAAAATAACAAAAATTAAAAATAACATATAGTAATAATAGTAGTTACTTCCTGTGAAACAACTGAAATAGGTGTCACATTACTTATAATAAATTATAACAGCATGGGGACTTACCTAGTAGCAAACAGGAATGTTAAAAGCATGAATGCTAGTTGAATAAAAAATACTGCAATATAAAATAAAAGTATTATTTTAACTGTGGCACAAAAGTTAGTGTATAAATCAGTAGAACAAATCTAATATATTTAGATCTAATAGTGCCAGATTTGCCTTTCTACTTGCATGTAATAAAGTGAGTGGCAACAACAACCAAAAGACTGGCCCACAATAGTTAGGCAAAATAAGGGAATACTCAAACTACAAGTCAGTTTTGAGAGGTAGGCTGTTGAGCATGTGAAATGCAATAAACACATAAAAAAAAAATACTTTTTTGTCTGGCTTTACTAAACTGCATAGGCCTTATGGGTAGCATCTTCAGATCTCTACTGAGATCTATGGTCTCTCTGCTTTGCAGTGTTCCTGCCTGTGAATCTGTCATGGCTTTTAGTAAAATCTTTTCTAATAAAAGTGAATACTTTTTTAATCTAGCACTGGAGCTATTGGCATGTATGTTGAGAAAGTCAACTTACTTTACAGGCATACAGTAACTCAGGTTCATACAGGACCCAACTTTGAAATTGTGCAACGTCACTTGTCAGTGCGACTTCAGGTGCGAATTGAAAGACATCTATGAGACTTCATACACAGATATCTATGCAAGTCGCACCTGAATTCGCAAAAAGTGGTGCAGGAACTATTTTCAAAATCAGTGCGACTGACGGACAATAGGGTGCAACTTGTCATGCGATTTAAAACTGTCAAGTTGCACCAGTGTGCACCCAGGCAATGAGTTAAGTGACTAGGAAGTCATGTATAATCTGCAAATAGTAATAGCTCAATTATTAAACTGCTGAATTTCAGGAAAACAGCTATATATACAGCTGAAACACATATATGGGAGCATATATGTATTTCTATCCAACCATTCATGAACTTTACAAAACCTTGCCAGACAGAAAAGTGATACAGATGATCTTATTTATCTTTAATGCAGTTAAATAACGTAACACAGTCACCTCCCAATACCATTTTAAAAAGGTGACCATGACTGTACAGCATATAGAATGACATCAGATCTTCAGTGGACACTTGCTAGGTGTGTTCTTATTATAGAGAGAAACGCTTTCAAAAGGAAAATTTAAATCCTCTTGTAAAATGTAAATTTGGGAATAGCTAAGGTTTTACTTGGCTTGATTCCTTTCCTCTGAATCTAAACATTCATCAACCTTAACCTTAAATATGCTTTATAAGAAAGTGACTATTCTTTCCCAGCAGATTAGAGTATATCCAAAGCTAAAACTTTTTTGTTAAATAAAACCCTGTCATTTTTGCCATACGTGTCCCACTTCCTTCTCTTATCTTGTAGACACAAATGAAGCTAGAGAAAATCTCTACAAAGTGAAGGAAAAGCCTTCCTAGACAATTGCTCCTATTGGAATATTTCCCATCTATTGTTTTTCTGGTGACAACTCAAAATGTTAGATTTTCCCCCCCACTTTCAGTGCTGTCCTAGTCCCCAGAACAAAGAGAAACTGAATCTTTCTAGTGGGAACACAGACACCAATAAAAACTCGTCAGGGGTTCTGACACCTCACTACTCTATCCAGGACAAAAAAAAGTTGTGGCTTTAAATACACTTTGAATTAATTTAATAAGAAATGTACACAATTATTTTTAATTTGCTGACAAGCTTTCAAACTATAGGTATACAGTTTTCTCCTTTTTCTGTGATTGGGATTTCTTGATAATGCTAGATTGGGTTCAGAAGAGGATGGTATAACTGAGCAATATTCTAAACACTACAAATATTAAAAATAATGTCAAGCTTATTTAGAAAGTTATGTATGCTAGGCATATCCTGCTTCTTCATTTCCTGCGTATGTGAATGCATAGTCCAGCAGGTATTACGACAGATATGCACTAAGCACCTGCTGTGAGGCTGCCATACGCAACATCAAAGAAAAAAATGGAGCCACAGGCGTCTCTTCAGCCAATGGTCAGGAGCACCGATCTATCATACAAAAGTAAGCATCATTTATCTTTTTGCTTTCACCGAACATTCATGCAACAACTGGAAATAAAACAGCATAAACAAATAAGGTTTCTATACGTACTGATAAATACAATAACAACCAAACTGAAAGTGTCCAGGTCAATATTTGGGTTAGAGAATGTATCACAGAAGGTGGTGTAGATAATCATAAGCAGGACACAACTGCTAATCGCACCAAATGGAGGTTTCTTCCTCTCCAGCCAGTCCTTGATGTACCTCCGCACAATCTGTAACAGAGAAGCCAACAGGTTGCCTTTTTCAGTGCTCACAGTAAGAGCAAACATGGGCGACACAAAGTGAACTTGACAGCAGAAAGACATAAAGAGAAGTGAATAATTCCAATGACTGCCACAGTGGATTTCAAAAGCTTCCCAGCCGCCACAGTCTTATTCTGGGGAATTTAACAATTTTAGTGCAACTTCCACTGGGCACCTATAATGAGAGTATATTTTCAACTGAATCAAATCTATCCTTAATTATGTCAAATGTTCTTTGCTGGCTGTCACCGAGACAAGCCCATTAAGACTCCCTGATGTTTATCTCCTCTGCTGATACTAATGGATGTGTGTAATTATCACAATCCCTCTTGCATCAACAGACAATTCTGAGTGCAACTTCAGGAACCTTAAATTTGTGACATCTTCAGGAATTTCATGACGGCACATAATCGAAAGTGATCCATGGAACACGTTAATATTTAAAACGCCAGGAATGCGCCAGAAGTTTTTAATTAAATTATAACTTATGCTTGAAAAGCAAAAGTGTATGTGTTAGGGGAGTTTAAATAATTCAACGTCTGAATATCTGGAGTTTTCATAAATCTAAAGATAAATGCCATTTGATTTCTTTTATTTTCCAAAAATTAATGCAGAGGAAAAGAATTAATCACCACCTGAGTAATTAATTAGAAGTGTGTGTGTGCGTGTGTATGTGTGGAGGGGGGGGTTAGTAGCCGATGCCTTTAAACTTTAAAAGCAGAAAACTGTAGTCTCAGAATTGTTTGAGCATGTTGAAGGATAGGACAAACTGTAATAAAAAAAAAAAATCTCAAAAACATTAGACTGTTCCTAGACTTGTTTATCATCAGTGAGAAACTAACCAATTAAAGTTTTAAAAGATGGTTTATGGAATAAAAACAGAAAGACGGCTGCAGGAGTAAAGTGCAGGCACCTCTAGATGCCTGCACATACCTGCAACAGCTTCAGAAATACTGCAGACATAGACAGATTCCAATCTATTCTGATCGACAAGGCTCCAACACTTCCTGATTGTGCAGAAACTTGCTTCTTCCTACCTCCTGCACATTCTATTGGCTAGAGAGACTGCTCATTATAATAACAGACCAACAAAAATGTAAGAGGGGTAAGAACTGAAGGTGTCAGAGCTCTGCATATCAATAAGGCTCAGCTATGTCTGCAGGTTTTCTGAAGCTATTGCAGCAAAACTGTAGCCTCTAAGGCTGGACACGGATGGATCACTTCTTATTGATCAGCCTGCTTGCTGATAAAAAAAAGGAACAGATTCCCCCATCCACACATTCCTGTTTAAGAGAAGATAGTTTTGCTGTTTTATTCTAAAGTTTCCAAGATTCTGGAAGCATACTAGCACTGTATTCCGATACGTGGAATATTTTCTACCCTATGGTCACTTACAGTTTTTGCAGCCAATTTCAGTAATATATTTTCATTTTAATTATAAATACTGTAATTATGAAAGCAAATAATATATAGATATATCAACTACAGTTTCCAACAATACTCAAACACCTAAAATAAAACATTATTAAAGACAATAGTTAAAGTGTTACTAAACCCAGGACCCGGCATTCACTATATCTGGTTTCTCACAGTACACACAACATGGAAATGCAATTATTTCAGTAAATATAAACTGCTGAATACCTTTTCTCATCAGAAGTTAGAGCATTCTTGTGACTTATATTAGTGTACATCAGATCACTGGTTATAGCTTGTTTTCATTCTCCCGATTGTCCTATGAAGCTGCATAACCCCTGACCCTCTGTGTGGATAGCACTGATTGGCCCTGTGCTGATCACATGCACCCTCCCAAAGAAAAATAAAACTCTCTAGCAATGCACATCAAACTGAGAATATGCAGCTTGCCCCCAATGTTCTGTACTATCAGCAGATGGATTGGGGATGTGGAAGAAGCTGAGGATCAGAGAAGACAGGATCAAACATCCATTATACACAATGCAGAGGATTAACCCCTTAGATGCCACAGTGAATATAACAAGCATGCTTTACTGCATATACAGACTGATTTTACTGTTGTGGGTTTCGTTACACTTTAAAGTGTTACTAAACCCATGACCCTGCATTCAGTATATCCAGGCTTCCACAGTACACACAGCATGGCCATGCAATTATTTTAGTAAATATAAACTGCTAAATACTTTTTCTCATTAGCAGTATATAGCAGTCTTGTGACTTCTATCAGTGTCTAGCTGAGCACTAGGTAAAACATGTAGGAAGAGTTTTCATTCTCCTCTGACTGTCCTATGAGGCTGCATGACCCCTGACCCTCTGTCTGAACAGTGCTGATTGGCCCTGTGTTGATCACATGCATTCTCTCCAGAAAAAAAAAACTCTCTAGCAATATACACCAAACTGAGCATGTGCGGAGTGCCTCCTAGGGCTCTGTACTATCGGCAGATGGATTCGGCACAAGAGTAGAAGGGGAGGATCAGAGAAGACAGGATCAAACAGCCTTTTTACATAATGCAGAGGATTAATCCCTCAGGTTCCACAGTGAGTATAACAAGCATGCTTTACTGCATAAACAGACTGATTTTACTGTTGTGGGTTTAGTAACACGTTTGTTACTTGAGTTTTGGAAAACCGCTGGCTTATTTACTCCTTAGAAAACCCACCGTAAAACTGAGCACCCAGCTCCACCTATCAGCTATTGTCCTCTGCTGACAACGCAAAGTCAAGCAAGATAGTCTCACAGCTTATGCTTCATTATTTGTAATGTAAAATAATGAAATGTTCAATGGTGACAGTGGGAATTCAATCATAACAGGTGGACAGAGCTGGCAACTCAGGTACAGAGGTCTTGCCACAAAAATCCCTGTGATATGTAAGGAACTTGTGTATATTTCAAACTGCCAACATGACTGCAAAACAAAACTATAAAAAGCAGTCAAACAGTCCTTTATGAACCGTAGGCAAAATGTGCGACATAATGATAAAGTACATTTTCATAACAGTAGTTAAGCCTAAAATCCAGCTAGCTCCCTGTGGCAAACATATCTTTAGGAGTCTCTTCAGTGTTCACTAAGCTTTCAGTTCTACTACAGCTGGAGATCTGTATGGATGTTTTATCATCATACTCTTCTGCAACATGGAAAAGTACTGGTTTAATGGGTCAAAGACACAAGAGTAAAAGTAAGCCCTCATGCACACGGGGCGTTTTAAAAACGCCAGTAGCGTTAGCTGTATAAAGTCACGTTAAAAAAAACAAGTTTTTCTACATCTTTAGCGTTTTTGCATTAGCATTTAGCCATGTTTTTCCGCATTTCCGTTTTTTATACAAAAAAAATTTTTTGGTTCAAACACCCAAAAACGCCGGTGTGCCACCTTTTACAGCATTTTCCAGCATTAGAGCATCCTCTAGAAACCCACCAGTCCTGGTTTTTTTTTCCCAGCCAAAAGGTGCCCCTGTCAAAAAACGCTAATTAAAGCCTATGTGTGCATGGACACATAGGATAACATGCTGGGGAGTTTACTGGTTGTAGAAAAAAAAAAAGAATCCGCCAAAAACAGCCGCTGTAAAAACATCTAGTGTTTATGAGGACTAAGAGTTTACACAATTTTGCAGCCCAAAAACTTAATCAATATTTGCAAATGAACTGCCGAATGCACAAAATCTTTTTTTTTTCTTAAGATTTGCGTTAAAGGAATTATTTTCTATCTAACTGCACAAATACTACTGATAGGATTTATTAAATTGATATTCCAAACTTGAATTGTTTTAATGAGCATTTAGGAAATGGTCATGTAACTCTAATGTAAACTAATAGGCGTGGTAGTAAGCATGGTACAGAAAATTATTTTACTGTATGTCAGCATTGCCTGAAACACATGGGACAAATTTGTGATGCTAAAGCAAATCAACAAAATTGTGAAACCTTTTCATTTTAATTTACCCTTCCTGCATGCTTTTTTAGGCCCCTTTAGGGATTCTGGTGTTCATGCTTCTGCAGCAAACTGGGATCAGAAGTGGTCCGCAGAAGCCTGTACTTTCTACCAGAGTTCTAGTGGCCAAACCTCAGCGCACACCCACTCTTAGAATCTGCCCGTACCTAAAGTGACATCTGGCAACCCTGGTCAAAGAAACCAGCTGCCCAACAGTCAACAGAAGTGAGCACATACAGCAGTCAGCAGAAGTGGGCACATACGGCAGTCAGCAGAAGTGGGCACATACGGCAGTCAGCAGAAGTGGGCACATACGGCAGTCAGCAGAAGTGGGCACATACGGCAGTCAGCAGAAGTGGGCACACACGGCAGTCAGCAGAAGTGGGCACATACAGCAGTCAGCAGAAGTGGGCACATACAGCAGTCAGCAGAAGTGGGCACATACAGCAGTAAGCAGAAGTGGGCACCTACAGCAGTCAGCAGAAGTGGGCACATACAGCAGTCAGCAGAAGTGGGCACATACAGCAGTCAGCAGAAGTGGGCACACACGGCAGTCAGCAGAAGTGGGCACATACAGCAGTCAGCAGAAGTGGGCACATACAGCAGTCAGCAGAAGTGGGCACATACAGCAGTCAGCAGAAGTGGGCACCTACAGCAGTCAGCAGAAGTGGGCACATACGGCAGTCAGCAGAAGTGGGCACATACAGCAGTCAGCAGAAGTGGGCACATACAGCAGTCAGCAGAAGTGGGCACATACAGCAGTCAGCAGAAGTGGGCACCTACAGCAGTCAGAAGTGGGCACATACAGCAGTCAGCAGAAGTGGGCACATACAGCAGTCAGCAGAAGTGGGCACATACAGCAGTCAGCAGGATTGGGCACATACAACAGTCAGCAGAAGTGGGCACTACAGCCCCCCCTAAGGGACACAGAATTTGAGGCAGTTGATGGCTCCTGAACGCAGAGCTGCAAAGAAGGCCCCAGAAAAAAAGCCCTCACACGTATGGAGGACAGACCAGGGAGCTAAACAGAGAGAAAATGGGAACTTGCCCACATTGTTCTCAGGTGGACAAGTAGGAGACAGCCCAACAAAGCCTACCTGCACCCAGAGTTCCTGGAAGAATGTTTCCATCTGGAGAAGGAAACAAAATAACTGGCATGCAGCTGATAACAGCCTTTTTTTCAAATTCTCAGTCAATTGTGTTCCCTTGTCTTTGATGGGTAGAGTCACACTTTCAGGCGCTGTCCTGGAAAAGTGACTGGAGAAACACAAATGTAACTATGGAATTCTCTCCTAAGGTTCAAAACAACATTCCAGACTCCACCTCACAGAAATAAAACTCTTTCTATTCCAAAGAAACACGCAGAAGTTGCACATTTCCCATTAGGCACAATGTATATTTTTAAAAAATGTGTCCAAAGACAACAGATAAAACAGATGTATGCTATTTAGAAAGCTGCTGCTGTTTATATTCAGACTACAATATGAAATTGTTCACAAAGGTGGAGTTGAACTCTAAAACTTGCTAGTATCTTTGAATCAGGTGTTTGTAAGGAAAGTGCTGCTGAAAACAAAATACTTGTACAATAATCTGTAGTGTTCAGAATCACAGAAACAATATGTTCAGTAATTTATTATCTGCACACAGCACTGCAGATTACAGCATCCTCTGAATATTTTAGAGAACTCTGAAAAGCAGCTGCCAACAACAGTAGTGCTATACAAACTTGGCTTCTGTCACAGAGCTGGCAACTTGTTACTGACAACTACACAAGGGTTAATCAGTGGCCGGGTAACTAGAGAATGCATGAATGATAATGTGCAGACATGCTTTTCATTATTTATTCATGGAAAACAGTGGGTTTTGGTGTGCTTCTTTGAAAAATGTTCAAACTGGTAGAATATACGGGCACACTGTGAAAATTCTATGTCATTAACATTTAATCATAAATTGCTCTTTAATATAAAACATAAAATAAAGGTCTGTCACAAGCACTTATGTGCAGGAGTAGAAGATGGCATGAAAGCTAAAGGAAGTAACCCACTACACTGACTATCAATGGTATCACTGTGCTTTGGTTAACCCATACACCCACCCAGTACAGTGACTGACAGTGGTGTCACTGTGCACCAGGTAACCTGTACACACCTGACAGTCACCTATCCTGTACAATGAATGACAGTGGTGTCACTGTGCACCAGATAACCTGTACACACCTGATAGTCACCTATCCTGTACAATGAATGACAGTGCTATCACTGTGCACCAGATAACCTGTACACACCTGATAGTCACCTATCCTGTACAATGAATGACAGTGCTATCACTGTGCACCAGGTAACCTGTACACACCTGACAGTCACCTATCCTGTACAATGAATGACAGTGCTATCACTGTGCACCAGGTAACCTGTACACACCTGACAGTCACCTATCCTGTACAATGACTGACAGTGGTATCACTGTGTACCAGATAACCTGTACACACCTGACAGTCACCTATCCTGTACAATGACTGACAGTGGTATCACTGTGTACCAGATACAGTTGCAAGAAAAAGTATGTGAACCCCTTGGGATTACGTGGAGTTTTGCATGAATTGGGCATAAAATGTGCTCTGAACGTCATATAAGTCACAACAATAGAAGAACACAGTCTGCTGAACATAATACTACACAAACATTAGATGTTGCCATGGTTTAATTGCACATACCATGTAAACATTCACAGTGCAGGGAGGAAAAAGTATGTGAGGCCCTAGCTTAATGACTTCTCCCAGAGCTAATTGAAGCCAGGAGTGAGCCAACCTTGACTCCAATCAGTGTGATGATATTGGATGTGTTGCTGACAGCTGTCCTGCCCTTAAAAAACACACACCTGTTTTGGGTTTACTGGTTTCAAGAAGCACTGTCTGATGTGAACCATGCCTCGCAGAAAAGAGCTCTCAGAAGACCTACGATCAAGAATTGTTGACTTGCATGAAGCTGGAAAGGGTTACAAAAGTATCTCCAAAAGCCTTGATGTTCATGTGTCCACGGTAAGACAGACTGTCTACAAATGGAGAAAGTTTAGCACTGTTGCTACTCTCCCTAGGCGTGGTCGTCCTGTAAAAATGACTGCAAGAGCACAGCGCAGAATGCTGCATGAGGTAAAGAAGAATCCCAGAGTGTCAGCTAAAGACCTACAGAAATCTCTGGCACATGCTAACATTTTTGTTGACACATCTACAATAAGGAAAACATTTGCTGCCTCAGGGCCTGGACGGATTGCTGTCATTGATGGGAAAATGAATTCCAGAGTTTATCAAGACATTTTGCAGGAAAACGTACGACCATCTGTCCACCAACTGAAGCTCCGCAGAGGATGGGTGATGCAACAGGACAATGACCCAAAGCATACAAGTAATTCAACAAAACAATGGCTGCAACAGCACAGAATACGCCTTCTGGAGTGGCCCAGTCAGAGTCCTGACCTCAACCCGATTGAAATGCTGTGGCATGACCTTAAGAGAGCAATTCACACCAGACATCCTAAGAATATTGCTACACTGAAACAGTTTTGTGAAGAGGAGTGGTCCAAAATTACTCCAGATCGTTGTGCAGGTCTAATCTCCAACTACAGGAAACGTTTGGTTGAGGTTATTGCTGCCAAAGGAGGGTCAACCAGTTATTAAGTCCAAAGGTTCACATACTTTTTCCTCCCTGCACTGTGAATGTTTACATGTTATGTGCAATTAAACCATGGCAACATCTAATGTTTGTGTAGTATTATGTTCAGCAGACTGTGTTCTTCTATTGTTGTGACTTAGATGACGTTCAGAGCACATTTTATGCCCAATTCATGCAAAACTCCACGTAATCCCAAGGGGTTCACATACTTTTTCTTGCAACTGTAACCTGTACACGCCTGACAGTCACTATCCTGTACAATGACGGACAGTGGTGTCACTGTGCACCAGGTAACCTGTACACACCTGACAGTCACCTATCCTGTACAATGAATGACAGTGGTATCACTGTGTACCAGGTAACCTGTACACACCTGAGAGTCACCTATCCTGTACAATGACTGACAGTGGTGTCACTGTGCACCAGATAACCTGTACACACCTGACAGTTACCTATCCTGTACAATGAATGACAGTGGTATCACTGTGTAACAGGTAACCTGTACACACCTATCCTGTACAATAACTGACAGTGGTATCACTGTGTACCAGGTAACCTGTACACACCTGACAGTCACCTATCCTGTACAATGACTGACAGTGTTATCACTGCACCAAGAAAACTGCCTGACAGTCACACATCTTGTACAATGAATGACAGTGGTATCACTGTGCACCAGGCAACCTGTACATATCGGATCACTGTACAATATGGATAACTACAAGGTGTGCATAGGGTACCTGAAGCTCAGTAATACCACTGACTGTCATTGTACAGTAAGAGTGACATTACTGAGCTTCAGGAACCCTATATGCACACCTGGTAGTCATACATACTGTACAACAGGGTGACCAGACATCTCAGTCTCTGGACACAGTCCTTAATTTAAAGAGGCTGTCCCCAGAAAGCAAGTGCTGTATGGTAATCTACCCTTAAAAGCTCATGATTGGCTGCCTGGAGGAGCAGTAGAGAGGGGAGGGGTATATGCATAAGTTTCCTGACTTTGTCTTTTGAAGTTAGCCCACTAATAGTCCAGACTTATTAGTGGCGGTGAGACTAAATGAGGAGATGCTGCCTTGCTCCTGAGTAACAGGATTACATTCAGGCACTGTAAGTTACTGCTTAGCAGTAAAACAAGCTAAATGTTAATATATGGCAAAGGTCTCCAAACTTTCTAAAGAAACAGCCAGTTTACGGTCTTTCAGACTTTAGGGGGGCCAGACGTTGGTATCAGTGGGAGGAACAGTGTCTCATCGTTGGTGTCAGTGGGAGGAATTGTGCCCCATCACTGGTAGTGGGAGGAATAGTGCCTCATCACTGGTGTCTGTAGTAGGAATAATTGCCAATCGTGGGTGTGAGTGGGAGGAATACTACCCCATAGTTGGTGTCAGTGGGGGAAATAGTGTCTTGTATCAGTGAGAGGAAGAGTGCCCCAAGGGCCAGATAAAGGCAAGCAAAGGGCCCCATTCGGTTCCCAGGCTGTAGTTTGGATACCACTGCTATAGGGCATATGTGAATCAGCAAAATTTAATTACAATGTACATACACCAGGGCTTGACAAATTTGCTTTAAATCTAAGAGCCAGCTAAAAAAGTTAGGAGCCAGTTTTTTTTGTTTTGTTTTTTTTTTTGACTAGCAAGGCTTGTTTCGGCGATGGAAATGTCAGATCTTGGATTTGCACATGGAGAGGACAGGAGCCAGTCATGCTGCTGGGTGGGACACTTTCTCACTGGGAGGGTTCAGAGGATGCATGTCCCTTTGGGGTTCTCGGGGTGTGGGGATTTGACACTTGGGGCTGGGGTTTTTGATGTGTGTGTGTTGGGGAGTGTGGTGTGCTGTGTGGGCTGGATTCTGCTCACCTCCCTGCTGTGGTACCATTCGGCACCCTCGTGACACCACAGAGCACTCCTCCATCCCCCCCAACACTACAGAGCATTCCTCTGCTCCCCCCTAACACTACAAGATACCCCTCCGCAGTCAACTGACACCACAGGATACCCCTCCACATGTACTTACCTACTGATACCACAGGGAACCCGCCCTCCTATGCGACACCACAAGACAATCACCACATGACTCCCCTTTGCACCCCCCAACATCAAATTACACCACAGGATACCCCCCTATACGACACAAGAAATCCCTCGCACCTACTGACACCACAAGGTATGTGCCCCAACATGACACCACAAGATACCCCTTCTCCTCCCGATATATGGGAGACCATTTGATGGCATAAAGTAGTTAAAGCGGTATTAAACCCAAAATTAAATTCTACTGCAGCTTACCAATTCATAGATGTGGTATCTGCATTTGTTTTCTTTTTTAGGCTTTATTTCCTTTATTATCACCTGGTGATTCAAACAATAAGTCTGTTGTTTTTCAACAGAGCGAGATGTCCTGCAGATGTAGCAGATAGAGGGCTGAGACAAACCATTTACAACGAACAGGGGTGCTTACAATGATCAGATTTCATTTATGTAAAACCTTTATTGCACAAAGTAAAGAAAAACTGTAACTGCTTAAAGAGTGTTAGCTGCAGTATGGCTTCAATTTGTTAGTGTATCTAAATCTGCTAGTTCATCTAACATTCCCGTCCCCCAAGATTAACAATGGTGCTGCCCAAACGTGCCCCCTGTGCTCTTTCACTCAGAGTAGGGACACTCTAATACAAGAAGTGTCTTGCTGGCCAGATCTCAAGGTGAAAGGAGAGGGGGAAAAGCCTTAAAAACTAATGCAGACACCGTATCTAAGGATTTTTAAGCTGCAATACATTTCGTTTTTGGCTCTGGGTTGGGTTTAATAAGAGTTCTGTTTTTCTTCATGGGTAAAGGCTTGTTTTATTCCTTCTCCTCAGATGACCAGGTAATTTTAGACTCTTGTTTACTGGCCCTCTGTCACCCAGTTAAGGTTAAAGTGATTTTAACCTCCCTGGCGGTATTCCCGAGTGTAGCTCGGGGTAAAATTTCAGTACCAAAAGCGGTAACCCCGAGCTACACTTTGGCTTACCATGCAGCGTTGCATAGGGAGTCCCTGCAGTGCTTACCTTGTCCTTCACTCCCGCGATGCGTCCCCGGCCATCTCCTCCGGCCAATGCCGGCATCCGTCTTCCGTGTTCCGGTCCCTGTGACGTCGGGACGTACGGCGGCAAATTTGAATTTTTTTTAAAAATGATTATTACATAGTAAAACATTGCTGTTTCAATACATTTCACATACATTTTGTTCCTACTGCTTTGTCCTGTCCCCTGCCTGCATTTTGACTGTTCTTTCTGCCTGGAAACTTCATGGCGTCCAAAAAGCGTCCCTTTAGGTCAAAAGCGGTTTTAGACCGGCTAGAGAACAGCGATAGTAAATTAGAACCACTTGCAGAATTGAGTGATAATGATTCGTGGGGAAATTCGTCATCAGACACTGAAAACAATTTTGCGACTTTGCTCAGCGATGTGCGAACTTGGCGCTATATTTCAAATTTCAGTGTTTTTGGTTTGATTATATTATTTAATTAAATTTATTATTATATTATTTTTTATGATTATTTATTAAATTATAATTTATGATTTTGTGTTTCAAGTTTTATCATATCTGGAATGTTTACTAGACTCTTGTTCGGACAGATTTCAGTGAGTTATTCCTAAATTACAGGCCTACAATAAAAAAAATACATATTTCCATGCAAAATAATGTACCGCTTTCAGCACCAAAAATCTGATATAATCATACCGCTAGGGAGGTTAAAGGTTAAAATTAAAATAAATAAATAAAATAACAAACAGGTCATTCTTGCCTGCTCTGTGCAATGGTTTTTGCATACAGCAGCCCCGATCCTCTTCTTTTTGAGACCCCAGCGCAATCCTGGCTCCCCCCCTGCTGATCACAATTGAACGCCTCTCTGCTATGGGGGCACTCTAGCATGCTCGCTTCCAAGCCATGCTCCTGTGAATTGACATTGTCCACATAGAGTATGGCTTGGCCCTGCCCCCCGATCTTTCCTCAGTGGGAAACTGGCAGTGATTGACAGCAACGGAAGCCAATGACTCCCGCTGCTGTGTAAGCCAATAAGGAGAAAGAGACCCGGGAGACCCACTGATCGAGATGGGGCTCGGGTAAGTATAAGGGGGGACTAAGCTGCACCCAGAAAGTTTTTTTTAAGTACCTTACCTTAGAAGCACTTTAAACTACAAACTGTCCCCTCAGTGAGGAGGGATGCCACACTATTCTCTCTCTCCCCCCCCCCCACCTTCCCTCTCTTTTTCCCTAGTCACAATTTGTCACACTGTTTCCACCTTTTAAACGTAAAGGCACGCAGATCACCCTTATTGATATTGTTAACATTTAGAAATTGTTTAAACTGTTTAAATAGTGATTGGCACTAGGATGTGACTTTGAGGGTGTGGTTAAAGTGGGCAGGGTCAGTAGGGTGTCTTGGGATTTCATTTTGAATATCTGGTCACCTTACTGTACACTTACTGTCAGTGGTATTACTGTGCATCAGCTAACTTGTGCATACTTGGTGTAGGATATCATGTCACACTTATATGTATATGTATGTATATAGGTATTAAACATAAATAGGTATTAAACGTAATAGGTATTAAACATAAATCAGTGCAATCCATAAAGGGTGTTGTAGACACGGTTTTGAATTCCATCAGGGCGCAATACCAAAAGTGTTTGAGCTTTCACCCAGTCTCAGACAGGTCCAGGAATTTGTGTCTGCCCTGGACACTCCTTCCTCTATGCACTCACCCATGCACCTCCTGGCCACTGTGCCCATCACATTGACAGGCGTATTGCCAAAAAGAGTTATACTACGGGTAGGGAGAGTTTTTGACTGACAGCACATGGGAGTGGGTAGATCCATAGCCACTATTCAGTGAAATAATGGTTTTGAATTCACTGTGCGCTACCAATCAAACAAGAAGTGGACCAGAAGATGAACTAGTCTCTCAGTTGCCCATGAAGCTCTGCCCAGTCAGTAATGAGTCATTTCCCATGTATAGGCATTGCTTGCATCAGTCGTATTCCCAGCCCTTTTGTTTACATTTCAACAGCTTTCAACCAGCAGCTAACTGAGGCAGGGGATGCAGCCCTGTGCTAGACACAGTCACATATATGACAGCTGTCCATCACAGGCAGGGCCTATTCTGAATACTGGTATACCTCTGTGACGACTCAGAGTTGGTTTTCATTACCACCAGTTTCCTAAACTGAGAACTGGTGGTAATCCTTTAAGAATCAGTGACAGTTTCCTAAAGTGGCGACAGTAATAACTACCTGCATTTGGCGCATGTATCAGTAGTGTTATTGACACTTGCACAAATGTTTGCATGAACCAGGCAATTTGGGAATAACTGGAACTGCATTTACAGTTAGGTCCATAAATATTGGGACATCGACACAATTCTAACATTTTTGGCTCTATACACCACCACAATGGATTTGAAATGAAAAGAACAAGATATGCTTTAACTGCAGACTGTCAGCTTTAATTTGAGGGTATTTACATCCAAATCAGGTGAACAGTGTAGGAATAACAGTTTGCATATGTGCCTCCCACTTGTTAAGGGACCAAAAGTAATGGGACAGAATAATAATCATAAATCATACTTTCACTTTTTAATACTTGGTTGCAAATCCTTTGCAGTCAATTACAGCCTGAAGTGTGGAACGCATAGACATCACCAGACGCTGGGTTTCATCCCTGGTGATACTCTGCCAGGCCTCTACTGCAACTGTCTTCAGTTCCTGCTTGTTCTTAGGGCATTTTCCCTTCAGTTTTGTCTTCAGCAAGTGAAAGGCATGCTCAATCGGATTAAGGTCAGGTGATTGACTTGGTCATTGCATAACATCCCACTTCTTTCCCTTAAAAAACTCTTTGGTTGCTTTTGCAGTATGCTTTGGGTCATTGTCCATCTGCACTGTGAAGCGGCGTCCAATGAGTTCTGAAGCATTTGGCTGAATATGAGCAGATAATATTGCCCGAAACACTTCAGAATTCATCCTGCTGCTTTTGTCAGCAGTCACATCATCAATAAATACAAGAGAACCAGTTCCATTGGCAGCCATACATGCCCACGCCATGACACTACCACCACCATGCTTCACTGATGAGGTGGTATGCTTAGGATCATGAGCAGTTCCTTTCCTTCTCCATACTCTTCTCTTCCCATCACTCTGGTACAAGTTGATCTTGGTCTCATCTGTCCATAGGATGTTGTTCCAGAACTGTGAAGGCTTTTTTAGATGTCATTTGGCAAACTCTAATCTGGCCTTCCTGTTTTTGAGGCTCACCAAAGGTTTACATCTTGTGGTGAACCCTCTGTATTCACTCTGGTGAAGTCTTCTCTTGATTGTTGACTTTGACACACATACACCTACCTCCTGGAGAGTGTTCTTGATCTGGCTAACTGTTGTGAAGGGTGTTTTCTTCACCAGGGAAAGAATTCTTCGGTCATCCACCACAGTTGTTTTCCGTGGTCTTCCGGGTCTTTTGGTGTTGCTGAGCTCAGCGGTGCATTCCTTCTTTTTAAGAATGTTCCAAACAGTTGTTTTGGCCACGCCTAACGTTTTTGCTATCTCTCTGATGGGTTTGTTTTCTCAGCCTAATGATGGCTTGCTTCACTGATAGTGACAGCTCTTTGGATCTCATCTTGAGAGTTGACAGCAACAGATTCAAAATGCAAATAGCACACTTGAAATGAACTCTGGACCTTTTGTCTGCTCATTGTAATTGGGATAATGAGGGAATAACACACACCTGGCCATGGAACAGCTGAGAAGCCAATTGTCCCATTACTTTTGGTCCCTTAACAAGTAAGAGGCACATATGCAAACTGTTGAAATTCCTACACCGTTCACCTGATTTGGATGTAAGTACCCTCAAATTAAAGCTGACAGTCTGCAGTTAAAGCACATCTTGTTCGTTTCATTTCAAATCCATTGTGGCGGTGTATAGAACCAAAAATGTTAGAATTGTGTCGATGTCCCAATATTTATGGACCTGACTGTACACATTAAAAATGAAAATTCTCAGGACTGAAAGAACAGAACAGAATTGGCAGGCTGGCAGACTCTTCCTTTGCTAGTTCTGTTCAAAAGGCAGATGCAAACAGTAGCTTCACAACATGCAAGCTTTAAGCTGGCCATACAATGATCAAATATCGATCAGTTTGTGGCAGGCCCCGCTTGACAACTTCTGTCAAAGGGACATGCTGGAAAAGTTTCCTGAATCAGCAGATGCAGCCACTGATCAGTGTATTCTGCCACTATCAAAATACAATGTCCCAGCAGGTGGGATTCCTCCATGCATCTCGTTTGTGTGGCTGAGGGAACCTGTTATTTTTTTTTAAATCACTTAGCTAGCTTTACTATATTAGAATAGAATGAATGGCACCAGAAGAATATGCTGTAGCAATCATGCACACAGAGATGGACGCGGTCATCCATTTTGCTCCAAACCCCTCCATCTTGTATCTTTCTCTCCCAAATCAGGCTTCCTCCTCCAATTTCCCCCCTCCCTCAGGAATGTGGTCTGTGTTAAAAAGGCAACAGGCCCCAGTGGGAGAGCTCCAGGGCTATAAAATTCCAACCGAGCTGGGGCCTAGATGTCTGTTAACTTCTCAATCTGGGGTATCGTAAAGCCATAAACCAAGTCCTTCACTGAGCTCAAAGACATTCCAAATAAACAGTAAACCAGACACCACATTCAACATCCATTTTTTCCTATGATTACATATCTTGGATTATGAAAGACTTACACAAACATGGAGCACACATTCGGATGGCTCACTAATACCAATCGTTTGATATATTACATTCCCTAGCGGAGATCAACAGGAGAGCAGAAAATAATATCTCCTTAACCATCCAAGCCGGTATGTCATATTTCATATCTAACCGTTCAGCAGACGATTATGCATATTAATCTACCCATGGGTGGAATGTTACATGTACCTAGGAAAAGTTATTGACCAAAGTATAATTTCTGAGGGCTTTGGTCAGAGCCTGAGCTCCCCGCCTACAACTCCCTCCCTAAATGAGGCGATTGGTTCTCTGCTTCAGGGAGACACCCTGCTGAGTTCCTAGAAAAAGCTGAGCTAAGCTGAGTTGAGAAAAGTTGAAGATTCTCCCTTTTAACATCGGAACTAACTTTAGGAGATAAGGCATCATTTTGGCTCAGGAAACCTGATCTGCTTAACCTAAGGCTGACGGCAAGTACTTTATCCCTCTAAACGTCTTTCTGTTATCTCTTTGCTGTGCTATCACTTTCTGTATATATATATATATATATATATATATATATATATTGGCTACATATTTTTCTATAAATATTTTTATTGCAACCTTTTGACCTTTTAGTAATAAATCTTACTTTCTGAAATTGTTGACCTGTTTCTAAAGCTCTTTAATGCAAACTAAGAACCCCTGCCTCTGTAGAGTGCTACTGTGTATGTGTTTTAAACTTCGGTATATCTCTGCCTGCAGTGACAGTGGTATACCGACGATTATTCAAACATCTGGAAAATCTTTGTGCAGGGTGCAGCTGGGTATGGCATTGTTACGCATGTGACAACGCGGTTTTAGATTGGCTAGTCCTTAGGTCACAAGTTTGGTGAGAAGGGCTGGGGTCTGACACTGCGATCGTCACATATACTACCTGTAATTGAAGGCCAAATTAATACTTGTCATTTGTTTACTATAGTACAAAATGCCTTACAGCTGGTAGCCAGTTATTTTCTACAGTGATATCAATATCTGGTAATCTGCACAAGTATGTGTGGCAGTTAGTCCGTTCTATTGTGGTGTGTTGGTTAATCGATGTACACCTATTAATTAAATCTTTTGCGCAGTAATGGTCTGTCAGTTCTATCACTGTGTAATTAACTCATGTATATGCCTATTAGATACCAGTCTTGTTAGTGGTATAATAGTGCAATAAAATTATAAACCTATACCCACCTGGTAGCAATATATCCTGTGCAGCGAGTACTGATGTTATCACTGCATGGTGTGAACACATGCACACATAATAGTTACCGATCCTGCACAATAATTGTTAGCAAGTTTTTTGTGGTGGTTAACAAACGCCTTTTTCATAAATTATATAGAGGTTGGTATAAAGAGCTCCACCTCAGTATTAAAATAATGGGGTGGGCAAATACATGGCAAATGATGTTTAATGTAAAAAAAATTTAAAGTAATGCACTTGGGAGGCTAAAAGTATGAACGCAAATTACTCGCTAGGAGGAGAACCTCTGGGGGAACTCAGAATGGAAAATGATCTGGGAGTCCTAGTTGATGACAGGCTCAGAAATGGCATGTAATGCCAAGCTGCAGGAAGCAAAGCAAACAAAATATTAGTGTGCATTAAAAAGGGAATTCACTCAAGAGGTAAAACTATAATCCTGCCACTTTACAAAACTCTGGTTTGGCCACATCTGGAGTATGCTGTCCAGTTCTGGTAATCAATCCTCAGGAGGGAAGTGCAGGAACTGGAGAGATTCTGGAGAAGGGTAACAAAGTTAATAAGGGGACTGCAGAACCTCAGTTATGAGGAACAATTACAAACACTAAACTTATTCTCCCTGGAGAAGAGATGCTTGAGAGGGGATATGATAGCCATATACAAGTATTTTAACGGTGATCCTAGTATAGGGAATAATAAGACACGGGGCCACTCAATGAGATTGAAAGTGAATCGGTTTAACCTTAAACTGTGTAATGGGTTTTTCATTATCAGGGCGGTAAGGATGTGGAAGTCACTTCCACAATTGTCGGTGTCAGCAGGAAGCAATGATAGTTTTAAAAAACTCTTGGATGGGTATCTTGACGAACACAGTATACAGGGATACGGGCAATATTGTTGACATGAACACACACTCACCCACACAAGTTGAACTGGTGTCTTTATTCAACCTTTCAAACTATGTAACACACATATGCCTGTTAGATGCCTTTCCTCCAAAATGAATTTTTGTGGTATCATTGTTGGTTAACCTATACAGACCTAATATTTACAGTGATTTTCAGTGGTTGTAGGTTTTCCATCCACCAAATCCACAGTGGTGTTAGCCACTCAAACCTGCTTAAAATGAGCAAGGGAAGGGTACACAAGGGTTGTGAAATCTACAACAATGAACAATATAAAAAAAAATCTGTAATACCTTAGCCAGTTAGCCAGTGCAATGTACCTAACTGTGAACTGTTTAAAAATTTAGAAAAAAAAAACCTGCTTTCATACAATTGCAAAAACACTTCAATTCAATTGTGTACAGCAAGCGTCTTCCTCAATAGTCCAGCTACCTTCAGTGATTTTAAATGTCTTGTCTGTTGGTGTAGTCTTAAGTAGGCTACCTCCAAGGTAAGGCTTCTCTCAGTTTATTCACTCCCCAGTTTGTTTTCTACCATTGATCAGACTAGGACCACTTGTTACAGAGGTGCCTTGATGTGAAAATGTTTAAAGGTTGGAAATAAATTATAGTTCACTATGCTGGCTAGCTTGACTGCGTGTTAGGATATATTTATATTGTTCAAAATGCATAGATTATCCACATTATCTGTACAGTGGCTGTCAACGTAATTTTTGGGTCGACCTTAAATCTGTTTTTTGACCTGCGCACATTTGGTAATCTCTTATTTTGGCCAGTGCCCAATAATATTTATATGCACTGGTTTTGATAATAAATCTCATCCCCCACTTTTAATTCCAACAACAATTCCAGATACATTATATAAAAGAAAACATGCCTAATCTTAGATCAGATATAATTTTGCTAAAAAACATACACATTTGGAACCACTGAACAATAGTTATTGCTGGTCTACTGTACATATTAGTTAACCTCCCTAGCGATTTTCCCAAGCCCGGCTCGGGGTTAAATCTAGCCGTCAAAAGCGGTAACCCCGAGCCAGACTCGGGTCACCGCAAACGAAATACCTGGTCCCTGTGATCCGTGTCCCGGGTCCTGATCCACATGCAGCCATCCCCTCCGTCCCTCCCGTCTCCTTCCCTGGTATCTCACGCTGATCAGTGTGATCAGCGTGAGCCAGCTGTGCTGTGCCGTCGGGGAGCGAGGCTTGTGGGAGGCGGGAGTTATAAAAAGAGACCAGTGTCAAAATAAAGTGTTACTCTAGTGCATACATTGTAACTTTACCTCAGATATATCCATAGTGCAGTATTTCAGTTTCTGTGACTAAAAACGGTTTTGCACTCATGGCTTCCAAAAAGCGTCTCGCTAGCGCCAAAGTGGTTTATGATGAGCTAGCAGACAGTGAGGAGCTACTTGAATTGAGTGATAGCGACTCATGTGAAGATTTGTCTTCAGACACCGACAGTGAAGACAGCAGCGAATCTGAGATTGACGTGAGTGATCTGCGCACGTGGTGCACTATTGATTGCGGTACGCCAGCGCCACCAATATTTCCGTTTATCGGCGCACCTGGCATGAAAGTCCACGTTGAATGTGACCACCCCTTGGCGTACTTAGAATTGTTTCTGATCAATGAGGTTATTGAAATTATCGTGACGGAGACAAATAGGTACGCAGTGCAACAACTAGCTGCTCCACACAGCAGGTTTTCATGAAGCAGAAAGTGGGAACCTGGGACCAAAGAGGACATTTGGCTGTTTCTCGGCCTAATTATTCTGCAAGGAGCTGTGGGGAAACCACTGCAGAAGTAGTATTGGACACCAACAAAATGCTCGCCACGCCATTCTTTGGCACAGTGTCGTTGAAGTACAGCTATTCCCTTATTATGAAATTTTTGCACTTCGCAAACGATGAGGATTTTGATGAAACAACTCATCCGGCTCCCAAGCTAAAAAAAATTTGGGAAGTCTCCCAAATAAGTGTCAGAAATTTCCAGCAGAGCTATGTGCTAGAGAGAGACATTAGTATAGATAAAAGTCTAATGCCCTACAAAGGAAGGCTCAGCTGTATACAATATATCGCATCCAAGAGAGCACGATTTGGCGGCAAATCCTACCTGCTGTGCGAATCCTCTACCGGCTACCTATGGAACACAGTGATATACACCGGCAAAGAAACACAAATTGATCCCAAGTACAGCAACTACGGAATGACAATATCTTCCGTCGTGTCACTGATTGAGCCTCTGCTAAACCAAGGCTACTGTGTAACGACGGACAATTTCTACACCTCTCCAGAACTTTATGAGGTTCTTCTTCAGCACAAAACGGATGCCTATGGAACCGTTCGGGCTAACCGGTGCAACCTGCCATCAATGTTTGCAAAAAACAAACTGAAGTTGAGAGAATTAGTTGCCTGGCACAAAGGCAAAATGATTGCACTGAGATGGTGGGACAAGAAGGATGTGTGCCTAATGAGTACCATTCACAATGCCTCCACAGTGATGGTACAAACAAGAGGTGGGAAAAACATCCAGAAGACGCAGGTTGTTATTGACTACAACAGCACCATGGGAGGTGTCAACAGCTGACCAAGCTATGACTTTCTATCCAGCAATGAGAAAGCAGCAGAATAAATACTACAAAAAGATTTTCCAGCATCTTCTGGAACAGTGCTTGTGAAATGCCTATATTCTGTTTCGCAAAAAAAGTGACAAGCCTGTGGTTCATGCGGATTTTATCTGGAAAGTTGCAGAATCCATTTACTTCAAGCATCAACACTATCAGTGTCTGTGGGTAGATCCGGACGATGTGCTGTGGGAGTTGTCAACCCAGAACGCCAGACTGGATGTCATTTTATGGACCACATCCCACCAACCCAAAAAAAGGCAGCACCTATACGGATGTGCGTGGTATGTTGCTCTCGGCGAGATGAGAGCGGAAAAAAAATCCACAAGGAAACGAGGTTCCACTGTCCTGATTGCGATGCCTGACTTTGTGCAGTCCCGTGTTTCAAAATATACCAAAATATATTCAAAATTTATAATTTAATTTATTAAACTTTATTGCACCAAGGATGTCTACTGAACTCTTATTTAAACAGATTTCAGTGAGTTATTCCTAAGAATTACAGGCCTACAATAAAAAAACAACATATTTCCATTGAAAACAATGTACCGCTTTGAGCACATAATACTGACATAATCATACCGCTAGGGAGGTTAAAGTGTAAGTCCATTCAAAAAAGTTTTAATAGGGCTGATAAGAAAAAAAACATCTTTATTGCTCAAGATATCACAACTGTATGCCACAAAGGTCGACTACTATACTCAGATGTGCTAAAAAGTGGAATTACCCTGGGTTATACAAGGGATCATGCAGAGAAATGAATATATTCCATATGACACTACTACTCTGCCATACTTGATATGTGATGGCTGCAATAGGAGACAGATATATATTCCAGATCTTGGGAAGTGTTAACAAGATGGAGATTAAATTAACCGGTATTATGCTAATAGTTACTTTACTTTTAGTCTTCTTAATTCACCAGCCCTCAGTCGACAATCCATTAAATATAGAAGCAAAGACCAAGGGAGCACAATACAAACTGCCATACTCCTTCCATTAGCAGTGGCTTATCAAATTTTGCCTTCAGTAATAACTAGTACCAATTAGAACGTATAATCTGGTGTGGTGAAACAGATTTTAGTCCACTAGGCCTCTAGACTCTGCTGCTTATTCTAAAAAGGCTCTGGAAGGGGGATGCCCTTTATTTTACTGCACCTAAATGCAGACAACATATTTCCTTCAGCTGGCTATGCCCTTTAGGGTCTTTCAAAAACTAGCATTTTAAGTTCACTTATAGTCAATAAATGCTAAAACAATTGCATATTTCAATACTGTATCACTAATAAGAACTGGGGTGCAAGACGGCACAGTAGACACAATGCATTTTTGCTGTCACAGTTCCTATTCGGGATTCCTTCTCACTGAAAACAATTGGTACTGCAGTAACAAACAGCATGATGCCATACACACCTTACTTTTTGAAAGAACTCATCAAAAAGAGGTTTGAATCCTTTATGTAATGCAATGGCGTTTTGATCATTTTAACTCAGGCATCTGGGAAGTGAGCAGCATGAGAAGTATATACAAATCCCAATCTTTCGACATCCGTGTTCATGGCACTTAACAACACCTATTTATCAACAAGCAGTTGGTTTAATTTTTGATGATCTGCCAAACTGGTTTACAATAATGGGGGAGGAGAAGAAGTTGAGTATGGTGTCCTGCTTTCTTTTGTTTTTTAACCATTGGTCACACATACATCTTCAGCTATGTTGTCTATATAATGCAACAAACACTCTACATCTGACAACAATCAGATCTCTGTTTCCCAAAGTTAAGCAGAACAAACTTAAAACTCATGCTGCATAGCTGCAAAGAGCAAGGGAATGTATAAAATCATAAAAAAGAAGCAATAATAAAAGTAAGTGTCCCTTTCCTTATCATATGATGAAAATAATTCCTTATAATCACAACATATCATTAATATAACATACATATTAATGTTGAGATGCAACTCAACTCTGTTATTCTGGATGTGCTCACAAATATGTCGCCCGGATTACTATTTAATATTGATGATCTGAAAGCTAATTAAAAATACATGATGTTGGACTAACATTGCTGGTGACATCTGCAGAGCTTTGAGCAAGAGGCCGTTCATTAGACACCTCCAGAGAATAACTTGGATGTGTTCAGAATCTGATCTGTCACCCACAATTTTAGCTAAGAATTTTCTCTTGTTTGCCTATTGACCAGAGGCAGAGCTGCTCTCTCTTTATTGGCTCAACAACTGTAAGCAAGGATTAGTTAAGCATTCTAGCACAAAGATTATGTGGCTCTATTATTACTAAAAACTTCTCCATTAAGACTGGTATCTTTTACATATTCATGTCCTTCTTTTTATCTTTGCTACATTGCTATTAAAAAAGGTCTTGCTATATATTGTATATACATATCATCACAAAGAATACAACCATGAGATTAAAAAGTGTGTTGTATCTTCATAAATAACCAGTGTATAAAATATGGAAATTAATTGATGAAGAACAATTTGAACAAATCCGTGAGGCTTGGGTAGAAGCAATAGGGAAACCAGCACTGCCAAAACAGAATGACTTCTGCGGCCCTTCTGCTTTGAAGCCATGTTTATTTGCTCCCAACTCAACTACTGCTCCTGGGTGTGGGATTTCCTATTGAAGTTACCTGGTATTCTTTAACAGGGCAACGGCAACTAGCACAAAGTATACAGAAATGGCAAATATACTGTTCTGGCTTCAAAAGAAATGTGATTGCCAGCCACTGTGATCAATGTCAATAAAGTGGTCCTAAAAATGCAATTATAATTCTTTTGTGGTATATTCAATAGCTTTCACAAACAACTATTACTCTGTTTTAGGTGGACTTCTTTTTGTATACAGTACTTAAGTAACAGAAAATATGTGAAGGTCAAAAGATCATTTAAGCATTACAGTTGCATCTCAAGTTAATGGAGTATCTGGATGCTTGAATATTGATAAACATACCTGACCAATGATCAGCGGGACAACAACAGTCATGAATAGCTGGGAGAATATAGAGGTAAAGGGTACTGAAGATGATGATCCCAACTGTGGAAGAAAGAGACACACTTTGAGACTTAGTTGCCATAAACAAAAATCATTACATTAAAGCGGTATTAAAACCAAAACCATAAATGTTATGTTAGTATACCAATTATTAGATATAGTGGCTGCATTTGTTTTTTTGTGTTTTCCCCCCTCTGTTTTCACCTGGTGAGCTGACCTGTGATACACCTCTAACTTCAACTCTAGATAAAAGTGCACAGGGGGTACCTTTGGACAGTAGCATTGTTAATCTTGGGGGAGAAGAGTGTTAGATGGACTAGCAGATTTAGATTAACAAAATCACTAACAAACTGAATTCAAAGTCCAGTTAAAAGTTGCAATTAACTTCCTCCCGCCCGTCATATAAGGTAATGACAGGAGGGCAGCGGCTCTCTCGTTCTGGGAGGACGTCATATGACGTCCTCCCACTCTAACCGCGCGTGCGCGCCCCTAGGACACAGCGGTTTACAGATCACTGTAAACAGCCGGTGACTTCGGCTCTGTCATGTAATCAGCTGTATCCAATCACAGCTGATCACATGTAAATAGGAAATGCCGGTTATCGACAGTCCACTCCTCCCCCTGGCAGCTTGGGAGGAGAGGAGAGCCGGTAATCAGCATTACTCAGACCGAACATCTGCACTGATGATCAGTGTAGCTCCATCAGTGTCACCGGTCAGTGCCCATCAATGCCACATACCAGTGCCCATCAGTGCACATCAATGCCACATATCAGTGCCTACCAGTGCCCATCAATGCCACATATCAGTGCCCATCAGAACTGCCTGTCAGTGCCGCCTATCAGTGCCAGTCAGTGTCGCCTATCAGTGCTGCCAATCAGTGCCATCTATCAGTGTCAGTCAGTGCCAACTATCAGTGCACGTCAATGCTGTATATTAGTGCTGCCTATCAGTGCCTGTCAGTGCCGCCTAACAGTTCCAATCAAGGCCGCCAATTAGTGTCAGTCAGTGCCACCTATCAGTGCCGCCTATAAGTGCCCAATATGAGTGCTGCCTTTCAGTGCCCATCAGTGATGCCTGTCAATACCCACTAGTGATGCCTGTCCATGCCCATCAGTGCCACCTATCTGTGCCGCCTATCAGTGCCCATCACTGAAGCCTCATTAGTGTACATCAGTGAAGGAGAAAAATTACTTATTTACAAAATTTTATAACAGAAACCAAGAAAAAAACTTTTTTTTTTCAAAAATTTTCAGTCTTTTTTAGTTTGTTTAACAAAAAATAAAAAACCCAGTAGTGATTAAATACCACCAAAAGAAAGCTCTGTCTCAAAAAAACAATAAAAATGTTGTTTGGGTACAGTGTTGCATGACCGCACAATTGTCATTCAAAGTGCGACAGCGCTGAAAGCTGAAAATTGGCCTGGGCAGGAAGGGGGTAAAAGTGCCCAGCAGGCAAGTGGTTAAAGCAAAAGGATTTTTTGTTTTTAGGAATAAAGGTTTTACATAAAATCTGATCATTGTAAGCACTTCTGTTAGGGGTAAATGGTTTCTGTCATCCCTTTAACTGCTACATCTGCAAAAGAGCTTGTTCTTTTTAAAAACAACAGACTCATTGGCCAGATCACCAAGTGAAAGTAAGGCAAAGAAGCCTAAAAAAGCAACCCCTGGGAAGCCCTACTAAATGAACCTATTTCATCTTTATCTAAGACTCAGAGGAAGTTGGTGGGGTTTCTGTTTCTGGGCGCATATCAAGCTCATGCCCAGGCATGGAAGATACACCCCCCCCCCCAATACCTCAAGGTTTGGGGCCCTTGTATAGATTATAACACTCAGACTACCATCAGCCGTGCTTTGCTTTCCATGTACCCTGCCTCGGTAGAGGCTGCTAAAGCCTAATGGTGGGTCCACTGGGGTCCCCCCTCCTTTCTCTTATCGGGGCAAGTGTTTTTACTTCCAAGCCTCCCCCACCCTTTTTTTTCTTTTGCGGTCACTTTAAGGGATGCTTAGTGTTGCCAGCGAAGAGCAAACTTCTTTATGAATGGGGTACCACTTTAGGTCTTTTGTAATCCCTACATTCACTACTCTACTGACCTTTGATAGTTGACAATTGCTTACACCTCATTGCTTTATGTACCCATTTTATGTGAACACCATTATGCTTTTGCTTGTGTCATTTACATGGTTACTGCTTTTTTGTTTGCAATTTTCAACATAAATGACTGTATTAGAAAGCCTAAAAAACTAAGGCAGCTGCCACATCTAAGAATTGGTAAGCTGCAATATAATAAATGTTTTCTTTGGGTTTAATACCATGTAAAATGTGGAAACATTGTAACTTGCCCAAACGTTTTCCTTTCTCCTCATCTGTATCTCTTTCTTGACAATCTCTCTTTTGTCAGATCAATTCAATTTTCTCCTTACCCTTAGCTGTCTGGCTTCAACACTTGGCCCACTCTGATTGGTACGTGGAAAACCTCTGGTCCCTTGCAAAAATTGAATCCGATATGCTTGCACTCAGTTTAGTATGCTATGCTTTATACCCTGTATGTCTTCTATCTTTCTCTACAACGTTTAGACGAGTTAACAAGCTACACTTGACTCACTTTGCATTGCTTTAGGCTCCATTCACACCAATGAGTTTATTAGTGCTTTTTGCAGAAACGCATTACAGTCCATTTAACATGGTTTTGTATGGAACATGTTCACATCTATGCTTTTTTTAGGAATGGGTCAGGGAGTTTTTAAAAGCAAAAAGCACCGGTTTTGCTACAATAGAGCTCAATGGAGAAGCTGCTGAAATGCATGGTAGTGCTTTTCTGACACTTTTTTTATTTTTATTCTGCCCAGCAACAAAAAAAAATCTACTTTAACAAAACAAAAAAAAGAATAAAACGCGGTAAAAACCCGTCAAAAATGTGTGTAGAAAAAAGGCAAACCGACCTGTGAAAAACACTGCAAAACAGACAAAAAGCAAATTGTATAGGTGTGAACAGGGCCTTACTTTGGATGCAGCAGGTTCCATTAAGGTGTGCTTGCCGAAAAGCAGGGAAAACACATTTACTTTTTCTGTATTTTGCTTTATGTTTGAGCACTGCAGCTTTTGAAAGAAATGGCTATGCTTGACAATGTCATAATAGTTTTAGCAGTACTAGTACATACTGTATGGGCCCTAAAGCTATTTAGGGTTCATTAGGCCTAACAGTTTTAGGGTTTTGAGTCATTTACAACACATTACTGGTTACTTAGACAAAAGGTTACCAGGATACAACTGGAAGCTAAAGAACAGTGAAGAGGCTGCTCTTTACCTTTCAAAAAATGGGTTGCAAAAACCCATTTGCATTGGGGGTAGTGTTTATCACTCCTTGAAAAGCAATCGCTTTTAAGAGGAGGGTGAAAGAAGGCCTGTAGGTGTTCAGGGGGTAATACTGCTGCCTCCTGGTAAACTTTGCATGCTGCGTTAAAACTGTTGCACCGTCTCCAAAGCACTGTAGTGCAGCAATGAGTACCCATCTGAGTAGCACGATGTCCACTTTCTTGTGGGTGGCAAAAATGCGGATCAACCATCTTTCTTGCCCCCTCATCCCGTGACTGCTTAGAGTGCGCATGTAAAAGGAATCTGTCTTTCTAAAAGAAGTTGTTGCTTTCAGGCAGACCCTGATGGCTCTATGTCCAGGCGGTGAAGAGCAATTTCCTTGAAGGACACTAAGATGGTTGGACTGCATTTTCATTGAGGTGGAAAACTGATACCACTTTAGGAAAAAAAGATCTTTGGAGTAAGACTACCTTGTCTTTGTTAAAAATGACCCATGGCTACATAAAAGAGAGATGCTGACTCAGAGACACAGCTTATAGATGTAATAGCAACCAAGACAGCTACATTGCAAGAGAGTTCATAAGGATTTCCCTTATGGGTTCAAAGGGTGATTTCTGCAGAACAGACAGAACCAGACTGAGGGCCTCAAGAAGCACAGGATGCTGTATGGGGGCCTGATCCAAGATACACCTTGAAAAAAGATTTTGACAAAGGACAGCAGGACCAGAGGCTTTTGGAAAAGAAAGGACAATGCCAAAACATGTCCATTCAGGGTGTTAAGTCCAAGTTTTGGTCAAGTCCTGATTGTAGGGAGGCCAGAATGTGAGGTGCAGAAGAATCTCTGGGATTAGAGTACCTGTGTTCACACCAGGCAAAGAAGCATTTCCAGGTACAATAGTAGATCTTTCTGGCAGTGGCTTTTCTTGTTTTTAGTAGGAATGACAGACTCAGAGTCCCCTCTGTCCTTTATGACCTGGGCTTCAACAGCCATGCCATTAAAGCCAGTGACTGAGAAGCAGGATGGAACACAGGGCCCTGAATTGCTCTGAACTGTTGGAAAGAGACCAGGGGTTGTGTCCGAGTATTTTGTGGAGTAAACATGGCAGAATTTGCATTGGTGGAAATGGCATAGATTAGCCTGAACTGAGACCAGGAATGGCACTGATAAAGGATCCTTGATCCTGGCCACAAACAGAGGTAAGTTGTTGAATCTGGAAGCCACGATATCTATTGTCTAGTGGTGCAGGATCCTCTAGGATGTTGATGGGGAGCTTACCTTCAATGTTTCCTAAACTGTGAGGGATTGTAACACTCCTCCTCAGCTGGAAAGACTGGCATATGTCCTTATCACTTTTCAGTTATATTGAAGAAGCGACTCTCCCATTGTTAAGGCTAGACTGGAAATCCTCCAATTTAGGGAAATCATTGGTTGGTTGGACAAAAGCATGGGTTGGACAAGGAGCCTGCTTGTTCAACAAAATGTTGTGTAGGAGAGGTCTCTAATAAAATTAGGTGAATAAAACAAACTAGAAGGAGGCCACCACGAGATCAAGAATTGTCATGGATAATCTCACTGAGAGGCATCTTCTTGATCTCAAGTCCTGAGAATCCGTTCTAAGAGATTTTTTTTTTCTCTGAATGGAAGACTTTTACTTGGGATGTGTCCAGAATCAGGTTCCAGACAAAGACAAGGTTGGAGAGCGGATTTTTAGAAACTGATCACCCAACTGAAAGTCTGAAGCATCTGGTTCTGTGGATGTTTTGGATAGCTGGAATGGCCTGAGTCCTTCAGATGATCATCCAGACAAACTTGTGACTGGATGCCCTGTGTTATTGAAAGGGGAAGAAGTGCGAGAACCTTTTGAATACTCTGGGAACAGAGGATAAGCCAAAAGTTATAGCTACGATTTGATTGTCTCCTTCTGCAAAGCGCAGACAATGCTTATGAGGCAGATAAATTGAAATATGCAGATAGGCATCTGGGATGTCTACAGATGCCAAGTATAACCCTTGTCTCAGAAAAGCATAAACTGACCTTGAAGATTGTATGCCAGCTTTTGGAATTTGAAGGTATTTGTTTATATATTTATGTCCAGCATAGGATGAATACCCTGTTGGGTTTCGGTACCGTAAACAGGTTGGAATAGAATCCTCTGAACCTGTCCTGTAGGAGTACTGGCACAACTATTCCCTGAGACTAGAGATGGTTCAGGGCATTCTGAACTGTCCTTGGGCAGATTTTGGCTGATTTGAGAGAAGAAAGTGATGAAGGCGTACAGTTTTGAACTTTATTTTGTTCCCATCTGAAGCCACCAATTGAACCCACATGCATAGATGCAAACATTCATGGATGCCCCCCCCCCCTTTTAGGAGTGAGAACTTCCCTTCATTGGTAAGATGACTTTGAGGAAAACTCAGTGGACTTTGTAGGCAAAGTGAAAGTAAGGGCTGAACTTGAAGTCTGGGTACAGCATTAAAGTGCTCTGTGTTTTGAGGTAGACGCCTCAAAACACAGAGATTTTATAACAATCTACTGGGGAGAAGAACCTTTCCATCTGTGACATTCTTGATTAATTTGTCATGTGCCTCACCAAAAAGAAAGAGAAAGGGGCATACATATGAGGCATATTTTACAGGCAGCTTCAACTGACCAGCCTTTGAGCCACAGTATTCTGCGCATGGAAATTTGAATCATTACTAGTTGGCGCATCAACACACACATTACTACTAGGGCACCAACTCAAAAGATCAGGGCAGAAGATAATTGCTCAGTAAAGTACAGTCCTGGAATACAGTATTGTGTTGGTAGTTTATTGCCCTAGTCCAGTTAGCTGTGGTTTGACAAACAGAAATTACTAGTTGCATAGCCAGGCCTGCAAGTGTTAAAATAGCATTTAAGAGCATCTCAAACGTGTTATCTGCAGAAACTTTGAATGAAGGAATATCTTCAATTGGTCCACTATTGGAACAGACCAATTTTTTAGTGAACATTTTTTCCACTGGATAGAGCTCAGCAAAGATTTTTCAGAGGAATAATATTTTTTTGGGAATTTACCAAAATCGTCTTAAAATAGCAGATTCCATTTATGCTTAACAAAAAATGTCTTTTTGGAATTAGTTTGTCTCTTTGGCAAGATAGGGGCCTTTTGCACACAGGAGAAGTGACCATATCACCATTAGCAAACAGTGTGTGAAACTAACATTAAATGAACTTTAACACTGCCTCTGGGTTCTCTTTATTTTCTTCTATGTCTGCCTTATCTGGGGTAGGCATATTAAGAGATGGTAGAGCTGGAGGAGGAGCCTGGCACTTAGGCGCCCTGGATAGTAATATCTGTAATAAAGTCGTTAACTGTCCATGAAATTGTGAATTAGTTGAACAATAGTCTGCTGTAGTCAGGTATTCTGCTTGTTGTGTGCCTAAGATAGAGCTAGAACTGGATGCTGAGACCTATGTTATTGTCGGGTCCTGCTCTGGTCCACAGAAAACCTCATCACTATGAGACTGAGTGCTGTTCAGGGCTTCAGCAGAGCAAATGCTTGCCTGAGCTTTTGTGGTTTCCTCCTTTTTCCTTATTTCTACAGGTTACTTGCACAGGACATAGAAACAAGGCTAAACAACTCAACAAGGTATGAAAAAATATTAACTGGGGGTGCAGAAAAATGTCAGCAGGTGCTCTGGACTGATGAGTCAAAATTTGAAAATATTTGGCTGTAGCAAAAGGCAGTTTGTTTGTGAAGGCTGGAGAGCAGTATAATAATGAGTGTCTGTAGGCAACAGTGGAGCATGGTAGAGGTTCCTTGCAAGTTTGGAGCTTCATTTCTGGAAATGGAGTTGGAGATTTGGTCAGGATTATTGGGGTCCTCAATGCTGAGAGATACAGGCAGATACTTATCCATCATGTCATACCATGAGGGAGGTGTTTGATTGGCCCCAAATTTATTCTGCAGCAGCACAACGATCCCAAACATATAGCCAATGTCATTAAGAACTATCTTCAGTGTAAAGAAGAACAAGGAGTCCTGGAAGTGACGGTTTGGCTCCCACAGAGCCCTGATCTCATCATCATCAAATCTGTCTGGGATTACATGGAGACAGAAGAAGGATATGAGACAGCCTACATCCACAGAAGATCTGTGGTTACTTTTCCAAGATGTTTGGAACAACCTATCTGCCAAGTTCCGTCAAAACCTGTGTGCAAGTGTACCTAAAAATCTAGAAAAATTGTACCTAGTGTACCTAGAAAAATTTATGAAGATTGATGATTGTTTTGAAAGCAAAAGATAGTCACACCAAATATTGATTTGATTTGGATCTCTCTTCTGTTCAATCACTTTCTATTTTGTTATTAATAAAAATAAACTATTAACGCTTTAATTTCTGAATGTACTCTTATTTCCAGCATTATTCCACACTTGCGTAAGACTTTTGCACAGTACTGTATAATACATCTGCAGACCAATGATATTATTAAGATTTCTATTCTGAAATCTCTGCTGTTAACCTCTTTTCTTTATCACAGTTCTGTTGATTTCAGGCACATTGGGTATAGTCAAAAAGTACTACAAGAATGTAGATATGTTGCACATAACAAATGTAAAAACAGCTTTCACCCTGTCATCGTGATGTGTACTCTGTTTCACACTTTTAGCTTAACTTGAGTCTAAACATGCATCTTAGTATAAATAATGCATATGGTACCAAAGCTGTTAAACACTGAGGAGGACATTATATGGCTTAATCAAGCAAAATGAGACATCTTACAATTATTCATTCTCAAGAGGCTTGGTTGTATGCAGCTGAATTCTTGCTGCATAACAAAGGTCATTTAAGACTAATTTCACATTAACACAATAATATTAAAGACAAAGGTACAACACACATTTATTTTAATAATTACCCTACCGACTGGCTTAAAGTCATAATAGGGTCTGCAAATTTAGGTGAATAAATGTTTGTTTGGATGCTCTGTGTTACAATTCATACAGTAAATATCTCAAAAACGATAAAAAAAAAATCAATACAAATTATCACAAGATGCTAATGCCAACTAAGTGCAGTGTGAGATTTGCTCATCATCTATTCATAATGCTATTAACTCATTTTGTTACACATTTTTAAAATATTTTTCATTTAAACATTACTTGTACTTACATCTAACAAATATGGTAGTGCAAGCTTGACAATTCTTAGAGCTGGAGCACACCAGCGGCTGCATTGCAGCGCAACAGCTAGTGTACAGCGCAAATTGGCTGAGATCAGTGCAGTGAGGATGCGCTGACCTTGGCGGATCACAGTTTCCTTATTTTTTTTAAATAAAATTTATTGAGATGTCACACAGGCATCAAATAAACTTAAAGGCAGCCTTACACTGCGCTGCACTGAGAAAAAAATACTGCATGTGGTGCTTTCTCATTGTAACGCAGTGTGAATTGGACACATAGGAGACAAGGAATTTTGCTTTGTCCATGGAGTGGGACTGTGCTGGAATAGTCACCCAATGCAGTCCCATCACATCTGGTGTGAATTTACCCTTACAGTGACCTAGAAAAAACAGTCATTTAAGGTGTTGGGACACCTAACATGCATATTTAATCACTCTGTGTAAGTCCGAGAGCCCTTCACGCCACAACAGCATTAGCAGTTACCATATTTTGATGCTGTGTGACAGTGCAAGTCCCTGACACTGTGAATTTAGGTTACGAAGATAGAAATTACACAGGACTCTCCAAGAGTCAGTATGAGAATCTCTGGCATGTTTATGGTAAACGGAGACAGCTGTGCTCTATGTTTTCGCTGCATTTGGTAGTTCTAGATTGGGACTGGGAGCTTGACAGTTCCAAAGAATCTTGGTAGGAACGGAACCTTCAGTCCGGTGTCCAGGCTTTGCTAGTTGCTTGCAGCTTGTGTGAGGGCACAGGTGTGCAGGATCAAAATATACCAGATATGAGCATAGCTCAGGGCAGTTGTTGCCATTCGGAGAGAGAGCCAGAGAGTGAAGATTGCAGTGTGCTCCAGCCAGGAGGGGAGAGAAGACCATACGCTGGGTAGACTTCTCACCCAAAGGACTGGGAAAGTCAGGACAGCTATGTGGGTCCGGAGAGATCAAGAAAGAGACTAGCAGAGTTCTGTGTTCCCGAGAAGTGAGAGCCTCGGGTGCTGGAAAAACTTTATCCAGTGGGGCCTGAGCACTTAGATACTGCAAGTGCAGACTGAGCGTGTCTGAGAAGCCCAAGGTCAGGAAGACTGGAGCAAGCAGCGGTGCTGCTGACTGAATAGTCAGGTGGTTCAGCATTTTTTTGTCATTTGTGTTTAGATGGAGAAGAACCCGAGCAGGCAATCTGTTTTTGTTAAATTGAAACTTTATCTCTTTTTAATAAAAGTGAGCTACTAGGTCTTTAAAAATAGTTCACACTTACGCAAACTCAAATGAATCTACCACAAGATTTAACATCCCCCTGATCACATCTGTGACAGTTGAACCCGGAAGTGAAGTGAGGTCTTCATTTCTTCTGGGTTTTTACTTGGTACAGGAGATCAGCAAACACGTGTTTGTTCGTCTACCTTCCCTTTACTTGGCGGCAGCTGTTATGTAGGTCTTGGGTACACACATACGAGCATGGAGTGCATGGGCTTGTCAGATCTAAAATTACTATGTGTAAAACCTTCTGCTGCTGCTGCCAACATATGAGCATGATATACATCAGTGGCAGCGAAAAGGTTGAAGTGTGTATCTTGGCAAAACTTTTTTTTTTTTTAAGGTAAACCCTCTGTCAAGTTTTTACTGCTGTATCTGTCCCCATTGGGGACATTCAAACCCCATTGGTACTGGTGACTATTGTAACTGGAAAAGAAAATGAGGGAAAATCCAAAACGATTAGAATAGTACTCAGAACAAGAGGTAAAGGAAAAAATTCTAGCAGGGACTCCTGTCCTGCTGACGAATGTGTAAGACAGAAATTCCCCTCACTATAGAACATTTCCATTTACTTCCTGTTGAGTTCTGGAACAAAAAGTAAAGTGAAATGCCCCCCATGGCACATAGATGACAGGACCTTAAACCATTCTTTAACCTATTCAAAACTATAAAAAGTTTTGGTTAAACAAATACATACACTTTAAGTACAACATTTTTATGTAGTGTTCCTCTAGCCAAGGAGTTTTTCACTTCTTATTCTAATGACTTTGCTGACAAGTAGCAAACCTGTATTAGTTGATGTGACTGTCTTAGAGAAAACTAATCACAGATACAGCAAATAAGATGTAAACACAGCCAAGTTCTACAGCCTTCCACAAAAGGCAGAAGCTTGGTTTTAAAGAAATGTCTTTTATAATTTAAGGCATAACCTGCTGTTGGCATTATTCTGATCTGACAAGGAAAAGTTTCAGGAGCTCTTTAATAATCTATGAGACTCACTTTTGTTGTGCGTGTTCTTTCCTGTATTCTAAAACAGAACTAGAAGAAATGTATACCACTGGTTTTAAACAAATAAAAATACAAGAACAATTTGTAAATGCAATACGGACTTTTCTCTGCAATAATGTAATACCTACTTACAACAATTATTTACGATTAAAAAAGTGCACCTTAGAAACTTAGTAAAGGAGAGAAAACAGGAATCCAAATTGCTCAACAACCCATTAAAATTGGAACATTATTAAACTATAAAAACCAATGTTTGCCTTGCAAAATATTTACATATAGTTGTTCTGCATTTCATATAGTGCACACACTTTGGTGTCCTTTTTTTTCATCTGTAGAATATCTTTCACTGATTAGAATATCATGAAGACCTCAACGACAAAAACCAAAGCTTGACACCAGTAAGGTAGAAAAGGTCTCAGTTTCCAGGCATTTGTAAATTATATATATATATTAAGTAGTTGGAAAATGAAGCAGGATACTCACAAACAGAAGTAGCAGCAGAGGAGTCACTACAATACCCTGGAAATAAAATATGAAAGTTTTAATAATCATGATCAATTTCATAACAATATGTTAAACATCACACAGACATAATTGACAAGAATATTTTATGTAATAGCATTTTTACTAATATGGATGTCTCTTAATATGGCATGTGTACCCTGTGCAGCTTGTTATTTTATAGGACAATGAGCAGTGAGTACCAATATAGAAAACAAGACTATACAGCTCTGTTGGCTTTTCTACGAGAAGTGTTCAAGTCAAACCAGGACTTCTGAGTTTACATAATTAATGAACAAATTTCAGGGAGTGGAAACTGCATTTATTTTTCGACATACTGCCCTGCTACATTTGTACACTTATCCCAGCGTTTAAGGAATGCCTGGAAATCTTTTGGCATAGAGAGATTTGTCAGTATGCCTGAACCATCCTAGGACAGTCTGCTTCGTCATCAGTGCTGAAATGCCAACCTCTGAAGAACTTATTTAGGGGTCCACACAGGTGGATATCATGTCTGAGGTCCGGGCTATAAGGAGGATGTGGCAATACCTCGCAGCCGAGTTGCTCTAATGTGCACGTGCAGTGAGCAGTTAGAGCTTGTGCGTTGTCCTGGAGAAACAGGACGCACTTAGTGACCAAACCAGGTCGTTTTTTCCACAGAGGCGTATGCACATCACTCAGAACATGACAGTATTATTCACCATTGATAGTGGCACCATGGGCTAGAAAATTCACAAGAATAACGCCACATTTGTCCCAGAAAACATTTGGCATCACCTTACCTGCAGACACAATTGTTTGAAATTTTTTCTGGTCTCATCACCATACTGTGCTTGAATTCGTCTATAGGGTTTTAAGCCTTTGTTCACAAGAAACTTCATGACCACACGCTGTTCCATGCAGGCACTGACACTGTTGTCTGCCATCTTGATTAACGATCTCTGGACTGGCCCACGACATGTGCACCACCTATCAGCAATAGGACACACTTGCCACATACAACTGCTTTTAGTACCACCACTCTAGCATGCCTTGTTATACCTGTAAAATGAAAAGTCCCAGTTTGACTTGAACGCCCCTCGTACATAGTTTATAATACTATAATGAAGTGCTCTGAATAACGGAATAAACTGGTTTCATGAAAACTTAAGTCCCTTTTCTGAAAGGCTTGCATTGTCTTTCTGCAGCCCATGGCTTCTCTCCCCTGTTATAATGTATCAGCTTCTAGTACAGCAAAGCTAGGAGGATATGATCTCATACACAGGAGGGGAATGTTGTGTAAACAGAGTGAAAAAGGTAATGTTCACTCTTAATTTCCTGTGCCCATTTTTTTTTTGGGTTCAAAACCAAATGCATAACATAAGCTCAATTTCCAAATGCATTACTGCAAATGCCCAGCAACGTGTGTACTGTAGTACAGTGCGGTGCTATTGCTGCCCATAGATGGATCAAAATCAATCCCCGGCTGTTGATCAGTGTATTGTGAATGGAATTAATTGGATTCCTCCATTCAACTTTCATGTGTGGATGGGGGAATCAGTTTGTTTTCTTTAGATCAGCCCTCTGTCTATGGACAGTCTTAGTGTTGTGCATGTTAAACATGTAATAACACAGACATGTGAACCAACTAGAAAAAAACAACAACAAATGGCTCCATATAGAGTAAGCAACCCAGGTAGCCCTTAGGAGCCATGGTAACCTATGACCGCAAAAGGTTACAGTTGAGGGTAATTACTCCTACATACAACTTGCCATGAGGAGGTCATTTGCTCCATGTTTAATCAAAGTGTAAGCAATTGCTACTCTTTGAGATAAATTTCTAGCGATTTCAGTAGTTTAAGTTCACCTTTGGAAACATATTCTACATATTTTTTAGGATGTAACATGTAACATGTTACTGGTCCTGCAGCCGCCACCTGCTGCCCCCATCTCCCTATGACAGAAGTATGGGGGGAAGTTCCCCATACTAGCTGTCACTTTTCAAAAACAGCATGGACGTGTGGGGCTCCGCCCACATGGCCACATCATTTCAAATGGTTCATTTTTTGCATCATTAGAGTGCCAGATTTGACACATAATTTTTGTGCCGCAATCGAAAGTCTCTGATCCAACATAATGGATTTTTATTAGAAAATCAAAACTATTGCTGGCACAATCGTATGAGCTATTTTCGTTTTTCACTTGACAGAACTTTCGGATTTTGACTCATCTACAGCTTGCCTTACTAAAGACAAATAGACTGTTCACTTTGCAAGTTTTCCCCAGAGCTTAGTGAATGTGGTGAAGCTTCACTTTGTAAAGAAGCACCAAAGTTGAGAACCCTGTAAGAAGCAGGCTATGTTTTAACACTGCATTTGAAAAACAGAATTCCTCAGTTTTGGGGTTCCTGAGGTGCTAGGGAGATGGTTTGATGACCACATGTGTGCGGTCCATTAGATGCAGGGGCGTATTTACTACTTGGCAAACAAGGGATTCCGAGAGAGGTTGCGGGCTGCTAGGGGGTGTAGGTAGAGGCCGATTCTCGTTCCCTTTTTTAGAATGTGTGTGTGTGTGTGCGCATATGAGTGTGTTCGATTTTAGTGTTGCCTACGGCAGCACAAAAGCAACATACACCACTGACCAGGTGCCTGTGCTTTATTTACGAAGCCATTTTAGAACTTTATCTGAGATGACAAATGTTCCTTAAAGGGATAGTTCACCCTCACCAAAGAACTGCCTATGCAGGTAAGGGGCATCTGTGGATTAAAAACACATTGTGTGTCTCTGACTAAAGTTGAATAATGCTCTTGCTATAGGTGCAGGCCATTTACATACCTCATGAAGCCTGACTAGATTACACCCAGGATGTTGCTAGGACGTTGCCAAGTGAGGACTAGTCATTCCTGCTCACCCCCACCATCACAGGATTCAGAGCCCCTCATATGCTCTCTCTCCCCTGACACAGTAGCTCTGAGCTCAACATCTGAGAGCTCACTCCTGTGATGGTGGAGGTGGCAGTAATGACTAGGCCTGGCTTAGCATTGTCCTGGGAGAATTCCAGTCATGCTTCATGAGGTACATAAATGGCGTACACCTATAGCAAGGGCATTATTCAACTTTAGTCAGAGCTGCCCAGTTTGTTTTTATCTACAGACACCCCTTATCTTCATAGGCAGTTTTTTGGTAAAGGTGAACTAACCCTTTAAAGAGCTGATGGCAGTATAGTACTAAAAAGCCTCCATCTGTAAATACAGTGCAGGTTTACTTTAGATTTTTACAAATAATCAGTCTGTGGGAGAGCATACAAGGGGTCTGCTATTACCCTAACTTCCCTGTGTTCAGTACTAAAACCCTCCACCCCCCTATCCATTGAATAACACCCTTTATAGCTACATAGGTACAAAGGAAGGTTTTATGGCTAGTAAAAGCAACATTGTTTTTTTTTTTTTTTTTTTATAGCTAACAGAACTGTTCACTTTAAAAGTTTAAATTAGCTGGCAGATTCGCTTTAAGCAAAAATGTATAGTATATGCACATGTTTGCAAAACCTGCAGGGTGAACCAGTTCATAACAAAAAAGATACAACATGTCAATTTAATGTAGAAATAGTGATACATGAATATTTAAAAAGTATGTAGCGAGTGTTTCATCTGACTGCATTTCTTCTGTACCCAGGAGGCAACAGAGCCACACAGTTCTGTGCACATTCTCTTCCACAGAGGCAACAGAACAACTATTAAACAAAGCTATACACAGCTCAAAGAGTTAAAAGCTTTGTAAGAAGTCTTGTCCAGCTACAGTAAAGGCCCACTGTCTTTGTGAGATATTACTCAGGGGATAACCTAAGCTGTAAGATGGGAAATACACTTTGTAACTTGAAGGACGCTAATGAAACAATGCTGTCTGGTGTTGCACCTAGCCAATGATTTCCCGATCAATTATAGACAAACTGATCAATCACTTAAGTTTTCAACATTCAAATTGGAATGATGCTAACAATATAGACTTAGCCAAGAAAAATTTTGGTCGTGCTGAACAAACCCTTTAAAAGAAATCTATTTCATACAACCATCATTGAAGAATATACTTGAGATTGCCCTGTTCTACTCTTTCCTCCCTTTTCTTCCTCTCCAGTGTGATATTCCTGGGTAATGCATGTACCACACCAGAACTGGTGACTTCTACCGCATCAAATATTACAGACATCTCAAAGTTGGGGATCTTTTACATATTATAGTGTACAGTCAACAATTTTTCTGCAATAGTAGAAAGGGAAGCTGGGCGACTGAACCACATTATTTCATTCCTGCCACAAAACTGCTAATATCTAAATACATTCAATTGCAAGTATACTTTATGTTAATTTCCTCTTGTACGTTTGTGTTTAACCCATTTTTCAAGAAAGTTTTTGCATAAAAAACAGAAATGATACCTGTCCTCAATCACGCTGAATATGGATTTTTGGTCATGGTTAGCTCATATGCAATGAAGCAACAAGGTGTAGCATAAAGCTAAACTTCAAACAGGTATAAGAGACATAAACGCCGATCTGCATTCACTAATAAAATATTGGATGCATTTGTTTTATGCAAAGCAGCAATCCCCCATAACCCAGAACTCAAACTGGAAGCTAGTTAGGTGTGCTGCATGCAAATACGTTGACAAAGAACATGTTGGTAAGAGGAAAGAGCAGAGTGATGTCATCATTAATTTGCTTTCCAGTTACAAAGCTGGGAGTGGAGAGATGACACAACTGTGTTCTTTAAGTGTAAGTTTTGTCATCCAGCTGGTTGTGCCCCAGGGCTACGTAAATCTCAGGACAGAATGAACAGAAATAAAAATTCTTTATATTTCATCTTTGTATTTAGTTGCTTGCCCAGAGTTCAGCCTTAATACAAATAGAATTCTTGAACTAATAAAGATTTTTAATTATAGTCTAGCACAGGGGTCTCCAAACTATATATACAAAGGGTCAGTTTCCTGTCCTTCAGACTTTAGGGGGGCTGGACTGTGGACATTGGGAGTAGAAAATGTCCTGGCATCAGTGAGAGCAAACAATGCCTCATTTTTGGTGTTAATGAGAGGAACTGTGCTCCATTGTTGTGTCACTGGGGAATTGTGCCCCATCATTGGTGTCATTGAGACCAATTGTTGGTGTCATTGGGTGGAACTATGGCCCATCATTGGTGTCACTGGGTGGAATTACGCCCCTTCACTGTTGTCATGTGGAGGAATTGTGCCCCTTCATTGGTGTCAGTTGGGGGGAATTATGCCCCATTGTTTGTGTCAGTGGATAAAATAGTGCTACAAGGGTCAGATAAAATCAAGCAAAGGGCCGCATCTGGTCTCTGGGCCACAGTTTGAAGACCACTGGTCCAGCATATGAGAAAAGTTAGATTAATTAGGCAAAAAAATGTTCTCATTGTCTTTTCATAACAAAATAAATATGTATTAGATATATTGATATTCTAAGTCTGGACATTCTGACTGCATACTTTAAAATGTCCAAAGCTACGCGTTTCCATGTATGGGAAAATTAGAAATAATAAGAATGAGCTTTTTTATTTAAGTATGACAATTTTTCATCATATACACTATAGGGGTTGATACAGTTAGCATTACAGGAAAAAATAAGAAATCTAGCAGAACACTTGGATCACACAGTGCTCCAACAACAAAGAACAAAGAGACAGCGTGCATGTGGATAGCTATTGAAAATCGAGAACAGTGTATTTCTTCCTGTCAGCAGCTTAAAAATGTTAACGGAAACTGCCCAGAAATAAGCCCTAGCCTAACTGTACAGTACCAACACAGTACAAGTGCTGAACAATATATGCAGAGCAATGACCCCTTTGAATTGTCATTCTTCCATCCAACATATACTTTCTCCATAAGAGAACATTTTCTTCATCACCCAAACCTTTATACTGGTTTGTAGATACGATGTACGATGAATGATACAGCCAAAAGGAGGACACAGGCAGTGAGAAGGAACAAGCTACTAAGTAACCATGCAAACTGTGGTCACACATTTCCACTATAGAGCACACAGTGAAAGACAGAATATGTACGCAAGTACCTGGGATGTTGCCTGCTAACCAGATCAGACGTCAACTTAGTGTGCTGAGAAAATTCATACACCTGGCTTCTGATCTGGATAACAGATAACACCAGGTTTTTGCATATGTATTATTATTTTATTTTTTTTTTTAATCCTAGAGTTTCAATGTGCTTTAATTTATAAATTGTGACTAAAGTGTGAATGGTCAATATGTAGCCTACCAGAGAACCATTAAGAAGATCTACAGTAGGTGATGGGAAATGGTTGAATAAAAGCACACTGGATGAAGTACCAATAATTATTAAAGCTATAGACAGACGAAAATACACCTGCTCATCCTTTCCTATAGAAGATACTATGTCAGGGGCATGACTATAGGGTTTGCTCGTGTGAGTCCGCTGTACACCTAGATAGGATGGACAGCGGGGGTGGCATATAGAGGAACCAGTGCCCTCCATTTTCCTGCAGCCTCTGAAAGCCCGCTTCTCCTCCTCGCTCTCTCTCCCAAAGGTTTTCAGTGGCTGCAGGAAGAAAATGGAGGGCAAAGGTTCCTCTATATGCCCTCCCAACCACCCCTCCTATCCAGGTCCTGCTGCCCCCTATGTACTCTACTGTCCCGTCCCCTACAACGCTGCCAGCTTCATCCTCTCCTTCTCTCCCGCCAGCTGCTGTGGGCGATGCAAGTCAAGAGAGAGAACGGGGAACGGGCCAGTCGGTAAATATGTAAATTACCAGCCCCTTCCTTTTCTGAATGGACAGAGTCAGTGATTGGTACTATGTTTACTATGGTTCAGTTTGTGAATGAACAGAAAGCTCTGTACAGAGCTATACCTGTCAAATCATTCAGTGCTGCTGAGGCTGCAGAGATGGAAGCTGAGGGCTGTGTCCTTAATTTCCTTTCTCTGGCTCAAAGGTGGAACATCAGAGGTATGTTTAGACCCCTGGTATCTCCCCCAAGCCACCCAACGGTGCTCCTAAAGGAATTGTAAAAAAAACAATAGAAAAAAATAATAAAAAAAAAATGAAATAAGAATAAGAATATAAAACACTACCGTCACCAGTGGTGGAACTACCAGGTTTGCAAAGGTCACACTTGCAACCAGGTTCTGGCATTTCTGGGAGGGAGGGGTGCCAAGATGGCAGGAAGGAGGCCCACTGCAGAACATGTGAAGGGTGCTGCTACATGACTATAATAAAGGGCCTCGGGATCAGTGGGAAGTGCCCTTTGCCCAGAAGGAAGGGCTCTGGCTGGGGGATCAGGGGGGCCCTTCGTAGTTTCTTGCACTGGGGCCCTATAGGTTCTAGTTATGCTTTTTTAGTACGCTTGTCAGTTTTTCATGTATTCTCCAAGTTGGCTTGAAGTTGAACAAATGTCACACATTTTATTGAATCCCTTCTATTCATAATCATCTAAACTGTGTCATCTCTGGTAGGTTGCAGATCTTTTAAAATTTTAAGATGAGGGCAACGAGGAAACTGACACAACAGCAGACTGTTCATAATGTAAAGCAAATTCTGTGTTTAATAAAAGGTGAGACAGCACTTTGAAATGGAAAAATCCAGCAGGGGTTGACACTAGCCAAAAGGAACAAGTAAAAGATTTCAGAAAAGTGCTTCTGTAGGGACAAGGTTTAGTTCCAGAACAAAAAGCTTTACAACTGCCTGCTCAGTTAGCAGTCAAGTTTACACAGGCCGGGTGAGGACCTTAACAAGTCATAGTTAAACTGAGGTTGACCGAGTCATTTTTAAAGAATACAATAATTGTACAGTACCAACACAGTACAACTGCAACTAATGAAGATTTGCTTTGTATTGCTAAGGCCTAATGATAGGATCAATCTAATTGGCTGGTTTGAGTCACCACACTTTTTGTATTATCAGTGACCTTTGTACTGCATTACTGAATACATCGGATAAGTTTAATTAGGAATTGAGACAACCGAGTCACTTTTCAACATTACAACCAGTAAGTCTTTTATTAAAATCAGTACACAAGGATAATAGACTAAAAGTATAGTTTGTCTCTCGCCAATCTGCGTGGGACTAAAATGAGCATCTGTCCTGTTCTTAGTACTTGTTTGAATTACTGGCCACCCTTGTCTAATGAGAATACCTTCCTTACAGGGAAATGTGACTCACCAGTCAACCACAGATTTCATTGGACAGAGTAGAAACAATAACTCTTCTACTTTGCTATAAAGGACAGAGCTTGCATTACTGGACCTTAAAGTGGAAGTAAACTCCCACTGGACATTGTACCTGCAGCTTACTTGTAGGTACAAGGAATATCTCCTAAACATGAACCATTTAGGACATATGTCCCCTGCAGCTGAAGATGTCATGGGCACATGTAGTTGAATTCTTGGAACTTAGAATTTTGTTGTCTAAAATGTAGCTTTTCTCCAAAGACTTTCACTGGGGTGTATACATTTTTGCAACATGGTCTTGAATGAATTTGTTCAGAAAAATACTTTTTTGTGCGTGCAAATTAACAAATCTTGTTTGCAATCAATGGCCCGCATTTGTGGGAGTATTTTGTAATATAGTGTCCCATAGTAAATGTTGATTCTGAAAGGAAAGTAATGGTTTTCTGACAAATCGGTTGGGGTGTACTCATTGATGCTGAGCACTGTGTGCGCGCGCGCACGCACGCACGCACGCACGCACGCACGCACGCACACACACACACACACACACACACACACACACACACACACACGTTCCACTTTTAAAAACTGATCCCTAGTGCTAAGCAACATTTAGGACTTTCATTAAGAAGTACCTTTTTTTAGGTACACCTTGCTAGTGCCAAGAAAATATCTCCCAAACCATTAAACCACCGCCAGCCTGAACCATTGATACAAGGCAGGATGGATCCATGCTTTGATGTTGGTAGGGTCAGAATTTGGCATAAACATCTGAGCAATCAGTTTGCCAATTCTCCTCTGACATCCACAGGGCATTTTCGTCCACACAACTGCCTCTCATTGGATATTTTCTCTTTTTTGGACCATTCTCTGTAAACCCTAGAGATGGTTGTGCATGAAAATCCCAGTAGCAGCAACAACCATGACACTTTTAAAGTCACTTAAATCCCCTTTCTTCCCCTTTTAGATGCTCACTTTGAAATTCAGTAAGTTGTCTTCACCATGTCTACATGCCTAAATGTTGCCGTAATGTGATTGGCGGATTAGCAATGTGTATTACCAAGCAACTGAACAGGTGTACCTAATAAAGTGGCTAGTGAGTCTATATATATATATATATATATTTACAACCTGTGCTTTGTGCATGTTGAACCGAGTGACATATATTTAAAAGGAAATAATAGTCCAATAATTGATAAAATTAAAAAACAGCTTTTAATGCAATAATCACTTTCAGTCCAGATCAGGGAAGTCCAGGGACTTCCTAACCGCTAAAACCAATGGTCACTATTCTGTACTCTTGCTCTTGGACCTCTCCGCTGCCTTTGACACAGTTGACCACCCCCTCCTCCTCAAAAAACGTATTTACTTAGTCTCCGTGACTATACTCTCCGTTGGTTTGAATCTTACCTATCTCACCGCACCTTCTCCTATTCTCTATCTACACTTCTTACTTGGGTCAGCTGATAGCATCCCATGGTTTCCAATAACATTTCTATGCTGATGACACACAAATCTATCTCTCTACTCCTCAGCTCACCCCATCAGTTTCCACACGTATCACCGATTTACTAACAGACATATCGGACTGGATGTCACTCCACTTCCTAAAACTCATTCTATCCAAAACTGAGCTCATAATATTTTCTCCCCCATGTGCCTCTTCCCCTGATTTCTCAGTCAGGATCAATAGCACCACTGTCAACCCATCACCGCATGCCAAGGTGCTAGGTGTAACCCTGAATTCTGAAGTATCCTTTCAGGCCCACATCCAATCCCTGTCCAAATCATGTCGCCTCAACCTCCACAACATCTCCAAAATATGCTCCTTTTTAACCAATGATACCACAAAGCTCCTAATTCACTCCCTGGTTATCTCTCGCCTCGACTACTGCAAATCCCTCCTCATTGGCTTACCTTTACATAGGCTATCCCCCCTCCACTCCATCATGAATAATGCTGCCAGGCTCATCCACCTTACCAACCGTTCAGTGTCTGCTACCCCTCTCTGCCAATCCCTCCACTGGCTTCCACTCACTCAACGAATACAATACAAATACTAACAACTTCCAAAACCATCCACAACTCTGCCCCCAGCTGCATCACCAACCTGGTCTCAAACTATCAACCAAACCTCTCTCTTCGATCCTCCCAAGACCTTCTGCTCTCTAGCTTCCATGTCAGATCCTGCCATGCTCACCTCCAGGACTTCTCCCGAGCTTCTCCCATCCTATGGAACTCTCTACCCCAAACTGTCTGGCTGTCTCCTAATCTATCCACCTTTAGATGGTCCCTGAAAACCTCTCTTTAAAGAAGTCTATCCTGCTTCTAACTAGTAAACCTCCATTTATTTCCTCCATCAGCTCACCCCCCCCCCCCCCACAGCTATTACCTTTTGTATCACTCAACCCTTCCTCCTAGATTGTAAGCTCTAACGAGCAGGGCCCTCTGTTTCCTCTTGTACCAAATTGTATTGTAACTGTAATGTCTACCTTCATTTTGTAAAACGATGCGCAAACTGTTGGCACTATATAAATCCTGTATAATAAATTCAGGTACTTACATTGTTTACATTCAAAAATATATATAAAGATATATTTAATGGTGTATAAAATGAGAGATTCCTTAAAGCAGAGTTCCACCCAAAAGGGGACATTCCGCTTTAAAGATTTGTCCCCCGTTCCCTAGGCCTAGGCTATCAGAAGCGGAAGTTGTCCTCCAACCCTCCCTCCCCAAAGTCTTGTGGGGGGGAGCGGGTATCCCATTAAGACAGGTACCTGCTCCCACTTCTGGTCCGATCGCCTAGGCGAATGGAAACAGAGGGTGTCCTCCCTCCCTGTAGTCTTTTGAGACACGAGACAGGTCCCAGAAGATGACAGGGCCATTCAGGAAGCGCAGAGCTACTCACACGTGCGCAGTGGGTACCCGGCTGTGAAGCTGCAAGCTGTCACAGTTGGGTTTCCACAATGAAGATGGCAGTGCCTGGAATACAGGACGGCCAGTGAAACGGGCTGCGGCGGGGGCAATGCGGGATCATGGTACAGGTGACTGGCTATTTTTTAAAAGTCAGCAGCTACAGTTTTTGTAGCTGCTGACTTATTTTTTTACAGAGTAAGTGGAACTCCGCTTTAATTTGCGTCTTTTATATCTGTCTAGAGTTTAGCTTTTACTACGGTCCTTTTCTCCAGTTGCAAGCACCTACCTACCTTTCACTCCTCAACAGCTCTGTTCAGCCCCAGGAGAGAAGAGAGGAAGCCCTGGATTCCAAATCACAGCAACCAGCATTCAGATCAGGAAATTTGGGTCATCATTTCTCACTTGCAAAGTTTAGGCGAGACTCAAAGTACTGAACCCACTGATTCAATGTTATAACCAGACATCTAGCATTTTTAGGAGAGGGCAACCTTCATACTTAGCACAGCATCTATACTCTGATTGCCTGGGCACTGACCCCATAGTTTGCTCTTCATTCATTGTAGTTGGTTGTACCACATAATCAAGCACATATCTGACACTGATATCCAATGCTCAGACACCTTTCACAAACAGTCCATTGGTGTTTGAATTGGCTTTCTACATTTGGCTATCCACTGGAAAAAAATCAGCCTTACAGATCAGATTGCACTATGTGCATCTAGCAGAACAAGAATTCAGAAGACAACTGACACATGTGCAATCAGAAAAGGAATGAACTTCCTTCAATAAATGATTATCTGTCCTTTTCAAAGCAAGGTCATCATCATCACAGTTTAAGTCATTTGCAAAGCTGAGCTTTCCAACAGTAACTGTGTCAGTGCAAAGAGGCTTCCTTCTCTGCCCTGCATGCTCTGGAACTTTCAGGAAATCCATTTACACCTCTGATGTGAAACTCTGCTACAATGTATTGCTGAGATTTTAGCGGTGTTAAAAGAAAACTCTTTGCCTAAGCAGTGATAGAAAAATTGGAAATCAATCCATACAAATCTCTGCAAATGCATTTCCAAGACTTTGCAAAACATTGTATTCTAATGTAAAATATTGATTTCAGATTGCCTTTGTTAGGTTAATAAGAAATATTTTACAGTGACTGTTAGTGGCAAAGTGTCGGCATCATGCAGTATGGTGCAAACTGAGTCACCCCTGCTAAAAGTCAAAGGTGATAATTGGCCTGGGGTGGAAATTACAGATACAACTTTATGAATTTATGATTGAAAGCGTCAAGGAGCCTGCAAACAAATCTGGCAATGTATGCAATGATTAACTAGACTTATTTTATTATCTGTATAGCAGGTCCAATTCCAAAGAAAAGGTGCATGTATAGAAATATCATGCAAAGCATAGACTATGTTGACTTTACCTACATACTCATTCCTACCAGAAGTGAAGAAAGCAGCCAGATATCACAGTTGGTAAGACAGACTAAGGATAAGTAAGTGTCCATTTGGTATGTTCTGCATTTTGCCCGTTTCACATGAGCGGACCAATGGGGTCTGTCCATTTGTTTTTCCAGACGGACCCGATTGGTACATCCATTGTCTTTAAATGACCGACGGGTGTCAGCGGACAATAGTCGGCTGACACCCGCCGGCATCTGATCCGATCCTGTACACCAAAAACAGACGGATGGGGATTCCATCCAACGGATCGGATGAAAATCGATTTGAAAAGGAAAGTCGGTCCGTTGCCATCCAACTGTCTCATTGAAATCAGCATGCAGTGTCTGCGCCTGCTCTGCAGCAGCGGAGCAAACCGAAATCTGTCATCCACCTGCTCAGCGGGGATCAGCTGAGAGATCCCCGCTGACCAGGCGGATCACACAGACGGATCTGCCCCATCTGAAAGGGGCCTTTGAGTTAAGGTGCACCTGTTGTCCTGCAAAAAAATATTCTGTACAAGAAACCGGTGTAAAAGTTTAAAGTGATATTAAGGGCTTTTTTTTTCTTCGAAAAAACGTCATACTTATCTGCTCTGTGCAATGGCTTTGCTCAGAGCAGCTCTGGTCCTCCACTTCTCAAGTCTCCTATCGGATCTCCTGGCCCCTCCCTCCTGCCGAGTACCCCCACAGCAAGCAGTTTGTCCATTCACACACAGCGCTGATTGGCCCCGCTCTCTCCTCATTGGCTCACTGGCTGTGAATGACAGTAGCAGGAGCCAATGGCTGCCACTGCTGTCTCAGCCAATGAGGAGGGAGAGACCTGGGAGAGTCGAGGCTCTCAAGCACATCACTGGATCGGGATAGAGCTCAGGTAAGTTTTAGGGGGGTGGAGGTGCTGCTGAACAAAGAAGGTTTTTTACCGTTGAGCATAGAATGCATGAAGATAAAAAAACCTTGATCCTTTACAACTACTTTAAATAATAATTTTATTAGTCCATTATTCTTACTTGTTCCTGCAGACTTCCTAAAAAGGTTTACTTGAAAGGATTACCTATTTTGCTGATTTTCAGACACAATGACTGCCGGCTTGGAATCGGTAAAACATTTCCAACACTTTTCTGATGGTATGGTCCCTTTAAAAATGTATTGTGCCTAAATGAATGCAGGCTGCTGCTAGGATACACAGAAAACAACAGTTTTTTGTGTCCTGTTCAATGAACTGCATACATGCAGCATTTTACCACAGTGTACAGGAAGGGATCGCATGTCACTGTACAGCAGCACAACACACTGTGTTACTGTGCAATGACAGGAATGAAGTGTCACTTTGTGTACTTCCAATAAGTCATCGGGGGCATGAGGAAGACTGCTTCTCCTGGTGCGCCCAATGATGTCAGAACAATGAAACACATATGGGGTGTGGCCTGATAGCACTCTGCGAGAGAGGTTTCATGCAGCCGGACGTGTCTGTATATTGCTGATGTTACAGCCATCTACCCAAGCAGCATTGAAATGGTTTTAAAGTGATATAGGTTATTATGTGAGTGCATTTGTTCTCTCTTTTCTTAGTCCTGGTTCACACTGATGCAGTTTTGGATGCATTTTGGACCGCTCTGATTCACGACATGGGAAATAAAATGTTTTCCTATACAGGGCGTTCACAAGTATGCAGTTCATGCGCAGTGCGTTCTGTAAAAGGGTTGTGTGCGTGTTTTGAGAGGTTAGATCCAAAATTGAGCACAACAGTTGAATGTAAAATGCTTATCTGTTAAAATGCAATGTGATTCCAGTGCATTTTCAGCAGTTGTAATGCAATGCGATTCAAAGGGTCAGCTGTATTGAGGGGAGAGAGAGAGCTATATGGCACAATCCCCTTTGCAGAATCTTAGGCTCACAAGGGGAGAGAGAGGGAAAGAGACTCTACTAAGGCATGAAGGCAAAAAATAACTATGAAAGTCGGATGAAAAATTAATCCTAGCTAAATCCCATCTTAATTGCACCAGTTCTGTTCTTGATTCGCACCAGAAAAGGGAACAAATTTGCACAGCTCCAGAGTGATCCTAGCCTTAATAAAAATACCTCAGTGAGCACTATGTCAGTTTTGTATCCTTTTGAGCACTGATCCATGCTTTATCACCTGAGCTGAGAGGATTGCTGGATTCAAAGAGAGTTCTGGGGAGGATTGAGCCCTGTGAGAGTCCAGCTGGGTTTACTGACTCTGACTGATATGATTAAAGGCGCAATAAGATCATTGTAATGAGGGCCAATACACAAGGTGAGCGTGTGCCCAAAAGGGTTTGGGTGGAAGTGTCTGCTATTACGCAATCTGATCTCACTAAATTGAACTGGGTATGTGGACTTGGTCATGATTGTTGGATTCTATCACAGTTTTATTAGACAAAATGGCAAAAGGCAGCGCTCATTGAAGGAAACACACACTAGAATAAATGATGGAATCCAAATGCAGGGGCTCTGGCTCTGAAATGTCCTCCAACCACTGGATACAATACAAAATAATGGGAAGAGCCCACAACTCCAAAATCATCAGATTTTATCTGTTACATAGACAAAAAAAGCATGCTGACACGTTTCAGCAAGTAGCCTTGTTCACAGCACTTATCACAGTTTTATTCATAGACATTATATGAAGCACAGTTATGCATGTTGGAATATTAATACACATATGTTGGAACAAATACACACATATCTATATTTAGCACAATTCTGATTTATGTTAATTTAGTATTATATGGTATTTTTTATATATATAAATCAGCACAACAAACTTTTATACACATATTTTGAGTGATTTTTCCCTTTAATGCCTGCAGCTTTAATTTAGTTCACTACTGGTGAGCAGTCATATTTTTCACTTAGTTTAGTTGATTCCCTACCTGTCCTGTTTCAGGGTATATGGAAGTACCTAATAATCCTTGATGTTATAACCATGGGGGACAGACCTCACATGGACCAGATTAGTTAATAGCCACCCCAGGACCTAGCATACTGTATGGCGGTGTTGTCCGAGGCAAAGCGGAAAAGAACCCTTACCTCTGAAAATGAGGGAGATTATCCAAATGGCCACCTGCTGCACTCTGCACCACCCAAGCATATTAATACTTAGGCATTAATAACCTAAACAGACTAACTAATGCTATACTCCTGTATACCTCCTTCTTGACAAAAGCTCTCTATTAATACATCTCACGAACACTGCAAAAGCCTGCACACCAGCAATGTGAAACCTGCCTACTAAGACTCAATGGTTTGCTAAAATGGGAGCGAGATCCTACAAATGAAAAATCTCACTTAAAGTGGTAGTAAACTCGTTTTTTTTTTTTTACCTACAGGTAAGCTGATAATAAAGTTTACCTGTAGGTAAAATGACTATCTCCTAATTTGTGCCGTTTAGGAAATATTCTCTCTTCTTTTAAACCGATGCATGTGCTCTGAAGGAACGGCATATCTGCGCTGTTCCTTCAGAGCTGTGTGCCATGAACCAGGACTCCCACGCGCATGCATTAATTCTTACACTTATACACTTGCAAAAAGTCAAGACATGCACGGAAGTGACGTCATCGTGGCCTGGCCTGTCAGATGGCCGGAGCTCGCAAACCCGAAAGGAAGTTGGGTGAATATGGAAGTCTCTACAGCGGTGACAGCACACCCCTGGAGGGCTTCATTTTAAGGTAAGTTTTACATAATGTGCTATGACATTACCTTGCAGTGAACTTTTTTTTCCCCTCTTTCTTGAGGTTTACTACCGCTTTAAGGAAGAGAAATATCTTTAAATTTGAACTCTATACAAAGAACAGAAAAAAACCCTGGGTCCATCAACTAAACTCCATGCCCACATTTATTGCATAATATGCCTGCAATGTTTGGCCATAAAATTACTTGGCTACCATAAAATGAGTGGGGGTGAGGAAGAGAGAGGAGACTTCACTCCCCAATAATTCCATCCCCCCCACATTTTTTTTTCCGCTTTGGCTTTCTTGACCTCGACCCTCTTCCCCCTAAACCCTCCTTACTCAGCCCCATTTTATACTCACTCTTATCCGTAGCTCACATATATATATATATATATAGACACACACATATATATATATATATATATACACACACATATACACACACACACTACTGTGCAAAAGTTTCAGGCAGGTGTGAGAAAATGTTGTAAAGTAAGAATGCTTTCAAAATATATATTATTGTTTATTTTTTATCAATTTACAAAATGCAAAGTGCGGGAACAGAAGAAAAATCAAATCAATATTTGGTGTGACCACCCTTTGGCTTAAAGCCAGCTTTAAATCTTACACTTACACACATTATACACTTGTACAAATGCAGGGATTTTGTAGGATTTGTTTCATGTGTACGATTAACCAGTTATACCAAGCAGGTGCTAATGAACATCAATTTCATATGTAGGTTGAACCAGTCATTAACTTAAACAGAAACAGCTGTGTAGGAGACTAAAACAGTGAGGAACAACCAAACTCTGCTGTTCGAGCGAGATTGTAGAAAACAGATTCATGTCACAGGTCATACACCATGACAAGACTGAGCAGACGAGGTAGTTATACAGAATCAGCAAGGTCTCACCCAGACAAAGATTTCAAAGACTAAGCGACAACTATGCACGAAAACATAGCAACTGGGGTGCAGAAAAATGGAAGCAGGTATTCTGGACTGATGAGTCAAAATTTGGCTGCAGCAAAAGGCAGTTTGTTTGCCGAAGGGATGGAGAGCAGTACAATAATGAGTGTCTGCAGGCAACAGTGAAGCATGTTGGAGGTCTGAGTCTGCTTTTCTGCAAATGGAGTTGGAGATTTTGTCAGGATCAATTGTGTCCCCAATGCATATAGGAGATACTTATCCATCATGCCATACCATTAGGGAAGCATGTGATTGGCTCCAAATTTATTCTGCAGCAGGACAACGACCCAAACATACAGCCAATGTCGTTAAGAGCCATCTTCAGCATAAAGAAGAACAAGGAATCCTGGAAGTGGTGGTTTGGTCCCCACAGAGCCCTGATCTCAACATCATCAAGTCTGTTTGGGATTACGTGAAGAGACAGAAAGATTTCAGGTAACCTACATCCACAGATCTGTGGTTAGTTCTCCAAGATGTTTGGAAAAACCTATCAGTTCCTTCAAAAACTGTGCGCAAGTGTACCTAGAAGAAATTATGCTATTTTGAAGGCAATGGGTGGTCACACAAATATTGATTTGATTTGGATTGCGCTTCTGTTCATTTACTTTCCATCTTGTTAATTGATAAAAAATAAACTATAAACGCTATTTCTGAAAGCATTCTGCATTTTTTTCACACCTGCCTAAAACTTTTTCACATATGCTATATTGCCAAAAGTATTGGGACGCCTGCCTTTACACGCACATGGCATCCCAGTCTTTGTAGGGTTCAATATTAAGTTGACCCAACCTTTGCAGCTATAACAGCTTCAACTATTCTGGGAAGGTTGTCCACAAGGTTTAGGAGTGTGTCTATGGAAATGTTTGACCATTCTTCCAGAAGCACATTTGTGAGGTCAGGCACTGATGTCGGACGAGAAGGCGTTCTATCAGGTTGATATCAGGACCCAGTGCAGGCCAGTCAAGTTCCTCCACCCCAAACTTGCTCATCCATGTCTTCATGGACCTTGCTTTGTGCACTGGTGTGCAGTCATGTTGGAACAGGAAGGGGCCATCCCCAAACTGTTCCCATTAAGTTAGGAGCATGAAATTGTCCAAAATGTTTTGGAATGCTGACGCTTTAAGAGTTCCCTTAACTGGGACTAAGGGGCCAATCACAACCCCTGAAAAACAACCCCACACCATAATCCCCCTCCACCAAACTTTACACTTGGCGCAATGCAGTCAGGCAAATACCATTCTCCTGGCAATCGCCAAACCCAGACACGACCATCAAATTGCTAGACAGAGATGCGTGATTGGTCACCCTAGACAGCACATCTCCACTACTCTAGAGTCCAGTGGTAGCATGCTTTACACCACCGTATCCTGATGATTTGCATCGCATTTGGTGATGTAAGGCTTGGATGCAGCTGCTCAGTCATGGAAACCCGTTCCAAGAAGTTCTCTACGCACTGTTATTGTGCTAATCTGAAGGCCACACAAAGTTTGGAGGTCATTGACGGACAGTTGGCAACCCATTCTTTCACAAATGTTTGTAGAAGCAGTCTGCTTGCCTAGGTGCTTGATTTATACACCTGTGGCCATGGAGGTGATTGGAACACCTGCATCCAATGATTTGGTGGGGTGTCCCAATACTTTTGGTAATATAGTGTGTATGTGTGTGTGATTTTATATATATATATATATATATATATATATATATATACACACACACACACACACACACATATATGAACACAAATGCACTCTAACACACTGTTTAGTTATGATCTGGTATGCATCTGCATTTTTATGGTTTTTCGGATCCAGTTTGCAGTTTCAAAAGTACTTATTTAACATAAAATGGCATCATTTCAAAGTATGCTTTAGTCATTTATGGTACAAGTGCCTTGTATACTCCATTTCTATTTATTAGTATAAAATACTTTTTCTGTACTTTAAAGCACACTCCTCTTGGCCACAAGGCTGTGCTATGGGGCTTCAGAAATCTAACTTTCTGCAAGTGATGACTTTACACAGCCTCAAAAATACTTAATTATTTTGGAGGAAATGTTTTGCATGCTTTTTAAAAATATTTACACTTATTTTATAGCCACTGTTAATGCAAGAACTTTAAACAAACCCAAGTCTGCAGCCAGTAAAAATATAGTGGTAACAAGAATTATTACCTGTAAAATAATCAATTTCACAAACGGTAACTTCTATTTTGTAGAACAGTGGTTCTCAACCTTTATAATGCCGCGACCCCTTAATACAGTTCCTCATGTTGTGGTGACCCCCAACCATAAAATTATTTTCGTTGCTACTTCATAACTGTAATTTTGCAGTGGGAGGAGTAGTGCCACGTCATTGGTGTCAGTGGGAGGAATAGTGTCCCATCACTGATGTCAATGGGAGGAATAGTGCCCCATCATTGGTATCAGTGGTAGGAATAGTGCCCCATCATTGGTGTCAGTGGGAGGAATAGTGCCCCGTCATTGGTGTCAGTGGGAGGAATAGTGCCCCGTCATTGGTGTCAGTGGGAGGAATAGTGTCCCGTCATTGGTGTCAGTGGGAGGAATAGTGTCCCATCACTGATGTCAATGGGAGGAATAGTGCCCCATCACTGGTATCAGTGGTAGGAATAGTGCCCCATCATTGGTGTCAGTGGGAGGAATAGTGCCCCGTCATTGGTGTCAGTGGGAGGAATAGTGCCCCGTCATTGGTGTCAGTGGGAGGAATAGTGCCCCTTCATTGGTGTCAGTGGGAGGAATAGTGCCCCGTCATTGGTGTCAGTGGGAGGAATAGTGCCACGTCATTGGTGTCAGTGGGAGGAATAGTGCCCGCCATAGGTGTCAGTGGGGGGAATAGTGCCCCATCATAGGTGTCAGTGGAGGGAATAGTGCCCCATCATTGGTGTCAGTGGGAGGAATAGTGCCCCATCATTGGTGTCAGTGGGAGGAATAGTGCCCCATCATTGGTGTCAGTGGGAGGAATAGTGCCCCATCATTGGTGTCAGTAAGAGGAATAGTGCCCCATCATTGGTGTCAGTGGGAGGAATAGTACCCCATCATTGGTGTCAGTGGGAGGAATAGTGCCCCATCATTGGTGTCAATGGGAGGAATAGTGCCCCGTCATTGGTGTCAGTGGGAGGAATAGTGCCTCATCATTGGTGTCAGTGGGAGGAATAGTGCCCCATCATTGGTGTCAGTGGGGAGAATAGTGCCCCATCACTGGTGTCAGTGGGAGGAAAAGTGTCCCATCATTGGTGTCAGTGGGAGGAAAAGTGTCCCATCACTGGTGTCAGTGGGAGGAAAAGTGTCCCATCACTGGTGTCAGTGGGAGGAAAAGTGCCCCAACATTGCTATCAGTGGGAGGAATAGCGCCCCATCATTGGTATCAGTGGGAGGAATAGCGCCCCATCATTGGTGTCAGGGGGAGGAATAGCGCCCCATCATTGGTGTCAGTGGGAGGAATAGCGCCCCATCACTAGTGTCAGTGGGGGGAGGAATAGCGCTCCATCGTTGGTGTCAGTGGGGGGAGGAATAGTGCCCCATCGTTGGTGTCAGTGGGGGAGGAATAGTGCTTCATCGTTGGTGTCAGTGGGGGGAGGAATAGTGCCCCATCGTTGGTGTCAATGGGGGGAGGAATAGTGCCCCATCGTTGGTGTCAGTGGGGGGAGGAATAGTGCCCCATCGTTCGTGTCAGTGGGGGGAGGAATAGTGCCCCATCGTTGGTGTCAGTGGGGGGAGGAATCGTGCCTCATCGTTGGTGTCAGTGGGGGGAGGAATCGTGCCTCATCGTTGGTGTCAGTGGGAGGAATAGTGCCCCATCATTGGTATTAGTGAATCCAATGATGGGGCACTATTCCTCCCACTGACACCAATGATACTTACCTTGCTGACCCCTGCTCCAGCCTGGGCTCGCTCGCTCCCTCCCTCCCTCTCCCATGGTACAGACACTTACCTGTCAGCTGTCTTCCTTCTCCGGCCGCTCTCCTCCTCTTCACCCGCTCGATCTTCGCGGTGCCGCTCGGCTCCTCCTCTCCAAGCTCCACCTCCTCGCCGGTGATTGGCCGCCTGTGTGCCTCTCCTGAGCTACAGTTCCGGCGGCCAATCACCGGCGAGGATTGATCCCGAGGGTGTGTCCAGATGACAGGGGCGGCATGTCATCCCGCCCACACCTGGAGACGGATAGAGCAGCGGTGTCTCGGTTCCTAACACCATCGGAAATATGTGTTTTCCGATGGTCTTAGGCGACCCCTGTGAAAGCGCCGTTCGACCCCCAAAGGGGTCGCGACCCCCAGGTTGAGAACCGCTGTTGTAGAAGATTGCCGTCATACATGTTTGAATATTATAGTAATATTCTGTACAGCATTAAACTACACAGAGGGTTCAGGTCCACACTTATTAAACGTAGTTCTATTTCCATGTGATCACTTAGCCAAGTTAAACCTACACTTTCCTATTATTACATATAATAAATACACAGAACATTATTTAGAGGCAACCTATAATTATAAAAAGAATTATAAGTTTACAAAGTAAAATCATAATTTGCTAGAACAAAGCAGGCTGGTTATATGGGGTGATCTTAATATCCATGCCAGATGTGTTTGCAGAGATCAAGAAATTCCACAATGGAAGCTTAATAAATAATAATTTGATGCTAATTTAATTTGATTAATGTCTACATCAGGGGTCTCCAAATTTCTAAAGAAAGGGCCAGTTTATTGTCCTTACCTGGACTTTAGGTTGGCCAGACTTTGGCTATTGGGAGTAGAAAAGGTCCTGATGTCAATTGGAATAGACATTGCCCTATCTTTGGTGTCAGAGGAAGGGAGAGCACCCTATCGTTGGTGTCAGTGTGAGGAATGTGACCCATCATTGGTGTTATTGGGCCCCATTATTGATGTCACTGGAAGGAATTGTGCCCCATCTTTGGTGTCATTGGGAGGATATGTACCCCTTCACTGGTGTCAGTGGGGAGAATTTTGTTCCATTGTTGGTATCAGTGGATGAAATAGTGCCCCAAGGGCCGGATAAAAGCAGGTAAAGGGTCGCATCTGGCCCCCAGGCCGCAGTTTGGAGACCACTGGCCTACATCATCAGTATATTCTGCACCATTCAGCCCAGCCACTGTTTAAGTTCTTATGTTGCTATCACATTTACACAGAGAGAGACAGAGCACGTCCACTTTGTTGTGGTAGCAAACCCCAGTGCTGCAAGCTGAGAGTTCTAACCACTAAGCCATTATACTGACCCTATTTGACAAACCAATGTCAATGGTAGTAATGCAGTCACTAATTTACAAATATGCTGACCACACATACTCGGGTGGATTTATCCAAACATAACATAGCAATAACATATTTCTAGTTCTATTTAAAAGAAAAATCTAAGTTTGCACAGGAAAGTAGCTCTAATATTGGTGCAGTTCTCTTTGCTCCAATAGTCATTACAGTGGAACTTAAGGCATTTTTCCACAGATTGTGAGCAGGCAGGCTAATATTGCAGAAGAAACATGTAATGTCTCTTCTGCAATAAAATACACCTACAGTGGGGATCGAAAGTTTGGGCACCCCAGCTAAAAATTTGTATTAATGTGCATAAAGAAGCCAAGGAAAGAGGGAAAAATCTCCAAAAGGCTTCAAATTACAGATTAGACATTCTTATAATATGTCAACAAAAGTTAGATTTTATTTCCATCATTTACACTTTCAAAATAGCAGAAAACAAAAAAATGGCGTCTGCAAAAGTTTGGGCACCCTGCAGAGTTAATATCTTGTACTGCCCCCTTTGGCAAGTATCACAGCTTGTAAATGCTTTTTGTAGCCAGCCAAGAGTTTTTCAATTCTTGTTTGAGGTATCTTTGCCCATTCTTCCTTACAAAAGTCTTCCAGTTCTTTGAGATTTCTGGGCTGTCTGTCACGCACTGCTCTTTTAAGGTTTATCCATAGATTTTCAATTATGTTGAGGTCAGGAGATTGTGAAGGCCATGGCAAAACCTTCAGTTTACGCCTCTTGATGTAATCCCCCGTGGATTTCGAGGTGTGTTTAGGTTCATTATCCATTTGTAGAAGCCATCCTCTCTTTAACTTCAGCTTTTTCACAGATGGCATCAAGTTACCATCCAAAATTTGCTGAAATTTTATTGAATCCATTTTTCCTTCTACTCATGAGATGTTCCCTGTGCCACTGGCTGCAACACAACCCCAAAGCATGATTGATCCAACCCCATGCTTAACAGTTGGACAGAGGTTCTTTTCATTAAATTCTGTGCCCCTTCTTCTCCAAACGTACCTTTGCTCATTCCGGCCAAAAAGTTCAATTTTAACCTCATCGGTCCACAGAACTTGTTTCCAAAATGCATCAGGCTTGTCTATATGTTCATTTGCAAAGTTCAAACGATGATTTTTGTGGTGAGGATGTAGAAGAGGTTTTCTTCTGATGACTCTTCCATGAAGACCATATTTGTACAAGTATCTCTTTATAGTGGAATAGTGTACCACAACTCCAGTGTCTGCCAGATCTTTCTGGAGGGATCGTGCAGTCAAACGTGGGTTTTGAATTGTTTTTCTCACAATCCTGCGAGCTGTTCTGTCTGATATTTTTCTTGGTCTTCCAGATCTTGCTTTAACTTCCACTGTTCCTGATGACTGCCATTTCTTAATTACATTCCGAACAGAGGATATTGAGATCTGAAAACGCTTTGCTATCTTCTTATAGCTTTCTTCAGCTTTGTGAGCGTCAACTATTTTCAGTTTCAGTTTTCTAGACAACTGCTTAGAAGAACCCATGGTGCTGATTGTTGGGGCAAGGTCAGATGAGTCTGGGCATTTAAAACCTTTGAGATTGACATAACCTGGTCTTCCCAGACGATGATTGAGAACAATCCATGACACTGGCAGGTCTCAGCTTTGCAAAGGGGGCAGTGCATGCTATAAATTCTGCAGGGTGCCTAAACTTTTGCAGACGCCATTTTTTTGTTTTCTGTTATTTTGAAAGTGTAAAAGATGGAAATAAAATCTAACGTTTGTTGACATATTATAAGAATGTCTAATCTGTAATTTGATGCCTTTTGGAGATTTTTCCATCTTTCCTTGGCTTCTTTATGCACATTAATACAAATGTTTAGCTGGGGTGCCCAAACTTTCGATCCCCACTGTACCTACCTGCTAACAGTCTTCTATGGCATGTAAACTGAACTGTGCATGCGCAGCTCAGCTTACATCACCGGCAAGGCCCCCGTGTGCTGGCACGACTGACAGATGACCAAAGAACGGCAACTAGCGAAAAGATGCCAGCATGTAGGAAGGTTGACGGAGTAACCAAACATCCATTTTGCCTAAGTGATGCCATGGTCAGTCATGATCCTTCTCTCTTCTTCTATGTACTTCCTAGTGTCCTTCTTTGGTTTTCCACATCACTGTCTGCGTGATTTGGACACCTATTATTGCAGCAGCTGTGTCCTCTCTCATAGACTCCAAAGGCAGAAAAAGTCACAAAGGCAGTGAACGGACTATTGCCCAGGAAGATGATGAGCAGGAAAAAGATGTCTGGTCCCCAGGGCAGGAAAACCATCTCAACTCATAGAGGAAACTGTGAAGTTAATCAATCTCACTGCAGGATGGCTTGGAATTGGTGTTTGGATTGGTTTTAGGACAATTTAAAAGGCTAAGTTCACCATTTGGAGTATGTTACACCAGTATTTAGGATGTAACATGCTCCAGCACCTCTACCTGCATCCCGCACCCCCTGTCCCTGTGACAGCGGGTGAGGGTTATCCTCCCCACACTCCCTGCCACATTTAAAAACAGCACGGCTGTGTGGAGCTTTACCGGCACAGCAACGTCATTCATTCACAGGAATCTGTGAATGAGAAAACTAAAAGTCCTGTCTACCACAGCAGTTTTCAATGGATTGCGAGGGCGCTGATCAGTGCCTTCACAGTCCACTGACATTTCCTCCAGCTTTCTAACAGAAAGCCTATACAGAGGTATGGGCAGAAAGCCAGAGGACATATCTGCAGGAGCCCTACATTGCTCCCGTGATCCACTGATCACTGATGCAATGCTCTGCAGGCTCCTGTACAAAAAAAACAAAACAAAAAAAAAACAACATTTTTTTCAGCTAAAAAAAAATGTGCATTTATTATTTTTTGCAGAAAGGTGACCTTAACCTTTAAATGTAATTTTTTACTGGAGCTAGGCTTTAAAGCTGTCTTTGCATTTTAATTTACAGTAAGTTGCTCTTAAACCAGTATCAAGCAGTGGAAAAGCAGCAGCCTTGCAACCTGAAACCAGAAACACAGGTAGCAATATAAACCATTATTTTAGTTAAAATGTTAGAAGTTAAAGTTTAGCAATGAAAACAATTATTTTAGTTAAAATGTTAGAATTTAAAATTCAATTCCTGTCAAAAAATTAAAATCTACCCTTCATTTATTTGATAAATATCAAACATCTGTATTATGCATTTTTGCCGTGCTAAATAAAACAACTGTCCAATCATGCCATTCTGCAACCCTCCTAGATGTGACTGACAATGTTTGATCTGTGCAGCCGAATGTGGCTGCTCACTGGCACATCTTAGTAGTGTTGTCGCTCTCCATTCTTCGCTGCCAGCCCCACCCATGAACATGTCACAGCTTTCTAATGAAAGACTACACAGAATCATGCTCATTCACCAGCGACCTCTCACAGATTTCAGTCTCCCAGAAGGGACATTCCTAGCTCTCAATGTACACTCCCACTGGCAGGTGTTTGTTTTACGAAGCAAGGAGAGTGCGGTCACGTGACAGGGCATATTTTAACCCAAAAAAGGCAGAAGAGCTGAAATGTTTTGTATTTTAGGGCATATTGACTTCATTATATTACAATAAATGCAGTGAACCATTTAGAGAAGTAAGGGTTTACCAACCACTTCAAGGTCAAGCTTTTTATTATTGTGTGTCCCTATTGAAGAGCTTTCATCACCACCTGTCACAGTAACAATATTGTAGATATCTGTTCAATTAAACCCTGAATAAAATTTGATTTTCTTTCCCTAATCTTTTCAAGCAGTAAAAGGAGAAAAAAAGACACTGGTAACTAATATAGACTGCAAATGAAGGGCAAATAATCTTTACAGTGTAGGTGTGAACAAATAGAATGGACAACAATTTAAAGTAGAACTATAGGCAAACCTTTTTTTCTTCATTTTGGATACGGCAAGGGAAAGGTTATAATCCCTGTCAGATTTTTTTTTTCCATCTGTCTCTCATTGCAGAGATTTCTCTTCACTTCCAGTCCCATAGCCAAACAGGATGTGAGGGTGAGGGGAAATCCCTGCAAAGGAAGGGAATTTCCTTGAGGACTCCCAGGTCATCAGAACTAGTGTCCCCATTGGAAGATTTCCCCTTTTCTGGTGACAACCCAAAATTTGGGATTTTTCTTTTATTTTCACTTACAATGATAATGGTAAACAGGATAAATAGAGAGGGTAAATCTCCTTAACGGGCACAGACAATGATAAAAACTGACAAACATTCTAATCCTTCTCCACTAAAAGTTTTGCCTTTAGTTATACAACCCAATCTGCCTTTGTGTGAGTTTTTATAATCCCCAGTACAGAAAGATTCACACTAGGAGAGGAAGCACTAGAACCATTCAATGCTGCTGATCTCAGAAATGGAGTTACTTTTACTATCCAAGATATACTGCTTTAACTGCAGTGTAGAAATGTAAAGAGTCAAGACTGTGTACAGTGTCTGGTAGGGGTACCTTGACTAAGTACATACAAAAAAAAAAAAAAATGACATCATTAGGGGGTGATAGCCACTCATCAATGGAATCTCTCTGACTCACCCTATTTTGGGGTGTGGATTATTAACCGAATAGAGCATATTAGAAAAAGATTAGCAGCAGACTAGGGCAAACTGCTAAGATAGTGGTTCTCAACCTGTGGGTCACTACCTCTTTGGGGGTCGAACGACCCTTTCACAGGGGTCCCCTAAGACCATCAGAAAACACATATTTCCGATGTGTAAAGAGCAGCTACTGTTTAGAAAGCAGCTGCTGTGTTGAAAGCAGCTACTGTGTTGAAAGCAGCAGTATTGGAGGTAAAACGACACTCATGAATAATAATTACTGGGTAAATAATTTTATGGTTGGGGGTCACCACGACATGAGGAACTGTATTAAAGGGTCACGGCATTAGGAAGGTTGAGAACCACTGTGCTAAGAGAAAGCGGTATATTAGAATCCAATGCAGAATAACAATAAACATCAATAATAGATGCAAATAATTCCTTTATTTTGATCATGAATATCTGTTGAAAGAATGGGCATTAGACATGGTGAACGCACAATCAAAAAATAAAAACAGTGAATTTAAAAAGAAAAAAACGTCCTGAGCATTCACTTAGCTGCATCATGTTGATTTATCAACATGATGCAGCCAAGTGAATGCGCAGGACATATTTTTGTTTTTAAATTCACTGATTTTATTTCTTTTGATTGACTGTGTGTTCACCATGTCTAATGCCCATCCTTTCAACAGATATTCATGATCAAAATAAAGTAATTATTTGCATCTATTATTGATGTTTATTGTTTACTCTGCTTTGGATTCTAATATAAGGCTTTCTCTTTACAGTTTGCCCTAGTCAGCTGCTAATCTCTTTCTAATGTACCTTGACTAAGGCCAGTGTTGATGGGCTTTGGGAATGTGTCAACAGGCAAATGAATCTTGATTTCAAGTGCATTTTACTTCCATTGGAGATGTTTCTGAGTTCATTCAGAATTCAAGCTGCTTTTGCTGCCCCATTGACTTGGGATGCTAAATAACTTGCATAAGGAGAGAAGCACTTTGGATGCAAACAAAAGCCAGTTGACAAAGACCCGGAGAGCTGGCTGAAAACAATGACTTGGTTATTCTTTTCTGTGGGTAGAAAACTTTCACATATATTGTCCATATACTTGTTTGTCTATAGTTTCACTTTAGATTAAGGCTTGTTCACATTTGTGAGGAGAGCAGTGTTTTTCGTCACTAGAATAATGTTGATCTCACAGGGGCACACAGAAAGCATGTGTTTTCTACAATTGTTAACTTTAGAATGCAGAGGACAGGTGCAGTGCAGAGCTGTGTGGAAATCTGCAGCATATCTGCATTTTTCAGCACTGCAGCAATTTGTCTGCACCTCTGTTTTAATGCATTGACGTTCAGCTGCTGTGATTCGAAATTAATGAAACTCTGGGGTTGATTTACTAAAGGCAAATAGTCTGTGCGCTTGCTCTAGATGTGAGGGGAAGCTCTGCTGATTTCTATCATCCAATCACGCGCAAGCAAAAATGCTGTTTTTTTCCTTGAATGTGATTGGGTATTCTTTGCAAAGTGAAGCTTTACCTCATTTACTAAGCTTTATTACAAGTGCACAGTATATTTGCCATTAGTAAATCAACCCCTTTGTGGCATTTCAATAAAGCTGAGGGAAAAGGGGAAAAAAAAAAAAGGTAAAAAACTGTGCCTTGAGTTGTAAACACCGCCAACACCAACCCGCACAGGGTTGCTTTGTGTGTAGCTGTTCAGAAGCTAAATTAGGGATGTCACCCAGCTGATATTTTAGCAACTTAGATGGTAAAAAATGAAATTTGTTAATGTGATTAACAGGGAAAAAAAATCAATGGGCAAAATTAAGCACCTGAGGGAGCAGGAAAGTCTGAGTTTATGGAATTTGGCATCACCCCTCTGCCAATCCCTCCACTGGCTTCCGATTGCGCAACGGATCAAATTCAAAATCCCAACGCTGACGTACAAAGCCATCCACCATTCTGCCCCGAACTACATCACCGACCTAATATCCAAGTACCGCCCAGCACACACACTCCGCTCCTCACAAGACCTCCTTTTCTCTAGTTCCCTGGTCTCCTCCTCCCATGCCCGCCTCCAGAACTTCTCCAGGGTGTCACCCATCCTCTGGAACTCCCTGCCCCAACCCATCAGATTATCACCTACTCTCCTCTCCTTTAGGCACACCCTGAGAAAACCCATCTCTTCAGGGAAGCCTACCCCACCCCCTGCTAACTTGCCAACCTCCTCCACTCCTCCTACCACTGCATCCCCCACAGCTATCTCCTCCTGTGCCACCATCCCCTCCCTCCTACATTGTAAGCTCGAAAGAGCAGGGCCCTCAATCCCCTCATGTTTTGCATTGTATTGTTACTGTACTTTCGCATGTTCTGTCCCCCTTTGTAATGTACAGCGCTGAGCGAACTATTGGCGCTTTATAAATACTGTATAATAATAATAATCACCAGTAAGCCTGTTACATGGAGCCCATGTCACATTTGCTAATCTCTAAGGCTAGGTTCACACCTATGCAGGTTGCGTTTGAGACGTTTCTGCATTGCATTTTTGCACTTGCATTTTTGCCTAATTTTTTATTTCATTTTTATTTTTCTTGTTGCTAGGCAGATTTAAAAATGCAAAAACGCAATTTCTATTGAAGTCTATAGGACAAAAAATTCAACTTTTTGTGTTCAAAAAAGTCCCTGACCATTTAAAAAAAAACACACCAGGTGAAAACACACAGATGTGAACATGTCCCACAGGAAATCATGTTAAATGGACTGTACTGCGTTTCTGCAAAATGCAAAACTCTGCAGAAAATGCTTAGGTGTGAACCTAGGGCAGGGGTGGGCAACCTGCGGCTCTCCAGATGTTGTGGAACTACATTTCCCATGAGGCATTGCAAAGACAGAAACATGACTCTACTGGTCCTATGATACATTGCAAAACTGAAAGTTATAGCTATGACTTGCATAGGCATGATGGAACTTGTAGTTCTGCAACAGTTGGAGAGCCGCAGGTTGCCCACCCCTGACCTAGGGTAATGGAGTGTTGTCAGATCTGTAAATCAGGAAGGCAGTCATAACTGTAGTTATAAAGGAGTTTGATTCAAGAAGTCATAGGTTATTTGAAAGATCTGCTGTTCCTACACCTTGGGACATTTGACACACTGCACACAAGCATCACAAAGGAGGCAACAGGCCCAAAATTAAATATATACACACCAGGGCCTAGAAAATCACCTCCTGACTTATTAATAAAGAGGGAGCATAGAGGCAATGGCTTTTCAAAAAGGAAAAAAAAATCAGTGAAATGCTGCTTTTCTTTGCCCCAAAACACATCTGTTGCAATGTTGCCTGCAGTATTAAGGCCCCACACCGTGTTTTAGGCCAGTTCATTAACACAGGCCTCCCTAGTCATTAAAGCATCTGAATGCTGAGCAGGAAGCGTCCAAGGGCCTTGTAGGCCCTGGATGCCTGTGTATACAAACCCTAAAGGAATGCTGAGGATGCAATATCTCAGAAAAGATCAGAAGGCTAGAGCAATTCTTTAAAATGTATCAAACACACAGAGAAGCAGATGACTTCTGAGAAGTCTCAGAAAATCCTACTTGTCCATGTGCTCCTGAACGGAGACAAAGCCCCACGGGACCCTGTGAAATGTATATGCGTTCCATGCACACATACATACACTATCACTCCCTACTCTGTTTTACACTACTGATAGGGGACCTTTTTTATGTTGGCATGGTCAAATCCCATTACAGCCTTTGTGTTCCTCAGGAGAATTCATCTGCCAAAAGTGTTTTCTTCAATAAAATATCCTACACAGGCTTGCTGTGGCACTTTATGTTAACCCTTACCAAGCTAACAGAATCTGAACTCACTACAGTGCAAAGTTTCGCCATTCACACTTTGATTTTGTTTTCCTGCAAACTTTCTGCACATTTTCTATATGGAGGTTTGCCATGGAGCAGATTTGCTAACGTATCCATTTATAACAAAAATTGTAACAAATGCAGTCAGTAGGCAATTTTTCTTTGCACGACTGATTGAACCAAAACCAGCAATACTTCTGACTAAAAGAGATGACAAACCTTTTAACCGTTTCACCCAGTAGCATAAAACTAGCAAATTTCCAGGCCCAGCAATAATTTTGCTGTTACTGGTTTCTAGAACACAAAAATAAATATTTAAATGGACATGAAAACAAGGCAGCTTTAAAATGTTGTTCTTTTGGAGGAACAGTACCTATAATGAAAAAAAAATCCCCTTTCAACTCCTTTACGTCCACAGCTGCCTTTTGGTTTTTACATCTAGATCTGTATAAATAATTGTACTATTCAACTTAGTTGGAGGCCCTACATAAATTACATAGTAGTAGTTTCCTAAGCACTGTGTATCAGACAACTGTTATTTTCTTTCACATGTATCTTTTATTGTATCTCAGTGCTGCTGATCTCCAGCATCCTCTAAGCGACCAGTTCCTGTCTACATGCATGCATGATGGTTGCTTGGCCATTCCCAAGGTAGGTTTACGGATGGTGACAACAGAGGATGATATCTGTGTAATATTTACAGAAAAGCTACTTTTTATCATCATTATCTTTATAAAGTTATATTACCTTGTTACACAGGTTGATCGTTCTTTTTTGCTCCCCAAGGCTTAGTATCTAGCCTGCTCAGTGCATCCACATGATGAATAGATAAAGAATTTTGGTTGCGCCTTCCCTAGATAAGTGATACCCAATATATTTGCACCAGTACACGTGACTCAATACTTAGCTATAAATAATAAACGGTATAAAGTATTATTATTATTATACAGGATTTATATAGCGCCAACAGTTTGCGCAGCGCTTTACAATATAAGGGAGACAGTACAATTACAATCATTTCAGTACAGAAGGAATATGAGGGCCCTGCTCATGGAGATTACAATCTAAAGGATTTTATATGACTTGTAGATTTGACTGTGTCCTCTCCAACTCTGAGAGGAAAACAGCTTTGGGTAAGCTCCAAAAAGGAAAAAGCTGGGAGTCACCCTGCCCCAGAGCATACCTGATAGGGATAGTGCTGGCTAACCAGTGCGGATACTAAATCACCAGGACCCCCACAGCAATCTTGCCTGACCACATGGTTATCCCCTCTCCCCAAACACAATGCCTAGGCCTCTTTTCTGGACACATACATGCCTATCCAGTGTGAGTTCCCAAAGGCAGAAGTATGCATTCTCCAAAGGGCTAGACCTATAAAACCCTCCAGATATACTCCCTAAAACTGTCACGGTCTTACCGGAGAGGAGCTGGTGCCTCGCTCTGGAGAAGTTGCCACTTTGGCTGGGTTCTCCCATCCTGGAGGGATATACAGTATAAACAGTGAACCACTGCAAACACAAGCCTCCAAATATTGCTCAGTCCTGATTATAAATATACAAGCAGCTATATACAGTAAGTAGTCCCATATATATATATATATATATATATATATATATATATATATATATATAACAGTGATCTTCAAACACTTTTTTTCATTGTGACATCTTCCCCCATCCGTGTTCATAAATATGAAGTGACTCCCACCACTGTTCAAAATTCTGCTCACCATTAAATTTGACCTGCAATCAGCCAGGGCAAATGTGTTTTCCCCAGTCTGGGGTAGGTCTCAGATTTTGTTCCACCAATGCAGGTACTCTCCCAATCATCTACAGTGACAGCCCACTTGACAGGTGTATGGCCCTTTAAGACCACGATATCCGTTCTGCAACCATGCTCAGCAAGAGAAGGGGTATCCTCATAGTGTAGTATTATTAAAATACATTTTTATTAAAGCATATTTGCAATTACATAAGTGATTAACAGGCATCAATCAGTAAAATGCAGATAAAGGTGCCGCGGCTCCTGCAGTATTGGCACCTGACTCCGCCTAACGCGTCGTCACGTATAGATGTTTGTATATTTACAATCAGGACTGAGCAATATTTGGAGGCTTGTGTTTGCAGTGGTTCCTGTTTATATTGTATACTTTATATTGGTAATTATTTATAGCTAAGTATTGAGTCACACATGCACTGGTGCAAATATTTTAGGTATCACTTATCTAGGGAAGGAGCAACCAAAATTCTTAATGTTGATTGTGGACTGTGGAAGCACTGTCCTTAGCTTGCAGCTACCCACTGAGCTAGTTTTTTTTGTTCAGGATTTTTTTTTTTTTTCATTTAAGGGAAGAGGTCTTTTTGGTAGTGTGGGATAATACACATTATTACTACATTTAGTGCATTCACATGAGAGCTAACAAACTCATTGACTATTTATACACAGTCAATTGCAATTTAACCACTTGTGGAACGCCCTATAGCACTTTTACTGCTTCAGGGTGGCCCTCCTGTGGAAAATCAGGTATATATATGCGATTTTGTACTTCCACCACAGGGGACACTCACAGCGGAAGCTGATCTGCGAGTCCCAGCAAACTGATGTTTGCCGGCGCCCACCAATCCTTGGGCAGGAAAAGAACAGAACTCTGCCTATGTAAACAAGGCAGAGCTCTGTTCTGACAGGTGGTGAACTGAATGATTATGTGTCTCTGCAAAGCTGGGAACATGATCCTTCAGCTTCTGTAGTAACAGCACCACCAAGGTATCAGTCAGGAGAAGGGTACAAAGGAATTTGCAAGGCATTAGATATACCATGGAACCCTGTGAAAACAGTCATCATCAAGTGAAAACAAAATGGCACAACAGTGACAATACCAAGAACTGGACGTCCCTCCAAAATTGATGAAAAGACGAGAAGAAAACTGGTCTGGGAGACTGCCAAGAGGCCTACAGCAACATTAAAGGAGCTGCAGGACTATCTGGCAAGTACTGGCTGTATGGTACATGTGACAACAATCTCCCGTATTCTTCATGTCTTGGCTATGGGGTAGCCCAGACATATTTTGAAGAAAAACATCCAAGCCCAGCTAAATTTTGCAAACATACATCTGAAGTCTCCCAAAAGCATGTGGGAAAATGTGTTACAGTCTGATGAAACCAAGGTTAAACTTTTTGGCCATAATTCCAAAAGATATGTTTGGAGTAAAAACAACACTGCACATCACCAAAAGAACACCATACCCACAGTGAAGCATGGTGGTGGCAGCATCATGCTTTGGGGCCATTTTTCTTCAGCTGGAACTTAGACCTTAGTCAAGGTAGAGGGAATTATGAACAGTTCCAAATACCAGTCAATATTGGCACAAAACCTTCAGGCTTTTGCTAGAAAGCTGAACATGAAGAGGAACTTCATCTTTTAGCATGACAACGACCCAAAGCATACATCCAAATCAACAAAGGAATGGCTTCACCAGAAGATTAAAGATTTGGAATGCCCCAGCCAGAGCCCAGACCTGAATATGATCGAAAATCTGTGGGTTGATCTGAAGAGGGCTGTGCACAGGAGATGCCCTCGCAATCTGACAGTTTGGGAGTGTTTTTGCAAGGAAGAGTGGGCAAATATTGCCAAGTCAAGATGCGTCATGCTGATGCCAAAATGTCATGATTTCTGCCAGGGTATGCAAACTTTTGAGCTCAACTGTATACTATTACTGTGATTTATCAGACCACCACACATTGTATTAGAAGACCTAATATTTGCCTGTATGTTCAGTGGCAAACTGTAGTCCGGCTCGAACATTCTTGAACAGAAAAGGTTTTACTGGCACACCTCCAATGCAGGTAAATTGGTGCAATCTCTTTCTGACTGTATATGCATGCACTTTGATAGCAATATCAACAAGTCAACAATTTTCATGGAGTGTACGTACTTTTGAAAGTATTTTATACTGTATATTAATCAGCTTTCATATTATTGCGTTTGTAGAGAGAAACGCATTGTTATCTACAGTATATCTGACCAGTGGTTGCATGAACTGTATGGAGGAAAAGCATTGCCCAATACGTGGTCCTTTTATTTAATTGTAGGGTGCTTTTAGTTGTAATTACTACCTTGTGGTTTAATATATTGCATATTTCTTTTATTATGTATATGAAATATATATTGTACATATAGGATATATTTTTCCACAGTTTTTCATTTATGTGGGGATAAGGTGATTTTTGCAAAGGTTTAATCATTCTCTACAATATCTAAAATAAAAAAGTAAAGTGATACTAAAGCTAAACACATTTTTTTTCCTTAAATGCATTCCTTGCATTATAGTAAAATCTTTTTCAATTTCCCTGCACCCCCTCCCCTTTCCTATGTGAAGGGGAAGAGAGGGGAGAATAGATCCAATGCTGTGCAGGGTTACATCTCTTTCCTCTCTTCCTCTTCTGCACTCAAGCAACAGCAGGAGCCATTGGCTCCTGCTGTTGTTAATCAAAACCACAAAGCTTGACTTTGCCCCTTCGATTCACCTCCATATTATCTGCCACGTCAAGAGCTGACCACAAGGTGGTCTGACTGTATTGCTTTCAACATGGCTCTTTCAAAGATTTGCATGATCAGTACTCTGGAATGAAGAATAGGTCATCCTTGGTTTAGCTTCTAAAAGCACTCTAATTTAATTGATAAATCAGCTTACTTTAAGGCCTGCTTCACATTAGTGCGATTTCAGATGCAAATTGATTTGCACAGAATTGGATGATTATGGGTATTGCATTGTTTTCAATGGTGCACATGAAAATCAATGCAGCACAGCACATTTTTGGATAAGTCCAGTGGTATGTTGATGTGGTTGCAGCACGATTTTTGCTCCGTAAACAACAATGGAAACACACCAAAAACACATGTACATGTATTTTTGGAGCATTTTTGCCAGCATTTTGTGCTGGTTGTTAGGAGCCGGCACCTGCTTACATTCTAAAAACCAGTGCCTTATCCACGCTGACAGAAAAAAATAACAAAAAAAAAACCCAAACAAAAAACAGCGTAGCAGTCCCTCCACAATCCAATCCCTTTGAGTCTTGTATAGATTTTAAGGGGGATCCCATGCCATGTGAGGCCCCCCCCCCCCCCACCAAAATCCATACCATACCCTTATCTGAGCATGAAGCCTAGGAATGTGGAAGGGGGGTGGGTTAGAGGAACCATACCAGGATATCAGGTCATATGCCCTCAACATGAAGGGGTACTACAAAATTACAAAACTAGTTCGACATTCGACATTCTTCTGAAAATTTGGAGGGGACCAATCTGCTATTTTATCACTGAATATTTAAATGTACAAATCCTCACACAATTTACATTTACACATGCAAAAGTGTTGTTTTATAAGTTGTCTAACTAAAATCAGGACATAGACAAGACCAAGAGAAAAATAATTATGCCTAGTTTTTTTTACTTTAATACATGAAAATATATAATGATTTTACGTCCATAAAGAGAGAAACTTATTGGCAGCAGGCACACTGAAGAGGCTTAAAAATGTAATTTTTCACAATTTATGCATTCTGGAGCAATAAAATATCTAACAGTTGCCACTGATTTCAAATATAAAGCAGCAGTGATGTTATTTGTGCAATAAACAGGTTTTGGGAGCAATAATAATGTTATATAGTAATCATTAAAATACTAGTATTGAGTGTGCAGTTTATATGGTCAAGCTAAACACTAAGACAAAGTAAATAAGGGTGCATTCACACATGAGATTACATGCAAGTGGATGTGATTAGTGGCAAGAGTCAGCAGCCTCTCATTGCTTCCAATGGGGTTGACAAATCGCTGCTAATCGCAGAGATTTCCGCTGGGGGTCTTGCAGCTGATCGCAAACAGGATGCATTCACAAGTATGAATGACTCCTGAAGCTGAATAAGGATGCAGTTTTAGATTTTTATATATTAGATATTTAGGTTTGCGAGCTGGAAAATGAATTGAACATTAATGAATTAAGACATTATTCAAACTTCTGGTAAGAGCCCAGCTGTGACCTCTTCTCTTTCAGTATGAACACAGAGAGGTTATTATGTCATAAAAGTGCTGTGATATATTAGGTAAAATTATGGTACTGGCAAATTTACAAAATAATAAAGTTTTCATTTATATTAAATAAATTGGCAACTTCTAATCAGTTGTGTACAGCCCTGACCAAGTATTTTGAGAATTACACAAATAGTAATTTACCTGCAAGGAAACATGTGCAGTCATCATTGCTTTGCACAAAAAGGGATTCATAGGCAAGGATATTGCTGCTACTGAGATTGCACCTAAATCAACCATTTATCGGATCATCAAGAACTTAATGGCGAGAGGTTCAATTGTTGTAAAGAAAGCTTCAGGGCACCAAAGAAAGTCCAGCAAGTGCCACTGGTGGTGCCCCAATTCAGCCGCAGGATCAGGGCACCACCAGTGCAAAGATTGCTCAGGAATGGCAGCAGGCAGGTGTGAGTGCATTTGCACTCACGGTGAGGCAAACACTTTTGGAGGATGGCCTGGTGTGAAGAAGGGCAGCAAAGAAGCCACATCTGCACAGGAAAAACATCAGGGACAGACTGATATTCTGCAAAAGGTACACGGATTGGACTGTTGATGACTGGGGTAAAGTCATTTTCTCTGATGAATCCCCTTACTGATTGTTTGAGGCATTCAGAAAAAACCTTGTCCGGAGAAGAAAAGGTGAGTGCTGCCATCAGTCCTATGTCATGCCAACAGTAAAGCATCCTGAGACCATTCTTGTGTGGGGTTGCTTCTCAGCCAAGGGAGTGGGCTCACTCACAATTTTGCCTAAAAACACAGCCATGAATGGTACAAAAAAATCTTCCGAGAGTAACTTCTCTCAACCATCCAAGAACAGTTTGGTGATGAACAATGCCTTTTCCAGCATGATGGAGCGCCTTGCTATAAGGCAAAAGTGCTAAGTGGCCATGGGAAACAAAACATCAAAATTTTGGGTCCATGGCCACGAAACTACCCAGACATTAATCCCATTGAGAACTTGTGGTCAATCCTCAAGAGGCGGGTGAACAAAAAAAACTCCATGCATTGATTATGCAAGAATGGGCTGCCATCAGTCAGGATGTGGCCCAGAAGTTGATTGACAGCATACCAGAGCGAATTGTAGAGATTTTGAAAAAGAAGCACTGAAAATATTGACTCTTTGCATAAACTTGATGTAATTGTCAATAAAAGCCTTTGACACATATAAAATGCTTGTAATTATACCTCGGTATCCCATAATAACATCTGACAAAATATCTAAAAACACTGAAGCAGCAGACTTTGTGAAAATTAATATTTGTGTCATTCTCAAAATTTTTGCCGGGGCTGTACTGCTACTGCAGATGTTGGAACAATTTGGTTAAAAAAAGAATTAAAAAAGACTACTATTTGGCTGAAGGTCTTTCCTCTAGAAATGTGTAAACTCTAGTAAAGCTTTGTAAATGCTTCAGTTCATGTCAAGCTATGATTGTGCCTCTTTTGTACTGTATCCTACTTCTCCACAAGGATGATTAGCCATCTACCTAGAGCTATGACTTCAGTAAAATCCAACACTCTTCCACTTCTCAAAACAAAATGCTTTTCAATCACTCGGCCCAGGGCTGTGAACAAAAGAGAAAGCAGAAGACAGATCTTGTCTGGTTCTGTTTTCTAAAGACAGTAACAGCTCATCAAAGATCACATCTCTATTCTGTGTTTTTATAATATTTCTACTATATATATATATATATATATATATATATATATATATTTATTTGAGCCTTTTTTCAACAAAGTTTTGCAATACAATTGTTCACAACAGTCATTTAAGAAGTCATTTAAAAGGAAACTGTCATCTCTCTTTTACTCTCTGAGTGTGGTCACTTTGAAGTTGAACTCCAGCCCACAGCAATACATACAGCAGATGAAACGCACATACAGGTTAAACTCGAAAAATTAGAATATCGTGCAAAAGTTCATTTATTTCAGCAATGCAACTTAAAAGGAGAAACTAGTATATGAGATAGACTCATTACATGCAAAGCAAGATAGTTCAAGCTGTGATTTGTCATAATTGTCATGATTATGGCTTACAGCTCATGAAAACCCCAAATCCACAATCTCAGAAAATTAGAATATTGTGAAAAGGTGCAATATTTTAGGCTCAAAGTGTCCCACTCTAATCAGCTAATTAAGCCATAACACATGCAAAAGGTTCCTGAGCCTTTAAATGGTCTCTCAGTCTGGTTCAGTAGGAATCACAATCATGGGAAAGACTGCTGACCTGACAGTTGTGCAGAAAACCATAATGGACACCCTCCAGCCTCAAAAGGTAATTGCAAAAGAAGTTGGATGTTCCCAAAGTGCTGTATCAAAGCACATTAATAGAAAGTTATGTGGAAGGGAAAAGTGTGGAAGAAAAAGGTGCACAAGCAGCAGGGATGACCGCAGTCTGGAGAGGATTGTCAGGAAAAGGCCATTCAAAAGTGTTGGGGACTTTCACAAGGAGTGGACTGAGGCTGGAGTCAGTGCATCAAGAGCCACCACACACAGACGGATCCTGGACATGGGCTTCAAATGTCGTATTCCTCTTGTCAAGCCACTCCTGAACAACAAACAACATCAGAAGCGTCTTACCTGGGCTAAAGAAAAACAAAGTCCTGTTTTCTGATGAGAGCAACTTTTGCATCTCATTTGGAAACCAAGGACCCAGAGGATGGAGGAAGAATGGAGAGGCACACACTGCAAGATGCTTGAAGTCCAGTGTGAAGTTTCCACAGTCTGTGTTGATTTGGGGAGCCATGTCATCTGCTGGTGTTGGTCCACTGTGCTTCATTAAGTCCAGGGTCAACGCAGCCGTCTACCAGGAGATTTTGGAGCACTTTATGCTTCCTTCCACAGACGAGCTTTATGGGGATGCTGACTTCATTTTCCAGCAGGACTTGGCACCTGCCCACACTGCCAAAAGCACCAAAACCTGGTTCAATGACCGTGGGATTACTGTGCTTGATTGGCCAGCAAACTCGCCTGACCTGAACCCCATAGAAAATCTATGGGGCATTGCCAAGAGAAAGATGAGAGACATGAGACCAAACAATGCAGAAGAGCTGAAGGCCGCTATTGAAGCATCCTGGTCTTCCATAACACCTCAGCAGTGCCACAGGCTGTTAGCTTCCATGCCATGCTGCATTGAGGCAGTAATTGCTGCAAAAGGGGCCCAAACCAAGTACTGAGTACGTATGCATGCTTATACTTTTCAAAGGTCCGATATTGTTCTATGTGCAATCCTTGTTTTATTGATTGCATGTAATATTCTAATTTTCTGAGATTGTGGATTTGGGGTTTTCATGAGCTGTAAGCCATAATCATCACAGTTATGACAAATCGCGGCTTGAACTATCTTGCTTTGCATGTAATGAGTCTATCTCATATATTAAAGTAAACCAATAAATGGTGAAGCGCAATTTGATAAAAATAAATAGGTTGTGCAAAATATTAAAAACCAAACTCCATATTCATAATTAATATAATACAAATAATATTGATATTCAATAAATAATATATATATATATATATATATATAATTATGCAGTGACAATAAGAAATACCATACATAAGTGACTCCAACAAATGATATATAAGTGACACGTGCTCAATTTGTAAACCCACAATGAACTGTGTACAACCAGATGCCTAGTCTGCCAACCAATTAGGCTCACCAGGTTAGTGTAGTATAAATATAAGTGATATCCACACTTAAATTATAAAGTGATCAGTGCTCAAATGCAATATAATCAAATTGATGTAAAGCAATCTTCTAAACATAAAGTTCTTGTGCAAATAACAACTGTGCTCATCAAACATAAAATGCTTCAATCTTCATTCTACACTTGCTTTGTGCTTTTGGTGACACTCTAGTGTAACTTATCCCACAGTGGCTAGAGTGCCTCCTCCCCTCCTAGCATCGACCCCTCAAGGACACAACACTTTTTGGTATCCCACACCAGAGGATGTCTCACAATCTGGCTGCACTGGTTCCAATAGAACTCGGCACCTCAAGATACCCTTCCACACAATCGGACTCAGGTATGTATGAAGGAGCAAACAGAGAAGACCTCCATAGTGTAATAACGTTTTAATGATCAAAAACGCCAAATGAAATGGACACTCACATATATTCATTCACAGTACAGCAGTTCCCATGTGCTATGGGTGTACTAGGGGATTCGGGTATATCAAGATGGCGTCAAACAGGACCCGGAAGTGCGTCTCCACTTCTACCGGAAATACGTCACCGCGCACGCGCTCTACGCGTTACACCACGATCATCACGTGGCTTCCTCAGATCCTTGACGCCATCTTGGTACACCCGAATCCCCTAGTACACCGATAGCACATGGGAACTGCTGTACTGTGAAGGAATACATGTGAGTGTCCATTTCATTTGGCGTTTTTGATCATTAAAAAGTTATTACACTATGGAGGTCTTCTTGGTTTGCTCCTTCATACATACCTGAGTCCAATTATGTAGAAGGGTATCTTGAGGTGCGGAGTTCTATTGGAACCAGTGGAGCTGGTGGAGCCAGATTGTGAGACATCCTCTGGTGTGGGATACCAAAAAGTGTTGTGGCCCTGAGGGGTCGATGCTAGGAGGTGAGGAGGCACTCTAGCCACTGTGGGATAAGTTACACTAGAGTGTCACCAAGAGCACAAAGCAAGTGTGGAATGAAGATTGAAGCACTTTATGCTTGATGAGCACAGTTGTTATTTGCACAAGAACTTTATGTTTAGAAGATTGCTTTACATCAATTTGATTATATTGCATTTGAGCACTGATCACTTTATAATTTAAGTGTGGATATCACTTATATTTATACTACACTAACCTGGTGAGCCTAATTGGTTGGCAGACCAGGCATCTGGTTGTACACAGTTCATTGTGGGTTTGCAAATTAGCACGTGTCACTTATATATTATTTGTTGGAGTCACTTATGTATGGTATTTCCTTTTATCACTGCATAATTATATATATATATATACAATTTATTGAATATCAATATTATTTGTATTATATTAATTATGAATATGGAGTTTGGTTTTTAATATTTTGCACAACCTATTTATTTTTATCAAATTTTGTTATATTAATTTAGCGCTTCACCATTTATTGGTTTACTTTGTCATATCCTGAGGTATAGGGAATAGGTGATTGCAGCTGGCACATTTAATAGGGGCCTGTAAAGTTGAGTGCAGGAGGACTTTCCCATTTCTTGATATCTCATATATTAGTTTCACCTTTTAAGTTGCATTACTGAAATAAATTAACTTTTGCACGATATTCTAATTTTTCGAGTTTCACCTGTAAATGTGAGCTGTTTTACCAACCAAAAAATTGTACTTCTGTCCAACTATTTCTGAGATTTATGCAGCACTGCCCTGATTGGCAAGGCAAAACACCTGATTTTTCTCTGCTGCATTGGACATTTTCACTTAGTTCTGCACTGACTTTTGTTGCCAGCGGTTTAGACATTAATGGCTGTGTGTTGAGTTATTTTGAAGGGACAGCAAATTTACACTGTTATACAAGCTGTACACTCACTACTTTACATTGTAGCAAAGTGTCATTTCTTCAGTGTTGTCACATGAAGATATAATAAAATATTTACAAAAATGTGAGGGGTGTACTCACTTCTGTGAGATGCTGTTTACAGTTTGGTATAGCAGTCCACAGGCAGTCTATGGGGCAGGGGGGAACATACCTGGCCAGCCGGGCTCAGCATCCTCTCTGAGGGAGGGGTTCCACTTACATCTCAGCTTCTACTAGCAGTTCCCTCCTGAGCAGACAGGCTACATGGGGCAGGGTCAGTGGAGCTCCAGGACATGGCCCCGCCCCCTCCCTGCTGGCTGGGGATACAACGATGTCGGTTCTGCAGTTCAGTGATCGGGGCCCCAATCCAAGGGTGGCGCGGGCTTAAAGGGCAGCTGCTTTGGGCCCTGCCTGGCGCTGCTGACTCTGACTCCTCCTCTCTTCTGCCACAGAAGAGCTGAGCGGCCAGCCCGGTATTCTACCACGGTGGGGGCGACGGGAGGAGGGGGGGAGGCCTGGTCAATATTCGCTCCATAAGACGCACATTTTCCCCCATTTTTTGGGGGGAAAAAAGTGCACCTTATGGGCGATACATTAATACTGCCATCTCACAGACAAGAGTACTTCAGATACTGATCATTGAGATCTATTATTGGAATGCTGTTATTGTTTCATGAGAGGTCCCAAAAAGAGAGTGGAAAAACATGAAAGACAACATCTGTTCCACTGAGACTTTTTGGGGGAATGCTAGTATTTATATCATTACAGGTATGGAATGACAGTCTGTTATGAGCTTGAACTTCAAACATTATTAAAAGGGAGCAAGTACTTCAAGAAAGAGCAGGGAGTAAAGAAAAGAAGGTAGGGAGAGGAAAAAAAAAAGAAGAGGGATTTAATAGTCACCTCTGGCACTTCTGAAGCACAGGAGTCAATTACAGTTAGGCTGGGTTCACGCTAGTGCGCTGTGGTTTGACTGCAGTGCAGGTGTATGTGCAGTTTCCATGTGTTTTTTCTCACTTTTCTAGCTCTGATTACATTGACTTCTATTAGTCACCCATATGCAGCCCAGGGCATTCCCTGCTCCACAGCTGCATGTCTGCATGTTGCTGTGGGGCAGGGAATGCCTCAGCCACAGATGACTGGCCACAGGGAGATCACCAACAGAGGGAATGACTACACCTGAAGCAACACAGCCTGAAATAGCATGACGATGCGAACCAAAAACCTATCAAAAAAGGAGGAACATCATTACAACCTGATAAGAAGAAAAAGACCCACAATATGATGTGTTCAACAGGAAAAAACAAAGGGGCAAGCCTTACAGCCAAAAAACCAAAGAGGTCCCAGGCTCCAGATTACAGGCACTGGTTCCTTCTAAGGAGTAAAAGCCCCCAGAACCACTAGGGGAGTATGGGCCTTGGCAGCGGGGCTGTCCTCTCTATGTCTTAATAAAGCACCATGCAACTAGGTCCAAATGTGAGACAAGGCCTCAAGAACAAACAAGCCTGGGCAGCTGGAGCTAAGTTTTTGGAAGGCTTGAGGTGACCAGGTCACTGTAGGTGAACAGTGGTAACAGACCAGAGATCCATGTGGTGTCTCAAAAGCAGGAGCTGCAGAAGTATGATACTTCCTCCAGGCTGAATGATGGGAAAGTGCACAGAAGGTACATTGATGTTGCTCTACTCAACAGATGGCATCAGTGCTAGGTCCCTCAGCCTTAAACTTTACCACAGTAAAACCGGACATAGAAGGAATTTTGAAAGGCATTTAGAGGTAGGCACACCAGTGAGGTAGCTTCTGATATTTTACCACAAACTGCCTTACTCACAATGTGAGCCTTCAGAGACAGCATCACACCTGGGAATGTACCAAAGCTCTGGACCTGAAAAAAAACACCATCCAGTTCAGCAGGATCCAGGTATATCTTCCAAAGCTAAGTTGCTACATAGTAACATTAAAGTGGTTGTAAAGTCTCTAGGTTTTTTAATGCATGAAGGTAAAAAACCTTCTGTGTGCAACCGCCCTCCAGTCCCTCCTAATACTTACCTGAGCCCCCTCTGGATCCAGCAACGTGCATGAGAGCCTCAGCTCTCCAGGGACTCTCCCTCCTCATTGGCTGAGACAGCAGCTGGAGATAATCAATCACACATAGTGAGTCAATGAGGAAGGAGAGGGGGCAGAGTCAAGCCACAGCTCTCTGTGTGAATGGACACACAGAGCAGTGGCTCGGGAGTGAGTCTGCTTGGGTGCCCCCATAGCAAGCTGCTTGCTGTGGGGAAACTTGGCAGGAGGGAGGGGCCAGGAGTGCTGGTGTGGGACCCGAGAAGAGGAGGATCGGGGCTGCTATGTGCAAAACCACTACAAAGAGCAGGTATGACATGTTCAGTGTTTTTTTTTTTAAACTTGCCTTTAATATCACTTTAACTTGTCTTAATAGTTATATTTGCCATGCACTGCACTGTGTTTTTGTGAGTGCTTTAACTGAACCGCTATTATTCCTCTAGTCAATGGCAATAAAATGTGTTTGCACAGCTCAGTAAATATATCTTAAAGTGTTACTAAGCCCACAACAGTAAAATCAGCCTGTATATGCAGTAAAGCATACTTGTTATACTCACTGTGCAACCTAAGGAGTTAATCCTCTGCATTGTGTAAACAGGCCGTTTGATCCTTTCTTCTCTGTTCCTCCCCTTTTTCAAGTGACCACCTCTTATCTCAGACTGAACGGTAGGCATTTTGCACATGCTAAGTTTGGTGTGTATTGCTAGAGAGGTTTCTTTTTTTTTTTTCTTGGGAGAGTGTATGTGATCAGCAAAGGGCCAATCAGCACTGTCCAGACAGCGGTCAGGCGTTTTGTATCCTCCTACAGCAGAAAGAAAACTCCCCCCTACAAGCTTTAGCTAGTGCTGGGCTGGACACTGATAGAAGCCACAAGACTGCTCTAACTTCTGATGATGAAAGGTATTTAACAGTTTATATTTACTAAAATAATTGCATTTCCATGTTCTGTGTACTGTGGGAGACCAGATAGAGTGAACACAGGGTCCTGGGTTTAGTAACACTTTAAATGCATTTCAAGAACAAGTTATTTTTTTAAAGTATGCTTTCTTGTGTCTATATTTGATCTGCAATAAGCATGCAGCCAGTGAAAAATATAAACTCCTGTCCAGAAAATTGTTCCATTTAAGGACTCATTTAAAAGGCAGTGAGAGCACAATAGTTCTGGAGGATGCATATTTTAAAAAGTAGAAATCCAGTTTTACTTTGTTAAATAAAAATCCATCTCCCAGAAGTATTAAAAATAAAAAATACAGCTTTCACTGCAATTCTTTCTTCACTCTTAATCTGGCGTTGCCCCATGGAAAAAGATCTGTCTTAGTACTGCTGCTCTTAGTGATATGACAGGCAGCAAAACTGAAATCACTTCACCTGGGCTGGCAATAAATCCCCCCTCCCCACTGTCCGGGACTAACTACTGCCATGCACTGCAATCTCACTGCAACAATCAGGCCAGGCATGAGGGCAGCCTACTGATGTAGAAGAAAAGGAAGGGCTGGAGACATCAATAGACCAAGCAGAAGACTGCTGGATCAAAAGAATGCATGATTTAAAATAGGAACAGGGAAAAAGACTCGCAAAACTTGAGAAGGGTGTGAAAATATATTTCTATCCTCACACATTCTCGTTAGTGGTGCAGTACGATGAAATAATATTTTTTTCTTAATACAGTGTGTTTACCAACTTAAATAAATATTGCCTTTCTTCAGGAAATGCCTCAGTTTATCACAGGCCAGCAAGGGTTTAAATATCACGTTACTGATCTCTCCAAAATAGCCCCACCTACCATTCACAAAAAGTAACAGTCTTTTTTTTTTTTTAAAGGAAATAAAGCAATCTCTGCATGAAGTGTCTGTGGCTAGACAAACAGCAGACCACACAGCTGATTTAACAAACGAGCGCTCAATCAATGAGGCATTGAGGCACATGACAAATCCAAGTCAAAACCCATTATACTCAAGTGGCCCTTTCAAATTCCACCTCGGCATGCTGACCCTGTTGCTTACCGCTAAAGACTTTGCAGGCTTTGAGGGGCGCTTTTGTTTTGGCATTTGCTCAGCAGCACCTTCACAATTAACACTGCCAGGCTTCCCCTCTGATCAATTATTCATGGCGATGACTAGCATATATTTTGAGCTCCTTAACTTCACATCAGAAGTGTGCAGTGAGAGATGACACGTGTGTGTGCTTTGCAGAATAAAAGGCTAGGCTCTGAAGCAGGTTTTTAACACTAAATGGGAACAAGGCTAAGAGAAATGAAATCAACACTTTTAGTCAAAGTTAAGCTCCAGGCAAGCTGCAGGCACTGCACAGCATGGGAGAAGCTGGCTCTGGAAGATGCCCGAGTGCTGACAGCTGAATGAGAGTTTGAAGGCCTAATGGTAAGAGATGTTCCACCAATGGTAGAGCTACAGAACTTTGCTCTTCTCATTCACCAGCCGCGCTCATCACTTCAGACTATCAAGAATGTGTCAGCTTTAATTTGCAACGATACACCGTGTACATTTCCCCTTCTCTCCCAGAGTTCATTTTTTACTTCTGTTATTAAACAAGCAATACACTATAAACTTCGCTAAAATAGAGTGTTACAATAATGCAACAAAATCCAGATTCTTTACTGTTCACAGGGTTTGTGTATTAAACAGCAATTCACACTCTTATGGGTGTGATAGCAAGTCTTTACATCTCCATGATGACTGCACTATGTACCTGTGAATTTTGCAAAGATTAATATATAAATAATACTTCATAACTGAATGCTAGTGATTACGGTTTTTCTGCAAAATACTTATTTTAGAAGTTAAGTCACACAAAAGAATACATAATGACAACTTCCTGCTTCTCAAAATTAAAGATGTTGGTGGGAAGAGCTTCTGGGTAGATTACCTAGACTTCTGTTAGTTTAGAAAATTCTACATAATTTTGCAGAGAGCCAAATTTTAGCTTTTTTGCCCTATACATACATGAAGCTGATCTCTTACGGGTGATAGCACTATTTGGCACTTAATTGTGAAGGGATTATCTTCCTGTTCTTTGCAGAAAAGGGAATGATTGCTTAATGAAATTTATAGCATGCTGTGTACAGTATTGAACACTTTTAATGTTAACATGCGCTCTCTCATGATGAATAAGTAATCTCTACAAAAGGTAGCTACATTATATATAATCAATATATAAGATGGCTGATCATACACCCCTCTCCACACACACACCCTAACCATTATGGAATCCCAAATTTTATATATATATATATATATATATATATATATATATATATATATATATAATATACACACACACCAAACTTTGCAGAAGAGTCCTGCCCATTTTAGTTCTTAAAGCGGAGCTCTACCCAAAAGGGGAAGTTCCGCTTTAAGGACTGCTCCCCATTAAGGATTGGCACCTTTGGGGGGCAGAGGGGAGCGGGTGGCCAGATTTGACAGGTACCCGCTCCCACTTGCGGTCTGATTGCCTAGGCGATCGGAAATGGAAGATGTCCTCCCTCCCTGTAGTCTTTTGGGACACATGACAGGTCCCAGAAGACTACAGGACCATTCATGAAATGCAGCGCTACTTGCACATGCGCAGTGGGTACCCGGCTGTGAAGCAGCAAGCTGCCACAGCCGGGGGCCCACACTGAAGATGCCGGCCTCCTGGAATACAGGACGGCTGGTGAAACGGGCTGCGGGGGACACACCGCGGGACCAAGGGACAGGTAAGTGGCTGTTGTTTAAAAGTCAGCAGCTACAGTTTTTGTAGCTGCTTACTTTTAATTTTTGACAGGGTGAATGGAACTCCGGTTTACGAAAAAGCTGTATGTCCTACTATCTCCTTGGAATACTGATTCCTGAATGAGAGGATCTGTTTTCAATATAGTCAGCTGATGCATCTGAAGTGTTCTAATGAGGAAGTTGCAAAATCTGCATCCATTTAAAAGTAACTAATCCTTCAACTACTTCCACACTGATCCGCATACTTTCAATGGGGAGGTGCGCTTTTGGTACTTTTTTTTACTACACCAAAAATGAAGCATGCAGGACTTAGAAAAACATACTGGACCTGTAAGGAATTCGTGTGAAGAGTACCATAAAAAAACACGTTTTTCTTCTGCTTTTTTTTTTTCTAACTCAGAAGTGGAAGAAAAATGGATCAGTGTGAAAGCAGCCTTAGGAAGTATCGCCAACAAAAGTTTAATTCCTACTGCAGAAGATGCCTAAACTTTTACTTGTATCTTAGTGCCAACTTCTGGGAAAATCAGTGAGCCAATCACACAAGCAGGAAATTACATTTCTGGGGAAAGTTATGTACACTGTGTACAGAAGGCCTCCAGAATGTCATACTGCATTGAATTTTACCAAAAATTACAGAGATGCAGACTGAAATACAAAAGTAGTTTTTAATAACATTAAATTACAATATGGTTGTATAGCAATTGTACATGTTAGATTTTTTTTAATTGCTATGTTTTGTTTTAGAATTAAAAGGCAAAACGTTATTTCATTATGGATAGAATAAGTGAGGGTTATAACCCCGTCAGGTTTTATCACCATCTGTGCCCCAGGAATTAAGAATGAATCCCTGGTTGTCACCAGAACTAGTGTCCCCACTGGAAGACTCCCCGCATTCCTACTAGTAAAAACCCAAAATGTGGGGTTTTTGGTTACTTTCACTCTTGGTGATAACTGCAAACAGTACAAATAAAAAGGGTGAATCTCCTTAAAAGGGCCACAGACACCGATACAAACCTTACAGGTGTTTTATTCTATACAAAACTTACCTTTAGTTATGCCTTAGCTTAAAATGTTTAGAGAAGTTACATTTACTTTTGAAAAGATGTGAAGCGTGAGTAAAAAAAGTAGAGCCCCACACAACAGGTCAATACATCACGTGTGAAAAGTTTTAGCTACAGAGATCATTCTGTTACAAAAAGGGTGCATGAATAACCATGTTTACCTGCGGCTGAGGGCTACGAACAATGCTTCTTTTTCTGGGTATCTGGGTTTGTTATCTGTTATCTGGGTTTGTCCTGACTTGTTAAAGTAATTTTTATTTTTAATAGAAGTCATGCACAGTCCAGTAAGGGCTCATTTACAGCAGATGTGGTTGAACACGTTTAAAAGCAATATGATCGCATATGCAAGAACAATTATTGTATTTTAGTTATTCTAGTTTACACCACTGTGGTGCTTTCATTTAAAAAAAAGGTTAAGCATGCAGAATTTTTTTATACCTAAACATATCAAAATGCAGTTGAACGCACCTCAAATGCTTGTAAATGAAGCCCAGTACAAAAATGAAGAACATAAATAATGTGCATTTAGGTGTGTTTATGCGCACGAAAGCTGCTCTCAAAAATGTGATTCTGTAGGGGGGGGGGTTCCTGTTTCTAAACACTACTATGAGAATATGCCTGTAAACCCTTTACTGTGCTTGGACACATAGGCCAACATAAAGCTGCTTCTATGGGCTGAAGAAAAAAAACAAAGCAAAAAAAACACAAAATACCTGTATAAGCAGCATTATTTTTATGCCTAGTGTGCATGGACCCTTAAGGTTTTTACTGAAGCAGAAATAAATTATTAAAAGATACATTGGGTAATATAAAATTGTAAAAATTATAATTAAAATAAAAGTAATAAATACAAATAAATAACCAAAATTAATATTTACAATAAATATACAACAAAAAGCAAATACCCGTCCTCTATGTATAATCCTTCGGTTGAAGCATAATTCACCCTTGTTATTTTAGGTATTGGGTATTGATTGCACAATGTGGCTGCACTAAATTATGTAAGTGGACAGTTATTTTAAATAAAATGTTTTTCATTTTAATAGAGCACTATGCAGTATTTATTTTTCCTTTGGATATTTCTGAGAAAAGAATCCCTGTAGTTACATCTTGATATAACTGTTAGGGTTTGAAGGGAAGACACCACTATTCGATTTTATAAATAGAATATAAAGATTCATCTAGCAAGGTGAGAGTGTGTCGATTTGGTAAAGTGGTGGTTACGCTGGAATTTCTATTGTTTAGAAAATTCACATGAAGAATTTTTATTCATCGACTGGTTTATTAACACAAGAGTAGGATTTCATGGAAGTTTTTACTTTTAATTGAATGCACTATTTATATATATTTATATGTATTATGAATTCACTTTACTAAATTAAGGCAGGCTATTTTAAGGATTATATATGATTGTTATTGTGGTGCATATTGCAAATTTTAGCCACTTTGATATACACACTAGATATGTTATTGTGATAGTTTACTTTATTTCCCATGTTTTTAGAATTTGTGTTACATTTAAGCTTGGTATATTTAATATGGATGATTCATAACATTTGAGGTATGAGTTTTCTATAATGGAGGTTGGTGTGAAGTCAAACAAAATTCTTTGGTTCCTGATATACAGCTGTATGTTTCATCATACTATTTGTGGCCTATGAATTATGCTGTTATCACAATGTGAAAGCAAGCGTTTCAAAGGCTTTAAGTGTGACTGATGCTGAGTGAGGAGGAGGGTCTTGGGGTGTAGGAGGAGGAAGCAGGATGTGAGAAGACCTTTTGCAAGGGTCTAGATAAGTAAGGAACTTTGATGTGGAAAGGGGCAGGGGAGAGATGGGTGAAATTTTTGGTTCCATGGTGGGGAGGTAGAGGGAGGTACAGGAGGAAGAGTAAACAATGTAGTGGCACGCAAAAGATATGGGGGCGAATAGGGGGTAGGGGGCAGTAACTGTTTGGCCATATATATTTTTCCTTACTTTCATATACTCTTAGCAACCAATGTGCCATTTTTTACATTTTGCACCAATCTGCAGCCTAGGGTGACACTTTGCTTGAGGAACCCCACTTTGAGTGCTACATGTGATAAGGTCAACTGAGCAGCAAAAAGGGTGTTGTCCTGAGAATTCGCAACACTGTGACATTCTATTCAATATAATAATAAAAACAAGAAATATTTGTGTGTAAAAGAATGTTCAACCAAGTAAACTTCTTGAATTCAATTACAACTAACCATGCAATTTAAATTGAGTAAACATTTTCTCATAAAATCAGCCTTAACCTTTCTAGCTTGGTTCTAATTCACATGGGAGCAGAGGCTCATACAGCATGGATTTGGAGTTTATTTATGCGTATGAAGCTGTCTGCTACCATAGTATAAATCTCTGAAATATCCTTGTCTGTGTGACAGCATGTATTACAGACATTTCTTAATAGTCTGACGTGTTACAACAGTTACTGTGAATGGTAAATGTTTCAGTTAAAACATAAGGTGGCAGCAATTTGTGTGTGTAAAGTGTTAACTGTGGAGTTGAAGTGTTTGTAACGTTTGAAGGTTTTTTTACCTTCATGCATTTAGTGACCCTCCTTACATAATTGTCGGCATCAGAGCCCCCCTTTACATCACACTTTTTCAGAGTCCTGCACCCTTACATCATAGTCTCCATTAGAGGTCCCTTTTACAACATAGTCTGCATCAGAGCCCCTTTTACATTAAAGTACCCATCACAACTCCCACTTTACATTACAGTCCATACCAGAGGCCCCCTTCACATCATAGTCCCTATCAAAACTCCCCCTTTACATTATAGTCCTCATCAGAGCCCTCACTGTAACCATGAGAGCCTCCTTTACATCATATTCCCCATCAGAGCCCTCCTTTACATTACAGATCTCTGCACATGGTGTGACCGAGCCTTTCAAGTAAATATTATGTGGTTATGGTAGGAAACACATAGATACAACATTCACAACTGCTTTAAACATTTTGTTATGCGGACATCAAAATCCTACATTTATGGATGTAATCTACAAAGAGCACAAAACCCAAAGCGTGCAAGGAAAAATCACGTGGAGCTCACTGCCCAAAATTGTGCAGGAGGATTTTTTGCATGACATACATAAATCGGGTAGCCCTTTCAAATGGAATGGACTGCCCTATGCGTGACATGCAGTAACACGTGTAAATCGCCCCCAAATAACTGCATGTGGGAACACGACTCCTGCTTTGTGAAGTGTGATTGGGGCCTTACTGCTTGCACATGCTCACTACTGCTACTGATTGGCTGCTATTACTATTCTTTTTCCCAGTCTGAGTGCTTTTATACAGGGGATTGCAGGACCCTGCTTCTTTAAATTTTAGGCACATTAATACCTCTTTAGCAACAGAGCTATCATCATAATATATCCTATTATCATTTACAGATAACAAAAAAGTATATTGTTCACAGGTTACTTTCATTATTAATTTTTTCCCCCAAGCAGCATTTGTTTTACAAAAGAGATCAACTTTGTTATTAGCAAAAGGGTTGTGGGTCTCATCTCTGAAGATAAACACAATTATTTTCATTGAAATTTAATTTCTGCACATTTAGCAAACATTGTGTCAAGGTAAATAAAATCAAAGAAGCATTGTAGCATATTGGGGAAGTAAAAAATCAATTACAGTGAAGTCACAGGGCTCCTTGAAAAATTATCAGTGACACCCTTTGGAAACAATAGTTAATACACTTCAAGTGGTATGAACTAAAATATTTTATCTACTGTTGGCTTTGTTACTGTAAAGTGAAAACAAGAATTCATTAGACAAGACCAAGCACAATTATATGCAAGAAAAAAAATATGAATCTTACCCAGAATCTCCTGATATACGCATGCATTTGTATATGTGATACGACATCAAATGCCACATGAAAAATATCTGACCACACTGACTCGAGATACCCTTTTTTTGCTGGTGTTCCTATCAACAATGTCTATAGGGAGAGGCAAAGTGCTGTGAAAACGTATGTGCCCCCTTCCTGATTTTTTACTTTTGTGCATATTTGTCACATTTAAATGGTTCAGATCATCAAACAAAATTTATAATTACACAAAGATAACCCGAGTAACTATAAAATGCAGTTTTTTAAATGATGATTTCATTTATTAAAGGAAAAAAAGCTGTCCAAACCTGCCTGGCCTTATGTGAAAAATGAATCCCCTCCCCCCTTCTAAATCATGAATGAACTGTGATTAACCCCATTTTTTGGAAAGCTGAGTTAAATTTCACTTGCCACACCAAGGTCTCATTACTAGCCAGACCTGTTGAATCAAGAAATCACTTAAATAGAAGTTGTATGACAAAGTGAAGCACACTACAAATCTCAAAAAATGTCCACGATAACCAGCTGTAGGTTCTTATGATACTGCTATCCAGGCAAGGAAGCCAATAGGCTATTTTGATCTAATTATTCTTCACATCGGTCTGCCAAGTTTGTTCACACTGCCAGTCAACAGTCTCAGCACCAATCACAACCCCATCCTCCTAGGAACTAGGTAGGGACCAGGATTTTGGTTTTTACATGTACATTTTTTAAATTGTTTTATAGGCATCTCAGAAAAAATGTATTAAAAACATAAAGATGATAAAATATAGAGGCAACATACTTATGACTGACAATATTACAATTTCAAAAGTTTTACATTCGCTATTAATTTTCTAAAATGGGGTTTCCTTCCTTTAAATTTGCCCTGGGCTAAAAATGATACATGGGTTTGGGTCTAATGTATTTTTCAACTTTTAAACTGATAACGTTTATCTCTTTATCTATTTGGTTTACAAATAATTTAATACAAGACAAATGATTCCCAGAGCTATATAGATTAGCCAACGAGATAGAACAGCAGTAGCAGTCAGCCTTTTCACACTTTGTCAAATATACTTGCATGGAGCCGTCTGTTGAGAATTAAATCACAGTGATGTCATTCTCTTGTGTGTGTAAATTGCAGCCTGAGCTATGGACCTGTGTGAACAGGTTTTTTTTGCATTCAAGCAACCAATAGAGGATAACTGCTAGCTATAAGGTACAAAATGTGCACTATTTCATATTTACCTGAATAATAAAAAATTCTTAGCATAATAAATATGGAAATATGCAGAAAACCATTACAAATTCCCTCTATTTATTTATTTTAGGTACTTATACAGCATCATATATATTGTACATTCACATCAGTCCCTAACCCTCAAGGGGCGTACAATCTAAGGTCACTAACTCACATTCATATACATACTAGGGCCAATTTGGACAGGAACCAATTAACCTACCAGCATGTCCTCACAGATACTTGGACTATTCTAAAATGGCAAAGCTCTCATCTTAGAAGCCCAATGTAACAGCAAACTTCTGTCTGAATATATTTAAAGTGACTTGTCCTGAGAGAAGTATGGGGGCTGCCTTTATATGCCTATTTGTGAAAACGCCATATGTCTGCTGTGCCTAATTTTGGTATGTTTTAGTCACAGTCCAGAAAGTCATTTTTAAAATGAAATGTCAGAAAAGTGTCAAAACTCTTTATCTCTACACTTGTTCTGGTTTAGCCACTCAGACAGCATTAAAGTCAAAAGCATCAGCATGACAGCCATAGAACTAGCGTATTCAAAAGAAAGTTCAGTAATAGCAGCTTCTATTAATGTCTCTTAGCAGTACCTGCACATTATACTGTGTATCTGCTCAAAAGCCATAGGAGCCCCGAAACTCAGGGTGTGCTATTTCAGGAATTTCTACTCAATTTGTCACTGAGGCCACCTATCAGTCTCAGGTACCAATAATGTCCCAAAAAGATGAGAAAGGGTTTCTCGTTTAATTACATAATAGGTTTGCTTTAACCACTTTCCCGACACCCTATAGCAGAAATACTGCTACAGGGCAGCAGGGGTGTGCAAAATCATGTATATACAGTTAGGTCCATATATATTTGGATACAGGTACAATCTTCATACTTTTGGCTCTGTATGCCACCAGAATAAATTAAAACAAAACAATCCAAATGAATTTGAAGTACAGACTTTCAGCTTTAATTTAAGGGGTTGAACATAAATATCAAGTTTAAATTTTAGGAACTGCAATCATTTTTATACACAGTCCCTCCATTTTCAGGGGCTCAAATGTAATTGGACAAATGCATATAATCAAAAATAAAATGTAATTTTTTTTATATTTTATTGAGAATCCTTTACTGGCAATGACTGCCTGAAGTCTGGAACCCCTGGACATTACTAAAGAATGGGTTTCCTCCTTTCTGATGCTTTGCCAGGCTCTAACTGTAGCTGTCTTCAGTTGTTCTTTGTTTGTGGGTCTTTCTGCCTTTAGTTTTGCCTTCAGCAAGTGAAATGCATGCTCAATTGGGTTGAGATCAGGTAATTGACTCAGCCATTGCAGAATATTCCACTTCTTTTCCTTCAAAAGCTCCTGGGTTGCTTTTGCAGTGTGTTTTGGATCATTGTCCATCTGTACTGTGAAGCGCCGTCCAATCAACTTTGCTGCATTTGGCTGAATCTGGGCTGACAGTATATATCTAAATACTGCATAATTCATCTGGGTGCTTCTATCTTCTGTCACGTCATCAATAAACACCAATGATCCAGTGCCACTGGAAGCCATGCATGCCCATGCCATCACACTGCCTCCACCATGTTTTATAGATGACGTTGTGTGCTTTGGATCCTGAGCTGTTCCAAGCCTTCTCCACACTTTTTTCTTCCTTTCATTCTGGTACAGATTAATCTTAGTTTCATCCATCTAAAGAATGCTTTTCCAGAACTGGTCTGGCTTTTTTTAGATGTTTTTTGGCAAAGTCTAATCTGGCTTTTCTATTCTTCAGGCTTATGAGTGGTGTGAACCCTCTGTATTTGCTCTTGTGAAGTCTTATCTTGATTGTAGACTTTGACAATGATACGCCCACCTCCTGAGAGTGTCCTTCACTTGTTTGGATGTTGTGAATGGGTTTTTCTTTACCATAGAGAGAATCCTGCGATTATCCACCACTGTTGTCTTCCGTGGATGTCCATTCCTTTTTATGTTGCTGAGCTCACCAGCGCATTCTGATGGATTTGTTTTGTTTTTGAAGCCTTACAATGGCCTGTTTCACTTACATGGACAGCTCCTTTGAACGCATGATGTAGGTTCACAGCAATAGATTCCGAATGCAAACACCAGACCTTTTACCTGCTTAATTGATGAAGAAATAATGAAGGAGTAGCCCACACCTGGACATTGAACAGATTTTGATTCAACTGTCCAATTACTTTTGGTCCCTTGAATAAGGGGGGATGGCTTTTCTTAAGAGCTGTAATTCCTAAACCCTTCCTCCAATTTGGATGTACATACCCTCAAATTGAACCCGAGAGTGTGCACTTTCAGCCCATATCCATTATATAACTATAGCTGGAATATGTTTTGGTAAATACTTGAAAAATCTAAAATTGTGGTGGTGTCCAAATATATATGGACTTAACTGTATACCTGATTTTGCATTTCCAGGTAGCTATTCGCGGCCTCGGTTGTGAATCACCTGGTCCCACCTGGTGATTATTCGCCAGCACCCGGTGATCGCTGAGTATTACTGATGGGGGAGAGAACTGCATGTAAACGATACAGTTCTCTCCCATCAGCTCCTGTACACTGCCTTGTATGGCTCTGGATAGCAGAGCCATACAAAGCAGTGTGCTTACAGTTGAAAGTACAGACACAGCTTACTGTGAAACAGCAGACAGTCAATCGCCCCTCATGATAACCCCTTCCTGTCCAGTGCCATTAGTACAGTGGCAGTGCTTTTTATTAGCACTGATCACTGTATTGGTGTCACTGGGGATGTCAGTGACACCAAGTCAGTTCCCCCCAGTGTCAGAATGCCGGCCGCAGTCCCGCTATAAGTCACTGATCGCTGCCATTACTAGTGAAAAAAAAAACTTCCAGTGTATACCGCCATTTGTAAACGTTTAATTTACACATATTGGGATTTTTTTTTGCAAAGACATGTCGCAGAATACATTTTGGCCTAAATTTATGATGAAATTAGATTTTTAACTTTTTTTACTGTTTAATAGCAAAAAAATATTGTTTTTTCTCAAAATTGTCGGTTTTGTTTAATAGCGCAAAAAACTTTAAACTGCACAGGTGATCAAATACCACCGAAAGAAAGCTCTATTCATGGGGAAAAAAAAGGACTTAAATATCACTTGGGTGCTGCATTGCATAACGCTTGTTTTTGACTGTAGTGAGGTGAAAATTCTAACGAGCAGGATGGAAAGTTTTTCTCTAACTGATGAGTTTTTTTTTAACAATGTATGTGGTTTTCACTCAGGAGATTACATTCATTCCAAAAATCAAATGTTAAAAGCAAATAAAATTTTTGCACGACATTGGTCAAGTCGTGAATGTGCTGAGAATTTTCACGGGAATGCTCGTATGAACATCGATTCAAAAATCTATTAGTGTATGCCCAGCTTTAGTATTGGCGAAATGCAAATTGGCTGTCAGAAGAAAACTATTTTACAATTTTAAATCTTAACCATATTACAGGAAAACTTATTCACCCTACACCTTGTACCCAGTTAGACAGATTGATCGTAGGAACCTCTGTGACCATACATTATTCCACCTACATACATTCTAGAATTAAGTTTTTATGTAGAATAAATGTTTCCTTTTAAACTTCCATTCAGAAAAAAAAAATAAAGATTGGACAATCTAACTGAACAGTGATAATCAATAGGAACAGCTTTTCATTTGGAAACTTTTGAAGAGATGAACCCCAGGCTGAAAAAATGTGCCCTGTGTGAAGTATCAACACAAGATGGAACTGCAACAACATAAGCTTCCAGAGTACGTGTTAAAATATCTGATAGCCTGGGCAAAAACCAGTGAACACATTTATAAAAAAAAGAAATCATATCGAATATTAGAGAATTTTCTGAATTCAGTGATAACTCATCAATATTAGAGCTTTTGTTTTACACTGGCCCGATTACCTGAAAATGTGTCTGTCGCTCTGCTATTGATTGAATTATACTTGGGTAAAGAATTGTCATTTCTCATTTCTCCAGCAAAAACTAGTGAACTGGATAGCAACGCTTTTACTGTGAAATCTCTCTTTCTTACCAGTGATTTCCCATAAAACTGACTGCTCAGAAATAAAGTGCTATGACTATTGTTTTATACCCTGGCACTTACAATATCAAAGGCAGATTGCCTGATCTGAAATAGATTATCACAGCTTTTCTGATGAAGTGAAGTAAGTCAGTGGGGAATTTACATAGAAATATGCAGAGGGAATGAGGCACCATCCAGCGCAAATCTGTCCCTAATATTTATCAAGGGATTTTTTTTTTTTTTACTGCAACCATCCATGTCTGTATTTTAGAGAGCTCATCTGTAATATTTAAGCTCACTTTTTGGAAATGTTATAATTTTTCCCTAGTTCCAAAAAATAAAAAAAATTAAAAGATTTCCTAGTTCCAAAAAATAAAAAGATTTCCTTTAAACTATGCTTATGACCAGGTTTAATATGCACTAATCAAACCTGCTCAGTGGCATGTTTTAAAGAAAAACTAAAGTATTTTTACATTTTTAAGTAAAAGTAAGAAGAAAAAAAAACAACAAAAAAAAAAAGTATTGTGTATCATTATTTAATATTTGCCACTAACAGGCAATTAGGTGGAAATTCTAAAGCTAGCCTGCAGCTTTATTGAAAGCTGACCTAATGCTATGCTGTCAATAGTCTGTGTTGTGAATAGTAGAACAAATAATGAATACACAACTGGATGACATGGGGAGGGCAGACTTCCCATCACTCTCTAGCACAGACAGGAACATCTTCACCAGTCAGTTCATTCTAGCTGCCTAACAAAATAGAAGCTATGCTGGGCTTTCTCATTAGAACGCCCAGCATCCTCTGCCAACTATGTGTCATGGAAGCACACGCCTTTTAGAGCATGTTACACACATATTTATGGTGTAACATGCTCCAGCACATGTTTATCCCAGACGCCTGACCCTTATCCACCATGGGTGGAGGTTCGTCTTTCCGCACCCACTGCCACATTTTAAAAACAGCACAAGTGTTCAATGTTCACTGTGCAATGTGAATGAGAAAACTACAAGTCCCATCTTCCACTGAGGCAGACAGCTTGTAGTTCCTAATGAACTGTGAGGGAACTGATGAGTGCCTACATTGCTCATTTGCTGCAGCTTTCAAAGTGACATCCCATACAATACAGAAATAAGGGCTGAAAGCTGTAGGATTTGTCTGCAGGAGTCTGACATTGCATCCACGATCCACTTTTTTTTTCTGCACATTATTTATCCCCAAAAGGTGAACTTAGCCTTTAGCACTCCCTGTGCCTACCATGGAAAGTTCACTTGTTGCCAATTTTTTTTTCTCACATTTAAACACCAGTGCACAGCATCATGATAAAACAGGCACTGCACATGCTTCATCATTGACAAGCTCTGTTTAAGTCCTCAGTCATACTGGATGTTTTTACAGCTGCTGTTTTTGGCTTCTGGCATTTTTTCTACAGCCAGTAAACTCCCCATAATGTTATCCTACGTGTCCATGCACACATAGGCTTTAATCAGCGTTTTTTGCAGGGGCGTTTTTTGGCTGGAAAAAACCCCCCCAGAACTAATCGGTTTCTAGAGGAGTTTTTTAGCTGTAAAAATGATCTAATGCTGATAAATGCGTCAAGACATGGTAAATCACGGCAAACTGGTGTTTTTTTTTTAGCCAAAATGGGGTTTTTTTTGCGTGTGTAAAAAATGCTAAAAACCGCAAATGCGGAAAAACGCGGATAAACGCTAATGCAAAAACGTTTAAAAAAAGGGAAAAACTTGCTTTTTTAACGTGACTTTATACAGCTAACGCTACTGGCATTTTTAAAGCACCCACTGTGCATGAGGAGTATGTATTTCAGGAATTATTAAGTCCCATACTAAACTGGGAAAGGTAATGCAGATCACTACAAAGTTCCATCTGCACATAAGCACAAAAGTATCATCCTTTTTTTAACAATATCTTATAGTAGGGGATATATAAATAACTTCTACTCGGTGTTTTACACACGTCTAGAATCAAACAAGCATGCATAATATGGCTTTGGGCATAATATTCCTAAAAATATTTTCTTTACAACTGAAAAAAAATATGAAGCTCTACGTGGTTTACAGTCCTGGTCCATCACACAGCTGTGGCCCCTTCCTCCCCAAAGATGTGTGTCTGGTCACTGCTCCGCTGAGCTTCTTTTACCCTCACTCAATAGATATTAGGTGGACACTGAGTTGATAGGCAATATGTGACAGGAAGAGAACTTAGTGACTTAATAAAAAGCCATAAAATCTATCAAAGGTCTGAAGCAAGGCATAAAGAAACTACCACATCTTCATATTACAAACACTGATGTTAATTTGACAGTGACAGCAAATAAATAGCAAAACAGACAGAAATTACTTCTATAATTTTCTTCAGTCCATGGTTAGGAAGGAAGTCATCTAGGGAAAATGAAGAACATTATGTATCATGAAATAAAGCCTTTGTAACTGATTGGGAATGTGGCCTTTTCCGAAATCTGCACAACCTATGACATAAATAACTTGTTCTAACTTCTAAACTGAATATATAAAATGAACAACAAAATTTTGAAAAGTGAATGTTCAGCATTCTTACAAGATATCAAGGATAAAAATAAGATGCTCAATTGCATAGAGATGTACAAGCTTGTATTAAACTATATAGTACCAGTTAGAATCATATTATTGGAAAACAGCTACATTTATTTAAGAGACTGTTATTTAAAAAAAGAGAAGAAATTTACAAACATGTCATACTTACCCACTCTGTGCAATGGTTTTGCACATAGCAGCCTTGACCCTCCTCTTCTGGGGTCCCCCGCTCACGCTCCTGGCTTCTCCCCCTTGCCGAGTGCCCCCATGGCAAGTCGCTTGCTATAGGGCCACTCGTGCAGGCTTGAACCCAAGCCACACGTTGTGTGTCCATTAACACACACAGCATGGCTCAGCCCCGCTCTCATCTCACTGGCTGAGATTGACAGCAGCAGCAGGAGCCAATGATTCCCACTGCTGCCTCCATGTCCAGTGAGGAGAGAGGAGGGAGCCGCAGCTCTCAAGCACAGCGTTGGATTGAGATCAAGCTCAGGTAAGTATAAGTGGGGGCTGGAGGATGTGGGGAGGGGGGTTGGGGCAGAGAACGCATTAAAGTAAAAAACCTACCTTTACAACCACTTTCACTTTCTAACTGAATTCTGTTTGAAACGGTTACACATTAATAAAGCTGTTTATAATATATCTGACTTTGTATTAGATATTTAAGTTGACACATACAAATTCAGTTGAAAGGGTACCTGCACCCTCATCTGCTTGATCAATCTAGGTAATTGTACGTTATTTGCTGACACAACTTTGTTCAACTTTGAAAACAAGTTAACCATAAAGAGGGACATAGCTTCAAACTACCGGATGCCGTGAAATGTTTGAGGGTCCCAGACCTTTTGTCATTACACTTGGTCTTGACCCACCTTCCCCAGCAATATAGTATAAAAGGTGAACAAGCTCCACAGCATAAGCCAAAACCCATAGCGAATGGGGCAAAAATGTTAAAGCTCATCCATTCTTTTCTTTCTAGCAAAGACAGATATATTGCTCTACCTTAACAGGTTTTACATTATAGAAATAGTAGCGTGTTAGCTGTTGATTAATGCAGAAGGTTTAGACTTAAGTGAAGTATAAAGCCTGATGAAGAGATCTAAGTCATCTTGAAAGCTACACTGTTAATAATTTAAAGTAGAACTAAACCCTCCTATCTTTTTCAGCCAAGGAAGCTGCGATCCTAGCCTCTGTTTGATCTGAAACTGCCATGGTCCTGCACATGATCCGTTATGAAACTGGCTGCTAACAGTCAATCTTCTATGAGGAAGGAGCGGGGACGTGGCTTACTGGTGCTGTGTGTGTCTATAAACGCACATAACCCAGCTTGGGACAGCACAGTGCACAGGTGCCTCCTTAGTACCCAGCTTGCTGAAGAGACACCTGAAGGATGGAGGAGTAGACAGCACCGGCAGAGGACTGCCAAAGAGTTAGCAACGGACCACTCTGTACAATATTGTTGCACAGAGCAGATAAATATAACATCTGTTTATTAAAAAATGCCTTTAATATCACTTTAGCTCCAACACTTCTATATCATACATACAAAAAAAGTAATTTAACAATAAAGCTTTTTTTTTTTTTGCACAGACATAACCAAACAATGGTAATAACCAGAAAAAAGTGAAGAAATTAAAACAGACTGCAGACACTAAAACACATTAAAAGGTTTTTTAACTACCATAAATACCATTTACATATATTATAGTGCAAGTAAAAGGTGATGTGAAAACTGCAAGATACGCTGTGATATTGTTAAAACAGTCATACAATATATGAATAAATTAACAAAAAAAAACAAAAATAAACTGTTGTGTAACCACACTGTAGCTTGGCAATAAAATATTAGTTACATTTCAGAAAGGTGGTGGCAGGGTTTCAATTAGCTTCTCATAAATAATCAAGTATTTCTATAAGTATACCATGCCTTTATTATTTAAAGAAAAAAAAAAAAAAGCTGAAAATTCCACACAATTGAACTGACAGTACTTACTCAACCTGGATATGCTTCCCCATTTACTTAAATTATATAAATTTATAGCATACGAAGATGACTGGGTCCTGTTTGAAGAACCACAGATATCCCCTAGGTAATTAAAAAAGCAGTGGAATGAGAAATCAAGTCTATTTCATTAAAGGAAAAAGAAGAGAGAAAAAATACTTTTGCTCTCTAGTGTTATGCTGCTGGGGCCGTTGTCCATCAGTTAGCTAGTTCTCTCATCTCAATGCCCTACTGTATAATTAACTCAAGCTAGGATTGTTATCCAAGTAGGTTAAAAGAAGTGATGGCATAGCCTCAGTTTCATTAACAGCATGATGATGAGCAGTTCCTACTGTCTGTATCTTGAGCACAGTGCCTAAAAGAGTAATCAGAAGCAAGAGATGAGCACCGTATGTTGTTTTTGCATTATAAGAGTGATTTAAGTAGGTATCAAGAGATTCACACAGTAGATCTGAAGCAAAGTCAGAATAGATCTAAGGCCAGTCAGGCCTTGATTAGGTGGATAGTTAGTGCAAAGCAACTATGTGAAGCTCTTCAAAGTCTGACATGGTTTGTACAATTATGATTGAAGATGCAACAATGGTTGATGAGCCTGAACTGAGATACTGTCCGTAAGAGTTTAGCTCAGTACAGCTCTTGAAGAACATAACACCCTTGAGACTCAGTATGGATCATTCAGAAAAGATATTTGTTGATATCTAGAATGCACACAACCCCTTATATTAAATGATATTTATGTCTGAACTATTGTTCCTCTTACATTAGAAAGCATTTTCACCCTGGGCTTTAGTGTCCCAGGATTCTGCAGTAGACAAGTGTCCCCCTGTCAAATTTTGGTTCTGCTTGCTTATAAAAGAGGTAATATCATGAAGTCTCTTCAGTCTTTGTGAAAAATGCCAATACTGAAATGTGAAAAAGGGTCCAGAAGACTTTGCTAGGATCTTTTGCTATTACCAATGTCGAAAAATTTTACCCAGGTGACCTGTTATGATCTAAGGCAGCCTATACATGGGTCATTTTTATTTTTGTTCAACCAGCGGGTTAAACAAAAAAAAAAAGACCCAATTCCCCCACCCATTCACTTGATGTGGATGGGAATCCTCCCTACTGTGCTACTGTATTCAAACAGCAGGGAGACTTCCTGCTGTCAAAATACACCGATTAGCGTCACCGGAGCTGATCGGGTGGGGATAATACAACCGGCTGGTTATACAGAAGAAATTGGCAAATCGACTCCTGTACAAATAATCTGCCCATACACAGATGAAAATTCGGCCACTCCCTGCTGAACCAGCCAAATTTTGATCCATGGCTTAAAAGGTTATCTACTTGGTACACAATTCAACTCACTAGAAACCTGGGCTGGAATAGTCTGCAGCTCTGGGAGTGATCTAGCCAAGTATTCTCAGACCACAAGAAAGTAACCTATGGGACTAAGGAAATATATGGTCACATTACACTTATAACATTGCAAAACAGAAGCATCAAAAGGAAATAAATACAAATTAAATTCAGCAAACGTCTATGTTTTATTAGATTTACAAGACATTCTTTATGTGATTTAAAAGGCTATTAAATTCAAAGTGTTGCTTAACAGAGATTGAAAATTCAGGTTTTAAGAAGTATCACCACAAACACAAATCATTGTTGTATCCCCCTGGGAACCAAGTGCTCCTGTTCTGACCCATGCTGTGGTTGTTTTTTTTTCTGTTTCTGCTGGGTGGCATTTACACCCCGTGCTAAAGCCCAATTTATGGGTTTTCTTATAGAGGAGCTACAGCACAGTAATGTGGCCTCCACCCACTCATTACAGCCCTCTGCACTGTCCTTGTACACCCCCAGTATTCCTTCCTCTACCATCTTCCTCTGCCATCTTACATCCCTGTGCATCTCTTCCTTGTATAGCAGAGGACAGACAAATGAGCCCAGACCCACCCTCCTGCTATTCTGAGGAGAGAGAGACTAGAGTACTAGCTCCTAGCTTGTGTTGTTGTGAATGATGGTACTTTTCTCCAGTGCATGCTGTCATTCACAACAACACAAGCTGCCGCCTAGTACTTTATATTCTCCATAGAATAGCAAGAGAGCAGGTTTGGGCTCACTTGTCTGTCCTCCGGTGCACATGCAACATAGAGTGGCTAGCCCACCTGGTTCAAAATCCAAAAAGCGCTCACCAGTGGTGAAGGTAAATGCTGCGTCAGCACTGCCACTGTACAATGGTGTCTCCCTTAGGACAAATCATCTCAGATCCAAGATATTAAGTAGTAACATCACGTTATTAGTAAATATGCATTACAACTCACAGAAGCAGCAAGCGGGCTCTGTTAGAGAGTGCAGCTAGGAAATAGCGCCATCACCACCTCTTTTCCTCTGTGTGCACTGTCCATCATGCCCACTTTCCTTTCTTGTTCACTGTCACTCACAGCTAATGAAGTATTTGCCTTCTTCTGAGCGGTTTAATCAAGCAGCATTGGGGAGAGGGGACACACTGATCACACTACAACAGCAAGCACAGCATGGATCAGTAAGTGACCAAGTGCTGCATGTGGGTGAGAAGGGGTGGTGCACTACAATACCTTGATAAAAGGCTGAAGTACTGTGCTGACAGCTTGTTCTAGTAGGCCGTGCTCCCTAAATCCATTTCTTTTAAGTGAACTAAATCCTCCTATCTTTTACAACCAAGGAAGCTGCCATCTTAGCCTCTCTTTGACATGTAATTGCCATGGTGTTGCACATATGATCAGTTAGGACACAACCAGTTGGTTGCTCCACAGTTCTTCATGCCTTGAATGTAATGGTTTTCAGAGAGATAAAATTGGTGGGTTTATTTCTGCTTTAATTCTGGCTAAAGCAGTATGTTTAATACTTTTTATATCTTTAAACACGGTGTAATGTGTGCTCAATATGCTTAATATAACATCTGATTAATCAGTACTGAGAGCAGAGGAAGATCATCAATTTGTCTCTTTAAAGAGGGAAAGAACAGTCTCTAAGCACCCCCTAGTTTACAATTATTGATTGCTATTACAGTGACTAAGTGTAATTATGATCTATTTATTCTCTCAGGATGCAGCACAATAAGCAAACCAGCAACTGACAGAGATAAATGAGGATGGTATCATTGTACTCCTAACCTCAAAAAAGAGCACTTTAGTGCAGGAGCAAAACCTTGTGTCATATGTGCTGCCTCCTTGAGCCTACATTTACACTTGAGCTGAAAGTATTCCTAGTGATTTTTAAGCTGGCATTTTTGCATGTATATCAAGTTTCAGACATTTGTTAGGTAAGAGAGCAGTTCTTGAGAAGAGTTTTTAGATGCAAAAAAAATAAACTTGCAAACATGTATATCACATCTTTATAGTCTATGAAGATGAATACCAGAATACAAAAAAAAAAAAAAAAAAAGCACCTGTGCTTTTTTTGAGCATAGGCTATAGACCACAGGGTGACTGAGCGTACAAGTGTGAATGGGGACAATTAGAAAGAATGGGATTCTGTTGAGCATGTTGAGCATAGTCAGGCATAAAAGAAAGAAACAAAAAAATAACAATTCGGCCTAAGCAAAAAAAAAATCAGAAATCATGATAAAATGTGGTATGATGGAAACAACTATAATGTACTGCATGATAAAATGTGAAGAATTGTAAAATTTGAAGAACAGGCCTTTTTTCTGACACTTTTTTAGAAGTAAAAATCTGTATTGTTTGCTAGGAAATCACTTAGAACCCTTAAACATTATATATATACAGCTGTGTTCAAAATAATAGCAGTCAGACATCACTAACCTGATCAATCACTGTTTTTGGTAGAAATGATATTTCTACATGGCAAATAATTTACTAGCAGGTGTAGTAGAGTAATAGAAATCCAACAGACCCAACAGTCATGACATGCATGCTGCTGATTCTGTGTAATTGAATCACTAATTGAAAGGGGCATGTTCAAAATAATAGCAGTGTGGAGTTCTATTAGTGAGGTCATTCATTCTTTGAAAAACAGGTGGCAATTATTGCCCTTATTTAAGGAAGGAAGGCAGCAAATGTACATGCTGGTTACAGTGCATTTCTCTCTGAAATTCTGAGGAAAATGGGTCGTTCCAGACATTGTTCAAAAGAACAGCGTACCTTGATTAAAAAGTTGATTGGAGAGGGGAAAACATATAAAGAAGTGCAGAAAATAATAGGCTGCTCAGCTAAAATGATCGTAAATGCTTTAAAATGGCAACCAAAACCTGAAAGACATGGAAGAAAGCGAAAAACTACCATTCGAATAGATAGAAGAATAGCCAAAATGGCAAGGACTCAGCCAACAATCAGCTCCAGGAAGATCAAAGACGGTCTAAAGTTACCTGTGAGTACTGTTACAATTAGAAGACGCCTATGTGAAGCCAAGCTATCTGCAAGAAGCCCCCGCAAAGTCCCACTGTTGAAAAAAAGACGTGCTGAAGAGGTTACAATTTGCCAAAGAGCACATTGACTGGCCTAAAGAGAAATGGCCCAACATTTTGTGGACTGATGAAAGTAAGATTGTTCTTTTTGGGTCTAGTGGCCGGAGACAGTTTGTCAGACGACCCCCAAACACTGAATTCAAGCCACAGTACACTGTGAAGACAGTGAAGCATGGTTGCACAAGCATCATGATATGGGGATGTTTCTCATACTACAGTGTTGGGCCTATTTATCGCATACCAGGGATCATGGATCAGTTTGAATACATCAGAATACTTGAAGAGGTAATGCTGTCTTATGCTGAAGAGGAAATGCCCTTGAAATGGGTGTTCCAACAAGACAACGACCCCAAACACACCAGTAAACGTGCAACATCTTGGTTCCAGACCAACAAGATTGACTTTATGGAGTGGCCAGCCCAATCCCCGGATCTTAATCCAATAGAAAACTTGTGGGGTGACATCAAAAATGCAGTTTCTGAGGCAAAACCAAGAAATAGAGAAGAACTGTGGAATGTAGTTTAATCATCCTGGACTGGAATACCTGTTCACAGGTGCCAGAAGTTGGTTGACTCCATGCAACACAGATGTACAGCAGTTCTCAGAAACAGTTCTTATACAACTAAATATTAATTAAGTGATTCAAAGGAAAGCAAAATCTTCAAACACTTTTCAGTTTATATAGTGAATGTTTGAGTTTGTAAAGAAGAATACAAACGCTGATATTTTTTTGAACAGTCTAATATTCACGTTTCTTCAATTTTTTTAGAGGAACAACACAAATTTGATATATTTGTCTTCATGTTTTGATTTGGAATAGAATGTGTAGTGTTCCCAATGCATTTGTGTGTATGGAAATAAAAGCTATTAGAAGGATTTTGAGCTTTATTCACTTTTTTCAACACACTGCTATTATTTTGAACACAATTGTATGTGTATGTATATATATATATATATATATATATATATATATATATATATTTAAGCAGAGGCCCTAGAAAAAAAATGGTGGGTTTTGCAATTTTTTAAGGCACAAGGAGTCTGCGCATCAGTTATTCAAATTCAAATTTTAAAAAAAAGCACTTTAATGAATTTTAGTACACACACAATACTAATTTTTTTAGGTAAAATATAAAAGATGGTGTTAATCCAAGTAAACAGAACCCTTACATGTCAGGCTTTAATATTGCACACGGCCGTGGAATGGCAAACACGTATGTCCATAGGCACTGCTGTAAAAGTCTTTACAGGTCTGCTGCTAGAATTACTGCTCTCGCTCTGATGTTCTCAGCAATACCTCACATGTGTGTTGGGATCACCGTATACGTATGTGTGCGGGACTGACACGTGTTCACCTTGGTATGCAAGGACAGGGGAACGGGGGCACTTAAAAAAAAAAAAAACATTTTTATCATTTATTTTTATTTTTACATTATTTCTTTAATTTTTTTATCACTTTTTTATTGTCACAAGGAACGTGACAATTCCTTGTGACAGCAATAGGCAGTGACAGGTACTCTTTATGGAGAGATCTGGGGTCTATTGGCGACATGGCATAGGCGACATGCAGAGATACTGCATGTCGCCTATGCCTTTAAGAGCATCTGATCACACCAAGATCGGTGTGATCAAATACTTTCAAAATTTCCAAATGCTTACACCCGGGAAACTGTAAGTGCTGAAAATGCTCTTTGCTTCTGGATTCCTTTGCTGCTGGCCTTCCAGTCCTTGACAAGCTCTGTGGTAAGCCGACGGAACTGCTAACTTTCATTCTGGGCTTGCCAGTGGGACAGTAGTGCCCGGAGAGGAACCAGTGGGAGGGGGCGACCCCTCCCGCTGCCTGTAAAAGCCATCCAGCAACTAATTAGCAGCTAGGAAGGCTTTTAAAGAACAATACTGGGATGATGTCTGTAGACATATATGCACATGATTTGGCATTAAGTGGATAAACATTCAAAAACAAATACAAAACTAGAAAAAAAAGATGTCTGCACCTTTTTCATGAGGTGATTTGAGGACACACAAAATGAATGAGCTTAAATCGCACTGAAAAGAATCGCAGCGCTATTCCTATCCAAATGCGTGAACCTAGGCTCAAGCGTATATCCACTTTTGAAGCCAAATTTAAAAAAATTCCCACTACACGTATGGTATGTACTCCTATTTGCACAGCATACAGTGGATATAAAAAGTCTACCTTGTAAGATATATCTGACTAAAGATAAATCATTTCAGAACTTTTTCCACCTTTAATGTAACCTATATACTATACAACTCAGTTGAACAACAAAATGAAATCTTAAGTGGAGGGAAGTAAAAATAAAAAACTAAACTAATATGGTTGCATAAATGTGCACACCCTTAAACTAATACTTTGTTGAAGTACCTTTTGATTTAATTACAGCACTCAGTATTTTTGGGCATGAGTCTATCAGCATGACACATCTTGACTTGGCAACATTTGCCCACTCTCACTTGCAAAAACACTGCAAATCTGTCAGATTGCGAGGGCATCTCCTGTGTACAGCCCTCTTCAGATCACCCCACAGATTTTCTATCAGATTCAGGTCTGGACTCTGACAGGGCCATTCCAAAACTTTAATCTTCTTCTGGTGAATCCATTCCTTTGTTGATTTGGATGTATGCTTTGTGTCGTTGTCATGCTGAATGATGAAGTTCCTCTTCATGTTCAGCTTTCTAGCAGAAGCCTGAAGGTTTTGTGCCAATATTGACTGCTATTTGGAACGGTTCATAATTCTCTCTACCTTGACTAAGGCCCCAGTTCAAGCTGAAGAAAAACAGCCCCAAAGCATGATGCTGCCACCACCATGCTTCACTGTGGGTATGGTGTTCTTTTACTGATGTGCAGTGTCGTTTTTGCGCCAAACATATCTTTTGAAATTATGGCCAAAAAGTTCAACCTTGGTTTCATCAGACCATAACACGTTTTCCTACATGCTTTTGGGAGAATTCAGATGTGTTTTTGCAAAATTTAGCCGGGCTTGGATGTTTTTCTTTGTAAGAAAAGGCTTCCGTCTTGCCATTCTACCCCATAGAAAACACATATAAAGAATACGGGAGATTGTTGTCACATGTACCACACAGCCAGTACTTGCCAGATATTCCTGAAGCTCCTTTAATGCTGCTGTAGATCTCTTGGCAGCCTCCCAGACCAGTTTTCTTCTCGTCTTTTCATCAATTTTGGAGGAACATCCAGTTTTTAGTAATGTCACTGTTGCGCCATATTGTCTCCTCTTGATTATGACTGTCTTCACTGTTTTCCATGGTATATCTAATGCATTGGAAATTCTTTTGTACCCTTCTCCTAACTTTTAACAATGAGATCCCTCTGATGCTTTGCAAACTCTCTGCGGACCATGGATTTTGCTGTAAGATGCGACTAAGAAAATGTCAGGAAATACCTACTAGAACAGCTGAATTTTATTTAGGGTTAATCAGAGACACTAAATTATTCTCCCCCGCCCCTAAATGATTTCAGTTTGTTTTTCAAATGAGTTGTACAGTTTATAGGTCACATTAAAGGTGGAAAAAGTTCTGAAATTATTTATATTTGTCTAATTTTTTTACATCACAGAAACCTGACATTTTAACAGGGGTGTGTAGACTTTTTATATCAAATGAACCTAAAAATATTTTAACAACTTCTCTACCAGGCCAATTCTGACATTTCTCTCCTGCATGTAAAAATCATACATTTTTGCTAGAAAATTACTCAGAACCCCCAGACATCATGTACATTTTTTAAGCAGAGGCCCTACAGAATAAAATGGTGGGTGTTGCAATTTTTTCTGTCACAAGGTACTTGTGCAGTGATTTTTCAAACACAATTTAAAAATAAAATACAGTTAAATGAACTTTAATGCAAGAAAAAACAATATATAACCCATTTTTTTGTAAAATATAATGTTACACCGAGTAAATACATAACTAACTTGTCACACACTTGTGGAATGGTGCCAAACTATGGTTTAACATTTTTTACAGGTTACCATTTTAGAATTACAGAGGAGGCCTAGCACTAGAAATATTGCTCTCCCTATAACGATACCTCACGTGTGGTGCAAATATTTACATATGCAGGCACCACCTATGTATGTACTCGCCAAAGCACGCAAGCATGGGGGGGGGGGTGCTTTAAAAAAATGTTTTTATTTATTTTATTATTATTTTTTTTATTTGTACACTGTCCCTTTATTTTGTATCACTTTTATTCTCATCACAAAAAATGTAAACATCCCTTGTGATAGAAATAAGACATGATAGGTACTCTTTGTGGAGACATCTGTGGTCTATGAGACCCCATATCTCTCCTCTACCTTAGAAAACATGAGATAAAAATGAAAAACAAACCAAGAAAAAAAAACACATTGATCTCAGGCTTACCAGAAAAAAAAAACAGGGTTTACATCTGCCAGAAGTGGAAGTGATGTCATGATGTTGCTACTGGCATCCCAGCACCATAGAGATGGCCAGAGACCATCTGGTCCACAGCCAGCTCTATAACAACACAGCGGAACCGCCGGATCGGATCCCGGAGATCTCGATTGCTTGGTAGAGCCTGTAGTTTAAGGCATCATCCCGGTATAAACACTGAAAGCCCAGGATGTCATCCTACGGGTGGCAAGTGGTTAAAAACTATTTTGCTTTCTAGTGATCTCTTTGAAACTGGATTATTCTAAGGACTCTATAGAAAGTTTGAATTGTTCAGAAGAACTTGAAGAACATTACACTACAAGGACACGTTAGGGACAATTTTTCTTAGGTGTGTTAACATACAAAGTACCACCTAGGACTTGAAATCCTTAAGCATTTCTTAGGACAAAATATGTGCACATCTAGCTTACAATTGATCATGAAGATCTGCCAGCACAGTACAGACAGGGTTAATTATGGCTAACAGAACTTCCCTCCCCCATCCTTAACATTACATAAGCTGCGTATATTAAGCTAAATAACACTTGTATAGGACTTTTCAGCAAATCGATTTTTTTTGCATATTTTTAGCATTATGTTATGTGAATGGGAACCTATAACAAAGTAGGTGATATCCCAATTAGGCTGCAAAGGTGTAAATACACTTTAAGGTAGTAATGTTACTTATGCATAAATAAACAATACATTTAAAATAAACTAAAGTATCAGGGATTTTCATTTAATTACATAAACAACTGAAGTTGTAATGTTGCTGACATCAGCATTAATATAGTCATACTGACATATTACAGAAAAATTACTCTCAATAGCACTGGGTAAATCAGCTTTAGTTAAATAAAAATGGAATACATTTTAATATCTGGCATGTGAGTTTGGTCTTTTATGATTTATTTTATTTCAATTTTCTTGTTTGCATAATGCACACATCACTCTAAGCTCTGCAGCAGTGCAAACATCAGAGGTGTCAAAAGCATAGCCAGAAGGTATGCAGACAAAAGAAAAAAACATAATGCCAGCAAAATCCATATGCTTTATAGCAGGTGAGACAACTAGAATGTAGTATGGACAGTGGATGAGGCATCAATTTATGTGGGTGAAACAGGCAGCACCAAAAAAGTGCCTATAATAGTTTAATTTCTAACCCAATTTTAGCCAAGACTCCAGGGTTAGAATCAGATTTCCATAGTTGTCTGTGTCATGACATGGACATGTAATGGAATACAGTCTAAACACCTAGCAAAGTCAACGCTAAATACTCAATAAAGTGCTAGAAATATATACAACAGGTAAAATAAGTTTTGAACACGTCACCATTTTTATTCGTAAATATATTTCTAAAGGTGCTATTCACAAAAAATGTTAACCACATGTTGGTAACAACCCATGCAATCCATACATACAAAGAAACCAAAACAAATAAGTTCAGAAATTATGTCTAATAAAATAGAATGGCACAGGGAAAAAGTATTGAACACACTAACTTAAATTCATTTAATACTACATACAAATTCCTTTGTTGGCAATAACAGCTTCAAGACGTCTTCTGTATGAAGAAACTAGTCGCATGCATTGCTCAGGTATGATTGTGGCCCATTCATATACACACACACACACACACACTCTTCAAATCTTGAAGGTTCCATGGGCCTCTTCTATGAACTCAATCTTTAGCTCTTTACTTAGATTTTCTATTGGATTCAAATCAGATGATTGGCTGAGCCATTCTAGCAGCTTTATTTTCTTTCTTTGAAACCAACTGAGAGTTTCCTTGGATTTGAGTTTGGGATCATTGCTTAAATGTCCACCCTCTTTTCATCTTCATCATCCTGGTAGATGGCAGCAGATTTTTATCAAGAATGTCTCGGTACATTTTTCCATTCATCCTTCCTTCAATGATATAATTTTGCCAGTACCATATGCTGAAAAACAGCTCCAAACTTCACTGTTGGTATGGTGTTTTTGGGGTGATGTGCAGTGCCATTTGACCTCCAAACATGGTGTGTATTATGGCGTCCAAAGAGTTCTATTTTGGTCTCATCTGACCAGACTATATTCTCCCAGTATTGCACAGGCTAGTCTAAATGTTGTGCAGCAAACTTTAAATGAGCTTCAACATGCTTTTTCTTCAGCAATGGAGTCTTGTGTGGTGAGTGTGCATACAGGCCATGGTGGTTGAGTGCATTACTTATTGTTTCTTTGAAACAACTGTACCTGCTATTTCCAGGTCTTTCTGAAGCTATCCACAAGTGGAACTTGGCCCCTGGACAACTCTTCTGATAATTCTTTTCACTTCTCTGTCAGAAATCTTGGCTGGTTTATAGTGAAATGATGTTTTTTACACTTCCGGATTATGGCCCCAACAGTGCTCACTGGAACATTCAGAAGTTTAGAAATTCTTCTGTAACCAATGCCATCAATATGTTTTATGACAATAAAGTTGCAAAGGTCTTGAGATTGGTCTTTGCTCTTACTCATCCTGAGATGTTTCTTGTGTAACACCTTGGTAAGGAGAAACCTTTTTATAGGCCATCAGTTGAGACTGAACCAGGCGATATTAATTTGCAATGACAAGGGGCAGGATTACTTTCTAATTACTGGTAGATTTTAGCTGGTGTCTTGGCTTTCTGTGCCTTTTTGCACCTCCCTTTCTTCATGTGTTCATTACTTTTTCCCTGTGTCATTCCATTTTATTACACATAACTTAATTTCTGAACATATTTGTTTTGGTTTCTTTGTATGTATGGATTGTATGACTTGTTATCGACGTGTGTTGAAAATGTCACGTCAATAGCACCTTTAGAAAAAAATGTACTGATAAAAATGGTGACATGTTCAATACTAATTTTACCCGCTGTATATACTGTATTTTTTTTTAGATTTGCCTAGCACAAATTGAGCATTAAAAGTGTACACAGATAATCCTAATTTACGAGCATTCACTCTGCAGAATAAACAGTCCTCTCCAAAGGCCTCACATTCTGCCCAACCACCAAATTGGATAATTTGCAATTATTGTCAGATATGGAGGAATTGTTCAGGAGACAAGGCTCAAAGAATATTTCCACAGTAATGAAAAAATGGAATGCAACAAAAAGAAAAGGAACAGCAACTGTACACCTTCACAAGGATGCAACACCAAACTGGACACGTATATTGACAGCTTCAGACTGTGAGTTACATCCCTGATAGCCACCCAAAAATTTTGTACAATCTTTCACCATACAAGATTTAAGCAACAATCAGGCCATCACCATCAAACCAGCAGATAAGGGGGGAGCAGTTGTTGTGATGGATGCAAACAAATACAAACAAAAATGCTACTTACAGTGGATATAAAAAGTCTACACACCTCTGTTAAAATGTCAGGTTTCTGTGATGTAAAAAAATGAGACAATGATAAATCATTTCAGAACTTTTTTCACCTTTAATGAGACCTATAAACTGTACAACTCAATTGAAAAACAAACTGAATTTTTTTTTTTGGGGGGGGGGGTAAGTAAATATAAAAAAACATAAATAATGTGGTTGCATAAGTGTGCACACCCTCCCTATAACTGGGGATGTAGCTGTGTGTGTGAATTTAGCAACCACATTCAAAATTATGTTAAATAACACACCTGCCATCATTTAAAGTGCCACTGATTAACCACAAATATAGTTCAGCTTTTCTAGCAGCTCTTTCCTAACATATCCTACAGCAAAAGCCCTGGTCTGCAGAGAGCTTCCAAAGCATCAGAGGGATCTCATTTTTAAAAGGTATCAGTCAAGAGAAGGGTACAAAAGAATTTCAAAGACATTATATATACCATGGAACACAGTGAAGACAGTCATCATCAAGAGGAGAAAATATGGCGCAACAGTGACATTACTAAGCACTGGACGTCCCTCCTGACATTTTCTTAGTCGCATCCTACAGCAAAAGCCATGGTCCGCAGAGAGTTTCCAAAGCATCAGAGGGATCTCATTCTTAAAAGTCAGGAGAAGGGTACAAAAGAATTTCCAATGCATTAGATATACCATGGAAAACAGTGAAGACAGTCATAATCAAGAGGAGACAATATGGCGCAACATTGACATTACTAAAAACTGGACGTTCCTCCAAAATTGATGAAAAGACGAGAAGAAAACTGGTCTGGGAGAATTCCAAGAGGCCTACAACAACATTAAAGGAGCTGCAGGAATATCTGGCAAGTACTGGCTGTGTGGTATATGTGACAACAATCTCCCATATTCTTTATATGTCTGGGCTATGGGGTAGAGTGTCAAGACGGAAGCCTTTTCTTACAAAGAAAAACATCCAAGCCCAGCTAACGTTCGCAAAAACATATCTGAAGTCTCCCAAAAGCATGTGGGAAAAGTGTTATGGTCTGATGAAACCAAGGCTGAACTTTTTGGCCATAATTCCAAAAGATATGTTTGGAGCAAAAACAACACTGCACATCACCAAAAGAACACCATACCCACAGTGAAGCATGGTGGTGGCAGCATCATGCTTTGGGGTTGTTTTTCTTCAGCTTGAACTGGGGCCTTACTCAAGGTAGAGGGAATTATGAACAGTTCCAAATACCAGTGAATACTGGCACAAAACCTTCAGGCTTCTGCTAGAAACCTGAACATGAACTTCATATTTCAGCATGACAATGACCCAAAGAATATATCCAAATCAAGAAAGGAATGGCTCCACCAGAAGAAGATTTAGATTAAAGTTTTGGAATGGCCCAGCCAGAGCCCAGACCTGAATCCGATCGAAAATTTGTGGGATGATCTGGAAAGGGCTATGCACAGGATATGCCCTCGCAATCTGACAGATTTAGAGTGTTTTTGCAAGGAAGAGTGGGCAAATTTTGCCAAGTCAAGATGTGCCATGCTGATAGACTCATACCTGAATAGAAGGAGTGCTGTAATAAAATCAGAAGATGCTTCAACAAAGTATTAGTTTAAGGGTGTGCACACTTATGCAACCATACTATTTTCAGTTATTTTTACTTCCCTCCACCTAAAAGATCTCAGTTTGTTGTTCAACTGAGTTGTACAGTTTATAGGTTACATTAACCATTAGCCACCCGGCCAATGGCCGTTTGGCGGCTTCAGATGTGTATCTGCATTGCGGGTGCACGCCTTTTGGCGTGCTCCCGCACATGCGCCGTTTGCGCTAGTGCAGAGTGGCGCAGCAGTGCGATCTGTCATCGGCCGTGCACCTCGGACACGGCCGATGACAGATCCGAGTACCGCCTCCCGTTGCTGGTACCATGTGACCTGCTGTGACCAATCACAGCAGGTCACATGACAGTTGTATACAATGGATGGCTTCATTCATGATGCCATCCATTGTATACTAGTGCCTAGCTGTGAATGGTCACAGCTAATCACATGCACATGTCATGTGATTAGCTGTGACCAAATCACAGCTAAGCACAAAAAAAAAAAAAAAGCTGAATGAATCGATTTCATTCAGGTAAATGCTTGCTTATAGCAAAGTAATTCTTTGCTATAAGCAAATTGTGTAAAAAAAAAAAAAATACTGATCACTGATCACTTCCCCAAAGTAGTACAATGTTACTATGAAAGCTCTAGTTGTACAATGTTACTATGGTAACATTGTACTATTTTGGTCATAGTAAAATATAAAAAAAATCTTAAAAAAAATAAAAAAAAATGTAATAAAAAATTAAATATAATAAAAAAAAAAATAAAAAAAAAAAAATATTTTTTTTTCATACTGTCACCAGTTAGTGTCCCTGTTCACCGCCATGCCAGTTATATGATGACGCTGTACTGCACTGGTAACAGTATGTAAAAAAAAAAAATAGTGAAAATAATTTTTTTCATTTTTTCATTTTCCGAAAAATTATGACAAAAAAATACAACTTCAAAAAACTCGCCATGCCTCTTATGAAGTACGTCGGACTGTCTACTCTGCAAAAAGGGGTCATTTGTGGGATATCTGTACTATTCTGACATTCTTGGACCTCAAGAAATTAGATTGGCCGTCAGTACTTCAGGATTGATCAATTTTCAGATCTATACCATAGTTTGTGAACTCTATAACTTTCCTAAAAACTAAAAAATACATCCTAATTTGGGTTATTTTCACCAAAGACATGTAGCAGAATACATCTCGGCCTAAATTTATGAAGAACAATTATTTATTTGTAAACCTTTATAACAGAAACAAAGAAAAATGTGTTTTTTTTTCAAAATTTTTGGTCTTTTTTTGTTAATTTAGCAAAAAATAAAAACCCCAGTGGTGATTAAATACCACCAAAAGAAAGCTCTAGTTGTGTGAAGAAAATGATAAAATTTTAGTTTGGGTACAGTGTTGTATGACCGCGCAATTGTCATTCAAAGTGTGAGAGCGCTGAAACCTGAAAAATGGCCTGGGCAGGAAGGTGTAAAATTGCACGGTATTGAAATGGTTAAAGGTGGAAAACGTCCTGAAATTATTTATCTTTGTCTCATTTTTTTACATCACAGAAACCTGACATTTTAACAGGGGTGTGTAGACTTTTTATATCCGATTCAGGATTTTACTAAGCAATTTAATGGTCTCATTAAAACACTACCAGCCCATCTACATTCATACCTTATCAATGTGATTATGGATAATTCAAAAATCAGGGACTTCTACATTCTGCCCAAGATCCAAAAGCCAGGAAATCCAGGCAGACCCATCATAACAGGTATGAACACACTTACTGTACATATCTCAGGCTTTGTAGAAAAAAAATTGTTAAAACAGTTAATCATGAATACTTCTAGTTTCCTGCAAGACACGACTAATTTTCTGAACAAGATCAACAATATACAGCAATTACTACCAAATACACTTCTAGTCACATGGATGTAGAATCTCTGCATAGTAATATTCCTCACAAGGATGGGAATGAATGAATGTCACAGATTCTTATCATCCTCACCAAAACACAAACACACTGCAGAGGATGTTACACAGCTCACTGAATTAATTCTTACACACAACTCCTTCGCTTTCAGTAATGACTGTGTTCAATGTATGGGTACTGCTATGGGAAGTAAGATGGCATAGCAATATGCAAAATTATTTATGGCTGACCTGGAGGGAAAATTCCTGAACAGCATACAACAAACGTCATACAGATACTATCGATATATCGTTGATATTTTCATTATATGGACAAAAGGTGAGGAAAATCTAAAGCAATTTTACTCATTGATCAACACTTTTCACCCATCAATTAAACTAAAAATGGATTACTGAATTTCTTAGATACCACAGTATACATCAGGGATGACAAGATTCACACCTCAATATACAGGAAACCCACTGACAGAGGCAGCTATCTCCAGAGTTCTAGTTCACACCCACAACAGACTAAACAGGCTATCATAGACAGTGAGGTCATCAGATACCACCGAATATGTTCAAATGCAGAAGACAGAGATAAACATCTCAGAACACTAGCAGACTCCTTCCATAGAAAGGTTACAAGGACAAAACCATCAACACCAGCATAAACAAAGCCTTGAAACCCCAAAGAGAAAATCTACTCCAATGCAAAGAGAAAAAAAAAACAACCGTGTACCTCTAGTAAACATTCCAGCACTAGAAGGAATAAGAAAAATAATCAAAGATTTGCAACCCATCATAACAGAGGATGGAACTCTGAAAGAAATATTTCAACAAACACCAATACTGGCATTCAGACAACCACCCAACCTCAGACAAACTAATCAATAGGAAATGTCTGATTGTGAAGTCACAAATAATGGAAGCAAAACCTGCAATAAAAAGTGCTGGCAACTGTGCAAGCAAATGAATCCATCAAAAAGTGTTACACACTCAAAAAGGGACCTTCAATGTCACAGGATGCGCCTGCAACTGCACCTCCAGTAATGCCTCGAAATGAAAATTCTGGTACTGAAACTGAAAATTCAGGATGCACTTGGTCAAAAACCAAAACCGAACTGGACAGTTTTTAAAAATGTATATTTTTCAAACACAGTTTTTTTGGGAAAAAAATACATGAATAAAAAAACAAAACACAATATATACCCCAATTTTTGTACAATATGAAAGATGATGTTATACTGAGTAAATAGACACCCAACATGTCATGCTTTAAAACTGGGCATGGTTGTGGAATGGTGCTAAACTACGGTACTTAAAAATCTCCATGGGTGACGCTTTCAAAATTTCCACAGGATACCAGTTTAAAGTTACAGTAGAGGTCTAGTGCTTACTCTTGCTCTGATATTCGTGGAGATACAAGATGCTCAGTTCAACTGCTCAGCTTTATTTTAAAAAAGACTATTAATAAGTGTTCTTGCAAGAACACTTACTGTTATCTCACAAATATATTCTTATTATAGCTAAATTTACCACGCTAACCCCTCCCACAGTTTTTACACTACAAAGACAAGCAATATATCAAAACGTGCGGATTGTTCCCGATCGGATTGCTATTACTTTGTGGAACGTTTTGCCGAATGGTTCACGAAATATCGTGTTTTTTGTGGTGAAATTTTCCCATAGGAATGAATGGCACAACTAGAGTTGGAGCTGACAAAGCTAGAGTGAGAAAGGAAAAATCAGGACATGATTTCTAAACTGCCATCACTCCCTCATTTTCAAGCCCACCTACACATATCTTATATCAAAACGTTCAGCTATCCCTGCTGCCACTAAAAATGTTTACAGCTAAGACATAGTCCTGATAGTTTTCACAATATAACCATTTGTGTGCAACTCACGCCGCCCATTGACTTTCATTGAAACTTCACTCGCAGCCACCTGAAATTTGAAGGGACATTTCTAAACTGCGACTGTGCCTTCATGTTTAGTATTTCAGAGACATACTATGCACCAAAATGTAGGTCTGGGTCTTGTGAGTCTTTGCTCTTTGCTGTAGGATTTATACGTTATAAAACTACAACCGTTTGAAGATGGCAACCGCCAGTGAAGTTAGCAAGTTGGAGCAGTGTGTTTATAAAAGCTCCTCTCAGCTTGCTGTGAGTGAGTTACCATAGCAACCGAAGATGAGTCAGCAGCCAGCAGAGTTACAAAAGCTAGACTGTTAACTGAAAAATAAAAGTTCAAATGCATTTCTCACTCTATCAGGCTTGCCATGTGCACTTTTTACATTTGATCAATCACTTGGTTAGGGTTGGATGCAAGAACACTTCACACAATTTCCCCAGAAATTGTACCTTTTCTAGTTATTATTAACTGTCTTTATAAATTAAAATGTTTAAATGATATCTATGCTTTTAAAAATTTTTGAGCATCCATAAACATTCTCAAACTCTTGAGAGACTCTGTGGTTGTGTATCTACGCCTATTGTAACACCCAGCTGATAACTTCTCAGAGTGGGAAGGCAACATAGGCGCTCTGGAGACAATTGTAGAAATGATCATCTGAATAAGGCTAGCCTTCAGGCTGAACAAAAAATAAATCTAACAGATTGCTCCATCCAAGTTATATGGCGTGGCCAATTAACCAACCAGCATGTCTTTGGAGTGTGGGAGGAAACCAGAGTACGTGGAGGAAACCCACAGAGGAACAGGAAGAACATGCAAACTCCAGGCAGGTAGTGCCATAGTTGGGATTCGAACAATGTAGTGCTGATACGAGGAAATACTAACTGCTAACGCAAGTGTGCTGCCCTAGATTTTTTTGCTATTTTTTGTATTTACAACACAATGTACAGTTTAAGTCCCTTGACTTCTACGATATTTACAATTTACCCACAAAGCCATATTTACAATACAATCTACAATACAAGTATGAAGTTAGTTTACCTCTCAACTTCCAGTCTGGTCATGCTGCCTGCTGTGTGTCCCAACACAAAGAGACCCACAGCTTGATGAAAAAGCATTATATTCCCCCCTCCTTTCTGTCCTGTGGCTAATATACTACTCCCTATTTGGTCACTGTTCCTAGCAAATGTATATTGGGCACAGCCTGTTGGACGTTCAATGAAGGCTGCTGTTTACAAGTCATACAACCCAGAACGTATAAAGTGGAAAACTATATACATTTAAACCAGTATGGAAGCTAGGAATAGTTTGATGCTACAAAACACTCAATGGTTTAACTACTGTATATTTCCATCTAACTAAAATATACTTGTAATTATAACATTATTTACATCTGTTAATGGAGATTTCACATAAACTCATTATCTAACAACCAGTATAGGCATTCACCTTCCTCCACCAAGTCCCACCTCCTACCTACACTGCAGGTCCCTGCATCCCTTGTTTGTATGCATGCCGTTCTACCTCGTCCATTGGGGATGACAGCAATACACCCTATAGGAGACAGTATCATTCAAACACTTTGGGGAAGGCCGGAAGGCATAGCAGTCTTTGATGTAACAGGATGACCACTGGAGTCTACAGGAATGCAATTGTGTTGGCATGGTATCCTGTAATAGGAAAGGGTGAGAATGCACTGTGGGTTGTCACCCATTAACAGGAGGTGTCAGATGCTGGAAGAATCAAGAAGTACTTATTATTTATTTCAGGTAATGTATAGCACTGTCAATTTAGGCAGCGCTTTACAGATATATTGTACATTCACAACAGTCCCTGCCTGTCCCTGTCTTTGCAGTGTGGGAGGAAACCTGAGTATCTGAAGGAAACCCACGCAGGTATGGTGAGAACATGCAAACCTAAAAGCTTTAAAAACCCTCCCCATATAAAAAATTAAACGCCATTTAAAGGAGAATCATATTTTTGGTTAATAAACACATGAATGTGTTAGTCACATAATTTACACTTTTTAATACCAAATGTAGATAATCACGTCTTTTACTTTGCTTGGAATAAATTACTCCTATTTCCGGTTCTCTGAAGACCAGAATGATCTGCCCTGCTCAGCTTCGCCAAAGGAAGTTCACTGGTTCATGGAGATGAGAGACAGCAGAGGAAGTAGAGAGATTTCAATGCAATAGGCACCTATCCCCTGCATGTTAAACCCGCTCACACAATAACATGAATTATTTAGTGCTCAGAAACTTCACATGTGCCGCGTACTATAAGCCGACCACTGGCATTTTCACTTCAAATTTGTACACTCTTTAGTCAACACGCTTCATCTGCATTTCTAACACCTGCTTCAGTCATCTGTGAAGAGCCGTTATGAACAAATTTCCCTTTCATCTTCTCACTGTCCATCCAGAACACATACACAAAAAAATTATACAGGGGAGCATAATTATTTAGCTTTTACGCCGGTGACACAGTCTACTCAAACGGAAATATTTTGATCATTTCTTGAAAGGAAATGGTTATTCAATAGGATAATACCTAAAACATGCATGCTTTTTATCTCCCTGAAATCAAACATGCAATAGATTTTCCTATCAAGAAGATCATTAATTTTACATAGGAGTAAGAATGAATGTGTTTTATTGTTGAAATATGACAGAAGGCTACCGTTTTTTTATTTTTTTTCGATAAAAATGTAGTTCTAAATGTGTATAAAAAGCTACCTTGTAATATATTTTATATATAGTGTTCACTGACACACACATTTTAATGTCAACATATATTGTGAAAAGTAAGCACGGAATACAGTATATTCTTCTTTGCCCATCTACACACATAAAGAGTAGCATTTCCACAGAAAACAATGGGCAGAGCAGCTGAAATACTACACTCATCACATGTATAATGAGTGGGATAAAAATAATGATGTATGAGCATATTATTAGTTGTGATATAACTATAGCATGTACTGTATTGTTTCATATAACAAGTAACTGACTCCTTAAAGCAACCCTGTGTTTAGGACAAAGCAATAGATGAGCTGTAACACCTAAATGCCCCCAGCATTTTACTTACCAATTATTCCTTTTTAACTTTACACCCTTGCCATTCCCCTCAGTGCAGGGAGCTGAAGGTAATACCAGCTATGAAGGAGCATGTGACTTACTACACGAGACCATACATTCATGTTATCCAGCATGCTCCTTGTAGCAATGGACCAAGACATTAATGGGCGAAATGGTGAAATGACGGGTGCAAACATCAAGCACGAAGTCCAAACAGCAGATCATCACCAGCACACCATAAAATTAAAGTTATGGACAGGGCATTTTTTTCACCACCAAAAATAAACAGAATTATAAGGGGTTGCCAAGAACCCCTTTCTCAATCATCAGTAACCACAAAATATCTCAGTTGCTATTTTTGGTGACAAATAGGTGTCTTGTCCTTAACTTTTCATTTTTTGTGTGCTGATCATAATCACTCCATATGTGACAGCACTGCCACAAGGGAAGTCCATAAAAGTCTATAGCCTTCTGTGATCCTTTTCTTTTTGTATTTTGCTTGCTCTCCAAGGGCTGCAGCAGACATGCATTCACATCATCTTCCTTAACTGTAGCATCTGAATTTCCTAGTGTTTAAGCTTTTATAAACAACACACTACAGAGAACCCATCACCTTCTGGCTTTGCTCACATCTTGATTTTACATATTTTCCCATAAAATCACTGCTATAGCAGATTCCCTTTTCAAATTATACTTCTTAGCAGTCTATATTCTCACAACTGTGAGTGTCACAAGTGCATGAAGAAACCTCCAAAGCTGTCACTATGCTTCCTGGAAAGCACATTGCCTATACGTCCACACAGGTAGGCAAATTGATGGGGATTTATGTGCTCAGGCAGCCAAGTCCATCACATATGAGTGCTTTGTTCAACTCTAGTCCATTGGGGCAATTAGAAATGGGAAGTCTTTTCAGAGTGCAACAAAACACTTTGTTTTATTGAAATTAGAAGGGTCACAGTATTATTTAGACCTTTGCCTTTCTAACAAGCGCTCCCCCTCGTTTCTTTTCTTGCCATCACAGACTATCACAGGGACAGGAAGCAAAGAGAAATATTTCTCATAGGGTCACACAGACTGCAATAAAAAGATGACAGAAGAAATACTTTTCCAAAGTTTACTCAAAACAGTTTTAGTTGAGGGTGGGCTTTAACCCTATCCAATCACTTTAAGTGTGTGCATGGGAAGGTGCACAATAAAGGGTTAGTTCACCTTTACCAAAAAACTGCCTATGCAGGTAAGCGGCTCCTGTAGATAAAAACAAACTGCGAAGCTTTGACTGAATAATGCCCTTGCTATAGATATAGGCAATTAATGGTACCCCCTGAAGCCTGGCCAAAAAAGTCTCAAAAGATGTTATCTGTCCATCCTGCCGTGTTGGTAGGAAATTGCTAAGACACTCCATCAATTATTGCTCACCCCCACCATCACAGGATTGAGCTCTCAAACCCCGTACATGTGTGGCCCATTATCATCACAGCACTGGAAAACTCAGAGCTACTGTGACGGGGGGGGAGAGAAAGATAGAACGCATGCGATGACTAAGAGTGTCCTAGCAACATCCTAGCAACAAGGCAGGACAGGGGGATGCCATCTCTGGGTGTATATTCCCAGGCTTCAGGAGGCATGTAAATGGCCTACACCTATAGAAAGAGAAATATTTAACTTTGGTCAATGCTGCACAGTTTGTGTTTATCTACAGGCTCCCCTTACCTGCAGAGACAGATTTTTTGTAAAGGTGAACCAAGCCTTTAAAACAGTGTTCCTGTTTTCTACCCTTGGTTACAACACTGCACTGTAACAGTGCCATAAGGAAGGGAAGATAACAAAGAAACTACAACTCCATCTGCCATGTGTTACATATAAAGTGATCGAGTAGTAGGGCACTGGACCACTTGTATTAGTGGGAAATTTGGGTTTCATCCATTATAGGGATATTACCTTTAGAAAGCTCTTCAGAGGACAAATGCCTCCTCCTTAGACAGAGCTTGTAAACTCATGAAAGAAAGTGCCAAGAACAAGGTGCTTCAAAGTGCCAAGAACAAGGTGCTTCAAAGTCCTTTATGTTCATGTTCCATTGTAGCCCTGATAAAGGGGTACCTGCCAGACCCTTGAAATCTGTTGGCTGTTTGTCTTTTGAAAAATTATTATGGGCATATACATGCCTTGTGTGTGGTGATTTCCTCCATGTTTAAATGTAAAACAACCTGCTTTAACTAAGGGTAAAGTAAAAAAACATACTTGGGATGGAATTAATCTATTCATTGAGGAAACTGCATGGAGCTTTACCCGTGAGAAGCTTTAACAACAGGTGATGGATTACACAGGTTAATATAATGCACAACTTTATCCAATGGTACCACATGAAAGTGAGTGGCAGGCATTACCGCTCTTTAGTGAATTAAGGTCTAAATAAGGGAAACACTAGGACATACAAATTACATTTGGTTAATTAAAAATCTGTCTCTGTTTTATGCTGTTGTATGAATACGCCTCCATTAACATGAGAATCTTGTTACGTATTTACCTATGGGAATGTTTACAAGAAATATACACAATTTATGTTATAAGGCTGGCACATTATCATCTCTTGCTGTATGAAATTGTGCTGGCACCAGTAACTCTGTTATTGTCATTTCAGCATGCTGCCAAACAGCTTGTAATGGCACACTGCCACCTAGCAGAGATACCCTCAAGCGTGCTCCCTGTCTGGACTGCTTGTTTCTGTCCTTCCAATGCCATGATTAGGACTCTAAGCAAGCGGACAACTATTAGGTCCCCAAACATAACAAGGTGCCCAACACAGCTCTCAGTTAAAATTAGCTTCCATGTTCAATCATCCTAGACACTGCTGCTGAATGTGCTAAGATTGCAGACATATCGAACAATGCAGAGCACTAACAAGAGATACTTTCCTGATATAATATGCTAATTGGAAGTAAACAAAAAAGGTTAAAACAAATCTACACCCCACACTAAGCCTTATAGTACTAATTTGTGTCATGAAATGTATTCTGTTATTTCCTGAAGTCTAATAATCTGTCAAATGATTTGGTTAGCTTAGTAAAAAAATTTGATTAGCTTAGTAAAAAAACATAGAAACAAACAATGTCCATTAAATGAGGGAAAAATAAAGAACTTCCCCCTTTCAAGACTTTACAAATAAAAAGGCAGGGTAACAGCATGCTGCTAATTACATTGGATTTAATGGAATGCATCTCAAGTAAAAAAAAAAAAAAAATCAAATAACAAATATTGAGCATTTTGTCCCAGCTTTAAAAATTTGATTTAGAAGTGGCTGGTCTTTCTTGTAATCAAATTTGTATCACAAATATGTAAGACAAAGAGGACACTAAATAATATACGCTCAACCAGCACCAATCCGATCCCCCTTTAGGGGATATACATGGGATATACACGGGAAGGGGGTGGGGGGTCTTTACTAAAGACATATATACTGTGCATTGCAAGTGCAGTTGCTCCAGAGCTTAGTAAATGAGGTAAAGCTTCATTTTTTGCAAAGAATACCCAAATAATTTGCAAAGAATACCCAATCACATACAGGGCAAATTAAAAAAAACTGCATTTTTGCTTGCACATGATAGGATTATAGAAATCAGCAGAGTTTCCTTTAATTTCAGAGTTTTCCCTCACATCTAGAGCAACTGCACTTGCAGTGCACAGACTATTTACCTGTAATAAATCAACCCCACTATGTTTTATAAGCCCTTACAAATAAAAACCTCTGGATTGTTTTTACTCTGTGTGGCAATATTTTCAAAAGCTGTCCAGCCCCTTCTTGCGTCTTCAGGATCAAAACTGGTGGGTATGAGAGACTGACCGTTATGGTCATCAGTCTCTTTTTAAACCAAGTTGAAGCTGAATTCCAGGAAGCTATAAAAAGACACATATTAACCACTTTGTACCTGGGGCAATTTGTAAAATTAGAACCCACAAACATTATACATTTTACTTGCACAGCTATTTATCATGCACACACATCTCTTTAGGAAAAATAAACTAACATGAATTTTTGTGCACACAGACACAACCCAACTTTCTCTTAAGACTCGGCATCATGCCCTGCCTTTTGGGTTCTTGACCCAAGTGTTGCCCCATTGAATGATCTTGCGCGTATATGCTATATGACTATCTTTCTGGCTCGTACCAAATGATGTGATTTATTGTATCTGCAGCTACCCATTCTAACGTCCCCTCTACTCCTTACCCATTCTCCCCCTTCTCCACCCCACTTCTCCCCCTCTCCTACCCTCCTTCCCCTCCCCCTCCCCTCCCCCACCCCCCCCCTTTTTTGTTTTCCCATATTCCCCCCCCACTACCTCACTCTACATCTCCACCTCTAACTATTAACCTTTATGACATCTCTATATCTCACACCTTTTACATGCATTCATTATTCATATATCCCCGACAAAATATAGCATTTATTTTCTCATACAGGTGTGACTAATTTCACGCAGCTCACACGTTCCCAAAACGGACACACAAAACATAACATACACATCATCATGTGCTATCCTTTCCCAGCACTTCACATTCCCTCAACATAAGGGCTCACAAGTAAATAGGTCAGTAATCCATATACCTATAATGACTTATCTATTATACACTTTGTATCTGCTGGTTTGCGATATACATCTGTTATGATATATCTCACCTCGATTTGTACTGCAGTTTAAACCCATGGCCCGTCTGCAAAACGGGATGCTACATGTTGTGTCTATGTTAGGACTGTGATCCATGTTTGCATGTACATTGATATGCCTTATTTTTCCTAATAAAGTATTTTTTGGAAAAAAAAACAACTTTCTGTTAAAACAAAAGATGGGGTTGTGTCAAGTAAATAGATACCAAACTTGTCAAGACACACAGTTGTAGGCACCTGTGAAATGTCAAAAAACTACAGTACTTAAAATTTTTCATGGGTGACATTATAAAGCTTTAAAGGTTATCAGTTTAGAGTTAACCATGAATTATGGCTCTAGAATTGATTATGTTTGTGGCGATGCCTCACATGTGTAACACAACTGCTGTTTACATACACACGCAGGACCTACGTTTATATTAACATGTATAAGCAATGTGGACGGAGGTGCTTAAACTTTTTTTAAATTATTTGTATTTATTTTTTTACAATGTAATTTTTACTTCAACTGATGCTATTGATGAGCCTCCTATGTGATAGCAAGGAAAGGTGATAGGTACCCTTCATGAAGACATCAGGAGTCTATTATACCTCCAATGTCTTCTCTGTAGCTAGACAAGCACAGGTCATGATTGATTAGCTGCTTCCTGGCTACAGTAGCTAGAAAAAGACAGCTCTGAAGCACAAGTGAAAAAACTGTCACTGCTTCAATGTTCATTACCCTTCCCTCCCTTCTCTCACTTTTATTTTTTTATAATTATTGTTTTTTATTGGTCATTTGATTGTTTACAACAATTAACAGTATTGTCACAATAATGTATTACAGTTCTCTCACTTTTCTTAACCACTTGTCGACCGCAGATAGCCAAATGACGGCTTCACCGCGGCCGGCCAGTTCTGGGAGGGCATCAGCTGATCACGTGATGTGGTAAAATTGCAATCAAAGCGGCCTTTTACCACGTTATCAGCCGTGTCCAATAACACTGGGTAAATGCAGTTGCTGGTTATCGGCTACACTTTCCTCACGCTGTCACAGCGTGAGGAAAGTGCTGCCGATAACTGGCAATTGTCAGAGGACTGATCAGAACTGATCATCAGGGCACTGGTGATCAGTGTGCTGATGATCAGTGCCCAGCAGTGCCACCCACCTGTGCCCAGTAGTGCCACCCACCTGTGCTCAGCAGTGCCACCTACCAGTGCCCAGCAGTGCCACCCATCAGTGCCCAGCAGTGCCACCCAGAGCCCAACAGTGTTGCCCATCAGTGCCGCCGATCAGTGCTGCCTATTAGTGCCCATCATTGTTGCATACCAGTGCAGCATCATCATTACCGCCTATCAGTGTCCATCGTTGTTGTATATCAGTGCTGCCTCATCAGTGCCAGCTCATCAGTGCCGCCTATCAGTGCCCATCAGTGCTGCCTATCCGTGCCCATCAGTGCTGCCTATCCGTGCCACCTCATCAGTGTTACCTGTTTACCTGTTTGCTAAATTTTATAATAGAAACAAAGAAAACCTTTTTTTTATAGTGAAAAAAAATAAAAACACCCAGTGGCAAGTACATTCCACCAAAAGAAAGCTATATTTGTGTGAAAAAAATGATAAATATATCATATCGGTACAATGTTGCATGACCGCGCAATTGTCATTCAAAGTGCAACAGCGCTGAAAGCTGAAAATTGGCCTGGGAACAAAAGGGGTATAAGTGCCCGATAGGCAAGTGGTTAAAGGAGAAGTACAGAAAAAGCTTGTGGATCACAGAACTGCAGTTCGTTCTGCACTCCGGTGACCCATTTTCAGCCGGCAACAGACTAAAGTCCAGGATGTTTTAAAATGGTCTAAGGATGTGAAGTGGTTAATGCAAATCTGTATTTATTATTATATCATTAAATCCTTTTTTTTTTTTAAATTCATGCTAGAAACTAATAATGTCCCAAGACTGAGGAAGGGGGAAGCAGCACAAGGAATCATTAAGATGTGCTGCAGTACAAGGAGAATGCCGATAGGAGGAAAGAGCAGAATTAAAGAAGTGACCTTATCAGTCTGTGCTTCCCAATTCACTATGCAGTCAAAAGCCGTGGATGGGAAGGAGTGGTGTGTGGCATAGCTATTTAAATCTAAGAACGGGATAGACAGAAATACAAATCTTTTTAATACATAAACTAGATCCCTCATATGCATTTGATCTCTGTACAGTATTTAGCCAACTGCCTTGAGTTCAGCTTTAACTGTGTGACTGTGTGTGCAGTTATTGAGCAATTACCACATGGTTTATTTACCTACTGAACAGGAACTGCATGTTGTGTACACAGGAGAAGAAACAGGATAAAATAAAAGACAAAGAAAATTCGGGCTGAAAAGGATTTGAAAGTACATCACCTGATGGCTAACAATGGCCTACAGCCAAAAAATATAAATCTTACCAAAGAAAACAGAAAAAAAATCTAGTGGGAAATATCTCAATTCATAGAGATGTTCACAGCCTACACAAATTACTTAAAGTACAACTAAAGAATCCTGTAAGGCAGTCTAAACAAGGAAAAATACAACCACTATGTGATGCACAAGTCTCAAAAAGTAAATAAAAATCTTTATTTTCCCTGACTGAGCCAAACTCTCCTTCATTTGTGTCAGGTGCCCTGCCTCCCAGACACTTCAGCTCACAGTGGGAAGAGTTCAGCAACAGAAGCAGTGCTGTCAATCCAGGAAAGCTGTGGACAGAACAAGGTGTAGTCAGGTACCAACTGTCAAGCTACAGGCTTCTGAACCAGTAGTGACAATGCAATGTTTTCATCCCACTGTAACCAAGCAGACACAGCCTACATGAGAGCAAATTCAAAAACAGTGCAGCATTGTTGCAACACATCACAAAAAGCTGCATTAGGTGGACTTTATTGGCAAGAGCAACAGATATTTGTTTTAACTTTGCAGAGGGACTAAAACTAAATTCAGGTGCACTCATAATTAAAGCGATTATAAAGGCTTACTTTTTTTTTATAGAAAAAAATAACAAACATGTCTATACTTACCTGCTCATTGCAGTGGTTTTGCAAAGAGCAGCCTGGATCCTCCTCTTCTTGGGTCCCCTGAAGGCTCTCCTGGCCCCTCCCTCCTGTTGGGTGCCCCTACAGCAAGCTGCTTGCTATAGGGGCACCTACTGCTCTGTGTGTCCATTCACAGACGGAGCCACGACTCAGTCCCGCCCCCTCTCTACCACTGGCTGTGATTAACAGCAGTGGCTCCCACTTCTGTCTCAGCTAATGAGAAGAGGGAATCCCAGGATAGTCGAGACTCCAGCGCACATCACAGGATTGAGAGGGGGCTTAGGTGAGTATTAGGGGGGGCTGGGGGAGCCCCTGCACACAGAAGGTTTTTTACCTTCATGCATAGAATACATGAAGGTAAAAAGGTAAAAAACCTTGAGCCTTTAGAACCACAGCACATATTGTTTTTCAGTGAAGACCACAGTTCTTCTTTCACCACCTCCTGCCCGCCATATAGTAATATGACGGGCGCAAGGTGGTTCTCTCGTTCTGGGAGGACATCATATGATGTCCTCCCATTCTGACTGCACATGCACGGCTCAGGGAGTGCGCAGTGCGCCAATCGGCAGTGCGCTGTGTCCCTCGAACACAGTGGATCACTGATCACGGAAAAAGCCGAAGATGTCGGCTCGGTCATGTGATCAGCTGTGTCCAATCACAGCTGATCACATATAAACAGGGAAATGACGGTTATCGGCATTTCTCTCCTCTCGAGCTGTCACGCTGACAGCTCGAGAGGAGAGCAGAGCCAGTAATCGGCTTTCCGCGGAGGGGACATGTACACTGATCATCAGGGCACTGATGATCAGTGTGCCCTGATGATCAGTGTAGCCCCAAGCAGTGCCACCTGTCAGTGTCCATCAGTGCCTTATGTCAGTGCTCATCAGTGCACATCAATGCCACATATCAGTGCCCATCTGAGCTGCCTTTCAGTGTCACCCATCAGTGCCACCTATCAATGCCAATCAGTGCCACCTATCAGTGCTGCCAATCAGTGCCACCTATCAGTGCCAGTCAGTATTGCCTATCAGTGCCACCTAACAGTGCCAGTCAGTGCCGCCTATCAGTGCTAGTCAGTGCTGCCTATCAGTGCCAGTCAGTGCCGCCTATCAGTGCCATGTATCAGTGCTGCCTTTCAGTGCCCATCAGTGATGCCTGTCAATGCCACCTACCAGTGCCTCCTCATCAGTGCCCATCAGTGCAGCCTATCAGTGCCCATCGATGTAGCCTCATTAGCGCACATCAGTGAAGGATAAAAATAATTTATTTACAAAATTTTATAACAAAAACTAAGATAAAACATTTTTATTTCAAAATTCTCAGTGGTTTTTGGTTTAAGAAAAAATAAAAAACCCAGAGGTGATTAAATACCACCAAAATAAAGCTCTATTTGTCACAAAAAAATGATAAAAAATTCATATGGGTACAGTGTTTGACCGAGCAATTGTCATTCAAAGTGCAACAGCGCTGAAAGCTGGAAATTGGCCTGGGCAGGAAGGGGGTATAAGTGCCCTGTAGGGTGGTTAAAGTGGTTAAAGTGGATGTAAAGGCTGATTTTTTTTTTCTCAAAATAATAAGCATGTCATACTTACATGCTCTGTACAATGTACAGAGCGGAGCGGTTCCTTACCTCCTCATCTGAAGTCCCCCTCTGGCGATGTACCCTCCTCCTGTTCTACAAGTGCCCCCTCAGCAAACCGACTGCGGTGAGGTCACTCGTGCAGGCGTGCTCTCAAGCTGGGCTGTGTGCATCCACAGACAGTAACCTATGCTGTCTCTACCTAAAAACTGAACTGTATACACATGCACACACAGTATATATATATATATATACAGTCAGGTCCATAAATATTGGGACATCGACACAATTCTAAAATGTTTGGCTCTATACACCACCACAATGGATTTGAAATGAAACGAACAAGATGTGCTTTAACTGCAGACTGACAGCTTTAAATTGAGGGTATTTACATCCAAATCAGGTGAACGGTGTAGGAATTACAACAGTTTGGATATGTGCCTCCCACTTGTTAAGGGACCAAAAGTAATGGGACAATTGGCTTCTCAGCTGTTCCATGGCCAAGTGTGTGTTATTCCCTCATTATCCCAATTACAATGAGCAGATAAAAGGTCCAAAGTTAATTTCAAGTGTGCTATTTGCATTTGGAATCTGTTGCTGTCAACTCTCAAGATGAGATCCAAAGAGCTGTCACTATCAGTGAAGCAAGCCATCATTAGGATGAAAAAACAAAACAAACCCATCAGAGAGATAGCAAAAACATTAGGCGTGGCCAAAACAACTGTTTGGAACATTCTTAAAAAGAAGGAACGCACCGGTGAGCTCAGCAACACCAAAAGACCCGGAAGACAACGGAAAACAACTGTGGTGGATGATCAAAGAATTCTTTCCTTGGTGAAGAAAACACCCTTCACAACAGTTGGCCAGATCAAGAACACTCTCCAGGAGGTAGGTGTATGTGTGTCAAAGTCAACAATCAAGAGAAGACTTCACCAGAGTGAATACAGAGGGTTCACCACAAGATAGAAACCATTGGTGAGCCTCAAAAACAGGAAGGCCAGATTAGAGTTTGCCAAACGACATCTAAAAAAGCCTTCACAGTTCTGGAACAACATCCTATGGACAGATGAGACCAAGATCAACTTGTACCAGAGTGATGGGAAGAGAAGAGTATGGAGATGGAAAGGAACTGCTCATGATCCTAAGCATACCACCTCATCAGTGAAGCATGGTGGTGGTAGTGTCATGGCGTGGGCATGTATGGCTGCCAATGGAACTGGTTCTCTTGTATTTATTGATGATGTGACTGCTGACAAAAGCAGCAGGATGAATTCTGAAGTGTTTCGGGCAATATTATCTGCTCATATTCAGCCAAATGCTTCAGAACTCATTGGACGCCGCTTCACAGTGCAGATGGACAATGACCCAAAGCATACTGCAAAAGCAACCAAAGAGTTTTTTAAGGGAAAGAAGTGGAATGTTCTGCAATGGCCAAGTCCATCACCTGACCTGAATCCGATTGAGCATGCATTTCCCTTGCTGAAGACAAAACTGAAGGGAAAATGCCCCAAGAACAAGCAGGAACTGAAGACAGTTGCAGTAGAGGCCTGGCAGAGCATCACCAGGGATGAAACCCAGCGTCTGTTGATGTCTATGCGTTCCACACTTCAGGCTGTAATTGACTGCAAAGGATTTGCAACCAAGTATTAAAAAGTGAAAGTTTGATTTATGATTATTATTCTGTCCCATTACTTTTGGTCCCTTAACAAGTGGGAGGCACATATGCAAACTGTTGTAATTCCTACACCGTTCACCTGATTTGGATGTAAATACCCACAAATTAAAGCTGACAGTCTGCAGTTAAAGCAAATCTTGTTTGTTTCATTTTAAATCCATTGTGGTGGTGTATAGAGCCAAAAATGTTAGAATGGTGTCAATGTCCCAATATTTATGGACCTGACTGTATATATATATATATATATGCACACATACACACACACACATACATATATACATACACACACAGACAGTGCATCCAAAAAGTATTCACAGCGCCTAACGTTTGCCACATTTTGTTATGTTACAGCCTTGTTCCAAAATAGATTAAATTCATTTTTTTTCCTCAACATTCTACACAAACAATACCCCATAATGACAAAGTGAAAGAAGTTCGTTTTGAAATCTTTGCAATTTATTAAAAATAAAAAACAGAAAAAAAAAAACAACATGTACCGTATTTGCCGGCGTATAAGACGACTTTTCAACCCCTGAAAATCTTTTGAAAAGTCGGGGGTTGTCTTATACGCCGGTATACGGCGAGCCGGTGTCAGGACGGCACTTTTTCGAGGGGCGGCGCAACCCCCCCTCCTCCTCCTGTACCTTACCTGGCTCCGGTCCCGGTCCCACGACGATCCGGTCCAGGAAGCGCGGCTTCTCCTTCTTTGAGTTCGGCCGCTCGATGGTCCCGCCGCCCGCTCGGCTCCGCCTCCTCACCGGTGATTGGGCGCCAGCACTGGAAAGGCACACAGGCGACCAATCACCTTCGAGGAGGCGGAGCCGAACGGCTTCGCGAAAATCAAGCAGCCGTACTGAAAGAAGGAGCAGCCGCTCCTCTCCCCCACTGACACTAACGATGGGGCGCTGTTCCTCCCCCACTGACACCAACGATGGGGCACTATTCCTCCTCCCCACTGACACCAACGATGGGACACTATTCCTCCTCCCCACTGACACCAACGATGGGGCACTATTCCTCCTCCCCACTGACACCAACGATGGGGCACTATTCCTCCCCCACTGACACCAACAATGGGGCACTATTCCTCCCCCACTGACACCAACGATGGGACACTATTCCTCCTCCCCACTGACACCAACGATGGGACACTATTCCTCCTCCCCACTGACACCAACGATGGGACACTATTCCTCCTCCCCACTGACACCAACGATGGGGCACTATTCCTCCTCCCCACTGACACCAACGATGGGGCACTATTCCTCCTCCCCACTGACACCAACAATGGGGCACTATTCCTCCTCCCCACTGACACCAACGATGGGGCACTATTCCTCCTCCCCACTGACACCAACGATGGGGCACTATTCCTCCTCCCCACTGACACCAACCATGGGGCACTATTCCTCCTCCCCACTGACACCAATGATGGGGCACTATTCCTCCTCCCCATTGACACCAACGATGGGGCACTATTCCTCCTCCCCACTGACACTAACGATGGGGCACTATTCCTCCCCCACTGACACCAATGATGGGGCACTTTTCTCCCCACTGATACCAATGATGGGGCACTATTCTCCCCACTGACACCAATGATGGGGCACTATTCCTCCTCCCCACTGACACCAACGATGGGGCACTATTCCTCCTCCCCACTGACACCAACGATGGGGCACTATTCCTCCCCCACTGACACCAACGATGGGGCACTTTTCTCCCCACTGATACCAATGATGGGGCACTATTCTCCCCACTGACACCAATGATGGGGCACTATTCCTCCTCCCCACTGACACCAACGATGGGGCACTATTCCTCCTCCCCACTGACACCAACAATGGGGCACTATTCCTCCTCCCCACTGACACCAATGATGGGGCGCAATTCCTGCCACTGATACCAATGATGGGGCGCTATTCCTCCCACTGACACCAATGATGGGGTGCTATTCCTCCCACTGACACTAATGATGGAGCACTATTCCTCCCACTGACACCAATGATGGGGCACTATTCCTCCCACTGACACCAATGATGGGGCACTATCCTCCCACTGACACCAATGATGGGGCACTATTCCTCCCACTGACTAATGATGGGGCACTATTCCTCCCACTGACACCAATGATGGGACACTATTCCTCACACACTGACACTAATGATGGGGCACCATCATTGGTGTCAGTGGGAGGAATAGTGTCCCATCATTGGTATCAGTGGGAGGAATAGCGCCCCATCATTGGTATCAGTGGGAGGAATAGTGCCCCATCATTGGTATCAGTGGGAGGAATAGCGCCCCATCATTGGTGTCAGTGGGAGGAATAGTGCCCCATCATTGGTGTCAGTGGGAGGAATAGTGCCCCATCATTGGTATCAGTGGGAGGAATAGTGCCCCATCATCGGTATCAGTGGGAGGAATAGTGCCCCATCATTAGTGTCAGTGGAAGGAGTAGTGCCTCATCATTGGTATCAGTGGGAGGAATCATGCCCCATCATTGGTGTCAGTGGGAGGAAAAGCACCCCATCATTGGAATACCATACAGAAATACCATACCATATTGAAATCAAATCTGATGTTTTTTCATTTTTATTTGGTGTGTGTTGGAAGAGGGGTAGTCTTATACGGCGAGTATAGCTCAAACCCTATATTTTAACAGGAAAAGTAGGGGGTCGTCTTATACGCCCAGTCGTCTTATACGCCGGCAAATACGGTACATAAGTATTCACAGGCTTTGTCATGACACTCAAAATTGAGCTCTGGGCCTGTTCCCACTGATCATCCTTGAGATGTTTCCACAACTTGATTGGAATACTGTCTGGATGCACTGTACACACACACACACTATGGTGTTGGAAATATTCCTCAGAGATTTGGTCCATATTGACACAAGTTACTGTTGCCTTTCTATCATCTCAAACCAGTCAGCCCATTCTCCTCTGACATCAACAAGACATTTTCATCCACACAACTTTCGCTCACTGGATATTTTCTCTTTTTTGGAACATTCTCTGTAAACCCTAGAGATGGCTGTGCGTGAAAATCCCAGTAGATCAGCAGTTTTTGGAAATACTCAGACCAGCCCGTCTGGCACCAACAACCATGCCATGTGCAAAGTCACTTAAATCCCCTTTCTTCCTCATTCTGTTGCTCAATTTGAACTTCAGCAAGTCTTCTTCACCAAATCTAGATGCTTAAATGCATTGAGTTGCTGCCATGTGATTTATAATTAAAACTAAAAAATCAGCTTTTAAGTTCCAGACAAATGATTATGCCTAGGCTCAGAAGATATCAGTCTGCATCAGAGGAAGCATTCCTCATTCCCCTACCACCAGAGACCACTCAGAGTATATATTGCAAACATTGTAGCAAGTCACACTGTGAGAGGTTGCAGGAGATCTGTGTCAGACATTTGTGATCACATCCACCTACTGCACAGATACCAGGATATACATGGCTGTGTTATCCCTGAACCAGCACCTCAGTCCAGGAGGTAGATGATGAGCCTGGATGATGCCTGTACAAAGGCAGTTTGGTCCTTCTGAAGAGAAAAGCAGATGGAAGCATTGTTAGGAGAACCACCGTCATCTTTGAGAGGTAATAATTACATGTGAAATGCCTGTATGTAATGGATCTGTGACAGGTACACCTTAAAAATAAACCATAGCTATGTTCAATGCCTACTGACTGTTCTGGTGAGGTAGGAACTCTACTCATGACTGGGCAGATGTAAAACCTCAAAACATCCTGCTGGTATAGTGATAAAGTAACAATCCCTAAATGATGTGCTTCCTAACAAATAATACACAGGAGGTTTCCACATGGGAGAAACATTAACAAACAGCTCATTAACTGTGTTTACTAGCCTGATTAAGAAATGTAGATCCAAGTAGGACTCATTCAATACCAATCAAAATATATTTTCAGAAGATATCAAATAACAAAGCATATAGCCCTAGCTTACATAAATACGGCTTTATTTGATGACTGATATAAAGTTGGCTAAGCACCGCTCAGTGTTTACAGGCCCAGCGATAGAGTATTCATGGAGCACACATACAGCAGACATGCCTCCAACAACCACCCTAGGGATACATATTTGCATGCTGCCAGGACCAGCTGCTTTGATAACTAGCTATGCTGAATTACTCAAACACTATCAAATTTTATTAAAACCTCATCAAGGGGAGAAATCAAATCACTTACTAAGCTGCACAATTATTGTAAAGCGAGCAGTTTAAATGAGAGGAGGAGATAATGACATTACTGTCTTAACTTAAAGAAATTCTCTGTAGTACAATCCTGAGATATTTGGATGGCCTGAAATGTATGCAAATTGAATTCACCCATAATTAGTAATTACCCACTGCTGGAAAAAAAAAAAAGAGAATGCAGAAAAACCCTAAAGTTTTAATATTGCACTGCATATAATATATCCATTATCTAGAACACAGTCATCCAAAATCAGGAAAATGTTGAGAAAAGTAAATCATTGTTTTTCTGTGAAAGTGTCTCAAGAAAAGAGATTATCACCAAGAAGCTACAGTCACTGTGTGGAGCGCTGTTACGTAATTTAATCAGGTTAACAACAGAAGTGAGACAGAGGCAAAATGTTAAAGGCCAAGTCCACCTCTCTAAAAAAAAAAAAAAATAAACAAAAAAAAAATATGTATATATAAAATACAAATTTTTTTGTAAGTAAAAAAAACATACTTATCTGTAAAATCCATTTCTTGGAGTACAAATTGGGACACAGAGCAGGCTATTCATGACTATGTTGGTTATAGGCCACCTATAGGTGAATGGACACTGGCCAACCAATCAGAGAGGAGGTCCTCCCCTATATAACCGCTCCTACACAGGAAGTACTTCAGTTTTTGTAGCAAGCAATGAAATTCCAGAGAGAGGGTCGGGACTTCTGTGTCCCGTGATGTACGCCAAGAAATGGATTTTACAGGTAAGTAAGTAGAAAAAATCCAGTTTTCTTTATCGTACATCACAGGACACAGAGCAGGCTATTCATGACTATGTGGGATGTCCCAAAGCAATAAGAAATTTGAGAGGAGGGTGACACCTTGATAGCCACCGACAATAATCCCTGAGGACCTACTCAGCCGTCCGTAAAACAATGCGGCCAAAGGCAGAATCCTCTGAGGCTCTGATATCCACCTGGTAGAACTTTGTGAATGTGTGAACCGAAGACCATGTAGCGGCCTTGCAAACCTGAGCCACTGACGCCTGATGGCAGATTGCCCAAGACGTCCCCACACTCCTGGTAGAGTGTACCTTCACCCGAAAGGGTGGGACCTTACCTTTCAAACCACAGGCTTGAATGATCAAATGGTGGATCCAATGTGAAATAGTCACCTTGGATGCCACCTGCCCCTTCCTAGACCCCTCTGGCAGCACAAACAGAGCCTCTGTCCTCCTGACCTGTGCTGCCACCTTCAAGAAGATTCTTCCAGGGCATACCACATCCAAGATATGCAGAGGTCTTTCTCTTGCAGACTGAGACCTAGGAAAGAATGAAGGTAGAATGATGTCCTGATTGAGATGAAACTAGAAACCACCTTTGGTAAAAATAAAAGTCGCTTGAGGCCGCAAAACCAGCTTATCATGATGCAAAACCAGAAATGGTTCTCTGCAAGACAGAGCTGCCAGCTCCCACACCCTTCTTGCACAAGTGATTGACACTGGAAACAAAACCTTACGAGGCAATAGGACCAGTGGAATATCTCCAATAGGTTCGAATGGTGGTTTTTGCAAAACCTCCAAAACCAAGTTCAGGACACTCCCCTAACCTTCAGGATCTTGGTTTCAATAGCCATGCCGTCAAATTCAGCAGCCGTAAAGCTGGGTGCAATATAGGGCCTTGATACAACAGGTCTGGCCAATACGGCAGGGACCAGGGCCCGTTCACTGCCATCTTCACTATGTCCGTGTACCAGGCCCTCCTGGGCCAGGCCGGAACAATCGGTAGTTCTAGTGACGGGGATCTATTCCGCTTCCTGAGAAACTGATGCAATCATCTCAGCAATCTAATCTTCTAACCCCACTAAGGCTGAAGCAAGATGATCCTTGGTTACATATGCCAAGGCAGATGCCCCAGTAGTAGCCACAATACCAGATAGACACAGTGGCTCAGACTGCCCAGTCGCTTCTGGCCTCTCAGGAGAGGATAATACAGCGGACCTACGGCTAGGTTCCTCAGGACCTGGCGGTGGCACATTAGTGCTCTTTCTTGCTGCTCCTCCCCCACTCTGCTTTCTGGAAGACATTACTTCAGATAGGGTAAAACCTGTGCACCTTCATTAGTAAACACAGACTACAAGACACAGCTATGCAAGTAGTGTGTTGAAGAAAAACACTCAATGCAACTGCTGACCTTATGAGCCACAAGGGTGGCTCCTGACTGACTGGCCAGTACTCATGTGCCCCACTGATTGGTCTGCTCTGTGTCGCAGCCACAGGAATCCTGCAGCAGCAGCAGCCCATGTGTCTCCTGACCTCCAGAAAAACAAATGACTTCTGTTTCCGGCCGCTACTGCGCATGCGATCCTCATGTAGACGAGCCCTATGGTCGATGGCCAGCTGTACTCCATCTAGTAGCCAAAAACAAAAAAGGCAAGCATATCTCCGGAAACAATCATGAGCACTCCCCCTGGTGGAGACCACAGTCACAACACCTCTCCTCTTCCCTCCAATTTAGAGCTTTGTTGTTTCTCTGAGAGAGATAAAAGGAGATATCTTACCAGTCCTGCTGCAGGTCCCTGACTTCCACCAGGCACCAACCTTCACCCATCACGGTGGGCTTGTCATACAGACCTTCAAGGACCAAGTCCCCATACTGAGAGGCCACTGCCTTGGACCCGTATAGCACCCCGGTAGAAGCACCTTGGTCAGATTTTAAATTGCACAGGGTTCCAGCGCCGTAAGGCTGCATTACAGGCAAAACCTTGAGGGTGGACCTTCAGGTATGCTCCACGAGCACAGCAACACTTTCAGTGACCATCTACCTTACAAACACTGGCGAAAAAACTGAAGTACTTCCTGCGTAGGAGGGGTTATATAGGGGAGGACCTCCTCTCTGATTGATCGGCTAGCGTCCATTCACTTATAGTTGGCCTATAACTCAAATAGTCATGAATAGCCTGCTCTATGTACCGTGATGTACGATACAAAAAAAAAATAATGATAATAATAAAAAATGCACATTTCTTTATTAGGAGCCTGTAAAGCAGGGGTACTGAATAAAAATTTACGGAGGTCCGAGTGGTAAGATTTTCAACTCAATTTTCTTCTATTACTTGGGTCTTTCACATCACAGCCCCATTTATATTAATTTCTTCAGCCCCCCATATCACAGCTCCCTCATCTCGCAGCCCCCCCCCATTTCATAGCTCCCCCCTCTCACATTATATCCCCCCATATAACAGCTCCCCCCTCTTGCTTCACAGTCCCCATATCACAAATAAAAGCAGGTGGAACATGTAACATGTTCCCAAAGGTAAACTTAGCCAATAAAGTAACCTCTGCTTAATACAGATTTATATATCTAGGTAATATATTGACGCTTACTAGTCTTCATATGCAGTGCTTCATTTAGTGCCAGTAACATACTTCCTGTTCTAGGATGACTACACACATTCACTGTACTGTATTCATGAAGGAGCAAAGCTGTCATGCTAGAGCAAGTGTTTAAGGACTACAAAACTCTTCCACTTCTCATCTCTAAAATCAGGAAGGAGGTGTTCTGTAGTCCATATAGAGAGAGCTGTACAGTGCTAATGGATAAAAGAGAAAAAGCGAGTAGTTAGCAGTCAGCTCAAAAGATTTCCGGGAGGAACAAGCAGTAATTTTTTTTGCACTTATCAAACATATATATCACAACCCTTTCAACGATATAGTTAACATACCAAAAGGGAGCATGTAGTAGAAGTTCATTGTTATGGTTTACAAAAACTCTAACCAACTCCTGTCTTAGTAGCACACCTTTACAGTAATTGACTGCTACCCCAATGTAAAATGTTGGAATTTACAAAAATAGTTTAGGGCGATAATTGACCAGGTATGGTTGACAGAGAGTCCTGACACATCTGCTGAAAGTAAATAGATGGCCATAACAAGGTAGATATCTCCCTAAGAAAGACATAAGTGGAGACATCTGGTCACCCTGACGTCTGAGAGGCTCATCTTCCTGCGTCTTCTGCCTGGGATTGCATCCCCATCACTGTGTTGATGCTGGACTCTTACTTTTTTTTACATTTGTAGTGTAATGTAACAAAAATTTAAATTTAAGCCCCACACCACTGCTAAGAGGTCCAGATACAACTTTATTCCATTAAAAGTTAGTGGTACAATCCAAAAAAGTATCCAACGCGTTTCAGGAGTCAAAGAGTTTTCTAAAATTATTTCCTAAATTCTGTGACACATTCACTTGGGTAGGCGCTGCTGTGTCACACAGAGCCTGCTCTCTGAATTGTACAGGTATTGAGGAGGAGGTATTTCAAGAGGCAGAGTCTATACAAGAATCACTACTCGCAGGCAACAGGGTAACATGGTAAATATAATCCTTAGAGACCGAAAGTAAACCAAAGGAATGAGTGGAAGAGAAGCTTCAGGGCATATCCAGTCAGTTGTTGAAACAGATGGTCTGCAGAGAGGCAGCACTCTCAACATGAAAAAAGGTTTTCAAGTGCACTGATATTAGATTTTCAGAAAGATCTACTATTTTTACTGCTATTGTAATGTGGATGTTAGAAAATCAAATTGTATGCAACTCATTTAACTTTCAGCTTAGCCCTGAATGGAGACAGTTTTTCTGGCAGATATAACGGATTTCATTTAAAATTTTACTAGAACATAATATTCTCTCTAGCCTCTGACAGAATATTACTATTCCCCTACTAATGGGCTGTATACTAGTTCCTGGGAATTGAAGCTGACACTATTCAGATCAATGATAAGTGAAGTTACCACTCAATAAATGGTATCACTTTCACTCCCAATAAAAGTAAAAAACTCACTGGACAACGCATACCATTCCTATCAATAGTCGCTTTGACAAATGGATCACAGTGATCTGAACAGTTCTAAGTTTTCTAGAAGTCTCTCAAGTTTTATCTTTTTGTTTTGTTTTTTTGTTTTTGTTTTTTTTAAACAAGGGGAGAAGGGGTCAACTATGCTTAATAAACAGATATGTTGACCATATAAAAAAATGACGACAATGTATATATAAAAACTACATTTTGGTGAATAAATACGTCTTTCATTCACGTGGCGAGTCTATAGTTATATTCTAAATATAGTTATTCTTGCTGTTTAAATACAAGTATTGTTTTATTCAATAAAGGTAACTTTCAGTTTGCTACTTATAAAAACACAAATTGACTCTCTTTGTGCCATAGAGCCATATTGTAATTGTACCAGTACCCAGGATACATTCCAACCATGACCAAAGATGCTCAATCATGTGTCATTGTTTAAAACAAGAATGGTTCAGCTTTTGTATCCACTGTACCTCAGCCATTGTGTTGCTTTGTAATGAATATCCAATATAGCTCATTAAAGACAATAAGAAAATAAATCACTGTATTGACATACGTCTTTATCAGGACAGTTAACAGTGGCTATTGATTTAACTGAAAACAGTACCTATTTGGAGGATGATTAGGCACAGTAAGAAGACATGTGCTTACTACTTACCAAGAAGCTCCCAAATGCAGAATTGAAGATGGCAGCAGCCTGGGAAAAAAAGAGAAAAATATAAATGGGTTTATAAATATGCTGTTGCAAAATACACATATAATAAATGATGAAGAAAAAACAATATTTTATTTTTAAACAGTAAAATACATTAAATGGTCCAACATGCATGGAAGCTGTAAATGTCATGCTTAAAGTGTCACTAAACCCAGGATCCTGCATTCACTATATCTGGTCTCCCACAGTACACAGAACAAAGAAATGCAATTATTTTAGCAAATATAAACTGCTAAATACATTTTCTCATCAGCAGTTACAGCAGTCTTGTGACTTCTATCAGTGTCCAGCTGAACACTGGTTAAAGCTTGTAGGAGGCGTTTTCATTATGCTCTTACTGGCCTATGAGATTACTTAACCCTTGACCCTCTGTCTGGAAAGTGCTGATTGGCCCTGTGCTGATCATATGCACTCTCCCAAGAAAAAGAAAAAACCTCTACAGCAGTACACACCAAACTGAGAATGTGCATAGTAACCCCGTGTTCTATCAGGAGATGAAATGGGGAACGTGGAAGAAGGGGAGGATCAGAGAAGAAAGAAGCAAACATCCTTTTTACACAATGCAGAGGATTAACCCCTTAAGTTCCATAGCGAGTATAACAAGTATGCTTTACTACATATGCAGACTGATTTTACTGTTGTAGGTTCAGTAACACTTTAATTATTTCTAGTTATTTTACAGGTTCAAGTTAAAGGGAACCTGTGCTTTGCATATGTAAACAACAGGTTCACTTTAATGAAGAGAAAACAACTGAGATAGTGGGTGTTTGGATCACCAATCTTGCACTGCTACGCCAAATGGAACAACAACTGTGTAAAGGCTGCTCACTACTTACTAGAACAGCATGAGACAAGCACTATTAAATCCATAAACTTGTGGATTTCCAAGGTATTCGACTTGCCTGATTATCTCCTATGTAAGGATATATCTTCAGTTTAACGAGACATTATACTATACTGGCATTCCTTCTATCCTTACCTTATTTTCACTCCTCCATTCAGCTGGCAGAAGTAAAAGCAAAGACTTGTATAACCTACAAGTCATTGGAGTGGTAGTGCACAGGGCTATGAACTCTGTTATGACAGTGCCGATTGGCTCAGTGTCATCACATGGATATGTGACAGGGTGTGTCTGACCAAGTCAGAGTACACTCAACAAAGTGATCAAACTCCTATCTACCAGTCAGAGCAGTCACAACTACTATAACAGGAAATTGAAGCAAGACTCAGAACATGGTGGATGCTAGTACAATGTATTGGGCTGTGTTATGCTGTAAGTGGGGATGGCCCTCTTCTCTCACTTCTTGGGTGTCCAGTCACTTCAGAATTCATATACACAGACTAGCAATGAATGGGGTCAGAAGCAGACCTACACACAAGAATAAGGCAAAGGACTGCCACACTGAGAAGGTTAGAAGGGAGAGTGGTCCCAGATGGTGTAAAAACTTAATGTGTACTGAAAGCAGATCTGTAAATGGAGGAGAGGTTCCTATGACTGATCAGACTCTCCCCCATTGACAGATCATAGCTCAAGCAGTGTAATCAGTGAAAGACCTTTTCTCAATAGAGGCGGAGGAAAGAAGGGGAATGTCCCTGTTGGACAATACGTACCACTGTTCTGCCTAAAGACCTGAAGCGGTTAACCATTGCAGCACCAGAAACAAAGCCAGAAACAGGACCAGCATCCCTGCAGTTAAGATATCTCCAGGATCCAGCTGCCTGCAAACAGTGGCGCATACTTCATTATAGCTATGAGATGTGACTAAATCTGGAGGGAATTGTTTTTGTCTCGGCCAAACTTCAGGTTTAAGGGCTCATGTACACAGGACGTTTGGAAAACACTTCTGAACTATGGAAACTGCTGGGAAACGTAGGTTAAAAAAAAATGTTTGTTTAGTTGCATTTGCATGCCGCGTTTGTTTAGAAGTGTTTTTTAAAGATAACCTCAGGAGACCTTCCAAAATGCCCAGAATGCACTGAAAAACAGTAAAAAATTAACTTTTTACCGTATTTTTCACTCCATAAGACGCACTTTTTTCCCCCCAAAATAGGGGGGAAAATGTCAGTGCATCTTATGGAGCAAATATGGAGCGGCCGGTCCGGTATTTCCGCCGCAGCCACCATGTCAGAATACTGGGCCGGCCACTCAGCTCTTCTCTCCTGCAGGACCTTACCTGTTCCTCTGTCCAGCGCTGTAGTCTTCCCGCGCTGGCTTTTGTGATGGCCGGGTGCCCACTGTGCATGCGCGAGAAGCACTGCGCTTTATGAATGGTCCGACGACTTCTGGGACACATGACAGGTCCCAGAAGGCTCCGGGCCATTCACAAAGCACAGCGCTTCTCACGCATGCACAGTGGGCACCCGGTTATCACAGAAGCCGGCGTGGGAAGAAGCCAGCGTGCCCACACTAAGGAAAGGACAACTTCAGGTACCCGCTCCCTCTCCCTCCCCAAAAGTCTGCAGTCTCTTGGTCATCCCCTGTACTGAAAAACAGTAAAAAATTAACTTTTTACCGTATTTTTCACTCTATAAGACGCACTTTTTTCCCCCAAAAATAGGGGGGAAAATGTCAGTGCGTCTTATGGAGCAAATATGGAGCGGCCGGTCCGGTATTTCCGCCGCAGCCACCATGTCAGAATACTGGGCCGGCCGCTCCATATTTGCTCCATAAGACGCACCCGCGCCGGCTTTTGTGATAGCCGGGTGCCCACTGTGCATGCGCAAGAAGCACTGCGCTTTATGAATGGTCCGACGACTTCTGGGACACATGACAGGTCCCAGAAGGCTCCGGGTCATTCATAAAGCACAGCGCTTCTCACGCATGCACAGTGGGCACCCGGCTATCACAGAAGCCGGCGTGGGAAGAAGCCAACGTGCCCACACTAAGGAAAGGACAACTTCAGGTACCCGCTCCCTCTCCCTCCCCAAAGGTCCGCAGTCTCTTGGTCATCCCCTGTACTGTCTGCAGTCTCTGGTCATTCCCTGTACTATGTCCGCAGTCTCTGGTCATCTGTACTATGTCCGCAGTCTCTGGTCAATCCCTGTACTATGTCCGCAGTCTCTGCTCATTCCCTGTACTGTGCCCGCAGTCTCCAGTCATCACCTGTACTATGTCCGCAGGCTCTGGTCATCCCCTGTACTGTGTCCGCAGTCTCTGGTCATTCCCTGTACTGTGTCCGCAGTCTCTGGTCATCTCCTGTACTATGTCCGCAGTCTCTGGTCATCTCCTGCACTGTGTCCGCAGTCTCTGGTCATCTCCTGTACTATGTCTGCAGTCTCTGGTCATCTCCTGTACTGTGTCCGCAGTCTCTGGTCATCTCCTGTACTGTGTCCGCAGTCTCTGGTCATCTCCTGTACTGTGTCCGCAGTCTCTGGTCATCTCCTGTACTGTGTCCGCAGTCTCTGGTCATCTCCTGTACTGTGTCCGCAGTCTCTGGTCATCTCCTGTACTGTGTCTGCAGTCCATTGGTTCAGAATATTTTTTTCCTTGTTTTTCACCTCTAAAACCTAAGTGCGTCTTATGGAGCGCCAAATATGGTAATTTTGAGAGAAATAGAGAGAGGAGAAGCAGAGAGAGCAGTATGTATTGAGATGACCTGTCTTTTCTGGTTGTATTCACTATGGATCCCATCATGAGCAAAATGCAGCACGTTCTACCATTTTTTCCTTCACGCAAAACCTGGAACTGACTACACTAGTGTACTGGGTCCATTTGAATACATGGAAAACACTTTGCATGCATTTCTGATGATGAAGGCTCTGGACAGCATCTGGATATGGAACAGTTAAAAACGCTTTTCAACGCAAACGCTTATAAACGCGTTTAACCGCGTTTACAAACCTTTGAAATGCTGATAAAAATCTATTCCTGAAAGCAAGTTTGGTGCGTTAAAAAAAACCACTGTAAACTCAACTGCCTGTAAACGACTGTGTACATTGACACATAGGAAAACAGTAGGGAGAGTTCAGGGGCTGCTAAAAAAAAACGCAGATAAGCTCCTGAACGTCAGTTTATCAGCTGCAATGTACATGAGCCCTAATAAAGCCTCAAACTATGGTGGAGAAATTTTGCTGCTAATATATCCCCAAGAGATACAGGTTGTTAGCTGATAACTGAGCGCCATGCTCCATATGTGTTCTGAAATCAAACTTTCAGGTTAAATAGAGGTTTCAATAATAGACAGTTAAAAGACAAAAGAATGGATTAGCACAAAGTGGGGACAGGTCTAAAACTAAATTTAAAGCAAAAACTGAGGTCCCACATACAGTTTGCCTGCAGGAAATATGGGGGCAATACATGAAATAATTTGAGGACTAATACAAGTATTTTCAGGCAACAAAGCACCTTTAGATACACATGGTGATTAATGAAAATCTTTAACCACTTGTCTTCCATGGTATTTTTTATAAATGTCCTGGTAGCCAAGGGGTTAAAATCAAGGCCCTACTGTTTTGTTTTGCAGGCTCCTAGTTTTTTAGGTAAGAGTGAACCAGGTAAGGGATCCACAGAACTAAAGGAACCTCCTTGTAATAGCAAAAAAAAAAACTAAATACATAAACAAGTTTAGAAAATTAAAACAACACAAATGCATGTATGTAAACAGTGACTGATAGAATTAATTCTAAGGCCACCATTATCTGTTAACTCTAAACTGATTATCTGTGAAGGCTTTTAAAGCTTCGCTTATGGACAGTTTTGGATACAGTAGTTTTTTGCCATTTCACAGGCGTGCAAACTTTTGAGGCTTGGCATGTTTGGTATCTATTTACACGATGCAGCCCCATCTTTTGTATTCTATGTAAAATAGTGTATCATATTGTACTTGTGTGCAAAATAAATTCCTTAGTGTATTTTTTACTGAAAATATGGATTTGATAAGCAGTTGCGCAAACATAATGCATATGCCATCGTTGTAGGGCTTCTACTTTAAGAAAATATATCTTGGTGGTTTTAAGTGTTTCCTTGCAAACAAAAAAAAAAACTGCTCCGGTAACGAAGTGGTTATGAAAACAGTCAAGGTTGGTAATTGTCTTACAACAGTGGGGAGACAAATGCAAATTTGCAATGTAATTAAATAGCTCTGCAATAGCTTGGCTATTTTATGTTTTGAATTTATTATAATAACAACCCTGCAACAAAACAAAAATTAAGAATGGGATTACAGGAGCTAAATTAAGTATGCTGTCATTTCTCCTTACAGAAATTAAGTTGCGTTAGTAGAAGTGCGCTTTAATAAGAGCACAGCCAGGACATTGACAGATGAGAATGACACCAAGGAGAGAATGTAAGCAGGACAAGCAGTGCATGTTACTTTGTTCCAACCTATTTGTCACTGACTATCATGAATGACTGGAGCCTTTCTTAAGGGGCCTATTATTCTCAAATTTAGTTATTATACTGCAGTTATTTGGCCATATATTATGAAGATGATGACAGTTAATAAAAGAAATCTTCAGCAAGCACTCCTTTTACATAAAGTTCAGACCTCAGCTCTCTGCAATTTTTGTGTGTGAATGGGATATTGCAAGAGCTACTAGCTGAAATACACCCGGGCTTTTAAAAAGACTGTTTAAATGCATACAAAAAGATCCAGCCACACAGTAAGATGAAAGTTGTTAGTTAAATAAAAATACCCATAAACCAAACGTGTCCATAAAACATACGCTGATACACCTCAATGTAATGCTGCTTCCCCAAATTTTCTACAATTTTGTTCTGGCACACACCCAGGTTGCACAAACAAACCACCATCAAGATAGACATTTGTGCTAAACCTTTTTTAAGCATTAGCACTTTTAGGAAATGTAAATGTCCAAAGACCTGATATAAATGAGTTTTGAAAACAAAAATTGTAATAAAATAATTAACTGAAATGCATACATAGCAGTACAAGTTTAAACAGATCCAAGCCCAATGTTGCATGCCTGCACATGCAGACCTGATTTCTGAAAATGTCTGTCACAGTGGCTTTGAAAATGCAAGGTCTGCATATGAAAACAGCCATGGGGCCAAGACTGCCAACTTAACACACTATGAGAACTATAAAACAGAGAGCAAAAAAGTGAGCGCTTTTTGATAGACAAGCAGCTGAAACACACAGGATAACCAAAAAAAATCCTCACATGAAAATATAATATAAAGTGCAGCGCTAAAATATAAATGTGACACAAAATTAAATATACATAAAAAAGTCCCAATAAAAGTGACCTAGGGTAACAGTGCACACTGACCAGAAGTGCACATAAATAGTGCAATGTAGCAAAGATGGAGTTCAGAAAGCCGTCATCAGTATGGAAAGGGTAGATGTATTGCCCCGATCAATGAAGGTCCACACGATGAATACAGTGCTCAGAATAAATCCACTGGATGGCAGAAAAAGGAATCACGGCTCCACCAAAGAAAAGCACCACTCCTCCACTGCACATCAACGATATCTAGGAAAAATGCTCCCCACTTCAGTTCTCCACCTTAAAATTTCATGTCCGCATAAGTTCACTGTGGCCTGTGCCCGTGCCGCTCTCCGTACCTCCCTCCTCTCCGATCCTCTGCCGCTGAAAGGAAAAAAGCGGCAGAGGATCGGAGAGGAGGGAGGTACGGAGAGCGGCACGGGCACAGGCCACAGTGAACTTATGCGGACATGAAATTTTAAGGTGGAGAACTAACTAAGTGGGGAGCATTTTTCCTAGATATCGTTGATGTGCAGTGGAGGAGTGGTGCTTTTCTTTGGTGGAGCCGTGATTCCTTTTTCTGCCATCCAGTGGATTTATTCTGAGCACTGTATTCATCGTGTGGACCTTCATTGATCGGGGGAATACATCTACCCTTTCCATACTGATGATGGCTTTCTGAACTCCATCTTTGCTACATTGCACTATTTATGTGCACTTCTGGTCAGTGTGCACTGTTACCCTAGGTCACTTTTATTGGGACTTTTTTATGTATATTTAATTTTGTGTCACATTTATATTTTACCGCTGCACTTTATATTATATTTACACTATGAGAACTGTAGGTACAGATAGTGAGCTTACAAATTTTATCCAGAATACAAACTAATACCTTCTGACCTAAGCTGCCTCACTGTCATGCTGACCCAGTTGCTCTATTATTATGGGAGTCACAGGCCTAGAACAAGCATGAAGATCAGCAAAGTAAGTGGGAAATTAGAATTTAAGCAATATGCAAACTTGTTCTGGGCCAGTCATTTAAAAACTATGAACCTGGCAGCACAGCCAGGTAGCTAGCATTTCTAGATGGAGGGGTCAGCAATGAAATGCTCCATACTACCTCAGTGCCCAAAGGGAAACTAAACTGTAAGGGTGGCCAGAAAAACATTTGCCATAAATGTGCAAGTATGCACATGATCGTATCCATTCTTTTTAATATGGAGTACTCTTGTGTCACGTGGGTTTACTGTCAGGCTGAGAAGGTTTAGTTCCGGTTCATATATATGCAGATTGGATGCGGTTTGAACTTATGTGCTTCTATAGTATTTCAACAGCAGTGCTTAGTTTCCTTGAGGCTCCATAAAACCCATTTCCATAGCAAATGTATTTACCCGGGATGAGTAGCACTGTAGGTAGGCTGAGGAAGAAGAAAGTGCGCATGCTCCGGCTGGTGATGTCACACAGGGGGGCGGAACTTTCTGATCTCAGGACAAGCGTGGCTGATCTGAAGTGCACACCAAGCTCTGTCAGGGAAGAGCTTTCAGGACACTGCCTTTTCATCCCTACACCTGACCAGGGCATTTGAATGGTTGTACAGTCACCCTGTTTTCATCTTTCCAGCAGTACCTTGCATGCTCCTCCGACAGTGAGATTTTAACCTTGTGAGTAAGATACCTTGTTTTTTAAAAAAATATTTACTTTATGGAACTATACCATGGTTTTTGCACTCTGATTCTCCCTACCCTTCACAATATCCCAACACCTAGCAGCTACTCTTTACGTCTGTAGAAAAAAATCCTAGTAGAATAGGGAATGAGTAGAAAATTTATTTTTTTGGCAGAAGAGTTATATAAAGCCTCTTGTACCAAAACACTCTGCCTACTAGATTTGTTTTACTTTAATTGCACTTTAAAGCCCAACCGTGGGAAGAGAATAAAAAAAAACCTCTTGCAGTCTCTCCACCTTTCTAATCCCCCTTTTGTGGTGGCTGCATTATAATTTTTTTTTTAAGGTTAATTGACCTTTTCAGCAAAAACGAAAAGGTGAACAACATAAAGCTTCCTCACTCCCCCTGCTGTACTTACCTCCATAGGTGGTGAATGGTAATTGCCCATGTAGCTAGTGCAGTGGTCCGCTCTTCTCCCCCTTTTTCCTGCAGGGCTTTCAGGACAGATCATAGAGATGCTCTGTGCTGGCGTGAAGACAGAGCTACAGCTGTTGACCTTTTTTTTTTGGTTTCTTAAATGTTTGCAATTCCTCTTTAAGTTGAAGGGGTAAATATAGAAGCAGGCTTACTTACCTTATTTTTCTTTCTATCAGGCTCTGGCACTGTCCTCCTCTCCCTGATGCTCCAGGCTGTGGGTGAGCCCTTGGATCATCACATACAATGCTACAATGCAGGGCTATTAACCCTGAATTGTGTGTAGAGGAAACAGGCATGCAATGGAGAAAGTCCCCACAGGAAGGAGATGTTTGTATGTATTACTCCTCATTTCTCTGCCACTAGACGTAAAGCAGAGTTCCAGTCAAACTGTAAAAAAGTAAAAGTCAACAGCTACAAAAACTGTAGCTGCTGACTTTTAAAAAACAACCACTCACCTGTCCCTCGATCCCCCGTTGTCCTCTCCACAGATCGTTTCACCGGCTGTCCTGTGTTCCCGGTACCGACATCTACAGTGTGGGCACCCGGCTAGAACAGCTTGTGCCTTCACAGTCCGATGCCCACTGTGCATGTGCGTGTAGTGCTGCGCTTTCCTAATGGTCCCCTAGTCTTCTGGGACCTGTCACATGTCCCAGAAGACTACGGGAAGGGGAGGTGGGGTGGACAACTTCCGCATCCGATCGCCTAGGTGATCGCAATGGGACTGGGAGTGGGTACCTGTCAGTTTCGGATAAAACACCTTTTTAACCACTTCAATACTGGGCACTTTCACCCCCTTCTTGTCCAGGCCAATTTTCAGCTTTCAATGTTATCGCACTTTGAATGACAATTACGCGGTCATGCAACAATGTACCAATATTACATTTTTAGCAATTTATTTTGAGACAGATCAAGCATTTTTTGGTGGTATTTAACCACCACTGGGTTGTTTTTTTAATTTTTTTCTAAACAAATGAAAAAACACCAAAATTTTGAGAAAAATAAAGTTTTTATTAGTTTCTGTTACAACATTTTACAAAAAAGTTATTTTTCTTCTTCATTGATGTTCTCTGAAAAGGCTGCACTGATAGACACTGATGAAGTGCAGCCGATAACTGGCAAGTCTGATTACGTGTGATCAACTGTGATTGGAAACATAATCACATGGTAAAGGGCAGCTGAGATTGGCCCTTTACCTCGATCTGTGATCAGCTGTGCCCAAAGGATACAGTGATCACAGAGAACACCCGATGCACCAATCCCCGCTCCCAGAACTAGATGACCTCGCTGCAGCTGTTTTTTGGCTATAACTCAGCCGGCAAGTGGTTAAATAGAGTGTGGAATGGTTCAAACCTATGTCAGATAGCTTTAGTCGTTTGGACAGGAAATTATAGTAAATTTGCAAATGGTGGGGTGGGTATTAAGAACCTCAAACATGTTCCTTGGAACAAGAACAACCTCTTAGCCTCCACATGGAATGCAAAGTCTGCATTGCAACATACTTTTCAGCATACAAAAAAAAAAAAAAAACTATTCAGTGTTTCCTCTACTCTCCTATTGGAGGCCTGCGGATTCATGAAAAACAGTTGTTAGCTTGCTTTTATCTGAGCAATTAGCTAAAATGAGAATGTTAACACAGAAGGTATAGGATCTATGCCTTTTCTTGCTTATTGTACGCTACAGTTTTATGGATATGGTTATGTCTGCAATATCTGTACAATAGTACAATTAGTTGCCAAAACTGTTAACTACAATAATCTGAACTATCTTGTGGTGTAGAATGCTATTCTCATTTATTTGATTGTTGTGTATTTCTAGAATACATTTTCTCAGAACAGTGTAACCAGGAACATTCATCAGTGATTACCAGATTAGGCTGTTACAGAGACCATGTCACAAACAGCAAGGGGCAATATGGTGCCAACTTGGATAGTGATCATCACCATAACTTCTCGTACCCCTATTTTCCATTTATTATCATTGATACCTTCACACTCACACAAAGAGTATTCTCCTGTAATATGTTTACTTTTGATACACTTGTTCAATCATAGGGCAGAGCATTTAATCTTGCGTAATCTCCTGGGTTGCAAATAGGCATCTGTTTCTAATTCTTATTACAGAAGTAAACCTGCTGCTACATTTATATCCTTGTTATGACTGCATCGGGTTAACAAAAGAAACAGTCAGCCTGCCTCAGGATAAGCAACCTAAAATCACTGTTCTTTTTCGTGAATGTATTCAACAGCAGGGTGTCAAAAGCTGCAATAGGGGTCCAGAAGGCAAGATTAGGACCTTATGCCAGGCCTCAACTAAGAGGATGTCACCAGGGATAAGAATCTTCCTTTAAGGTAGGAAACCTCCATAATATAGAAACGATTTTCAGATCCTCATTTCATTTCATATAAACAAGCTGCTAGTATTTCTGTATTGTCACTCTGAGAAAAAAATGGAGTGTGGAAAAAAAACACAGGAGGCAGAATGAGCTGGGATAGCCCTATATAGCGTAGTTTATAGGAAAGAATAGTGGAATGATATTACTTACATCTTGGTAGGTTGGACTAAATCATCAAAAAGCGACAAAATGTGTCATCAAACAGGTGGAGAAAATATGTATCTCCATGCAGATCTTTTTTTAGATTTATAATCACACTCAATGCAAAGGGACAACCAGACTTTATGTCAGGGGTAGGCAAACTTTTGCCCTCCAGCTGTTGCAGAAGTACAAAGCACTGAAAGACTGACAAACATGACTTTCAGAGGGATGTAAATTATGTGACTAGTTCCACAACTGAAGGGCCAACGTTTGCATACCCCTGCCCTAAACCCTCAGCCTTAGTCCCATAGGGTGTACTATGTCAGGAGTGGTTGGTAAGATAGAACATGTACTAAAAAAGGTCCTGAAATACTTGTGCTGTGGATGCGCCCAGTAGTGGTGGTATCTGTTAATGATGCAAACAATTACAGAGCACATTAACCACTTCCCGACCGGCCGTTGTATATAAACGGCCGGACGGTGGCACTGCAGGGTCGGGTGGCCGTCTATAAACGGCCTCCCCGCACCCTGCTTGTGCGCGCTCCCTGGGAGCGCGCAGCACCGCGATCCGGTGCCCGCTGTGTCCTCCGGACACAGTGAAACACCGATCGTCGGACGGGACCTCTGTACGAGGTCCCGATCATGTGATCACTGATTGGCGAATCAGTGATCACATGCAAAGTAGTAAGCAAGATGTCACTTCTGACATCATTGCTTACTATGTGTGAAATCTGTGAATGATCACAGAGGTCACATGGTACAAGGCTATTCACAAAAGCCTTGTACCATGTGACAAGCTTTGACCAATCACAGCTCACTCTGTATTTCTCAATGAGTGCAGGAATGCACACAGAGAGAAAGAGAAATGATTGCTTTTACATCCTATATGGGTGTAAAAGCAATCAGTGTAAAAAAAAAAAAAAAAAATCTTTATCACCCCCCCACAAGTAGTACAGTGTCACCATTGTGACACTGTACTGCTAGGGTGACAGTATGTAAAAAAAATAAAAATAAAAATAAAAAATAATATAAAAAAATAAAATAAAAATGTAAAAAAAAATGTTTAAAAATTATAATTTTTGCTTATAAACTAATTTGGATTTTTTTTTTTTTACTAAAAAAATAACGGAATACATTTTGGCTAAGATTTATGATGAAATATTATTTATTTGCAAAATTTTATAAAAAAAACACTTTTTTAAAAAATTTTTGGACATTTCATTTACATAGCAAAAAAAATACAAATCCCAGTGGTGAATAAATACCACCAAAATAAAGCTTTATCTATCTAAAAAAAATGGTAAAAAATTCATTTGGGTACAGTGTTGCATGACCGCGCAATTGTCATTCAAAGTGTGATAGCGCTAAAAGCTGAAAATTGCCCTGGTCAGGAAGGGGGTAAAAGTGTCCGGTCTGGAAGTGGTTAAAATCTATTTTATTGTTGCAGTTACATTAAAACACCTTATCATTTGACGCCAACTACAAGGTCCTGATCCCAGTTCAGGTCGCACTTTATGTGCCTGGGTATTCTTCCTTGTGTTTCCATTTCTGTGCACAATTGGGTACTTTTATCATATTTGGTGGTCTTGTCTGGGGCCCAACTATTCTCGACTAACATTTTCTCACTCCTTAGTAGACTTATGGGACATTCAATCACCCAGACACCCAAAGTGGTGTTCCTTTGTGTTTAAACCCCAGTATATTTAAGGCTCAGTTTAAATGATTAGTACATGTTCTCACCGCAGCTAAATAAATGTTACCCAAGGCTTGGAAATCCTGAAACATCTGAGGTGGAGGTACAATCTAGTGAAGCACAGGCTACGCTACATAAAAAGTGAGCCGAGACTAAATGACATAGTGAAAAAGTATACGGCATTCTGGTACCCTTGGTACATTAACTGTCTTCCTAATAGAACTACTGCTGACCTCCTGGGTTTCTAAACAGGCTCTTGACCATAACCCTTGTTATTCATTTTCCTTTATTTCTTGCTCCCCCTTTTCTCCCAACCCCATTCTCAGCCCCATATCCCGTAATGCACCCAACTAGGGACACTCAGCCAAAAACGGTTTTCCTTTTATTTCTTTTTCTTCTTTATTGAACACTTTCATTATATACCTGCTTCTGTGATGAGGCTGTGTACTGATCCATATTTTTATTCTTTGAATGAGAAGATATGTCTACTGTTATGTATAACATACCATGTAAACATGTAATATTGTTTTACTTTATAATAAAAACAACTGAACTATAAAACACCATATAATGCAATTTGTGGATACTCACTACTTCTTCAGAACAGGTGCGTCAACTAAACTCAAGGTATAAGAAAGGATCATTGTAAGTACAGAGTACGTGTGGAGGTTAAAGTGTCAATAAACTCACACCATTAAAAATGGTCAGTACATGTGGTGTTGCATGCTGTGCAACTCACTCATTCACTATTGGATTCGTTTTCGGTGTTCTGCAAAAAATCTGATTGATCCTACTGTTCATTGTCCCTCCCTCCTTGTCTATGTCCTTGCTGCTGAGATTGTGTAGACTAGCCATTGGCACATCTACTGAGCATGCTCCAGTTTCAGCTCCCTTCTAAACTGTTCATATCCTCCTTTTTCTAATCTGTGCAGCTCATGTGACTATAAAGTCACATATGTGGGCATATACACAGGGATAAATGACAGCCCCCTCCATCTCTCCTCCTCCATGCTCACTAAATAGCTTTACACTATGGGGGTGGGATATTACATGTTGATTGATGGAGGTTCCACCTTCCTATAATTTTAAGCACATACAAACAATAAACACAGGCCAGAGGGGTGTGAAATAGGATGCAAATGGCAGAACTTCCCCCTAGATAGCCCAAACCATGTTATTACACAAAAATAATAAAGATTTGAGTTCAAATACATATTTGTATGATTTAAAACTTTTTTTATATTAATGTATTATGTATATTTCCTCTGTATTACAAAGTCTGTTTTTTTTTTTTAACATGTAACCAGCAGCAGAGGACTAGAAGCTCCTCCCATCGATATTTACCAGAACACAGATTGGGAAAGAACTGGGTCACATGACAGCTTTATATCAATTATGAAAAAAGGTAATTTGATTTTCTTAAAATTAAAATAAATACAGTGCCATCATCCATATACATAAAGAGAAGATATACTGTAAATTAAACAGTGTGTGTTTAGCATCACTAGACAAAAAGGAACAAAAAAACAGATACAAATGATTAGCAAATACATTAATTTAATGATAGATGATGCACATAGTAGTATTGGTAATGAGTGCTAATAATATTAAATCAGATCAATAATCGATAAATAATAATAATAGCAGGAAGTTAGTATATAAAAAAGCTGTAAGCTTCAGCATTACTTGAAGCTTTCTGAAACTTGGTAAAGCCTGCCAGCTGCCTGGTTAAAGTCATATCACTATACTATAATTGAAGGTTTCCTTAACAACTCCAATGAAACGGCTTGAAGTTTGCCACAATGTCTTGTAGGACCTGTCTGCATTCACCACTCTTTTACAAACTGAAGGTGGTTTAAACAAGGCCTATGTATTTGCCTCTAATGGATGGGTAACAAAAATGGTGAAAGGTCTGAGGGATCAAACATATCAAGAGAGAGTTCAGGAACTTTATATATACAGTCTGGAGGAAAGAAGAGAAAGGGGAGACATAATTGAACCTTTAAATACAAGGGGGTGGAATAATGTTTAAAAGGGTAGTATTTTTAATATAAAACCAAGATCAAGAACACAATCTCAAACTAGCAGGAGGAAAAGTCAAAACTATCCTTAGAAAGCATTATTTTACTGAAAGGGTAGTTGATGGTTGGAATAGACTTCAGTCAGTCAGCAGTAAGTGGCTTCAAACATGCTTTGGACAGATATAGATCTACTTGGTCTTTTTCTGCTGTCACTTTTCTATGTTTCTATGAGTATATGGAGACCTTGCCATCTTATCACAGTTGTACAAGAGGTGTTGAAGCTCTCCCTGGTAAAGGTTCTTGAAGTACTATAAGCTCTGGCTCTGCCAAGATAAAACTACCAGAAGAAATAAAAAAACTGTTTTATGACCATATAGTTAGTGGACACAATCAGCCTAAAATTTATTGTCTATGACCACAGATAACAAAAGCTAAATAGCAAGATCCTTTCATTGATAAAACCATGAACTTCCAGTGTGAGAGCAGGTGGAGCTGTGAAATGACTGTCCTATGAATAACAACACACCAGCTGAGGTTTGAGGAGATGCTGCAGGCCAGTACCAGGTCAACAGGGTCACTAGCCTGAAGCAAAAACTACTATGATCACTAAAGTGGATTATCTCTAAACAAAAATCTGTGTCTTAACACAACACAGAGGAAACACATGCATAGTCAGGTTGGAAAGGACTGAAAATGATTTCACACTCCTAACATATATAGGATTGAGATTTTATTAGGGGATTATTTCAGTGGTATGTTATGTATCTAAATTGTGAGGCAAGAGAATGCAGCATGCCTGCTACTACTAAGCCCTAACAAAAGGACAGCATTGACAGCAGGGCCATTAGGGGCTTGACCCCCATAACACAAAGTGTATGGATGAAATCTGGTAGATGGCAAATCAATGATATGCACTGATAAGCACAACAAAGCTTTTATTATAAAATAATGACAGAGAATAGGCAGTGCCAGGAAGTGATGAAGACAGTTTTTTAACTTGCAGATCAACATGCCAATGCATTTCCAACACGTGTATTATGCTCTTGACCTCTTCGTTACTAACAATTATGATGACAGTTAACATAAGAGCTTGGAGGAATGGTTACTGGTGAACACGTAGCGTTAATGATATTGCCATTAGCTTTGTGTTATTTACTTTAGCTCCTGCAGAGCAGACAGCCAGTGTGGAAGAGAAAGGTCATGAAAAGGGTATGCGTTTGTATACTGGTGTCTGTCACTTTGGAAGTCAGTGAACACCTGAACATTACCATAAGATGGTCATACATGTCACATTCCACCACGTTAAAGATGGATCACTGGCAGTTTAAGCCTTGAAGCTAACCTGCAGGTATGATCTGTGATACATACTGTACTTCCACATTAATCCAGCTTGGCACAATCTAAGAATGCATATCTCATATCTGATGGGCCTCTGGGTAAGCTGAATAACTGTAGTTGTCAGTGCTACTACAGTGAAAGCCCTGATCTTTCAGGAACTGTGCCAGAGGCTTCCCCACTGCACACTGATCTAAGGAGGTCACTTGCTTGCACTGCCACTATTCACAGAATGCCTTGTATTCGTTTCAATGAATACAAGGCTTCTCTGCTTGCACGGGGTGCAGATTTGACATCACTGCCCCTCCTTTCCACCTCTTCCAATCACAGGATGCCTGTTTTGGAGATTTTTTTAAGAATACATGGCGTTCTAGGAAACATGACTGTGCCGAGCAAGTGATCCTCAGTGGTTAGTGTGCTGGAGGGAAACAGCTTGCACAGAACCAGGAAACATCACTGCTCACACTGTAGTAGCGCCATATACTACAGTAACTGTCATCTTCCACAGCAGTCCCTCGGGTAAGTAATATCCATACTTAATGTTGGTCCAAGTTGGACCAGTAAGTAAGTATGCAATAGAGATCATACCTGAATTTCAGCTTTAGGCCCCATGTACACAAGACACTTCTGAACGATGGAAACTGACTGCTGCAAAACGTAGGTTAAAAACGTCTGTTTAGCCGCATTTGCATAACGCGTTTATGTTTAGAAGCGTTTTTTAAAGATAAGCACAGGAGAACCTCCCAAATGCCCAGAATGCACTGAAAAGTGGTAAATTATTAACTATTTCAGACTGTTTCAGAGAAATGCACACAGTAGAAGCAGAGACAGCAGTATGTGTTGAGATAATTAGGTATGAGTTGCTCATTAACATTTCTTTTGTTTCCAAGGGTGGGAAGGTGTCTGCTGGAGTGAGTCATTAAGGTCACCTGGCAAGGGGTCTTCATGAGGAATGTGGGTGATTATTTTTTGAAAACCAAGCAGCACCTGAAACGTCAGTAAGTTTCATTGACATTTTCAATACTGACCTCAGTATATGTTGCAGTCAAAATAGAATAACCACTGTCACTTATGCCTAGTAAACACGGTGAGAAAATCGGCCCCAAAAAGTTTTTTCAGCGATCGTCCGATAATCTGATTGTGATCATGACAGTTCATGTGAAATTATCAAGGGACAAGCACGTAAGCTAACAGAATGAACAAGCTTCATGTAATTAGTTTAGTATTTACACGAAAAAAAAAAATCGAGTAGCCAAGACCCAACATCACTTCCGAAGTTGTATTCCGTCTTACGAGAATGTTCATAACTTTATTAAACTATTCATTTTTTATACTATTGAAGACTAGCATGCAAAAAAAAAAAAAAACGATAATCATTCATCCAATATTCTCATCATGTGTACTAGACATTAATGTCAATGTGTTTTTTATGCAGTCATGATTTGGTTCCTGTCAAACAGTTCCATGAGCTGTAGCCTTTTGCTTTCATATGATAGAGAATTACCAAAACACGCACACAAGCTGATTGGTTACTATGACTAGCATTTTGTTTTTTAAACTTTCATTAAAAGAGAAGTAGGGCTTTTTTTTCCTGTTTTTTTTCCTGACAGATGCAGCATCTGTCCGATGCTGCATCTGTCCCCTGCCAGCTCTAATGATCACATGACAGCTGATCGCTAAGTTCTCAAAGTCGCTATGAGCAGAGAGCGGGACTGTCAGTCATCGCTCTCTGCTCAGCCCCCCTAGAGCTAACTGGAGTGCTGGACTGTCGAGGGGGAGGGAGTGGCAGACTCAGGCTCTCACGCTTTGCTGAGAGGCTGAGCCAGGTTTCCACTCCAGACTCCGTGGTGGATCTTGACTTTGAAATCGGGATCTTTTCCCAGTCTGAACCAGCTGAGTGACATCAGCAAACAGTGGACTTCAGTCCACTATCAGCTGAAAACAGGTCACAGGAGTGCAGAACGAACTGCACTCCTGTGATCCACAGGAGAAGTATAGCCAAAAAAAGCATTGGCTGTACTTCTCCTTTAATCATCCCCACACACATATATACACTATATTGTCAAAAGTATTGAGACACCCCTCCAAATCATTGGCTTCAAGTGTTCCAATCACCCCCATGGCAACAGGTGTATAAAATCAAGCACCTAGGCATGCAGACTGCTCTCAGGAGCTCAATGAATTCAAGCTTGGTACCGTGATAGGTTGCCACATATGCAATAGGTCCATTCGTGAAATTTCCTTGTTACTAAATATTCCACGGTCAACTGTTAGTGGTATTATAACAAAGTGGAAGCAACTGGGAACAACAGCAACTCAGCCACGAAAAATGACAGAGCGGGGTTGGCGCATTCTGAAGCGCACAGTGCGCAGAAGTCGCCAACTGTTTGCAGAGTCCATAGCTAAAGACCTCCAAACTTCGTGTGACCTTCAGATTAGCACAACAACAGTGCATAAAGAGCTTCATGGAATGGGCTTCCATGGCAGAGTATCTACGTCCAAGCCTTACATCACCAAGTGCAATACAAAGCGTCAGATGCAGAGCTGTAAACCATGCAGCCACTGGACTCTAGAGCAGTGTCGATGTGTTCTCTGGAGTGACAAATCACGCTTCTCTGTCTGGCAATCCGAAAGACGTGTCTGGGTTTAAAGGTTGCCAGGAGAAAAGGTATTTGCCTGACTGCATTGTGTTAAGTTTAAAGTTAGGTGGAGGGGGGATTATGGTGTGGAGTTGTTTTTCAGGGGATTGGGCTTGGTCCCTTAGTTCCAGTGAAGGGAACTCTTAAGGCGTCAGCATACCAAGGCATTTTGGAGAATTTCATGCTCCCAACTTGGTGGGAACAGTTTGGGGATGGCCCCTTCCTATTCCAAGATAAATGACTGCGCAGCAGTGCACAAAGCAAGGTCCACAAAGACAGGGATGAGTGAGTTTGGGTGGAGAAACTTGACTGTCCTGCACAGAGTCCTGGACTCAACCCGATAGAACACCTCTGGGATGAATTAGAGCGGAGACTGTGAGCCAGGTCTTCTCGTCCAACATCAGTGCCTGACCTCACAAATGTGCTTCTGGAAGAATGGTCAAACGGTCAAACACTCAAAAACCTTGTGGGCAGCCTTCCCAGAAGAGCTGAAGTTATTATAGCTGCATAGGGTGGGCCAACTAAATATTGAACCCTACGGACTAAGACTGGGATGCCATTAAAGTTAATGTGCCTGTAAAGGCAGGCATCCCAATACTTTTGGCAATATAGTGTACATACAGTGCTCAGCTTAAATGGGTGCACCCCTTTTGAAAACGAAGATTTTAATCAATATCCCAATGAACACAAGAACAATTTCCAAAAATTTGGACAAAACTGAGTTTTACAGAACATCACATGAAAGTAAGGTTAATGATATAACTTAGATTACAAAATCTTCAGTTTTACTCAAATTAGTTGATGCAAAAATGAATACAGCCTACAACAAACTACTACATCCAGTATTTTGTATGATCTCCATGATTTGTAAAGACAGCACTAAGTCTTCTAGGCATGGAATGAACAAGTTGGTGACATATTGCAACATGTATCTTTTTCATTCTTCAAGAACAACCTCTTTTAGAGTCTGGATGGAGAGCGATGCGCAACTTGTCTGTTCAGAATTCCCCATAAGTGTTCAATTGGGTTCAGATCAGGAGACATACTTAACCACTGAATCACTTTCACCCTGTTTTTCAGAAATGCAACAGTGGCCTTAGATGTGTGTTTTGGGTCACTGTCACATTGGAAAAGTGCATGGCGACCAAGGGCATAGAATAATGGTAGCATCTTCCCTTTCAAAATAGAGCAGTACATCTGTGAATTCATCATACCATCAATGAAATGCAGCTCCCCAACACAAGCAGCACCCATGCAGACCTACAGAATGACATTGCCACCACCATGTTTCACTGTAGGCACCATACATTTTTCTTTGTATTCCTTGCTTTTGTGATGCCATACAGTTTTGAAGCCATCAGTTCCAAAAACATTTATCTTGGTCTCATCACTCCAGAGTACAGGTTCCAGTAGTCATCTTCTTTTTCAGGATGGGCCCTGGCAAATTATAGGTGGTCTTTTTTGAGCATGGACTTTAGGAGAGGCTTCCTGCGTGGACGACACCCATGCATGCCATTCCTCTGTAGTGTACGCTGCATTGTGTCACAGGAAACAATCACCCCAGTTTGGCTTTTTACTTCTTTAGCTAACTTCAGTGAAATTGCATGGTGATTTTCTTCAACCCTTCTCATCAGAAGATGCTCCTGTCAAGGTGTTAACTTCCGTGGATGGCCTGGATGTATCTGTGAGATGGTTGCAGGTCCATCATTGTTACATTTTTGTATCACTTTTGCTACAGTATTCTGTCTGATAAGTAAAGCTTTGCTGATCTTCTTGTAACATTCATCTTTCTTGTGTAAAGAAATTATTTTCTGTCTCAGGCCTTGTGACATTTCTCTTCCATGTGGTGCCATTGCTGACAGCATGAAATGGGAAGGAATTATCTTTGTTAAGTAACGCCCTTTTATATTGAACTGTCTGCTGGATATTTGTTTAATGAATAATTATACCTGTAGTTGAATTCTTGTTAATTAGGATTTTGTTGTCTAAAATGTAGCCTTGCTCCTAAGACTTTTATTGGGGTGTATTCATTTTTGCGACATGGTCTTCAATGAATTTGTTAGGAAAAAATCCTTTTTTGTGTGTGCAAATTAACAAATCTTGTTTGCAATTAATGGCCTGCATTTGTGAGAGTATTTTGTAGTATAGTGTCCCATAGAAAATGTTGATTCTGAAAGGAAAGAAAAGGTTTTCTGACAAATTTGTTGGGCTGTACTCATTTATGCTGAGCAATATATATATATATATATATATATATACGCACACACATGTATGCTGCACTATTTCAACTGATAATTACACGGTCATGCAATACTGTACCCAATCAAAATTTATGTCCTTATTTCACACAGAGGTTTCGTTTGGTGGTATTTGATCACCTGTGTGCTTATTTTTTGTGCTATAAACAAAAAAGACCAAAAATTAAAACAAAAAAAAAATATTATTATTTTAATTAATATTGATTGTAAACACTATAACTTTCACACAAAGCAAACTATGGTATAGATACTGCAATTTACCCCATTTTATGCTATACAGCGCTGAGCTAGTTTAACTGACAATTTTGCGGTCATGCAATGCTGTACATAAATGAAATGTATGTCTTTTTTTCACACAAATAGAGATTTCTTTTGGTGGTATTTGATCACCTCTGGGGTTTTTTTTGTTTGCGATATAAAGGTGCTAAAATATAAAGGTGCTAAAATACCAGGACAGTACAAACACCCCCAAATCACCCCTATTCGGAAAGTAGACACCCTAAGCTATCTGCTGAGAGGCATGTTGAGTCCATGGAAGATTTATTTTTTTTGCACAAGTTCTTATAAAATGACAAAAACATTTTTTTTATTTTTTTTATTTTTACACAAAGTTATCACTTAAATGATAAATTGCTCACACAAGCCATGGGTATATGTGGAATTACACACCAAAATACATTCTGCTACTTCTACCAAGTATGGGGATACCACCATGTGTGAGACTTTTCATGAGCCTAGGCACATACAGGAGCCTGAAATACAATGGCCACTTTGAAATCCTGAAGGTGCGTAACTTCCTCATTTCACTCACTTCCTCACTACCTATCACAGTTTCGGAGGCCCTGAAATGCCAGGATAGCACCTACCCCCCCCCCCCAAATGACCCCTTTTTGGAAAGTAGACACCCCAAGAAATTTAAAAAGAGGCGTGATGAGTATTTTGCAGATCTAATTTTTTTCTCACAAGGTTTTGAAATATAAAAAAAAGAAAAGAAAATATATGTTTTTGTTTTGTTTCTTCATTTTGAAAAAAACTTTTTGGCAACAAACAACATCTGCAAAATACTCACCATGCTTTTTATCAAATTCCTTTGGGTGTCTACTTTCCAAAAAGGGGTCATTTGGGGGGTTTGGTGCTACCCTAGCATTTCAGGGCCTCCAAAACTGTGATAGGTAGTCAGGAAGTGTAATGAGGAAATAAAGCCCTTTAAAAGCCTGGAGGTGCTTATTGGATTTTGAGGTCCTGTACTTGGCTAGACTGCCAAAAAGTCTCTCACATGTGGTATCACCATATTTGAAAGAAGTAGCAGAATGTATTTTGGGGAGTCACTCCACATATACCCATGGCATGTGTGAGCAATAAATCATTTAAATGACTAAAAAAAAAAAAAAGTCTTAAATAAATAAATAAATTCTTCTATTGACTTAACACGCCTCTCAGCAAATAGCTTGGGGTGTCTACTTTCCAAAAAGGGATCATTTGGGGGGATGGGGGCATTTTATGCCCAGCATTAGAAGTTTATGCCACACATCACTCACTCTTCTAACTACCTGAAGACCAAGCCTTTTCTGACACTTTTTGTTCACATGAAAAACAAAACAGTATTTTTTGCTAGGAAATTACTTTGAACCCCCAAACATTATATATATTTTTAAAGCAAACAGCCTACTGAATAAAATGGGGGGTGCTACAATTTTTTTGTCAGATAGTACTCACACAGCAATTTTTCAAATGCAAATTTTTACTTTTAATGCACAAAAACACAATATATTGGCCAATTATTTGGTAAGATATAAAAGATGATGGTATGCCAAGTAAATAGACACCAAACATGACATGCTTCAAAACTGCCCATGCTCCGTGCAATGGTGACAAACTACAGACATTTTTAATATAATTTTTATAGGGTGGTCGGGCAGCGGTTAATTCTTCGTGGCATAGATTTAGCAAGGTGTTGGAATTATTATAAGCATTATCCTGCTGAAAGCAGCCATCAGAAGATGGGTACACTGTAGTCATAAAGGGATGGCCATTCTCCTTTGACCTCTGACATCCACAAGCCATTTTTGTCCACACAACTGCCGCTCACTGGATATTTTCTCTTTTTCAGACCATTCTCTGTAAATCCTAGAGGTGGTTGTGCGTGAAAATCCCAGATGATCAGCAGTTCTGAAATACTCAGACCAGCCTGTCTGGCACCAACAACCATGCCACATTAAGTCACTAAAATCCCCTTTCTTCCCCATTCGGATGCTCGGTTTGAACTTCAGCAAAGTCTTCTTCACCACGTCTATCTTTTATGTGAAGTAATTTATAAAAGCCTTAGGGGTCTATTTATGTGATTATTAAAAATTTTGATTTCATAATGTTTTACCCAGTTTCAACAAAATATTACCCATTTTTCACCAATTTACACATAGGCAGAAAGTACTACCAGCAAAGTGTAATGTAAAGAAATTGTAGGGAAACTGCAAGAAAATAAAATCTGCAAATACGTTGCAAACGCTATTCAAAACTTGACAAAATTGGTATCTTCCTCATACCATGAAATCCGATTCCAGTGCGTGAAAAAAAAAATGCCTGCACCTTTTGTGCAGATGCAGTGTGATTTGCGGTGCGATTTGAGCCATATAAAATAATTGGCTCAAATCACATTTCAAAGAATCGCATTTGATTTGAACAGGAATGTGGTGCGATTCCCGTCCAAATCAAATGTGATTTCCTGCACTGCAATAGTGTGAAACTATAGTGAAGCCACAGAATCATTAAAATTCAGCTTAATCACTACTAGCAGCTTCTCCTGTTTCGAGTAACAGCTTCAACATCCAGCTGAAAAGTGATCTGTGGAGGATCATTTTTCAAGAGGTCATGGAACAGTGGCTTGCGGGCAGTCAGGAGAAGATCCGGACACCTGAATGGATTTTATTTTCAGCAAATAGAAGTACTGCACAGCAACCATAAATGATTGGCTCATGGTTGTAGTGTGGGCCCAAGGACTTCAATCGGAGTTTGACAGGCGGTGTTGCCTGAAACTCGGAATGTCAAATTAAATTTGCCAAGGCCACAATGTGCACAGTTTCCTCCAGCTGCATATAATGTTTTAGGTGGGCAGTAAAACCATGCCGCAACCTCATGGTGACCCATGTGGTATAGGCCTATGGTGGCCAAAATGCTGCTGAAACTCATTTCCTACAGAAACAGCAGCAACAGGGCTATCTCAGCTTGTGACAGAGCAACTTTATAATGAAACGCTAAACTTTAGCAATTCTGTCACTGGTGAAGAATCACTAATGACATGGGCCTAAATCTGCAGCTGCTGAGGAGCTACTAATCTCAGCATGACCTGCTACCTGTCATTGTGCTAGAACTCAAAGCACGTCACAAATGCAGGTTATCCCTGACTGAGTGTACTGCAAGTGACATGATGAAGTAGGCCAAAAAGGCTGTAAGGTTTCCACAGAACTATCTGCAGCTGTGCAAATATATATATATTAAAAAAAAAAAAAAAAGATAAGACAGAATGGGTCATGTGACTTACGGACACAGTCCTAAAAAATATGTGAAATAATTTGTTAATGAAACGAAGTTCATTCATCACCATTTATATAAAATGGTTTCTTCGATTCAAACTGTCGACATCTCTATTTACAAACAAGCTCCTAAGACGCTGACAAGAAGAAATCCTTTCACTGGTTCACTGACATCTCTTTGTAGACCTGTTCATTTTTTTCCTTTTTTTAGCCCTTTTGCCCTTTCAATCACGAGGCATATTACTATACTGTCAGGAAAAAGCAGAACTGCACAACAGGGAGCCCAGCTGGGATAGGAAGAGGGCAGGAGGCTTATGCATTAACATAATAATCCAGCTGCGCTCCCATAGGCCCTTAGGGCAGACAGCATATTAGGTAGGCCTCCTGTGCAGACCCTAGTGGAAACTGCCTGTCAACCTGTGGCAGTTATAGACTGCTCAACAGCACAAGCTTCGTCCTGAGCCAAGCGCACAATTACTTTGCTGATAAAGACAGGAATCCATCTTTTTGTGCCTGTTTGGTGTACAGCTCGTATATCTGACCTATTATTTCTTTACAAATGGTTTTCTGTATGATAGAAGGCAATATCATTTAAAAGGTAATGTACAGTTATTTTGTGCGAATACTTTTTATTACAGTCCAGGCAAAAAAAATGTTTTAAAAAGTTTTTAGTAAATCTGTAATATTGCATTATGGTAATCTTTTTTATTCCCCTACTAATCTAGCACAGTGTTTTTCAACCTTTTTTTCAATCAAAGCACCCTTTCAAATTCTCCACAATCTTCAGGCACCCATCACAACATGCAAAAAACTAAACTAATAGTTTTACAAACTGCAGCAATATCTGCACATGTAGGGCACTCAATATTAGAGGTGATATTTTTCCAAAGCAAATACACTTTTGCACACTGATATTGACTAGTATTCCACTGTTTCTCTTCTCCCTCAGTATCTCTCACTCATTCTGCTAGCGCAGTGGTTCTCAACCTTTCTAATGCCGCGACCCCTTAATACAGTTCCTCATGTTGTGGTGACCCCCAACCATAAAATTATTTTCATTGCTACTTCATAACTGTAATTTTGCAGTGGGAGGAGTAGTGCCATGTCATTGGTGTCAGTGGAAGGAGTAGTGCCCCATCACTGATGTCAGTGGGATGAATAGTGCCCCATTGTTGGTATCAGTGGGAGGAATAGTGCCCCATCGTTGGTATCAGTGGGAGGAATAGTGCCCCATCACTGGTGTCAGTGGGATGAATAGTGCCCCATCACTGGTGTCAGTGGGGGGAGGAATAGTGCCCCATCACTGGTGTCAGTGGGAGGAATAGTGCCCCATCACTGGTGTCAGTGGGAGGAATAGTGCCCCATCGTTGGTGTCAGTGGGAGGAATAGTGCCCCATCGTTGGTGTCAGTGGGAGGAATAGTGCCCCATCGTTGGTATCAGTGGGAGGAATAGTGCCCCATCATTGGTGTCAGTGGGAGGAATAGTGCCCCATCGTTGGTGTCAGTGGGAGGAATAGTGCCCCATCGTTGGTGTCAGTGGGAGGAATAGTGCCCCATCGTTGGTGTCAGTGGGAGGAATAGTGCCCCATCGTTGGTGTCAGTGGGAGGAATAGTGCCCCATCGTTGGTGTCAGTGGGAGGAATAGTGCCCCATCGTTGGTGTCAGTGGGAGGAATAGTGCCCCATCGTTGGAGTCAGTGGGAGGAATAGTGCCCCATCATTGGTGTCAGTGGGAGGAGTAGTGCCCCATCATTGGTGTCAGTGGGGGGAGTAGTGCCCCATCACTGGTGTCAGTGGGAGGAATAGTGCCCCATCATTGGTGTCAGTGGGAGGAGTAGTGCCCCATCATTGGTGTCAGTGGGAGGAGTAGTGCCCCATCATTGGTGTCAGTGGGAGGAGTAGTGCCCCATCATTGGTGTCAGTGGGAGGAGTAGTGCCCCATCATTGGTGTCAGTGGGGGGAGTAGTGCCCCATCATTGGTGTCAGTGGGGGGAGTAGTGCCCCATCATTGGTGTCAGTGGGGGGAGTAGTGCTCCATCACTGGTGTCAGTGGGGGGAGTAGTGCCCCATCACTGGTGTCAGTGGGAGGAGTAGTGCTCCATCACTGGTGTCAGTGGGAGGAATAGTGCCACATCATTGGTGTCAGTGGGAGGAATAGTGCCCCATCATTGGTGTCAGTGGGGGGAGTAGTGCCCCATCATTGGTGTCAGTGGGGGGGAGTAGTTCCCCATCATTGGTGTCAGTGGGAGGAATAGTGCCCCATCACTGGTGTCAGTGGAGGGAGTAGTGCCCCATCACTGGTGTCAGTGGGAGTAGTGCCCCATCACTGGTGTCAGTGGGAGGAATAGTGCCCCATCACTGGTGTCAGTGGGAGGAATAGTGCCCCATCATTGGTGTCAGTGGGAGGAATAGTGCCCCATCATTGATGTCAGTGTGGTGGAGGGGAGAATAGTGCCCCATCGTTGGGGTCAGGGGGGGGGGAATAGTGCCCCATCGTTGGTGTCAGTGGGGGGAGGAATAGTGCCCCATCGTTGGTGTCAGTGGGGGGAGGAATAATGCCCCATCGTTGGTGTCAGTGGGGGGAGGAATAGTGCCCCATCGTTGGTGTCAGTGGGGGGAGGAAAAAGTGCCCCATCGTTGGTGTCAGTGGGGGGAGGAATAGTGCCCCATCGTTGGTGTCAGTGGGGGGAGGAATAGTGCCCCATCGTTGGTGTCAGTGGGGGGAGGAATAGTGCCCCATCGTTGGTGTCAGTGGGGGGAGGAATAGTGCCCCATCGTTGGTGTCAGTGGGGGGAGGAATAGTGCCCCATCGTTGGTGTCAGTGGGGGGAGGAATAGTGCCCCATCGTTGGTGTCAGTGGGGGGAGGAATAGTGCCCCATCGTTGGTGTCAGTGGGGGGAGGAATAGTGCCCCATCGTTGGTGTCAGTGGGGGGAGGAATAGTGCCCCATCGTTGGTGTCAGTGGGGGGAGGAATAGTGCCCCATCGTTGGTGTCAGTGGGGGGAGGAATAGTGCCCCATCGTTGGTGTCAGTGGGGGGAGGAATAGTGCCCCATCGTTGGTGTCAGTGGGGGGAGGAATAGTGCCACATCGTTGGTGTCAGTGGGGGGAGGAATAGTGCCCCATCGTTGGTGTCAGTCGGGGGAGGAATAGTGCCCCATCGTTGGTGTCAGTGGGGGGAGGAATAGTGCCCCATCGTTGGTGTCAGTGGGGGGAGGAATAGTGCCCCATCGTTGGTGTCAGTGGGGGGAGGAATAGTGCCCCATCGTTGGTATCAGTGGGGGGAGGAATAGTGCCCCATCGTTGGTGTCAGTGGGGGGAGGAATAGTGCCCCATCGTTGGTATCAGTGGGGGGAGGAATAGTGCCCCATCGTTGGTGTCAGTGGGGGGAGGAATAGTGCCCCATCGTTGGTGTTAGTGACACAAATGATGGGGCACTATTCCTCCCACTGACACCAATGATACTTACTTTGCTGACCCCTGCTCCAGCCTGGGCTCGCTCTCTCACTTACCTGTCAGCTGTCTTCCTTCTCTGGCCGCTCTCCTCTTCACTCGCTCCGGCAGCTCCCTCGGTCTTCTTTGATGTACGCGCGCTGCCGCTCGGCTCCTCCTCTCCAAGCTCCACCTCCTCGCCGGTGATTGGCCGCCTGTGTGCCTCTCCTGAGCTACAGTTCCGGTGGCCAATCAGCGGCGAGGAGGCGGAGCTGCTGAGTGATCCCGGAGGTGTGGCCAGGTGACAGCAGCGTATCATCCCGCCCACACATCGCCGGAGACTGCAGCGGTGTCTCGGTTCCTAAGACCATCGGAAATATGTGTTTTCCGATGGTCTTAGGCGACCCCTGGGAAATGGTCGTTCGACCCCCAAAGGGGTCGCGACCCCCAGGTTGAGAACCGCTGTGCTAGCGTGACCCCAGTGCTTATGGAGAAGGGCAAGTATGGATGCGGTGCAGGTGCCCCATGTCCTTCTAATCAACTGATGACATCATTGGTTGTTATGTCACCAGCAGCTAGAAAGTTGTAATGGTACACAATGAAAACTGCTTTGTGTAATTAAAATGCAATTTTTAGGCATTAGGCACCCCTGAAGAAACCTGAAGGCACCACAGGGAGCTTGGGAATCCTGGATGAAAAAGGCTGATCTAGCAGATGGAGATTTTAGGCTCTGTTCCTAAAACCTGTTTACGGAGCTCATTAGCTCAACCTGAAATTAACACACAAGTGTAAGACCATCATACTGCATAGGACATGGACACAAGGCTAACCGACTCAACTATGAATAAAAACATAGCAACTGGGGTGCAGAAAAATGGCAGCAGGTTCCCTGGACTGATGAGTCAAAATTTTAAATATTTGGCTGTAGCAAAAAGGCAGTTTGTGCATGAAGGGCTGGAGAGCGATTCAATGAGTCTCTGTAGGCAACAGTGAAGCATGGTGGAAGTTCTTTGCAAGTTTGCGGCTGGATTTCTGCAAATACAGTTGGAGATTTGGTCAGGATCAATGCTTGTCCTCAGTGCTGAGAGATACAGGCAATACTTATTCATCATGCCATATCAAGGGGGCGTGAGACTGGCCCCAAATTTATTCGGCAGCAGGACAATGACCTCACACATGCAGCCAATGTCAATAAGAACTATCTTCAGTGTAAAGAAGAACAAGGAGTCCTTGAAGTGATGGTTTGACCCCCCTCCCCCCCAGAACACAAGGATTATAAACTGTAGCTGGGAATGTGTATACTTTAGATCAGTTATATAATGTGGGAGGATTTATCAATATATGTGCAGCAGAGGAACACTGTTTGATTAACCACTTGCCCTCCAGAGGATTTACCCCCTTCCTGACCAGGCCATTTTTTGAGAAATATGACGCTGCATTACTTTGAGTGACAATTGCACGGTCATGCAATGCTGTACATAAATTACATTTATGTCCTTTTTTTTCCCCCACAAATAGAGCTTTCTTTCGTTGGTATTTGATCACCTGTGCGTTTTTTACTTTTTATACTATAAACAAAAAAAGTCGCCAATTTTGAAAAAAAAAACCCCACTATTTTTGATTTTTTGCTATAAAACACATCCAGTAAAAAAATAAAAAAATGAAATTTCATCATAAAGTTAGGCCAAAATGTATTCTGTTACGTCTTTGCTAAAAAAATTATGGGAGTCTGTCTGGGATTGCATGAAGAGACAGAAGAATTTGAGGTAGCCTACATCCACAAAAGATCTGTAGTTAGTTCTCCAAGATGTTTGGAACATATCTGTATGCAAGTATAGAATTGATACTGCTTTAAAGGCAAAGGGTGATCACACCAAATATTCACGTGAGCTGGATTTCTCTTCTGCTCATTTACTTTCCATTTTAATTGATAAAAATAAACTATGAACACTTTTATTTCTGAAAGCATTCATAATTTACAGTATTTTTTAACACCTGCTGAAGACTATATATTATATACACACACACACACTCACCGGCCTCTTTATTAGGTAAACCTGTATAATTGCTTGGTAACACAAATTGCTAAATAGCCAATCACATGGCAGCACCTCAATGCATTTAGGCGTCTAGATGCGGTGAAGACGACTTGCTGAAGTTCAATCCGAGCATCAGAATGCGGAAGAAAGGGGATTTAAGTGACTTTGAATTATACATGGTTGTTGGTGGCAGATGGGCTGGTCTGCGTATTTAAAAAAACGCTGATCTACTGGGATTTTCATGCACAACCATCTCTAGGGTTTACAGAGAATGATCCAGTGAGAAAAGAGAAATATCCAGAGAGCGGTTGTGTGGACGAAAATGCCTTGTTGATGTCAGAGGAGAATGGGCAACTGGTTTGAGATAATATAAAGGCAACAGTAACTCAAATAACCACTCATTACAACCAAGGTATTCAAAATACCGTCTCTAAATAAACAACACATCAAACCTTAAAGCAAATGGGCTACAGTAGCAGAAGACCACACCGGGTGCAACTCCTGTCATCCTCCTTCAAATCATTGAAAAAAACAATGGCTTCCTTAAAAAAAGATCAAAGTTTTGGAATGGCCTAGCCAGAGCTTGGACTTGAATCCAACTGAAAATACAGTCAGGTCCATAAATATTGGGACATCGACACATTTCTAACATTTTTGGCTCTTTACACCACCACAATGGATTTGAAATGAAACGAACAAGATGTGCTTTAACTGCAGACTGTAAGCTTTAATTTGAGGGTATTTACATCCAAATCAGGTGAACAGTGTAGGAATTACAACAGTTTGCATATGTGCCTCCCACTTGTTAAGGGACCAAAAGTAATGGGACAATTGGCTTCTCAGCTGTTCCATGGCCGGGTGTGTGTTATTCCCTCATTATCCCAATTACAATGAGCAGATAAAAGGTTCAGAGTTCATCTCAAGTGTGCTATTTGCATTTGGAATCTGTTGCTGTCAACTCTCAAGATGAAATCCAAAGAGCTGTCACTATCAGTGAAGCAAGCCATCATTAGGTTGAAAAAAACAAAACAAACCCATCAGAGAGATAGCAAAAACATTAGGCGTGGCCAAAACAACTGTTTGGAACATTCTTAAAAAGAAGGAACGCACCGGTGAGCTCAGCAACACCAAAAGACCCGGAAGACCACGGAAAACTGTGGTGGTTGACCGAAGAATTCTTTCCCTGGTGAAGAAAACACCCTTCACAACAGTTGGCCAGATCAAGAACACTCTCCAGGAGGTAGGTGTATGTGTGTCAAAGTCAACAATCAAGAGAAGACTTCACCAGAGTGAATACAGAGGGTTCACCACAAGATGTAAACCATTGGTGAGCCTCAAAAAAGGAAGGCCACATTAGAGTTTGCCAAACGACATCTAAAAAAGCCTTCACAGTTCTGGAACAACATCCTATGGACAGATGAGACCAAGATCAACTTGTACCAGAGTGATGGGAAGAGAAGAGTATGGAGAAGGAAAGGAACTGCTCATGATCCTAAGCATACCACCTCATCAGTGAAGCATGGTGGTGGTAGTGTCATGGCGAGGGCATGTATGGCTGCCAATGGAACTGGTTCTCTTGTATTTATTGATGATGTGACTGCTGACAAAAGCAGCAGGATGAATTCTGAAGTGTTTCGGGCAATATTATCTGCTCATATTCATCCAAATGCTTCAGAACTCATTGGACGCCGCTTCACAATGCAGATGGACAATGACCCAAAGCATACTGCAAAAGCAACCAAAGAGTTTTTTAAGGGAAAGTGGAATGTTATGCAATGGCCAAGTCAATCACCTGTCCTGAATCCGATTGAGCATGCATTTCACTTGCTGAAGACAAAACTGAAGGGAAAATGCCCCAAGAACAAGCAGGAACTGAAGACAGTTGCAGTAGAGGCCTGGCAGAGCATCACCAGGGATGAAACCCAGCATCTGGTGATGTCTATGCATTCCAGACTGTAGGCTGTAATTGACTGCAAACAATTTGCAACCAAGTAATAAAAAGTGAAAGTTTGATTTATGATTATTATTCTGTCCCATTACTTTTGGTCCCTTAACAAGTGGGAGGCACATATGCAAACTGTTGTAATTCCTACACCGTTCACCTGATTTGGATGTAAATACCCTCAGATTAAAGCTGACAGTCTTCAGTTAACGCACATCTTGTTTGTTTCATTTCAAATCTATTGTGGTGGTGTATAGAGCCAAAAATGTTAGAATTTTGTCGATGTCCCAATATTTATGGACCTGACTGTATGTGGTGTGACCTGAAGAGAACTGTGCAAAAGAGCCCTCACAATCTGGTAGTTTGTAGTGCTTTTGCAAGGAATAGTTAGAAAAGATTCCCAAGGCAAAATGTGCCATGCTGATAGACTTCTACCCCAAAAGACTGAATGCTGTCATAAAATCAGTACTTCAGCAAAGTATTAGATTAAGGCTGGATCTATACCCCACCCCCCAACCCCCCACAATATTGCATGCTCTTAACAATGATGGACTGACTGACTTACTTTATAATCTTTCTATGTTGCACTAGACATTGCCTCCATGAAATGCAGCTATTCTGGGCAGAAGGTGTCAATGTACTGGTTTCATACAACACAGAAGGACATAACAGCCAGTCATCAAGTAACCAAGATAACTAATAGATATATTAAAGCCATGTGTCCTGCACTGCTTGACAGGGAACCAAGACTGAGGGTTACTATAATACTATAGTGATAAATAATAGTCTGTTTCTGTTTAAAAAAACATGCTAAGTATACAGTTGTTTTAAAAATAAAAGCAGTGTGTTTAAAAAAAGTGAGTAAAGCTCAAAATCCGTATAATAGCTTTTATTTCCCTACATGCAAATGCATTGGGAACACTATACAGCCTATTCCAATTCAAAACATGAAGAAAAAGGTTTCAAATTTGTTATTACTTTACATAAAGTAAAGAAAAGGAATATTAGGGTGTTCAAAAAACTAGCAGTCTGAATTTTTCCTTGCAAACATTTACTGTATAAACTGAAAAATGATTGGAGATTTAGCTTTCCTGTGAATCGCTGAATATTTAGTTGTATAAGCACTGTTTCTGAGAACTGTTCACATCTGTGTTGCATGGAGACTACCAACTTCTGGCACCTGTGAACAGGTATTCCAGCCCAGGATGATTGGACTACATCCCACAATTCCTCTGCACTTCTTGGTTTTACCTCAGAAACTGCATTTTTTATGTCACCCCACAAGTTGATTTTAGATCCGGGGATTGGGCTGGCCACTCCATATGCAATGGCCAAGTCAATCACCTGACCTGAATCCGATTGAGCATGCATTTCACTTGCTGAAGACAAAACTGAAGGGAAAATGCCCCAAGAACAAGCAGGAACTGAAGACAGTTGCAGTAGAGGCCTGGCAGAGCATCACCAGGGATGAAACCCAGCGTCTGGTGATGTCTATGCGTTCCAGACTTCAGGCTGTAATTGACTGCAAAGGATTTGCAACCAAGTATTAAAAAGTGAAAGTTTGATTTATGATTATTATTCTGTCCCATTACTTTTGGTCCCTTAACAAGTGGGAGGCACATATGCAAACTGTTGTAATTCCTACACCGTTCACCTGATTTGGATGTAAATACCCTCAAATTAAAGCTGACAGTCTGCAGTTAAAGCACATCTTGTTTAATTTCAAATCCATTGTGGTGGTGTATACAGCAAAAAATGTTAGAATTGTGTCGATGTCCCAATATTTAAGGACCTGACTGTATGTTCATTTGTGCTTTAGGCACACAAGGATTATAAACTGTAGCTGGGAATGTGTATACTTTAGATCAGTTATATAATGTGGGAGGATTTATCAACATATCTGTAGCAGAGGAACACTGTTTGATTAACCATTTGCCCTCCAGAGGATTTACCCCCCTTCCTGACCAGGTCATTTTTTGCAAAATACGACACTGCATTACTTTAACTGACAATTGCGCAGTCATGCAATGCTGTACATAAATTAAATTTGTGTCCTTTTTTTCCACACAAATAGAGCTTTCTTTCGTTGGTATTTGATCACCTGTGCGTTTTTTACTTTTTGCGCTATAAACAAAAAAAGTTGGCAATGTTGAAATAATTGTTTGGCTTTTTTCTATAAAACAAATCCAGTAAAAAAAATAAAATTTCACCTTAAATTTAGGCCAAAATGTATTCTGCTACGTGTCTTTGCTAAAAACAATCCCAATACATGTAAATTAATTGGTTTATGTGAAAGTTATAGCGTCTACAAATGGCGGTATATATACTGGAATTTAAAATTATTTTTTTTTATACTAGTAATGGTGGCGATCAGCGACTTATAGCGAGACTGCGGTGGGCATTCTAACACTGAGGGGGAATACACTGTCAGTGCTAATAAATAGCACTGACAGTGTACTAATAACAGTGGGCAGAATGGGGTTAACATGTGGGGTGATCAAAGGGTTAACATCTGGGGCGATCAAAGGGTTAACTGTGTGCTGTGTATAGAAATACATGTTACTGCCGGCAGGAGAGAGACCTAGACCTGTGTTGTTTACACACAGGTCTCTCCCCTGTCAGTGTTCCTTGGTGATCGTCAGGTGCCAATGGCGGCATGGGTAGGGCGGCATGCGCTCCCTACACGGAAATGCAAATCACGTATATATACACGTGATTTTGCGCAGCACTGTCACCCTGTAGCAGTATTTCTGCTATAGGGTGGTGGGGAAGCGGTTAGAGTGTAACTAAAGGCAATTTTTTCTTTCATTTTGGATAGCGGAAGAGAGGGTTATGGTCCCTGTCAAGTGTTTTTGCCACCTGTGTCCCCTAGGGGAGATTTCTGTACTTTCACATAGCCAAAACAGGAAGTGAGAGAAAACCCCTGCAAAGTGAGGGAATCCTGGGGTGTCCCCAATGAAAGATTTCCCTTTTACTACGGTTCTGATGTCAACCAAAAATTCTTTAATTTCACTTTGGATGAAATGATAAACAGGACAAATGCATAGTTGTCAACATTTCAAAATGTCATGTGTGTTCAGCAAGCCATTGCAGGCAGAGCATGTACTTTAAATAGGGGTGGGGGCATTAATTTAAAATGGGTGAGATTCTACAAGAAGCATATCATTAATATATTTATTTGTATCAGGTATATACAGTATATAGCGACTACAACTTATTCAGTGCTTTACATATCATATGTAATATCTAATTTTTAAAATAATGAAATGCACAAATAGAATTTCATACAAATAGATTTCTTTCAACCACTGTTACTATGTTGAATGGACAAAAAACACCAAGTTTTTTGCAGCTGTATCAACCCTAGGGCAACTTTTTGTATATTTAAATACAGGGATGTTTGATTCCAATCACCCAACGCCCGGAACATATAGTTCCTGTTGCCGGACAGGTAGTTTTTCTCTTCCTTTAGCCCTGCTGCGAACAAGCAGCGGGCTCACCTGTCAGGTAAAGCAATCGGTGGCAGTGCCCCGGGCGTGAGGTTTCCCGGGCTCCGCTTGCCCATCTGCGAGCTAGGCTTGCAGTCGGCTAGAGGGGAGGGAGGAGAGCGGGCAAGTCCGCTTCCCTCCCCTTCTTGTTCTGACCCGGAACTGATGTTACGCTGTCACTTCCGGGTCCCCGCTGAGAGATTGTAATACAATCCCCGGGAATGATGTGCACCATATTAAAGCAGAGGGCAGCAGAGGGCAGACATGCAGGGTATTTTAGACCTCGGATGTCTCAGAGAAAACCTGTCGCCAAAAATCATCGCATAGGGGACATTGTCCCCTATGTGATGAAAAAAAAGTGAGAAGAAAAAGTGAAAAAAAAAAAGTTTTTTTATTTATTGTAAAAAATGAAAGATACGCCCAAGTACATATCATTCCCCCAAAAAAAATACTGAGGCCCCCACATAAACTCACGTACAAATGTAAAAGCACACGCTGGGGCGGCTACGCATGAAACCGTCGATTGCGATACACATATCACAGCACATGCCAGGATGAGAGCAATAATTCTAGCACCAGAACTCCTCCGTAACACTAAACTGATGATCTATAAAGGAGCTTTAAAAGTGTCGACCTATAGAAAATATAGGGTACTGAAGTTCGTCGCCATTTCACGAGCGCACACAAATTTAAAGTTTTACAAGTTTGATATCTATTTACTCGCTGCAACCTCATATTTTATATTTTACAAAGAAAATAGGGCAATGTATTGCTTTTTTTTGTGCCTAGAATTAACTTACTTATTACTTACTAAAATTTTGCCGTAAAATCATGCGACATAAAAAATTTTAACTACCACTAATTTATTCTCTAGGGTCTCTGCTTTCAGAAAATACAGTCAGGTCCATAATTATTGGGACATGGACACAATTCTAACATTTTTGGCTCTATACACCACCACAATGGATTTGAAATGAAACGAACAAGATGTGCTTTAACTGCAGACTGACAGCTTTAATTTGAGGGTATTTACATCCAAATCAGGTGAACAGTGTAGGAATTACAACAGTTTGCATATGTGCCTCCCACTTGTTAAGGGACTAAAAGTAATGGGACAATTGGCTTCTCAGCTGTTCCATGGCCAAGTGTGTGTTATTCCCTCATTATCCCAATTACAATGAGCAGATAAAAGGTCCAAAGTTTATTTCAAGTGTGCTATTTGCATTTTTTTATCTGTTGCTGTCAACTCTCAAGATGAGATCCAAAGAGCTGTCAATGTCAGTGAAGCAAGCCATCATTAGGCTGAAAAAACAAAACAAACCCATCAGAGAGATAGCAAAAACATTAGGCGTGGCCAAAACAACTGTTTGGAACATTCTTAAAAAGAAGGAACGCACCGGTGAGCTCAGCAACATCAAAAGACCCAGAAGACCACGGAAAACAACTGTGGTGGATGACCGAAGAATTCTTTCCCTGGTGAAGAAAACACCCTTCACAACAGTTGGCCAGATCAAGAACACTCTCCAGGAGGTAGGTGTATGTGTGTCAAAGTCAACAATCAAGAGAAGACTTCACCAGAGTGAATACAGAGGGTTCACCACAAGATGTAAACCATTGGTGAGTCTCAGAAACAGGAAGGCCAGATTAGAGTTTGCCAAACGACATCTAAAAAAGCCTTCACAGTTCTGGAACAACATCCTATGGACAGATGAGACCAAGATCAACTTGTACCAGAGTGATGGGAAGAGAAGAGTATGGAGAAGGAAAGGAACTGCTCATGATCCTAAGCATACCACCTCATCAGTGAAGCATGGTGGTGGTAGTGTCATGGCGTGGGCATGTATGGCTGCCAATGGAACTGGTTCTCTTGTATTTATTGATGATGTGACTGCTGACAAAAGCAGCAGGATGAATTCTGAAGTGTTTCGGGAATATTATCTGCTCATATTCAGCCAAATGCTTCAGAACTCATTGGACGCCGCTTCACAGTGCAGATGGACAATGACCCAAAGCATACTGCAAAAGCAACCAAAGAGTTTTTTAAGGGAAAGAAGTGGAATGTTATGTAATGGCCAAGTCAATCACCTGACCTGAATCCGATTGAGCATGCATTTCACTTGCTGAAGACAAAACTGAAGGGAAAATGCCCCAAGAACAAGCAGGAACTGAAGACAGTTGCAGTAGAGGCCTGGCAGAGCATCACCAGGGATGAAACCCAGCGTCTGGTGATGTCTATGTGTTCCAGACTTCAGGCTGTAATTGACTGCAAAGGATTTGCAACCAAGTATTAGAAAGTGAAAGTTTGATTTATGATTATTATTCTGTCCCATTACTTTTGGTCCCCTAACAAGTGGGAGGCACATATGCAAACTGTTGTAATTCCTACACCGTTCACCTGATTTGGATGTAAATACCCTCAAATTAAAGTTGACAGTCTGCAGTTAAAGCAAATCTTGTTTGTTTCATTTCAAATCCATTGTGGTGGTGTATAGAGCCAAAAATGTTAGAATTGTGTCGATGTCCCAATATTTATGGACCTGACTGTATATCATGTTAGGGAGTTTTGTGTAATCTTCAGGCCTAAAATGATTTTTTTAAACGTGTGCAAAAAACACAAAAACGGCTCTAGTTATACTGTAAGTCTTATTAGAATTAGCTCACCCCCGTGTTTATTAGACATAATACAAACAAGACATTGCCTTCTTTTATACGTCTTTAAATGTAAACCTGTTGTAAGAGATAAAATATGATTTTTTTTACTTGCCTGTAACATCCTTTTCTTGAGTACAGTACAGTGCTGGGGGAGAGGTTTATGGGAAGGCTGGAGGAGTATTTAAACTAGGATCAAGGGGGGAGGGAGAATTTGATTATAATAGGGCAGACAGATCAGAGAGGGGTCAGTACTAATTGGTGTGTGGAATGGGGAAAGATGGGGGGAGGGCTATGGCAGATAAGAAAGTTCCCATGTTACAAACATCCATTGGAATTGGTTCCATTTGTATGAAAATAAAAAAATATGCAAAATACGTGTGCACAAGGTGTCAATTAAATTAAAATGTTTGTTCACCAATGCCAGAAGTCTGCTTTGCAAATTAGGGAAGTTGAAAGCTTTAGTGCATGAAGAGAACTATGATATAATTGGTGTTGCTTAATCTTGGCTTCGTTCTTCGCATGGCTGGGCCATTAATATTCCTGCCTATGTTCTCTTTCCAAGAGACATGGTAAATAGGAAAGGTGGTGATGTCTGTCTCTATGTGAGAAGTGATCTCATAGTGAGTGTGAAAGAGGACCTAGTTGATGCAGAGTTTGATAAGTCTGAAGCATTAAGGGTGGAACTGCACATGGGGGTGCGTACTACAAAGGTTTTTGCTGGAGTTTGTTATAGGCCACCCAGTGTTAATGAGGAGGTGGAGACTCAGCTACTTGCACAGATCGAAAGGGCTGCAAGGACTGGGACAGTTATAATAATGGAGGATTTTAACTACCCAGAATTTAACTGGAGTAATGGCACTGCATGAACAGTTAAAAGGGCAAAAATGTATAAACCTGCTACATGACAATTTTATGGTACAGTTCACAGAGGCACCAACTAGGAATGATGCTCTGCTGGACCTGGTAATCTCAAACCAGGCATAGCTTATTACAAATGTCCATATAAAAGAACATCTGGGTAGCAGTGACCATAGCATGATTTCATTTATTGTTAGCTGTAAACAACAAGCAGATACGAGAAAAATAAAAACGCTCAACTATAAGAGAGCTAATTTTCCAAGGCTGCTCTCCAAGACTTAGACTGGGAGGGAATATTGGCATGGATGAACATAAAACAGAAATGGGAGTTCTTCAAAAAGACTGCATGTGTACACACTGCAAAATATATTCCCATGGGCAACAAGTTTAAAATGCTAAAAATCAAACCTATGTGGCTTACGGCCAAAGGTAAAAACACTATAAGTAATAAGAAAAGAGTTTTTTATTAAGTATAAAAATGAAGGAACACTATCATCGTTTAAACATTACAAAGAATATAGCAGAATATGTAAAAAGGAAATCAAGGCCACAAAAATTGAAAACGAACGACAGATTGCAAAAGATAGCAGGACAAACCTCAAATAATTCTTCAGATATATTAATAGTAAAAAGGTCCGGTCCGAACATGTAGGCCCTACACAAAATAATCTAGAGTGGGTGACTGGGGACAAAGAGAAGGCAAATTTATTAAATACCTTCTTCAGCTCTGTGTATACAAAGGAGCATGGGGGAGCTCTTGTCCATAATGGATATGGTATTGACACAGCCCCACATGATCCACATTGGTTCACAAGTGATATGATCAAAAAATATTTAGACAGAATAAAGAAGAATTGAGCTCTGTCATTTGAAAGCCATTGTTTCTAATTTTTAGGGACTCTTTAATATGACTGGCATAGTACCACTGGATTGGCATAAGGCCAATATGGTGCCTATATTTAAAAAGGGATCAAAATCTTTACCAAGTAATTATAGACCTGTTAGTTTAACATCTATAGTTGGGAAGATACTGGAGAGTTTAATAAAAAACCAAATAGATGAGTTCTTGCTGGAAATAAATACTTTAAGCATCAGACAGCATGGATTCATGAAAGAAAGATGTCAAACAAATCAGATTTCTTTTTATGAGGAGGTGAGCAAAACCTTGGACAGAGGGGTGGAGGTGGACATGGTATATTTGGATATTGCAAAAGCGTTTGACACAGTTCCCCACACACGGCTAATGTGTAAAGTAAAGTCTACAGGCTTGGAAAAATCATTTTGTAAATGGATGGAAAATTGGCTAAAAGATTATATTCAGACAGTAATGGCTAATGATTCATACTCTGAATGGTGTAGGGTTGTTAGTGGTGTACCCCAAGGTTCAGAGTTGGGACCTTTCCTTGTTAATATATTTATAAACGATATAGGGTCTGGGATTAAAAATACCGCTTCAGTCATTGCAGATGACACCAAGCTGTGCAGTGGAATAACGTCCTTTATAGGTAAAGTTGATCCAGGGAATATCCGATTGCCTCTTGGGGGATCAGGAAGAAATTTTTTCCCTTACAAGAACAAATTAGGTCAAGTTTTGCCTTCCTCTGGATCAACTGTGGATATAGGAACTTTTACCTGGTAAAACTTAACAAACCTGTGAAAAGAAGGTCACGTGGCAGTCCTAAAAATCTAAGAAGCAGATGCGGAAAAGCCCATAAACCACTAATGGGTCTGGTAAAGTGTGCCTTAAGAGTAAAAGCTGAAACACTATCCTTAAGACCAGGGCTCTCCAAATGGTGGCCCGTGGGCCAGATGTGGCCCTTTGCTTGCCTTTATCCAGCCCTTAGGACACTATTCTTTCCACTGAATCCAGAGACGGGACACTTTTCCTCCCACTGACACCAGAGATGGGACACTATTCCTCCCAGTGACACCAACAATATGGTACTATTCCTCCCACTGATACCAATTATGGAGTAGTTTTACTCCCCCGACACCAATTATGGAGCACTCTTCCTCCCATTGACACCAACAATGGGGCATTGTTCCTCATACTGACACCAATAATGTAATTTTTTTTACTCACACTGACCACAAAGCCTATGGCATTGTTTACTCCCACTGGCTACAGTCTGGCAACCCTAAAGTCTGAGGGGCAGTAAACTGGCCCTTTTGAAAGTTTGGAGACTCCTGCTTTAGACCATAGACTTGTCTAACCCACCTAGCAATGGAAAGGACAAAAAGGGAATTGGATTTCCTAAACGTAGGTTGTAGCCAAGAGCTAGACCCTCACAGCACATACTGCATCCAGACAGCAACGAAAAATACACAGAGAGGGAAAAACAATGTCCTGGTTAAGGTGGAAATCACCTTGGGAAGAAAGGAGGTCCTTGGTTTTAGAACAGCTTTATCCTTGTGTACCATTAAGAAAGGCTTAATACAAGATAAGGCCACTATTCCAGAGACCCACCTTGTAGAGGTTATAGTAACCAGAATCGCTACCTTGTAAGTAAGATCAGATAAGGTGTCATCCCTAATAGGTTAGATTGCCCTCTGAAGTGCTGAAAGAACAAGGTGTAGGTTCCACTGTGCAACAGGAATTATACAAGGAAAGCAATACACACAACACCTCACACAAAGGCCTTAACCAAAGAATTCCTGATGTCCAGAGAGGCCAACAGATTTTCTCAGGAAAAGGAAGGCAATGCGTTACCTTGATGATTTTTTTGTGTAAAACAGGTTCAAGGTCTTAGGTTCTAGAATGAGGTGAATGCCTTTGTTTGCCTTGGGAAAAGTGAATGGGTAAAGTAACAAGCCTGAAAACATTTCCAGCCTAGAACAGGAGCAATAACCCCCTATGCAAGGACCTGCTGATTAACAGTGTAGCAACCCACCTGTTTCTTTTTCAGAGAAAGGCAAATTAGAAAACATGATGAGGGGAAGGCAGAGTCTGAAGCTCCATTTTTTGAGCCACTGAAAACTACACTCTGGACCCAAAAATCTAAGAGTTCTAAAACTTCCAATAGAAGAGGGCCCCAGGTTTTGGCTTGGAGTCCAAGGCTTGACAGGAGCGAAGAGAACTCTCTTAGACACAGGAACAAGGTCTGCTTGCAGAAACAGGAGCCTTCTTTTTTGGAGAGGAGGAGAGTACTCTTTGTGATCTCCTTGATGCATGTGTCTAAGCAGGTATTGTTAAGGTTTTCCCCTTTAAAAATCAGAAGCCTTTACATTCATACTTATTCCAGGTCAGAGACTTAATAAAGCAAAATGATCAGTGCTACAGCCAGGTAACAAGCATTTCCAGAAGAACTGCATCACCCACACTTCACCCTTCACAGGTTTGCTTTAGGCCAACAAAATCTGTGCACTTTAAGACAATATGTAAGCAAACCAGTAGCAGTCATCTCATGAAGAACTAAGGCAGCTGTGTCAAAACACAAAATATTGCAAACCTCAAGTAAGTGAAGACAAACTGGATTTTGACTGGACCACAATTTGTATCAGTGCGCATTTTCTTGCATTTAACTCCCCTTGTGCTCAGTGTTATGACTAACAGAATCTGAAACCCATGAGAATGCTTATGCAACTCAGATATTCTTTATGGTCCCAAAAATCTCAGTGAACACCCAGTTACCCTTAAATGGCAACCACTCAAATAACAATTGATATAACAAGTTTGTTTGGGAGAACTGTGGTCAAGCTGCCACAAATACATTAGCTATGACTTGGCTGATGGACACTGGCTATAAAAGGATGCAGGAAGTTCACGAGGGCAATTAAAAGGCTCACTTCTAAATAACAACGTTGCTTATGTATACATTTACTAAATCCAATTTTAAATGAAGTGTGCTAATTGATTGTGCTGTCATTGGCAAATGATATGTTCACTACAGACTCTGGAGATTTGATAGCTTAAAAGGCAAAAGCATTAGACACAGATTTGTCAAATTAGTTTTAATAATTCTAAGATATTATTAAAAAACAACTGCCCTGATTGATTATTATGCAGGCACCAATAATAGGTGCGCAATGGATTTTTTTCCTGAGTGATAATAAAATATGTGATAGAAATTATGTGCCCATAAGTTATTCTCAGGTACCTTTGATCTACAGCCCTGAACGAATTCACTTGCCTTCCGTAGCTGTCCTCTGGGACTCTCTCAGAATCAGACATCTGGCTACTTTACTGTTTTAGGCTAATCCAGCCCCAAAGGATTATGGATGGGAAAAATGACATGAAGACAAGAGGGCCCTAACAAAGGAGAGTATATCAGCTGCACACTCTGGAATGAGCTGTTATCAAGTGAGTAGTAGATGAAAACATAGCAAAGGCATGAAACAGGCTAAACAACTTCACTCTGTTTCAAATAATCAGCGCCTTCTAGGTGGATAACACAGTTTATAATCAGTGGTAGTTTATTGTTCCATTAGAGTAGTTTATGAAAAGCATAAATAACCATCATCAAGCAGATTCTGCAGAGATTCAAATCCATTACCAAGACAATTGATGCTTCCAATCTTGGCTGTCATGCAAAAAAGTATTTCAAATACTGATACTACACAAATTCTAATTTCTAAAAGACTTAAAGGAAAAGGCAGAATAAAACGTTTTGAGGGGTACAATAGACAAAGATCAAGGCCTCTGTCAAGTTTCTTTTATAGACATTTTCCTTATAGACTTCCTCAAAAACAGGTTTCACTGAAACAGAAAGTAAACGAGTATCTCTCCAACAAGGACACATAGAGTATTAAAGCCTTTTTATTTTAAGTAAAGTGGAATAGGAAGGAGTAGGAACTGAAGCAGGTCTTAACTGACGTATGTGTTCTGTAGGGAACATTTGTCTTTACTTCTTGGCTCAATGAAGGCGATTACAGGAAAGGAAATAGAGGGGCATCTTCCCAATGGGGAAACAAAGCCAAAAAATCTGAAGATCTTCTCATCCTTACCCACTACAACCAAAACTTTAATGTACATTATTATGAATTATAACCAAACTATTCCAAAAATGAAATAAAAGGAAAACATACACTCAGCAAAAGACTGTACTTATTAGTCTCTGAATACGTATTGAAACCAGATTCTGTTTTTAATTCAATAAATTTGTACTAGAGGCATGAAAGTTTGCATATTGGTTGTTCTGGGCAAAAGGTAAAGTTTTTCATTTACTCACCATTACACATGGGAAGGATGGTCATACAACAGAAAAAGTAGTTGAAGTGTAAACAAAAAAAAAAAAAAAAAATCAAACAGGCGTCAGCTGTCAGAATATGATTGCTGCAGCAGGAGATTTGTCCAATTGTGCTATTTACTGTGGATGGAAGAATCTGAATGAAAGGAAATCTGTACGTGTATGGCTATTTTATGTAATACCCCGTTACCCAGGTAAAAATCATTTCATTGGTGACGTAAAGGAAACAATATGTTATCAGGCAAAAATGCAGTTTAGGAGTGTCTGTCAAGGTTTGCAGTGCTCCACTGAATAATTAAAATAAATCACTAATATTGGATAACTGTCACATGCTTATATATAATTCAACAGCCGTGAAAATGTAATACATTTCCAAATATTTGGACCCGTACATGGCCTCTCCTCCTCACCATGTCATTGATGAACAGGTCCAAATGAGTACTCTGCTCCCATACTGCAACAGAATCTTAGCTTTTGCTCTACATAGGTTGTACTTTTGAAAATTCTTCCAGCATGTCAGGCCCTGAACTATGTATTTGTTGACCTCCCATAAGAAGGAAGTTTGCTGAAAGGGCTAAATAAAACCAGTCCATGCTTTGAACTATTTCTAAGTCAGACATAAAGCTTTTTAAAGTAATAAGTCATACAAAAGTGTTTGCAGCGGGGCTAGTAAACAAAATAAAGCAGCATGGATCTGCTTTCAGCTGGGATACAGTAAGTTAAACGTCTTTCCAAAGGAAATACATATGGAGAGAGAGCACTCACCTCATTACCACCGACAGCTTTGGTCAAAATTACTGCTGAGGAAACTGGAGGAGGCATACAGCTTACCGTCTGCAAACTGAAAGAAAACAGAATTAATTAGTAAATATTAAACAATATGCTTGGGTTTTCATTTTTAAAAGTGTTAAGTAATGTGAAATAGTATGCAAGCTCTGGTAGGTTATTTTTTTTTAAATACAATACACTGGCAGAAATAAATGAAGGGAAAAAAATGAAAAAGTTATTTTCATTTTCTCCACACAACATATACTTATTTATTGATTTATCTAACACTGACACTTCTTCGGGACCATTTTGCAAGGTGCAGTGAACTACTGACATCAGTCTGCAGAAATGAACAAATAACCTATGTTCTTATAAAAATCCATATATAAGCACATACAATCCAGGACCAATTTAGCATATTAGCATTGATTTATATATTTGTAAACTAGCTCCATATTTAGAAAATCTAAAGATCAAAATAAACCGCCAGCAAACTGAATTCACCTGCTCAGCCGAATACCATAGTCTATTAAACACTCCTTATTAAATGCCATATATATAGATTGAACATAAAGTAATAATCTGGTCTGAAATAAAACCCCTTAGGATTGTTTCAAAGGCAGCAGTTTTCTACAACACCTCCTTTGGGTCCATTCTGATCTTGGAAGTCATCTATTCCCCATTCATATACATTTTAATCAGTCATCCAGGGATAACACTCTTTAGTTACCCATGGTGTAGGTAAAAGACAATGACAAAAGACCAGGGGTCACCTGATTCTGAAAGAGTCCGTTTTCAAGCGGATCCTATATTGTTGTTATCATGTAAATGAACATAATACCCCAATTTATTCATGTATGTGTCATAATTGCCTGTGATCACCTATTGTAGACTGAGTACATGTGGTTTTTGCCTTCCATTTCTGTATGCTGATCATATGACTGTGTAAACTGAAAATAAAGAATTAAAATAAACCAGCATCTAATCAACAGTACAGTAAGTGTTAGGCTTGTAGGTTCATCGACATCTTACAGCATAATTAGTGCTCATGGTAAGCTAAATTCAGTATAAAGTGTCCCTGGGACCAAAAACGATTTACAGTACTATTTCAGGAGGAGGAAAGGGGCAAACAAAAGCTGCTCATAATTCATGCATATTCCAGATAACACATCTCCTGTCCTATACACTTTATTAGTAACACAGACATACAGTAAATTTTTGTATGGGAAGACTTCAGTTATCATACAAATAAGTTTACCATCTGTCTATTGTATGTATATATATATATATATATATATATATATATATATATATATATACACACATACATACATATACACACACACACACACACACTGCTCAGCATAAACGAGTACACCCATCAGATTTGTCAGAAAACCTTTACTTTCCTTTTAGAATCAACATTTTCTATGGGATACTATAATACAAAATACTCCCACAAATGTGAGCCATTGATTGCAAACAAGATTTGTTCATTTGCACACACAAAAAAGTATTTTTCCTAACAAACTCATTCAAGACCATGTTGCAAAAATGAATACACCCCAATGAAAGTCTTAGGAGCAGAGTTAAATTTTAGACAACAAAATCCTAATTAACAAGAATTCAACTACAGGTGAGTCTAATTATTCCTTAAACAGGTGTCTAGCAGACAGTTGATTATAAAAGGGCATTACTTAACAAAGAAAATAACTTTTTACACAAGAAAGATGAAGGCTAAAGAAGATCAGCAAAGCTTCACTTAATCAGTCAGAATGCTGTAGCAAAAGGAATACAAAAATTTAATTAACAAATATGGAACTGCAACCATCTCACAGAGATGTGCAGGCTGTCCGCGGAAGCTGACACCTCGACAGGAGCGTTTTCTGATGAGAAGCGATCACTGCAGCTGGTTAAAGAAGTAGAACACCAAACTGGGGTGACTGTTTCCCGTGACACAATATGGCATACACTGCAGAGGAATGGCATGCATAGGTGTCATCCACAAAGGAAGCCTCTCCTAAAGCCCATGCACAAAAAAGCCCCCCTAGGGCTCATTCTGAAAAAGAAGATGACTACTGGGACTCTGTACTCTGAAGTGATGAGACCAAGATAAATGGTTTTGGAATTGATGGCTTCAAAACTGTATGGCGTCGCAAAGGTGAAGAGTACAAAAGAAAAATGCATGGTGCCTACAGGGAAACATGGTGGTGGCTGTGTCCTTCTGTGGGTGTACAAAAGTGCTGGTGTCAGTGAGCTACATTTCATTGATAGTATCATGAATTCACAGATGTACTGCTCTATACTGAAAGAGAAGATGCTACCATCACTCTGCGCCCTTGGTCGCCATGCACTTTTCCAACATGACAATGATCCAAAACACATGAAGAAAAACAGGGTGAAAGTGATTCAGTGGCCAAGTATGTCTCCTGATCTGAAGCCAATTGAACACCTATGGTAAATTCTGAAGAGACAAGTTGAGCATCACTCTCCATCCAGCATCCAGGCTCTAATGGTTAGTTCACACCAGATGCAGTCCAGTGCTGGGGGTTTTTTGCATCAAAAATGCATGCGCAGTGTTTTCTATGTATTCCAATGACCCTAGTTCACACCAGTGCAGTCAGTTTCAGTCAGTTTCCGTTGCAGAAAAAAAAAGTAGACCATGCTGCATTTTTTCTGCAGAGAACTGTACTGGAACATAACAAACTGTACCAGAATGGAATGTGAACTGTAAGCAAAAACTTATCCGGAATGCATTATTGTGGTGTGAACTGGCCCTAAAAGAGGTCGTCCTTGAAGAATGGAAAAAGATAGATGTTGCAGTATGTCGACAACTTGTTCATTCCATGCCTAGAAGACTTGGTGCTGTCCTTACAAATCATGGAGGTCATACAATATACTAGATGTAGTAGTTTTTGTTGTGGGGTGTATTCATTTTTGCATGAACTAATTTGAGTAAAACTGAAGATTTTGTAATCTAAGTTATATTATTAACCTTACTTTCATGTAATGAGCTAAACAAATGTTATAAAAAAAAAAACTCGGTTTTGTCAAAATTTTGGAAATTGTTCTTGTGTTCATTGAGATATTGATTAAAATCTTACTTTTCAAAGGCGTGTACTTATTTATGCTGAGCACTGTACAGTATGTGCATTCATAACAAGTCTATTCCTAGCTCCATATCACAGGAGATCAGGCCTAAAGCAACTTCAGAAATAATCCTTCCTTACATGGACATTATTTTTTTTTTCTTTTAACTGGCAGGACTTTCAGACCATAATTCTAGTTTGTGGTGTTTAAAGATTAATTGAGTAACATTTCAGTTTCTATAATACAGTATGTAAGGAAAATTCTGGATATTTTATAAACATGGAAAAAGCAAAGCAGCAAACTACAGGGGATGTCTTTACAAAGATAAGATTCTGGCCCCTTTTTACATCTTACCCTACTGCCAAGTTATCTCCTGTAATCAAGATGCTGCCTGGCCAATGTTAGGCTCCCCTGAAAACCTGTTGGGCTCCCAAAATGTATCAGAAAGTGCTCAGAATCTGCCATCTCCTCTTGCACTCAGTCTCTGCTATGCACTATTATCCACTAGCACTGTATACAGTTCTCTGTCATCATGGGTTCTTGCTCTAAAATTTGTTTCCAATTACAGCTACCCTCCTGCCCTGCCCATGAGATGTTTAGCATCCTTAGGGTTTCGGTTGATGGATCTTTGGTTGATGGTCAGAAAAATCATGTTGACTTCCATTTAATTGGGCAGTACATATGACAGTTCAGAGACTGCATTTGACCTGCTTTGTGTTGCTTTGCATTTCTTTAGAGACACACTGTCCTACTGTGGTGCATGTTTTCCATTCAAACAAAGCTGTATGTGTTTGAATAGTGAACCTGGCATTTGAAAGGAACACCCTTTGATATGAGCTTTCTGGTCCATTTGGCCCTTGTTATCTGCTGTAAAGTGGAAAGTTGGTATGAGACCATTTGTGGGGCCTTCCTGAAAGGTTTTAGGTCTATGGGGCACCTGTGCAGCAGTAAGGGTAGCACGGGTTGTTATGTTCATTCCTTTGGAAAAGCAAATTTAGGTATTTTTTGCCTGTTAATCAATTTTGTATATTTCTCATGACCAAAACACAAAAGGAGACCCTGTGTGTCACAGTAATTGCTAATTGTGCTGACCACAATCCCTATTCTTTCTTCTGCCTAAAGAGCATTGAATATATAGCTCCCTTAGGGAGAAATTGAACAGTGGTCATAATCATTTGTGCTAAAGGAGACTGCAGTACACTGCAAGCCTTGGTAATACAGAGAAAGTTGAAAAATGATCTATCGTAGAGTCATGTGCTGGTAGGCGTAGATGCAGAATCCAAAATTTAATTTTGATGATGTATTACACGAGTGATGCAATAAAGATTTTGTGCAGATTCAGTTTGGAGTAAATCAGATTTTTGTTTTTCAGGCGCGTGCTTCAACCTTTCAGACTTACGCTCTCTTTTGTTGTCGATCTTAGAATTATGTAGAAATAGTGCAGCCTTACTCTCTATTAGCCTCAAAACCAGTTTCTAAGTGAGGAAGCTTTTGAACATACTTATACGTATGCACATAATGATTAGTTGTATCACCAGAGATATGCAGAGCTGGATACAAAACAGAATATATAAAATTCTGGATTATTACGAGTTACCACAATCCGAAGACATAGAACAGCAGGAATTTCTTCTCCACAAGGTAAAGGAATAAGTAGAGTAGGAATGACACTGTCAGTTATTTTGGAAGCAAGATTATACACATATACACACACAGAACATTAAGCTACACAGTACCTAGCAGTACATTATGAATGTTACAACAAGAGGTTTTTCACACAGTGCTAGATGTACTGGATCACAAGATGTTTTTCACACAGTACCCAGTTCTATCCAGCTGCTGTGGTCATGAAAAGAGGTATTTCTTTCTCTTCTGGATCTTGCACTTTTTACACTTCACTGCAGCAGGATACATTTGACTACTCCCACTATAGCATGAAACATAACTTGGTTTTACATAACACTACTACAGAGATACAAAACCATGTGGTTCAGTTGGCCCACCTAAGTCCACCTTATATATTTTTCTGACCAATTTTACTTGTCATAACAAACAATGCTTTGTTTCTCTTGTACGCAAGACATTTAGATTAGTATGTTTACGGGTAGACTCAAAGTCCTCTCAAAGATCAATTAAAAGTTAAGGACTGGCCCTTTAAAATATGCTTGTTTTAAACTTTAATGTAGATCCAAACTGTAACAAGCAGGCATCAAGGAGGCAAGGTAAATGCATAAACATCATCAAAAACTTAACTGCAAATATGATGTCTGGCATTGTTCCCCCCTTTAGGTCATACAACCTGCGGTCATCAGCACCTCTACACCATGGGTTCTGATATCTGCAGAGGATTAATTCACTTTAAATGAAATCTCTGCTGAAGTATGTGCCCCACCATGATAACCTCAGATTGAATGACCCTGAATTGGAACTGTTAGAGGACCCGCTTTGCCTAATTGTTAGGCAAGTTTATGCTGTTTTATTTGCCAGCACCATTTTTCCGCTAATGCCAGCCTGATTAAAGCAGGCCTAACTTTACAGTTTAGGACCACGTTCGGCAAATGCATTTTTTGGGATGTTCTACATTTATATGACGCAACACTGAAATGTTTCATTCTCAGTCTACATGTCAGAACTATGTGATTTGTATTTTACCATTTTAAGTTTAGATCTGTTGCCTTAAGAAAAACAGAAAAATCTGTCTGAATGTTCATATTTTTTATTTTCTCCAACTATTCTACTATAACTGATATTACAAAAAAAAATGCAAAATTCCATTGTGAAGATTCACAGCTGCAATTATCTCTTGGCCTGGTTGTGCAGGATAAGAATATGAATGAGAAAGAATGATTTAATGTAAACTGCTTTGACTGTTGTCTTTGGGAAATAGCCTCTTCTCTTATTCTTCAAGTGTTGTAATTCAATGAAGGTTTGAATGATTTCCATGATCCTTTGCTATATTCATCCAGCCTACTACATCCTAAGGGAGTTACAATTTTAAAAACCAAAATGCATTAAGCACTTGGAATGATTATACGGGACCAATTCTGAAAGTATTTCTGACACAAGGACAGCAGAAGGGAAGTCTGTACATCTGCAGTGGAATGGGAATAAAGGACACTTATTAGTGCTTAACGAAGAGCTCAGTGTCACACACAAGACGATCTGATTTAAATAAAAGAAGGTTTCATGGTCGGCGTGATGAATGCAACTGATTGGCTGATGTGTTTAGCTTAATTTCTCTTGACATCTTAATCCTTCCTACCCGTCAGTTAGCCCCTGAACATTAACATAAGTCAGACACATCAGCCGTAATAAAGGCTTAAATATTGTACACTCTATCAGTGTTAAAGTACATATTTGAGAACATCCTGTACTGCCGTTCATAATGCTTTCCCTTTCAAATATTTGTTTATGCTTAAGAACATCGATGACCTTTGTGTTTTAGCATTCACAATGAATGAACAGACTCATTTGGAAGTCATTGTGTTACTGTATTCTATTTTTACTTTTATGTTTTGTAATTTTGTAGGGAAAAAAAACCATTTTGTTCTAGTAGCCTTACCTCCTAACCAGAAAAATCACTGTGCCCATAACAATTATCCTGAGCACTGAAGAATTGTCCCATAAAAAAAAAAAAACTGCCACATTTTCACTTAAAATTCACATGCTTGATAAAATCCTATGGCAGGCTCAGAATCTTGCAAAAATCCATGGGCTGTCTCTGACTATTCAAAAGCAAAATTTTTTCATTGGTGTTCAGCTTTAGTTATGGCCAAATTAGTCAAAATTTTTCTGAAACTTTGCCATAAAAAAGTTCAAGACCGCAAATTACAGTGGAGAACTTTTTTATAGCCTGATAAAATGATCAAATACTGCATGGTAGAAACTGAAGACATTTCAAGTCTTCCCTACAAAGATTGTGCTACCTTGCTTTCCCCTAACAAAATAAAAAAAACATGTAGTTGAATCAGGGGTGCCCAAAGCTTTGCATAACAGTACTACAGACCATAGATAGAAAAAACGTTAATAATATCCTCATTATGGACAAAACCATTACACCCTCATAAACAGTTAAATAATTCTGTATTCAAAAAGGTTTCCTCTTTAAATTAGAACTGTATCTTTTTGCTGAATGCAACCCACCTGATCCAATAATCATCCTCAACTGCATCCCATGATCTGCTGGCTGCTACACAGCCTTCCTTCTGAAAACGTCCTCAATGAGGTCTTCTTAAGGCTGCACATTCCCATTCATTCCTATGTGGAGAGGCGTATTATGCAGGACTTCTGGAGGCCACAAGTATAGCCCCCAGTAGGACTAAAATATAAATGCAAAAGCGAGCGCTTTTCAATCTTGTATGCAAGCAGCTAGCATAATGAAACCCCTAGAACCCTTGAACATATAACAATATAAAAATGCAGCACTTGAATATAATTGAAGTGTAAACGTGACAAAAGCGCAAATTGATGAGCTGTTATGTGACAGTAGTGATGTCTTAATGAAGACAGAAAGTATGACGTGACAGTAGTAAACACAATATATCACATAAATTTAAAAAAACGACATAAGTCCATTCACTAAAGTACAGGTGCATCAATAATTCAAATAGGGAGATGTCAATCAATCCCATTCAGCTTCCATCACATAATAAGGTGCTCGTGACTTCCGTGATAAGCAATATAGGGTGTGCTTGCACTCACCAGACGTAAAATATTACGCATGTAGTATATGGGCACTGGTGGTCATCTGGAACCCAGTAGGGATGTAGTACTCCAACGGCAGTCCTGGTGACCTTTAAGCCCGCTATTGTTGGAGGACTTAGCCCCATAAGGTGGACTTCATTGTGATGCTGTACTTACCTGATGCCGGATGTAACTTAAACCTGTGAGCGGTTCCTACTACCAGAGAGGGGCCAATAAGAGGTCTGGAGGATAGTTCCTGGATTTATCGAGTGCCGTTGGAGTACTACATCCCTACTGGGTTCCAGATGACCACCAGTGTCCATATACTACATATGTAATATTTTACGTCTGGTGAGTGCAAGCACACCCTATATTGCTTATCACGGAAGTCACGAGCACCTTATTATGTGATGGAAGCTGAATGGGATTGATTGACATCTCCCTATTTGAATTATTGACGCACCTGTACTTTAGTGAATGGATTTATGTTGTTTTTTATATTTATGTGATATATTGTGTTTACTACAGTCACGGCATAGTTTTCTGTCTTCATTAAGACATCACTATTGTCACATAACAGCACATCAATTTGCGCTTTTGTCACGTTTACACTTCAATTATATTCAAGTGCTGCATTTTTATATTATTATAGCCCCCAGTAGGAATGAACAGGGCCACTGTGCACATGCCTAGGCAAAAAAAGGACAAGGCGAGATGGTTTCAGAAGCAAGAGGTCTCACAGTAAAGGTTGCTGGATCACATTAAGGATGTTGGAGGACAAAAGGTGAGTATCAGACCAGATGGCCTGCAGTCAATAACAGACAACCTGTTCCAAAGGTATAGTTGTCCCTGAAAGTTATCAGTAGCCCTTGGCTGCGGAACCTTGTTTATTCAACAGTCATGTGTCACATGACTGGTTTCCCAAAGTTTAAAAATAAACAGATATTAAAACGTAAACCTCTATGCTTTTTGCATAAAATGTTCCTTGAACGCATAAATAGCAGCAGAATAAAATACAATTCACTCTATTATAATGTATAATGGAGTGAATTGTATTTTATGCTGTTGCTGCTATTTCTGAATTTAAAGAGCTGCTTTATACTTTTGAATTAAGAGTCCTGCAGTCCAAATGGGAGTTGTTCTCCCTGCTTATGCCAATAAGAGTGTAACTGGTGCATAGGGCAATATTTGAATGAGGCATGCAACTTTTCAATTACATTCTTTTGAATGACATTATGTAAGACATACCCCTTTAAAAGCCATTCATTGATTGGAGTAAGTGACAACACTTGAAGGAAAAACCATATTGCGGTTGGAAAGAAGACGAGTGTAAACAACTGGACGAAGAGGTGAAGTTTCACATGCATCAATGCACTGGTCAGTTCCTAAAAGAGAACATTTGCAATATTATTAAACTGTGTAGATATTAATTACAGCAAAAAAAGGTGTTGTAGGGTTCATACTCCCAGGGTAGCATTCATGGGCAGCTTATGTTATGTAAACACATTACAGTGGATACAGAAACTTGAAGGATAAAGACACATACCAAAAAGCATAAACCACCAAACAAAAATATTCTGCATTCAATTTGTTTCCACAACAAATAAAGTATACAAATATGACTAGAAAATATTCTATAAAAATACTGCTGGGTGTTTCTTCACAGTTGATGGGAAGAAATCAATTTGCACATTGCATAGCCTCTAGATTTAATAATTCCAGATATCTAGATTGTATATTCCATTGTAATGGTAAAGTATTCCTTTCAGCAAGTTGCCAACCATCTCACAGGCCAGCTTGGAATATATTGGTAGAACTTCTGATGAATTTGTAACCCACTGTAATTTGAAGACGTGCTGTATACATCCAACTTGCACATGGCGCACATATACTTTCTAGAAGATTACTTTGAACAAACAGGCCCTTTCAAGCAAAAAGTTCTCACATAAAGCTCAACGTACGGTTTTAATAAATGTGATATATTATAGACACCAGCATATTTTATATTACTTTGTATACTTTTTTATTTCTGAAATATGTTTTATTTTTATCTATAGAGAGTAAACAAGTAGCAAACACAATGTTGTCATTTTTTTTTTTTTGCTTTATGCTGTTTGGTGGGTGTGTATGGTCTTTAGTTTTCTGTACCTACTATAAAATATTAATATACTACTAGCAAAATTCTACGTAGAATATTACACATATCTACCACCCTGGTTTCACTAACCTGGTTGCCATCATATTCATAAATGTCTTTGAGGCCTACCAGCTGCTGGGTACATTAAGACAAATGTCTTGCTCTGTATAAGGCATCACATTATGGCATTCTGATGGCATTGTGCCTCCATCAGTCAAGAGCTGCATGGAGCTTAGACACAAATTCCACTTTTTTTTTTTACAACAAAACAATAGATAGGCACTACCTATATGAAGGGGTTTCCAGTCAAGAAAATGTATATTGCAAGGCACTGGCTGGAGGAATTATGGGTGCTGTATATGTGTTGCCTAGGTTTCTCACCTACATGTGGTGAGGGGCTCCAGCGTGTATGACTGATATGGGGAAAACAAAATGTTTGTTTTCCAAGTATCTTAAAATGTCCTAGAACCCAAAATCATTGTATATCTTTTGGTTGATAAAGCCTTTATCCCTAGGTCCACATCTTACCTTAGCCAAACCTCACTTGTGTGCATAGGCCTTTATATACAGGTGAAACTCGAAAAATTAATATATGAGATAGACTCATTACATGCAAAAGCAAGATAGTTCAAGCCGTGATTTGTCATAATTGTGATGATTATGGCTTACAGCTCATGAAAACCCCAAATCCACAATCTCAGAAAATTAGAATATTGTGAAAAGATGCAATATTCTCAGCTCAAAGTGTCCCACTCTAATCAGCTAATTCCGCCATTACACCTGCAAAGGGTTCCAGAGCCTTTAAATGGTCTCTCAGTCTGGTTCAGTAGGAATCATAATCATGGGAAAGACTGCTGACCTAACAGTTGTGCAGAAAACCATCATTGACACCCTCCATAAGGAGGGAAAGCCTCAAAAGGTAATTGCAAAAGAAGTTGGATGTTCCCAAAGTGCTGTAGCAAAGCACATTAATAGAAAGTTTTGTGGAAGGGAAAAGTGTGGAAGAAAAAGGTGCACAAGCAGCAGGGATGACCGCAGCCTGGAGAGGATTGTCAGGAAAAGGCCATTTAAAACTGTTGGGGACTTTCACAAGGAGTGGACCGAGGCTGGAGTCAGTGCATCAAGAGCCAGCACACAGACAGATCCTGGAAATGGGCTTCAAATGTCGTATTCCTCTTGTCAAGCTGCTCCTGAACAACAAACAGAAGCGTCTTACCTGGGCTAAAGAAAAACAGTCCTGGTCTGTTGCTCAGTGGTCCAAAGTCCTCTTTTCTGATGAGAGCAACTTTTGCATCTCAGTTGGAAACCAAGGACCCAGAGTAAGGAGGAAGAACGGAGAGGCACACACTGCAAGATGCTTGAAGTCCAGTGTGAAGTTTCCATAGTCTGTGTTGATTTGGGGAGCCATGTCATCTGCTGGTGTTGGTCCACTGTGCTTCATTAAGTCCAGGGTCAACGCAGCCATCTACCAGGAGATTTTGGAGCACTTTATGCTTCCTTCTGCAGACGTGCTTTTTGGGGATGCTGACTTCATTTTCCAGCAGGACTTGGCACCTGCCCACACTGTCAAAAGCACCAAAACCTGGTTCAGTGACATTGGGATTACTGTGCTTGATTGGCCAGCAAACTCGCCTGACCTGAACCCCACAGAGAATCTATGGGGCATTGCCAAGAGAAAGATGAGACATGAAACCGAACAATGCAGAAGAGCTGAAGGGCGCTATTGAAACATCCTGGTCTTCCATAACACCTCAGCAGTGCCATAGGCTGACAGCTTCCATGCCACGCCACATTGAGGCAGTAATTGCTGCAAAAGGGGCCCAAACCAAGTACTGAGTACATATGCATGCTTATACTCTGATATTGTCCGATATTGTTCTATGTACAATCCTTGTTTTATTGATTGCATGTAATATTCTAATTTTCTGAGATTCTGGATTTGGGGTTTTCATGAGCCATAATCATCACAATTATGACAAATCACAGCTTGAACTATCTTGCTTTGCATGTAATGAGTCTATCTCATATATTAATTTCACCTTTTAAGTTGCATTACTGAAATAAATGAACTTTTGCGTGATATTCTAATTTTTTGAGTTTCAACTGTATGTGAGCTGACTGATGCTCAGGGCTCTCTCGCCATAGCTGCTACTGTGTGAAAAGGCTGACTGGTAACAGTGCACTAGAATGGTACAGGCGCTGCCTGTTTTTTGGGGAACTCATTACGGGGCACCCTGTAGTCTGGAGCGGACCTGAATTTAGTTAGTAGCTTTGAATAGTTTTATGCTATGGACTTGCTGTACTAAGCTCTCCTGCAGGGAAACTGTGTTTGTTGCCTTGCTAAATAAAAGTGAAAAGCCTGGTTAGAATGTTCCTGCCCGAGACTCTCCTGCCAAATTTGCTTTTAAATTGGCTTGTTGGACACATTTCCAGACAATGGAAGAGTTCGCTCTATTGATTGACAAACCTTTTCCCCAATAAAGACATTACAGCCCACCTATAAGACCACCCCTATATACCTGGTTCTCTCCAGCATACTCTTCTCTGAGGAAGGGATTGAACGTTGGGATCCAATCTGATTGCGCTCCTTCCCCTTCACCTCACGGCCTTCTATGGTGGTGGTGGTGGGGAGGGGGGGGAGTGTGATGCGTCGGCGTCCAGCGGAGAGGGTGAGAGACACATGCTAACCCCCTCTGTCATCCTTCCTCGATAACTTAAGTTACATTTCATAGCACTCATCTTTCACCCCCCCCCCCTTCCCTACTCTTCCCTCCTCTCCCCCCCCCCATTTTTTTTCTCTCTCTCTTTTCCCTTTCTTTTGCTGGGACGGTGCTTCCGGCATGCTAAACTGAACATTTTTATACCTGACCTGGAATCACATTATCAATTAACATACCTCAGTGTAATTTCTCCACATCCACCACTTTCAAATATGTTCTCGAATGTCAATGATTCCATGTTCTGGGCTATCATGAATCTACGCATGATATTGACAATAGGTTCGTATGACCATAGTTACTCAAAACCTGTTTATTTTTTGTCCTTCTAGATTCACATCCTCCTTTTAGTTCGCTAAGTTGTTGTTTGGGGTCTGCCCCCTCATTCTTCTGTGTTCAACTTCCATGTCAAGTTTTTTTTTCCTCTTTCTTTTTGTGTGACTTACTCTTGTTATAAGGCTAGATGCTTCTTGCAAACTGTTGTATCGATACAACCCATGCTTTTGTCTATGTTTTTCGATGCTCAATAAATCTTTATTGGGAAAAAAAAAAAAAAGAATGTTCCTGGGTGCCCCTGCCTTTTGCATGATTTATCGTTGCCACTATCAGTTAGGCCTGTCCCCCTTACAACATATATATAATGCATGAGCAACCAGTCTAAGAACCAGGAGTGGGCTGGTCTTGGCCCTTTTCAGGAGGGCAACATAACTTTCTCTTTTAGCCATGGTTCACACTGATGCGGTGTGGAATTTGCAGTGTTTTTTGTGAGAATTCCACACCGCATCAGAATTGCACCCCGTTCATGCGAACCGCTGCGGATGTGTATGTTAACAAAACCCCGAAAGCGGTCGGCAAAACGTGGTGCGATGTGCAGAACCGGATCGCATAGGTGTGAATAACCATACGATCCGATTCTAGTGCGGACCAAAAAAAAAAGGGTCCTGCACGTTTTTGGTGCGGTGCGATTAGAGCCATACATAATGTATGGCTCCAATAGCACCGCACGCAAATCGCATGTGATTTGCACAGCGAATCACAAGCGATATACCGCACCGCATTAATGTGAACCCAAGCTTAAAGACCATTTCTATCAACAATCTCACAGCCTGCACTGAATATTTTAGCAATATGAAAACATTACACCAAAACAGGATATTTTGTTTGCTAAAGCATTGGATATGTTAAATAACTGTCATTAAAAAAAAAAATACTTGTTATGTTTAATAAGTTTTTTTGTCCTTTGTTTTATCCCATGCAGCATATTTGCAGCCACTTTCTGTCTACATATATGCACTCCAGGGATGACTGAACGGCATTTCTCAGGGCAGGTTTACTTTTGTTGACATTAGCGGACTATGCCTGAATAATGTATGTAGAAATGGCCACTTGTACATCGGAAGCCCATATAACATGATGACAAGATGTAGGAGCACAAGTGAAAGAAATTGAGAGATGTCTCCTTACAGCAGGGAAGCACCTGAAAAAGAACCTTTATGGCAGGTTACCAGGTTTTATTTCAAGAAGGCATAATTTATGTGTACTGTAATCACGTACCTCTACGTCAGCTGACTCTTCCAGGTTCGGTGGTGCACATGCACACACCCCCTGCTGACCTGTCCTGTGATTGGACACAGCACAAGTATGGCAGCAGATTTCAACCAATGATTTTGGCTCAAGACAGCTAGTCGGCTGTGTCCAATCACACACAAGAGTTCTGTGTTTACTAAAACACAGAACTCTGTGTACAGGAAACAACCATCTGGCTATTTTTTCTCTCTGCAAAGCAAGGAAAGAAAAACAGCCAGACAGGAAACTAAAAGCAGAACACATTACACATTGTTAGGCACACAGTTACCACTTTGATTGCCCTTAGATGTTAGCCCCTTCCCAGCCTGTGTCATTAGTACAGCGAGTTTACAGTATTATCATTGATCACTGCATTAGTGTCATTAGCAACATCAGTGTCAGTTAGTAACCCTCCCAGATAGTGCCTGATAGCACCAGATTGCCCGCCACCCTATCACAGGCCTACTGTAACTCGCTGATCCCCGCCATTACAGTATAGCGTCTGCAGCTGCATAAATTCTGGTATGTATACACAATTGTTTGAAGACGGTTTAATTTTTGCTCAAACCAATCAACATATACTTATTATTGAAATTTTTATTCTACCAAACACCAAGACATGTAGCTGAATACATTTTGGCCTCAATGTACAAAGAAACTGTATTTTTATTAGATATGTTTTAGAACAGAAATCAGAAAAAAACTTTTGTCAAAATTTTTTTTTTTTTTTATTACATAAAAAATAAAAGCCCAGTGGGGATCAAATACCACCTAAAGAATTATAAAAATGTAATTTGTGTACAGCGTTGCATGACTGCACAAATGCCAGTTAAAGTAGTGCAGTGCAGAGTAGAAAAAAAATGGTTTGGTCATGAAAGGGGTAAAATCTTCCAGAGGTCAAATGGTTAATAGGACGTTGACAATGATCTTGTAAACGCAAAGAAATGGCTATTCTGTTTTGCAGTCTTCTGACATTCAATTAGAAAAATCTGCAAAACATTATTTCTCACTACTTTGGAAAAACATGAAAGTCTTCAAACTGCAGAACTTCATTTTGGGCCCATTTACACTAGGGCAGTCCATTGTAGTGTCGCACGCACCTTATATGCTGCAACACACATTATATTGCACATTAGGGCATCACAACAGACCAAAAATCAGACCAGCCACACTGCTGCTAGCGCAGCACAACAATGCCAGTGTGTTAGCATGTTACTGTGTTGTAATGCAGGTGTGTTATGAAGGTGCTATCTACAAATCATGTAAACCCTTTCTCAGGATCCAAGACAGAGGAAACTGGTTTACACTAGTGGTTTTAGTTCAATCTTAGTGACTGATTGAACAAACACACATATTCAAAACAGTCTGAAATCAGATTTTGCTTCAGGTTGAAGGCTCAGAAAGTATTAAAATGACTGATCAACTTGACAGCCAAGCAACCAGCATTTTCTGAAAGCAATTGTAGCTTTCACTTTTTCTCCACAACAATTTCTTTAAATATACTAGGCTTGTATAGCAAGCCTTATATATATGTATTCCCACCACGGGACACGTTCATTGTAAGGCACTCTAGAATATTGTGCTACAGTAAGTACAGCAATAATCATCTTTCACACTGAAACAGGCTGTAAGTTCACAGGTTTACCTGTAAAACAGAATGAACCACAGGAAATAAGGTGAAAATTAATTTAATGTATACACCTGAGACAATACAGATGGCACAAATAAGGTCTAGATTACACTAAGCTCAGTCTGTGGAAGTGGAGGCCCCACCGTGTCTAACAAAATATAGATTTCCTGAATGCCAGGATATAAAATGCTTTCAGGATATATTAAAACAAACAACATGGGAAATAGGCTGAATGATTGCCCGTGAAAATAAAGACATGCATGTATTTCTTGCACAAATATTTAACTTTTCATTTCTCAGTCTGCTTCTTACTTGACATCTATTATACCGTTTTCCATTCTGCATTTTCCCTGTTGGTACATGAATTACATTTGTAGGATTTTGAGGTTTTTGCTGTGCTTTAATAACCATCCTCTGGAGATGTTCAGATAAATAAACGCAATTTGTCTCCAAGCTTCATTTGTAGCTGTGGTATCATACAGACCCATTAACATTCCCATGCATGCTGCCTATCTGTAATACAATGTTGCTGCCAATTTAATGGCTTAGAATCAAGAAAGGGGAGATAAATAACATGTTGTAAATTGAATTAAACCTAGTAATTAGACTGCAGGCTACCTGAGTTAAGAGCCTGTGAAGTTAGGATTCCAGTGAACTGGAAACAAACACCTGTAACAATTCCTGCTTTAGCCACTTACCACCCTCTTACAGTACATTTACTGGTAGTCAGGCACCACGATGTACCCATATGACCTTACTGGTTTTCAAGCACGCGTGGGCACACCCCTTGCTGACCTGTGCTGTGATTGGACACGAGTTTGTCAGAAGGTTGCAGCCAATGATTTTGACTATTACATAGTTAGCCTGGCTGAAAAAAGACAAAAGTCCATCCAGTTCAACCATAGAAAAAAAAAAAAAAGTTATAATCACATACCCAGAGTTGATCCAGAGGAAGGCAAAAAAAAAAACCAGCAAAGCATGATCCAATTTGCTCCTGCTGTGAAAAAAATTCCTTCCTGATCCCCTGAGAGGCAATCGGATATTCCATGGATCAACTTTACCTATAAATGTTAGTATCCAGTTATATTCTGTGTATCTAAGAATCCAGGCCTTTTTTGAAGTAATCCACTGAGCTGGCCAGAACCAACTCTTGAGGGAGTCTATTCCACATTTTCACAGCTCTCACTATGAAGAAACCTTTCCGTGTTTGGAGATTAAATTTCTGTACACTGTACACCTGCAGATTGTCTGCACACCTACTGATCAGCTGTGGCCAATCACAGCACAGAGTTCTGTGTCACAAACACACAGAACAGAATACAGAACAGCAATCTGTTTCTTCACTCTGAAATCCACTCTGAGTTCAGGGAGAAAGACAGCCAGATCCTGTGGGTAAAAGCAGCACACATACACTTGTTAGCCACACTGTTAACCACTTGATTATCCTTTGGATCACTCCATTAACTCATTATTGTCATTATTAGTACAGTGTACGGTATTATCACTGTATTAGTGTTACAAGGGACATCAGTGTCAGTTAGTACCCCCCCCCCCAGTCAGTGTCAGGGCCAGGTTGCCCATCACACAGTTACACTATAAGCCACTAATCACTGCATTTACTAGTATAGCATCTACAGCTGTATAAATTCCAGTATATATATATATCATAGTTTGTAGACGATATAAAACCTTCACACAAACCAATTAATATACATTTTTGTGGATTTATTTTTGTACCAAAGACATGTAGCAGAACACATTTCAGCCTACATTTATGAAGAAATTTGATTTTATTGGATATGTTTTATAACAAAGTAGAAATCATTGTTAATTTTTTCAAAATGTTTCGATTTTTTTTCATTAATATAATAAAAAATAAAAAACCCAGTGGTGATCAAATACCACCAAACAAAACCTATATTTGTATGAAAAAAATAAAAACATTTAATTTGGGTACAGTGTTGCACAGCCAAGCAATTGCCAGTTAAAGTAGCGCAGTGCTAAATAGCAAAATCTTCTACGGTCATGAAGGGGGTAAAATCTTCCAGAGGTCAAATGGTTAAAAAGGGAGCATGTGATTTTAGAGCAGGTCAGCAAACCAATATGAATATTAGTAAAGGATGTATGGAAATGCAGAACTAAAAAGTGGTACCAGATAAGAGCTTTATTTTTTTTTGCCTCTAATGAAAGTAGAACCCGGTTTCAAATGATAAACGCTTGAAGTAACCAAATATAACAGAATAAAGTGGACCTAGCATGAGATACAATTTTGATGTAAAAAGTCCACGGATTGCTAAGTAATGTCTCGGTGTAAGGGCCCTTTCACATTAATCAGTGTTTCAGTTAAAGTGGTTCTAAAGGCTGAAGGTTTTTACCTTCATGCATTCTATAAATGAAGGTAAAAAACCTTCTGTGTGCAGCTCACCCTCCTCAGCCCCCGTTTTACTTACCTGAGCCCAATCCTGATCCCGCAATGTGCACAATAGCGGAAGCTCTCCCTGGCCTCTCCATCCTCATTGGCTGAGATAGAGCAATGTCAATGACAGCCAGTGAAAGAGCGTGGGCAGGGGAGGGGTCAGGAGCGCCAGCGGGAAACCCAGGAAGAGAAGGATCGGGGCTGCTCTGTGCAAAACCACTGCACAGAGCAGTTAGGTATGACATGTTTGTAATTTTTTTTTAACCCCTTCACGTCTAAGGGTAAAACAAATCTTAACGCCTAAGCACAATCTTGCAACTTTGGCATGTGTTAGTAAAACTGTACATATCATCACAACTACTTTGTACATCCAGGTGAATTATATTTTTTTTTCAGGGCCAATTGGGATTTTATTGGTGGTACATGGTAATGGATATCTCCTAATTTTTTTTTTATTATCAAAGAAAAACTGGTCCAAAATAAAAAAAAAATTTTTTTAATTTAGGTGTGTGTTTCTTGTTACTACCATAACCTACCACCAAAGAATAACCCAAGATAAAATTTTCAAGCTCTTGACGATCACAGCCATACCATATGTGTATGTTATTTGTACCCACAGTATAGCCAAGATACAATAGTGCACATTTTGCTTTATTTACTTATAAAACATTAACCCTGGCACTGAACTACATCAAACCTTGATCTAGGTATTTTTTCTTTATTTTTTTAATAAAATTCATCTTTTTTTAAACAAACCGTTTTGTTTTTTTTCCTCTATGCAAGGGGAGAGAGAGAGAGAGAGAGAGATACCATGTATCTCTCTCCTCCATTCATAGAGAAAAAACAAACAAGGGGGGCGGGCTGTACAGTGACTGATCACTGTGACAGCCATTCAGAGGGTATCACAGCAATCATGTGACCCGAAATCGAAATTCCCGGGTTCTGATCGTTAGAATGGAACCTGGGGCTCTCAGTGACACCCCATTCTTTGTGCTGGGAGCGCACTGTTTCGAAAATCGGCTGATTTTTTGTCCGAAAAAATAAATAAATAAAATCGGCCGATTTTCACACCGTTAATGGGTTAATTGATCGGCCGATTTTCAGGGTTTTGGCACTTTTTTTCTATCGGTAAAGTTGGAAAAAAAATGGCCGAATTTCCTGGCAATGATGGGCAAATCAGCCGATCATTTTACCGATAAAAAATCTGCGCATGAGCCATGACCTGCAAGAAGAAGAAAAAGAAGAAAAGAAAAAGAAGAATTCCAGTCCACTATTATATTTGACATGAAAAAGTATTGCGGTTGCAACAATGTATCTATTTGTATCTGGATAAAAACATTTGTATCCGAAACGGATACAAATGGATACATTGTTACAACCGCAATACTTTTTCACGTCAAATATAATAGTGGAGCTGTCTGCAAGGGACAGAAGTAATTAAATGCCGGCCGCAGATGGGATGAAAATTTTTTTAAACGGACGGTTTTTGACCCGTCTATGGCCTGTCTTAGAAAGTAAAAGAGAGACACAGGAAGAAGGTAAAGAGATTAAAAGCTTCCGTTTTAGTTATGTTCAATTTGAAGTTGCTAACCCAACTAAAACGTTTAAATTCACAAACAAGGGATGGGAGGCTAACGTGAGGTTGCTGAATATACACCAACAAATCATCAGCAAAGAGTGATAGTTTATGATGAGCAGAGTGCATAGGGATCTCAGTGATCCAGTCATGGTGCCTGATAGCATGAGCCAGGTATTGTCACTCAACATCCTCAATGATGAAACATGTAGGGCGGGGCCTGGACGTCACCACGCACATCAGGTTTGCGATCATGGTTTGGAATGACAGCCGGAGCATGCCCATAATACATGTCTAAGCAGTCTATACTAGTGTCAGTGGTGACACTATTAAATGTGGGTGCTTTTAAACGTCCTGGTGTTCCTGGAGGCTTTTAGAAAAGGAGTCTGTGGTGTGATGCAGCAAGCTATTACTCCCAGAGGGGAACATTTTACAGGCTGGTTTCTAATTTTACCAGCAATATCCTCTGGTGAGTCCAACTTAGTACATCTGGTGGTGGATACACAGTATGATGGTGATCTAACGTGCCTCAAGTTGGATTTTGTCCCAGAGTAAGGAGGTTTATAACCCAATATCATCATTTAATCTCTGTGGAACTTATCCAATACACATGGTTGTGGAAAATTTATTTTTTAAGAAGAGAAAAGATTTAGAAGGAGATTTTAATCTATGGACTTTGCTCATTTACTAATTTGTCACAATTTGATGGTTATATATAACTAACATGTAAAAAATGCACATGCACCTAGTATTTTTTGGTCATATATACAGTTGTGTTCAAAATAATAGCAGTCAGACATCACTAACCTGATCAATCACTGTTTTTGGTAGAAATGATATTTCTACATGGCAAATAATTTACTAGCAGGTGTAGTAGAGTAATAGAAATCCAACAGACCAAACAGTCATGACATGCATGCTGCTGATTCTGTGTAGTTGAATCACTAATTGAAAGGGGCATGTTCAAAATAATAGCAGTGTGGAGTTCTATTAGTGAGGTCATTCATTCTTTGAAAAACAGGTGGCAATTATTGCCCTTATTTAAGGAAGGAAGGAAGGCAGCAAATGTTGTACATGCTGGTTACAGTGGATTTCTCTCTGAAATTCTGAGGAAAATGGGTCGTTCCAGACATTGTTCAGAAGAACAGTGTACCTTGATTAAAAAGTTGATTGGAGAGGGGAAAACATATAAAAAAGTGCAGAAAATGATAGGCTGCTCAGCTAAAATGATCGCAAATGCTTTAAAATGGTAACCAAAACCTGAAAGACGTGGAAGAAAGCGAAAAACTACCATTCGAATGGATAGAAGAATAACCAAAATGGCAAGGACTCAGCCAACAATCAGCTCAAGGAAGATCAAAGAAGGTCTAAAGTTACCTGTGAGTACTGTTACAATTAGAAGACGCCTATGTGAAGCCAAGCTATCTGCAAGAAGCCCCCGCAAAGTCCCACTGTTGAAAAAAAGACAAGTGCTGAATAGGTTACAATTTGCCAAAGAGCACATTGACTGGCCTAAAGAGAAATGGCGCAACATTTTGTGGACTGATGAAAGTAAGATTGTTCTTTTTGGGTCTAGTGGCCGGAGACAGTTTGTCAGACGACCCCCGAACACTGAATTCAAGCCACAGTACACTGTGAAGACAGTGAAGCATGGCTGTGCAAGCATCATGATATGGGGATGTTTCTCATACTACGGTGTTGGGCCTATTTATCGCATACCAGGGATCATGGATCAGTTTGAATACATCAGAATACTTGAAGAGGTCATGCTGCCTTATGCTGAAGAGGAAATGCCCTTGAAATGGGTGTTCCAACAAGACAACGACCCCAAACACACCAGTAAACGTGCAACATCTTGGTTCCAGACCAACAAGATTGACATTATGGAGTGGCCAGCCCAATCCCCGGATCTTAATCCAATAGAAAACTTGTGGGGTGACATCAAAAATGCAGTTTCTGAGGCAAAACCAAGAAATAGAGAAGAACTGTGGAATGTAGTCCAATCATCCTGGGCTGGAATACCTGTTCACAGGTGCCAGAAGTTGGTTGACTCCATGCAACACAGATGTACAGCAGTTCTCAGAAACAGTGCTAATACAACTAAATATTAATTAAGTGATTCAAAGGAAAGCAAAATCTTCAAACATTTTTCAGTTTATATAGTGAATGTTTGAGTTTGTAAAGAATACAAACACTGCTATTTTTTTGAACAGTCTAATATTCACTTTTCTTCAATTTGTTTTAGAGGAACAACACAAATTTGATATTTTTTCTTCATGTTTTGATTTGGAATAGAATGTGTAGTGTTCCCAATTCATTTGTGTGTATGGAAATAAAAGCTATTAGAAGGATTTTGAGCTTTATTCACTTTTTTCAACACTGCTATTATTTTGAACACTGTATGCGCCATTCTCCAATCTGTGGAATGAGGGCTGGATGTGGTCCTTTGCATTAATCCGGCCTTTGGGGCATTATTCCCCCCACTGTCAGCAACAGTGTGGCATATTTTCTGCCACTGACACCGACAATGGTGCACTAGTCCTCTTACTGACACAAATGATGGAACACTACTCCTTCCATTGATACCAATGATGAAGCACTATTCCTCCCACTAATACCAATGTTGGGGCACTATTCCTCCCACTGACATCAATGATCTGGCACTATTCCTCCCACTGACACCAATATTGGGGAACTATTACTCACCTTGTACCAATGATGGGGCATTGTTTACTCCCACTGACCCCTGTCAGAGGTTGTCAGTAGAAGAATAGAGAAGGGTAGAACCAGTGACAAAGGTTTCTATGGGTAAATGCCTGCTGGTTGAAGGGACAGAATGATTGATAATAAGGTTGTGAACAGAGTGAGAACAAAGTGTTGGAGAAGTTGCAAGGAGTGCAGAGGGCAAAGAATATAAGGTCAAGTGTTTTGTTATCAGGCTAAGCAAGGGTGTGTTCATTTTGTTTGGTCAAAAGATGAGGTTAGGTTAAGAAACTGAAAGGTACCTGGGATATAAGCATTAACAGGGATGTAAAGTCACCAAGAATAATAGCAGGTATTTTAGAGGAGGTCCAACAGGCCACTGAATCACAGCAATTCTCAGAGAAACTGGAAAAAAAGAGCAATACAGTGAGCTTCAAAGGGATAATGGAGAGAAAGGGGGTGTAGGAAGAATTTGAAAAGCGTTTTGTAGGGATAGGATTCCAACGCCACCTCTTTTTCATTCACTAGGTTTGGATTTCTGATAGTGGTGTACCGAAATGAAAATTCTGGACCAAAACAGAAAATTTGGTCAAAAACCAAAACCTAAACGGAAATGCACAGTTTTTAAAAAAATATTTATTTATATATAATTGTATTATATTTGACTTTTCAATTAACATCATGAACTTAAATGAATATGAATTTAAAAAATACAATCCAGTAACAGAAAATAACTTTTATTGAAAGTAACACACAAAAATTGCACAGAAAATAAAAATTTATATATAAAATTAAAAAACGTAAAAAAGAGGCATTGAAGTCACTAGGGTTGTTTCTGCATTGAAGTCAATGGGACACGATTTTGCACTGAAGTCAATTATTATTGGCACCTTTTTTTTTCCTATTGGGGAAAAACTCGTAAAACCCTATTCTTGGCAGATAATTTTCGAGGGCCAATATATCGATGGATCGCTAGTTTCTGAGTCCAGTTGAGGCAACCAGGGGAGAGGTTAGCTGGAGAAGCAGAGTCATATTCCTGAAAGTTTCAGTAAAGGTAAGTAGATAAAAAGGGGCTAGAGAAACTGAGCTTGTTACAGACAGAGCAGGTATTCCAGGGGGTACATAAAGAGGGGGACTTGCTCTTGGAAGCAGGGGCACAGAATTTGTGTGTGGATGATGTGGCTGTTGCCAGAGGAAGGAGAGTGCTGGATGTGGGGGTGAAAACAAAATTGGTGGAGAGCTAGGATTGGGTGAATAATTCCCAGTTAAGAGAAGCAAGAGGGGGAGGGAAGTAAGAAGGGAGCAATAACTATATGAGCACACATGCTCAAATGTCCTGGAGGTTATGTCAGCAGTCTGATCACTGGAGTAAAAGAGACTGGGGAAATGCTGCTTCCTACCTGCAGCAGTGGAACCTCAGTTGTGCGCTAGCCTCATTACAAAATTAATAATAATGCTGCCAAATGACAGTCTAAGGTGAAATTTAGACATACAAAGCACATTACCAGGTGCAGAAAAAATGTGATAGGTATATCCCTAATAGACAGTGATGGAGGAATTGGGGAGCACTCATTTTTTGAGGCCCAGAGTATCCACCCACAAATCACTCTGAAAAAATATCATGCAGGAAATACGATTCACAAACAGATTCTCTGCAGAAAGGACAAATCTGCATACACAGAGTCAGAAGAATAAAAATAGGTACAATCTGCCAAATCACCTGATTTCTGAGTTAATTCTCTTATTGCTACTAAATGACACATCTCTGGAAACTTCCATCTTTCACCAAAGATTGAAATGCTGCTGATAGTTTATAGTTACAGCTGATAGTACAGTCCATTCCTCATTCACTGTACTCTGCTGAGTGCTGTATAATTCAAAAGCTTCAGGGAAAAAAAACCTTTATAGGAATAAAATATAACACGTTTTATGTATTTTATTAATAAAGCATGCAGGTGCAGTCACACACTTATGCACAAACATACATGCGTATAAAGGCAAGGCAATATTATTAGTCCCATGGACAGACTGCTATATCAACAAACTGAAAATGAATTAGACTGTGGGTGCATTTGTGAGGTTAAACACAGGTAGACATCATCACAAGGACGATCACAGGTGGTGAGAAATCTTCACATCCTTGTCCTGTAACCTCCGCAACCACCAAGCCCTCTTCTTTCCATTATGGTTGATGGATAAAGGGGCACATACATGACACAGGGATCAATTCCTCTCTTATATGGAAAAGAAACAATGAATGAATTCATGAGAATGAGTGAATGAGAGAAAGTGACAATGTGCATTTTTAAAATTGTTCCCAACAACTTGGCTGAAGTACAATCAGCTCAGTCATCTCAAGCGATGCTCAAAGCAGTGAAGTTGTTTGCCGCTTCTCATAGGATACGTTTGCGGTGACCTGCGTTTTTATGCACTGGATAAAAGCAGGTCACTGGGCACATAGAAAACAACTGTTTTCTAGGTTTCCCGTTCACACCACAACACTGGTGTGATGAGTGGTGCATTGCAGTGCGGGAAAATGCAGTATGTGTGCATTTTTCTGTACCGCTCTGGATGGCACAGCATGTCACAGCACAGCAGCGCAATGCACCATGCTGCTGTTGGTGACATGACTGAAGTGTCACTGCGAATTGAAGAAAACATGCCCATCACATTGAACCTTGCCAAAGCCAGAACTGCACTAGACTGCACATTAAAATGGTTGTTTTACCGTGCAGGCTAGTGTCGACCTAGCCTTAGGCTGTTCAGTACTCAAGTGAATGAAATGGTATTATCTACTGTCTGTCCATATGAATAACTGAAGTGTTTGGAGGACACACTTGTAAGGCCTCATGCACACGGGCGCATTTATAATATAAAATTCTGGCTTTTTTCCCATGCTTGAGAAGCCGAGGCGCTGTCTACAGCTACCAATAGACATGAATGGCTGTGTACAGCTACCAATAGACATGAATGCCTGTGGGTGCATTAGAAGCGTACAATATAAAATTATGGCTTTTTCTCCGTGCTTGAGAAGCCCAGGTTCTGTGCACAGCTACCCAAAGACATGTATGGCACCAATAGACATAAATGGCTGTGGGTGCATTAGGAGCGTACAATATAAAATTCTGGCTTTTTCCCTATGCTTGAGAAGCCCAAGTGCTGTGCACAGCTACCCAAAGACATGCATGGCTGCGTACAGCAACCAATAGACATGAATGGTTGTGGGCACATTAGGGAGCGTACAATATAAAATTCTGCCTTTTTCCCCATGCCTGAGAAGCCCAGGTGCTGTGTACAGCTACCAAAATACATGTATGGCCGTGTACAGCTACCCAAAGACATGTATGGCTGTGTACAGCTACCCAAAGACATGTATGGCTGTGTACAGCTACCCAAAGACATGTATGGCCGTGTACAGCTACCCAAAGACATGTATGGCTGTGTACAGCTACCAAAAGACATGTATGGCTGTGTACAGCTACCAATAGACATGTATGGCTGTGTACAGCTACCAATAGACATGTATGGCTGTGTACAGCTACCAATAGACATGTATGGCTGTGTACAGCTACCAATAGACATGTATGGCTGTGTACAGCTACCAATAGACATGCATGGCACCAATAGACATAAATGGCTGTGGGTGCATTAGGAGCGTACAATATACAATTTTGGCTTTTTCCCTATGCTTGAGAAACCCAAGTGCTGTGCACAGCTACCCAAAGACATGCATGGCTGCGTACAGCTACCAATAGACATGAATGGCTGTGGGCACATTAGGGAGCGTACAATATAAAATTCTGCCTTTTTCCCCATGCCTGAGAAGCCCAGGTGCTGTATACAGCTACCAAAAAGACATGTATGGCCGTGTACAGCTACCCAAAAGACATGTATGGCCATGTACAGCTACCCAAAGACATTTTTGGCTGTGTACAGCTACCAATAGACATGTATGGCTGTGTACAGCTACCAATAGACATGTATGGCTGTGTACAGCTACCCAAAGACATCTATGGCTGTGTACAGCTACCCAAAGACATCTATGGCTGTGTACAGCTACCCAAAGACATCTATGGCTGTGTACAGCTACCCAAAGACATCTATGGCTGTGTACAGCTACCCAAAGACATCTATGGCTGTGTACAGCTACCAAAAGACATGTATGGCTGTGTACAGCTACCAAAAGACATGTATGGCTGTGTACAGCTACCAAAAGACATGTATGGCTGTGTACAGCTACCAATAGACATGTATGGCTGTGTACAGCTACCCAAAGACATGTATGGCTGTGTACAGCTACCCAAAGACATCTATGGCTGTGTACAGCTACCCAAAGACATCTATGGCTGTGTACAGCTACCCAAAGACATCTATGGCTGTGTACAGCTACCCAAAGACATCTATGGCTGTGTACAGCTACCCAAAGACATGTATGGCTGTGTACAGCTACCAAAAGACATGTATGGCTGTGTACAGCTACCAAAAGACATGTATGGCTGTGTACAGCTACCAATAGACATGAATGGCTTTATGTTGGTACTTGCACACACCCACTTTTTGATTACTGATGTATCGCCCAAACACAGACTTTCTGCATGTGGGATATAAATCTATCTAGTACCACCACATAGACAGCTGTGCACAGCCATACATGACTATAAGTGGCTGCATGCAGCATCTGAGCAGTGAAAAAAGCCAGAATTCATGTTGTAGGCCCCTAATGACCTGTGTGCATGAAGCCTAAAAACAGGACTCATACAGATAATTTTTTGGCCTGACCACTCCCAATACAACACATCTGACTTATGAAGCCTTATAGATAACTTGATCACTTCTGGAAGGGAGGCAGTATAGATATTTTAAATATGACCCAGTAAAAATGGGGTACAAAAGGAAAAAAAAACGACAATCTGCAATTCTTTCAACGTAATCATCACTTACTACAAACAGTTCTTATAAAAGATATTTTGATTGTTTTGATGCTTTTTGATAAACTTATTGTGCAGTATTTATCAAAGAATCCTTAAAGATTTTCACATCCACCCCATAGGACAATTAATATATTCCATACCTCTGTTTTTAAGGATAGTCCACTGTTAAAGAATATGGCTGACACCGCAATATATGTAATGGTAATTTCAGGCTTCAATGGTCCTAGAAAAACAAATAGACAAATATGTATCAGTATAGAGGAGGCAAAATATATCCCGTGGAATCTTCTGTAGGTTTAAAATCAAAGGGCAAATTAAATCCCCCCCACAGGATGTTCTCTAACATGGAGCCATCATAACACTGAATATGTTCAGCCCAGAGGGAGAATTCACAACTCAAATGTAAGGTGACAAATATGACTCAGAAGACACAGCAGTTACTCAGTGTGTTATGTATTGGTATAGTATACAGTATCTAAAGCCAAAACTTTCTTTTTGGATGGAGAATGCAATGGTTAAAATCCCTGTCAATGTTTTTGCAATCTGTGTCCCATTGGGCATAATTACTGCTACTTCCTCTCCGACAAACAGGAAATAAGAGGAAATGTTTAAATAATAAAGGAAATCCCCTCTTAACCGCTTCTCGCCCGCAATGTACTGCAACTGGGTTGCAGCTACAGGCAAAGCGGCATACCCGTACATCACTCTGACTGTACTAACACGGAGGGGGGGGGGGGGGGCGCTGTGCGCCCAAGCGGGGGCACACTGCACTCCCCTCCCCCGCAACTGCTGTGTCCGGCAGACACAGCGGAATGAAGATCCCGATGAACGGGACCCGGTGATCATGTAAGCAAAGCTGTTATGAATAAATCTCATTCATAACAGCTTTGCTTCTCCTCCTAGTGAGCTGTGATTATCCCACAGCTGACACATGATACATGTGGCCAATCACAGCACCCTGTACCATGTGACCAACTCCAGCTAATCACAGATCACTTTCTTGAGCTGTCAAAAACAGTTCGTGAATGAGTTAGTTTCATGAAAGCAAGCTTTGCATTGCAGGAGAAATGATCTTTATCTCCCCAGCAAAGCAAAGTGTAAAAAAAAAATATATATATATATATATATATAAAAAGGTAAAAATATATAAAAAATACCATACTGAGAATTAAAAAAAAAATTAAAAAATGTCAGGTTTTTTGTTTTGTAACTACTTGCCAACCACTTACCCGCAGTCTACACAAAGCAACGTAATCTTGCGTTGCTTCCTGTTTTGGGGTGTGAACGCGCCTGCGCCCCCCGCTATCTACCCCCGGTCAGTCCAGGGAGAGAAGAGAGAACACAGCACTGAGTAAAAGCACTACATTTTACACACAAACACACACACATTAGATTAGCACATTTAACCCTTTGATTGCCCCTACTAACCCTTTGATCACCCCATCACCCAGCCAGTGCCATTAGTACAGTGTCAGTATATAAAATTTTTTACTGATCACTGTATTCCTGCCACTAGCGAAATCAGATAACATCAGGGTCAGTAAGCACCCCACACAGCCAGGGTCAGCTAGCGTCAGATTGCTCGCACACTATAACACTCACGCTATAGGTCGCTGATCACCCCCATTACTAGTATAGTGTTTATACGAATCAATATAATGATCATGAACAGAACTATACTAGTGCCTCCTTGTATAGTGTCCCGAAAAATGCAGTGTTAGCAGGATCAGCCCTGTTTGCTGCCAGCACTAGCATTTAGCCCTTCCGCTATTTTTCACGGAGGATTTGTACCAATTGATTGTGGCTAAAGCAATTTATACGCACAACAATACATCGCCACCCACCCAAATTCAGCTCTTGACAGGCAATTCCCTTCTAAACTTATCACGGTTTCTGAATTTAAAACTTTTTTGGGCCTAACCCTCAACATTTACTCTCAACCCGCAATATTTACACTCCCTGTGATAGCAATAAATGTGATTAAAAAAAGAAGAAAGGGACAGTATAAAAAGAATTTAAAAAAAATCAAAATAACAAAAAAAAAAAAAAAAAAGCACCCTTGCCCCTCTGCGTTGTGTTAACCCCGTGCCGGTATGTAAACAGTGGTTGCACCATACATGTGAGGTATCACCTCGAATGTCAGAATATTTATACTAGATCTCCTGTGTAAATATTAATTGGTGACTGTAAAGGCTTTTAAAGTCTTGCCTATCGGTAATAAAAATGTATGTACTTTTGTTGCCACTGCACGGGCATGCGCAATTTTAAAGCGTGTCACGTTCGGTATCTATTTACTCACCGTAACATCATCTTTTATATTTTATAAAACAATTGGGCAATATATTGTGTGACGTAAAAAAATTCAACACCCAACGTTTTATTCTCTAGGGCCTCTGCTTTAAAAAAATATATAATGTTTGGAGGTTCAAAGCAATTTTCTAGCAAAAACTGTTTTTTCATGTGCACAAAAAGTATCACAAAAAAGTATCAAGAGTGGGTGATATGTGGCATAAGCTTCTAATGTTTGCCCTGAAAGGCCAGGATAGTAGAAGCAACCTCTCCAAATGACCCCTTTTTGGAAAGTAGACACTCCAAGGTATTTGCTAAGAGGCATGTAAGTATTTTGCAGATCTCATTTGTTGCTACAAAAATGTATTTTTTCTTTTCTTTTTCAAAACCACGTGACAAAAATTATATCTGTAAAATACTCAAGGCCTCTGAAACTGTGATAGGTAGTGGGGAAGTGATATGAGGAAATATGCCCTTTGAAAGCCTGGAGGTGGTTATTGTATTTTGGGGGCCTGTCTGTAGCTAGGCTGCCAAAAAGTCTCTCACATGTGGTATCCCCATCGGGAGAAGGAGAATGTGTTTTGGGATGTTACTCCACATATACCCTTGGCATGCATGAGCAATATATCATTAAATTGACAACTTTGTATAAAAAAAAAAAAAAATTAAAATTGTTATTTTCAAAAAATTTGTGGCAAAAAATAAAATGTTCCATGGACTCAACATGCCTCTCTGCAAAATACTTGGGGTGTCTACTTACCGGCTTGGTAGTGTGCCTGCACGTCGGCCCCCACAGCACACAGCTTGCTATGGAGGAACATGCAGGACAGGAGAAGTGGGACAGTGCTGGCAGGGGACCCTCACAAGAGAAGGTAAGGGCAGGGATGTGCTATTCCTATCATCCAACGCAAGGGACATGTGGTTCCAGGCGCCGGCCAAGAGGTTTTTTTTTATTTATTACATGTAGCCCTGCTGCGAGCAAGCAGCAGGGTTTACAGCCAGCGGTCAGCTCTATAGGGGATCCCCCTCCTGCCGCAGGCTGTCCCATCCCACTGCAGCATGCAGCCTTTCCCCGGACTCTCTCGAAAGCACCTCACCCACCCAGGAAGTCACCACCAGGCAGTGCGCTCCCCTCTCCGGGCCCTCAGCCTGCTGTACGGTGAAGTCCGGTCCCATCCCTCACCTTCCCGAGCATGTCACTGCTGGGCACTGGGCTCCCTTGCCTTCCTGGGCCCGCAGCCTTCTGTAATGTAAGATGCCAGTGTGGATGCTAGGAGTTGTAGTCTGGTTTCTATGTACTATGTAGCTGGATGTATTATGCCTCTACAGATCATTTGTTACTGGGGGGGGGGCCTTGAGGGACGTTCAGGCTTTATGAGGGGGGGGGGGATGCCCAGTAGTCAGAGGGAGAGCATACAGAGGCCAGCATGCAGGGAACAGAGATCCCATCAATAGTTTTCCTCATATAATCCACTGAGCACAGTCTATACTAGCCCTCACCCCCCATACATACCCTGTGACTCCCCCCCACCCCTTTTGTAAAAGAAATCTGAGTGGCTAACTAGCTGCTGGATCGCTTTTACAGGCAGCGGGAGGGGACGTCCGGACACCTTCCACTGGCTGTCCCATCCCACCAGGACACTTGATTGACCAGCCATCACTTTCACCATAAAAAGTGAATAAAAGTTACGCTGTTTGTTGCCGTTGCATGGGCGTGAGCAATTTTAAAGCATGACATGTTTGGCATCTATTTACTCGGCATAACATCATCTTTTATATTTTACAAAAAAATTGGTCTATGTATTGTGATTTTTTTGTTTGCATTAAAATTCAAAAAAGTGTATTTTTTCCCAAAAAACTGCATTTGAAAAACCACTGCGCAAATACAGTATTACATAAAAAACTGCAACAACCAACAATTTATTCTCTAGGGCCTGTGTTTTAAATTATACACACACACACACACACTATAGTGCCAAAAGTATTGGGACACTCCTCCAAATCATTGGATTCAGGTGTTCCAAACACCTCCATGGCCACATGTTTATAAAATCAAGCACCTAGGCATGCAGACTGCTTCTACAAACATTTGTGAAATAATGGGTCTCTCTCCAGGAGCTCAGTGAATTCAAGTGTGGTACCGTGATAGATTGCCACCTGTGCAACAAGTCCATCCGTGAAATTTCCTTGCTACTAAATATTCCATGGTCAACTGTTAGTGGTATTATAACAAAGTGGAAGCAACTGGGAACAACAACAACTCAGCCACCAAGTGGTAGGCCACGTAAAATGACAGAGCGGGGTCAGTGCCTGCTGAAGTGCACAGAAGTCACCAACTGTCTGCAGAGTCAATAGCTAAAGACCTCCAAACATCGTGTGGCCTTCAGACTAGCACAAACAGTGTGTAGAGAGCTTCATGGAATGGGTTTCCATGGCCAAGCAGCTGCATCCAAGCCTTACATCACCAAGTGCAATGCAAAGCATCCGATGCAGTGGTGTAAAGCACGCTGCCACTGGACTCTAGAGCAGTGGAGACGTGTTCTCGGGAGTGACGAATCATGCTACTCTGTCTGGAAATCTGATGGACGTGTCTGAGTTTGGCAGCTGCCAGAACACGACTTGCCTGACTGCATTGTGCCAAGTGTAAAGTTTGGTGGAGGAGGAATTATGGTGTGGGGTTGTTTTTCAGGGGTTGGGCTTGGTCCCTCAGTTCCAGTGAAGGGAACGCTTAAGGTGTCAGCATACCAAGACTTTTTGGATAATTTCATGCTTCCAACTTTGTGGGAACAGTTTGGGATGGTCCCTTCCTGTTCCAACATGACTGTGCACCAGTGCACGAAGCAAGGTCCATGGATGACATGGATGAGGGAGTTTGGGGTGAAGGAAATTGTCTGGCCTGCACAGAGTCCTGACCTCAACCCAACAGAACACCTTTGGAATGAATTAGAGCGGAGACTGCGAGCCAGACCTTTTCGTCCGACATCAGTGCCTGACCACACAAATGCACTTTTGAAAGAATGGTCAAACATTCCCATACACACACTCCTATGTCTTGTGGACAGCCTTCCCAGAAGAGTTGAAGCTGTTATAGCTGCAAAGGGTGGGCCAACTCAACAATGAACCCCATGTACTAAGGCTGGGATGCCATTAAAGTTCATGTGCGTGTAAAGGCAAACGGCTCAATAATTTTGGCAATAGTGTGTGTGTGTGTGTGTGTGTATATATATATATATACACACACATATACACATACACACACACACAGTTAGGTCCATATATATTTGGACACAGGCACAATTTTATTTTTTCAGGCATTTAGCAAAATATATTCAATCTATAGTTATATGATGTATATGGGCTGAGAGCACACTCTCAGGTTTAATTTGAGGGTTTGTTCATCCAAATTGGAGGAAGGGTTTAGGAATTACAGCTCTTAAGAGTAGCCATCCCCCTTTTCAAGAGACCAAAAGTAATTGGACAATTGAATCAAAAGCTGTTTCATGGCCAGGTGTGGGCTATTTCTTCGTTATTTCTTCATCAATTAAGCAGGTAAAAGGTCTGGAGTTGATTCTAAGTGTGGTATTTGCATTTGGAATCTATTGCTGTGAACCTGCATCATGCGTTCAAAGGAGCTGTCCATGCAAGTGAAACAGGCCACTGTAAGGCTTCAAAAACTAAACAAATCCATCAGAGAGATAGCAGCAACATTAGGACTGGCCAGATCAACAGTTTGGTACATTTTGAGGAAAGAAGAACACACTGGTGAGCTCAGCAAAATAACAAGGCATGGACTTCCACGGAAGACAACAATGGTGGATGATCGCAGGATCCTCTCTATGGTAAAGAAAAACCCATTCATAACATCCAGACAAGTGAAGGACACTCTCCAGAAGGTAGGCGTATCATTGCCAAAATCTACAATCAAGAGAAGACTTCACGAGAGCAAACACATGAAACAGCAAGTAACAATTACTTTTGGTCCTTTGAAAAAGGGGGGATGGCTACTCTTAAGAGCTGTAATTCCTAAACCCTTCTTCCAATTTGGATGTACATACCCTCAAATTAAACCTGAGAGTGTGCACTTTCAGCCCATATGCATTATATAACTATAGCTTGAATATGTTGTGATAAATACCTGAAAAAACTAAAATACAAATATACATGAACCTAATTTTATATTGTTTGGGTATTCTAAGAAATCTTATAGCAAAAAAACCCCAGAAAAAAAACAAACAAAACAAGTCATCATAAAGCCCCTTTCATTTTTAAAAGTCCCAGATTCCTAAAATCACCTCTGCTTAATAGAAAAAACATCAACCCTTCATATTCTCCATTGTTTAATCAAGCAGTAGATTGCCGAGAGGGACAAGTAGATTGAGACCAATTAAGCCCCTGGACAAGTACTTTTTAAAAAAATTTCCACACCCTTGTAAGGGGTTGTTCTGTTCAATACTTCTGCACAGAGCAAGTAAGTATAAACCTCTTTAAAAGCAAAAAAAAAACCCCCACTTTAAAAAAGGGGCGGGGGTTTCAATCACTTTCAATTTCTGTGAGGTTTTTATTGACATCCTTTCTCCCATTTAGACATTTTACTTGATTTCACACTATATGACGAAAGTTAAAATGTTTTTTTCATTAAAGAGTATGTAAACCCAACATTCCATATTCCTGAAATGTGCCTGCTGTACCATGTACTTGCAGGAAAAAGTATCACATTCTCTTTGTATTGCTTCCTTTGTGTAAAATCCCTTGTGTTCATGCCAGTTCCTCTGCTTCAGCTTTAAAAACTGACCACACTAGGCATGACAGCACAGTGAGTCAGTACTCTAGCTGTGCTGCGAACTCAGTGTGCTCTCCTCCAATGATCAGACTTGTCCTGACACTCCCCTCCCCTGCACAGCCATTCACTGCGAAGTTCAGTGTACTTTTGTTTCTCCTCCCCTAGCTCTTATGCAGCTGAGAACAGAAGGAATGTGATCTGTTACAAAATAAAAAAAGGGGGGGGGGCATGTTTACAATTTTTATCTATACACAAATGTTTTGACTTTCATTTCTATTTTAAACTGAATGGGTTGTTTTACAAGGTGAAGGTTTACATATAAGTTAATGCATTCCCTGCATTAAAGTGAACAACTTATGTCCCCACCTCCTCCTTGGCAGCTGAATAATAGAGAAAAGAAAAAACACACCCAACCACTTTCCTTACTGTACGGTTATCAGAAATCGCCCTCCAAATTGCAAGCATGTTTTTATGAAGCTATGAGGGAAAAAAATAACATAATACCTGGTTATATTTTAGAAGATGATGGAAACACACTGAGCCTAGAGCAAAGTTTGATATGTCAGCTGCAGCTTAAGTTCGACAATTTGAATATTTGTAAACACATTTTCTGAGCTGTATTGCCACGCATCGGTCTGGGAGATGTATCCTCAGCGCTGACAAAACAATAGAAGGCAGACCTCACAATACAGGTCAGCGAGCCCTTCAGCTCAGTTGAAACTGACAGCCCAGACTTATATTCTGGATTTAGTCATGTTGGAGCTCACTAGGGAAGGTTAGTCACTGGTTACACGGCAGTAGAAAATGGCTTTATCTGCATTTTATTCTCCTGTCCATCAGCAGCATAGAGAAATGTCCTGGTAAGCCAACCATATCACAAGCAGAATGTGTACAGGTGGAGATATTGATAATGCATTCAACATAAATACACACTACCAAGAATGGGGTTTTTTTTATTTTATTTTTCAGTAAAAAGTATGACAAACATTTTCTAAAAATGACCAAAAAAAAAAAATCAATAAAGAAAATATAATGAACACTCGAATCTATATTTTTAAAAAATGTGTTTTTCTAAAGTGTACAATCACATAGGGCCTCATGCAGACAGCTACCCGGGGCAATAGGAGGTAAAATCTGGGTGTAGTTTTCACCCCAGGAAACACAGCTGCTGCGTAAGGCCACCCATAGAAACCAATTACAGGATGCAAGTATAAGACAAAACTTGCATAACCACGCACATGCATACGAATGTACAAATCTGGACAGACAGTCTGTATTCAGGGTTGTACATCTGTATAAATATACCTGTGATTGCTTGCTGTACACAGCAGCTGTAGCTCCTGAAAGGATAAATACGGCCCCGACGTATGGTAAACCTTTAGGCTTCATTCTTATTTGGCGTTCCTGAAATGGGCAACAGAAAACGCATGTTTTGCTACACATTTCAGAAACACAATGCAAATGCATGTTGCGCTTGCAGTGCCAATAATTGTTAACGGCACCCCAAGTGCGAGTAGCAGACAAGCGCTGCATATGTGTTACTAAAGTGCAGCGCTCCACTCAAAAAAAAAAAAAAGGTTCAGGAGCTTCTTTGGGGTGAATAAACTGTCCTATGCGCAACAAGCAGAATAGCTTGAGAAAAAAAAAAGTGGTTATGAACACAAGCTCTTGTTAGATTCGTGTAACCCAGCCTTTGAGGTTACATTTTCAGATAACTAGCCCATATACAGAATGAACACCTTCCCACAGTTGATAGAATACATTCAAATAGAATGAGCTAGTTGGAATACCCCTTCCTGACCAGGCCATTTTTTGCATTACGGCGCTGCGTTATTTTAACAATTGCACGGTCATGCAACACTGCACCCAAATTAAATATATGTCCTTTTTCCCCCACAAACTGAGCTTTCTTTTGGTGGTATTTGATCGCTGTGCATTTAAAAAAAAAAAAAAAGACCGACAATTTTGAGAAAAAAAACAATATTTACTTTTTGCTATAAAACATATCAAACAAAAAAATTTAAAATCTAATATCTTCATAAATTTAGGCCAAAATGTATTCTGCTACATGTCTTTGCTAAGAAAAAAATCCCAATATGTGTAAATTATTTGGTTTACGTGAAAGTTATAGAGTTTACAAATGGCGGTATATATACACTGGGATTTTTTTTTTTACTAGTAATAGCATTGATCAGAGACTTATAGCAGGACTGCGGCGGACATTCTGACATGGGAGAACTGACTTGGCGTTACTGACATCCCCAGTGACACCACTACAGTGATCAGTGCTAAGAAAAAAGCAGTTAGAAGGCACTGGGCAGGAAGGGGTTAACATGAGGGGCGATCAAGGGGTTACCTGTGTGCTGGAAGTGTTTTACTAGGGGGCAGTGTCTGTGTGCCTCACTGTAATCACACTGCTTTGGATGGCTGTGCACAGCCATCCAAAGCAGTGTGCCCGAGCTGACAGGGAGGAGAACTGTCAGTAAACAAAACAGTTCTCCTCCCAGTCGGAGATCCTCAGGAATCAACGGGCGCCAGCTAGTAATCACAGGCTGGGACATGGTGATTGACAGCCATGGCCGCAAATTGGGGCGCGGGTTGGGCACACGCCCCCTACCCGGAAATGCAAAATCACGTATATATACGTGATTTTGTGCACCCTTGCGTCCTGCAGCAGTATTTCTGCTATAGGGCGGTTGGGAAGCGGTTAAACCCAAGCAAATATTAATTACACAGGTTCTGTGGCTGATTAAGGTGGTAATTAAACTTACTTAGTGCCTTATCTGCATTCAGTTAGCCTCAGAACCTGTGTAAATAATATGTTTGGGTTTAAAGGGAATCGGTGGCAACTCTAGGTGGCACTTCTCACACTACTCAAAAATGCATGCAGGAGCTGGACAGGAATGTATTCACACATATATATAGTGCATATAAAAAGGATAACATTCAGCTGTCCTACTAGGATTCTTCTGACATTTACTCAGTTGCCTCTTACAGCAAAAGCCATGGCCTGCAAAAGAGCTTACAAAGCATTAAAGGGATTTCATTATTGGAAGGTATCAGTCAGAAGAGGACAAAATGTTTCCAAGGCATTGGATATATCAAGGAACACAGTGAAGACAGCCATTAACGAGTGATGAAAATATGGCACAACAGTGACATTACTTGTTTCTCCAAAATTGAAGAAAAACAAGAAAAAAAAAAAAAAAATGGTCCGGGAGGGTGCCAAGAGGCCTACAGCAAAATTAACCGCTTCTGGTCTTCCCTACAGCAGAAATTCTGCAACAGAGCAGAACGGGTCCGCAAAATCACATATATACACAAGATTTAGCCATTCCGGGTAGGGGGCGTGCACACGCCCTACCCACGTGACCATTTCCGGCCTGGGCTGTCAATCACCGGGTCACGGCTGGTGATTACCGCCAGCACCCGGCGATCTCCAAACCCCCCCCCCATATACACACACCTTTCCTGCAGGTTAAGAATACATACACATCTAAATCTCCATAACCCGACCCCACTTCTGCTTAAAATTGAAAAACTAAACACTGACAGGTAGGATTTCTATGCCACTATAAGGGCTCGTTCACACTTGACTGTTTTTCAAAACTCTTGCCAAACGCCCTATAGTGTTTGACAAGCGTTGGTCTGGCGTTTGTGGAGCAATTTTAACGCTCCGCAAACGCCGCATGTGCGGTTTAGCGGCGGTTGCTAGGCGTTTGCCAAGTGTTAAAAACAAACACCTATAATGAAGTTTGAATGATGTTAACACTCTGCAAACGCATCGCAACAGCACCGCAAACGCCGGCTGGGCGTTTGCAGAGCGGCACCATAGACTTGAACAGGAGACTTCAACTCCTCCTGACTCAACCAGAGACGTCCGTTTTGCCGCAACGTGACCCTAACGCTCCCGTTTGAACAGCACCATGTGCAGAATTTTCCCAGGCGTTTCCCAAACACCTCTCTGCCGCTTACCAACAAGGCTAGTGTGAACATAGCCTAACAGTGGAGACCCTTTTGGTCTCTTCCGTCATAACTGCTTCCCCCTTCCTGTCAGCATATATGTACACTAAACCACACATGCACAAATCAGCATACATTTATGGCATCGCTCTGTGCTGTGATGATGTAATGCACAGAATGATGTCATCGCAACCTGGTCAATCAAGAGGCTTAAGAGTCCGAACCCAAAAAGATTAGGAAAAGATGGAAGCATCTTTGACAGTTGAGAGCGCTGACACCACAGCCCTAGAGGGGATGGATTGGCAGGCAGTGCATACTGGTGCATTATGGCATAAAGCTACCAGAGGCCATTTTTTACATTATCTGGTGGTGTAATTCCACTTTAAATAGTGGTACTTTTTATTTCAAAGAGTACAAATCCTGCATGTTTTCAAGTTATGAATAAAGAGCAAAATTGTAACTATAGCTCCATATCATATCTTAATATTGTTCAATAATACTTCTATTCCAATTAATAATAATAATAATAGTCTTTACAATCAGCAACTTATGCATCAAAACAGCATCAATATGAAACAGACTTAAGAGAATGCATGAAAAAAGAATTGTAAAGTAGAGTAGTATATATAGCAAAATCAATTAGATTAGTTTATTTTATTTGGAATTGCATGAAAGGAAAATAGTATAAAATGTGGCTGTGGGATGGATCAATCAATACCATGTGCTGACTAAGACAATAAAAAGCAGTTCATACAAGAAGCTTCGTGTTGGCCAACAAATAAAACTCTGCCAGATTGAAAACAAAAATGCTTCTGTTTCTTCAACCTACTTTTCTGAATCATGAGTTTATAGGATTTCACCGAGGCTGACTCTAGTCACCCTTCCCCTTCCCAACAAGCAGCTCATAGGCAAACCTCTGAGTCACCACCATTTCTGAAGCACTCTGCTTGGACAAACACTTCAACAAATTAATCTTGCTCAACCCGCCAATCATACTGTTATGAAGGCAAAAACAGTAAAGTGGTTGTTACTATTCCAGTATTTGCCTGACTGGCTGATGAGCGGAAATAAAAAATGTATTTATATGAACAGATGCTGAAGCTTTAACTGTTTTGGGTTTCAAATAATTTAATGTGACTAAAGTTTTGGTTTTTGTTTCTTGAATTCTAGCCATAGTATAATGAATAATCTTCAGGCTAAAAAGACATTATAACAGCGGTTTATGAATGAGTTTTTACTATAGGCTATTTCAGACAGGCGGTAATGCCTATTATCCTCTGTAAAGCAATCTGCAGAGGATTTCTTTTCAAACAGTGGAAGAGCAGCAGCTAGCAGGTGTTTAGGAGATTTATGCCTATTTTCTTGGCGTTAACGTTTTTGTTTTTTGTTTTAATTGCCCAAACAGCAATGTTACATTGTGGGACGGCACCACAACTGCAAGCCAAGCATTTGGCTCTGGGCTGTGGTGCATGCCCACTGCTCTCCCCAGTGGGTAGATGGGGGGGGGGGGGGGGGTTGTTCAATAACATTGCAACTCATCTGACTTTTTTTACTGCCTCCAGACTACCTGTGTGAAAAAGCTGGCCATGCATTGATCAAAATTCAGCCAGTTCAGCTAGGACTGAACGAATTTATGTATGGGCACCGTGGCTGAACAGAAGTCGATCCACCAATCAACTTCTGTTCAACTGAACAGCATTTTTTCGCTCAATCAGCACCACAGGCAATAGACTGCAGCACTGATCTGTGTATTTTTGTGGTGGGGGATTCTCCCCACTGTCAGAATACAAAGACAAGTGATTTCCGCTTCCAACTCGAATGTATGGATGAGGGAATCAGATCGTGCATGGCCTACCTAACAATTGGAGTTCCTCTATGGCCACCAATCACTATCAGACTTGCCCAGAAAGGGAAATCTATTGATGTCTGTATTAAAATAAACTCTATATAAGACTCTAGACACAGGCCACAGTGTAGAGAAAAATCTCACTGTACACAAGCCTAATGCAGACCATAAACAATTCGTTTATCGGCCGAATTATCGTCCGAAACAATAATCGGCCAATTTTCACACCGTTAGTGGGGCAATGTCATCGGCCGATTGTCGCACTGTTAGTGGGGCAATGTCATCGGCCGATTTTTGCAGTTCCTCCTTGTTTCTTTTATCGGTCATGCTGGAAAATTTGTGAAAAACAGACGATTTTCGCAATCATTGATGGCAACAGAACGACCGATTTTTCGTTTTTCGGCTGAAAAATCAGCCGATAAACGAACTGTCTATGGCCTGCATAAAGGAAGTAAATATTAAAGAACAGATCCTGAATTATCAAACCTATAATTAAAAGCATTCTGAAACCTTCTGGTGGTTGAGTTGTAGTAAGAAAAAGTGTATTTGAAATACATTTTTTAGGCGAGAGGAAGATTTACATTTGTTCCGCTGACCATTGTAAGTAGAACTGAAAGGGAAAATCCAAAATGTTGAGTTGTCATCATAGAAGGAATATGGAAATTCTTCCAATAGGGACAACTATCCAAGTGATAAGTCTAAGAGGGGTCTTCCTCACTTTGAAGCAATTTCATTTATTTTCCTGAAGTGTTTAAAGGACAGGATGTAAAGGGAAATCTTTCAAATAAACTGACAGGGATTGTAACCATTCTCAACTCTATCCGAAAATGAAAAAGAATGAATTAAGATGCAGAATAAAATCACCAGTAACTACTCTCTCATTTGACCTTAATCAGTTGAGTGGTTAAAAAAAGCCCTACAAAATGCAGATTTTGTACCACCTTTGGCTTTTATGTTTTTTTGTGAGAAATCACAGAAAAACACTTGTTTTTTGATTGAATACTCAGCCCTGGTTCACACCAAATGCGATTTCAAAGTGGTGTGACTTGGGTGTCCTTTTATGAAACAGAGATCAGTGGCGATCCTGAGGATCGTTACTGATCTCCAATCATTAGTGGTTTAGGAAACAGATGATCAGTGGGGAACATATTCTCCGCTGATCATCTCAGCACACAGATGGCCAGTATATGAAGGAGCTATGTCAGTCCTTCACTGGCAATCTGTGTTCTACCTCCAGATTCTCCAGCCCAGAGGTGGAGAATCAGAGGAACTGCAAACGAAGCAGTGATAATTTACCGCTGCTTAGTAAACAGTGTTTGACTGATCTCTTACTGTAATCTCGTGAGATTATAGTAACAGCAGCCATTTTCCAGTGTTCAAAGCTTTTGTAGATTGCTTCTCCCTTCATTCGGAGAACTGATCTACACCGCTTCATAAAAAGGCATTCAGAAGAGAACTCTCTCCTCTGAGAATGCCAGAGAACTGAGCAGCGGTCATTTACCGCTGCATGATAAAAGGACACCTTGGTCCCATTTAAAGCATGACTTCAAAGTAGTGATGATATAGACACAGGTGCGATTTCAGTGCCATTTACCTTATAGTCTATGAGAGCTACCTGAAAATCGCACCTATTAAGACAAGTGCCATAGAACAAAAATTAGATTCGACTTCAGGTATGATTTGTAAATCGCATGGCACACCTGAAGTTGCAGTGGTATGAACCAGGGCTTATCAAGATGAACAGGTGACAATATTTCAAGTGAAACATTGCATTTTGCGCATTTTATTTTTACAGACTGTAGACTATTTTTGTTCATTTTTATTTTGTTTGTTGTTCTAAGCAAAGTGGGCACGTAACAGGTGATGGAAAGATAGCAAATAAAGGAGGAAATAGTGTTTAAAGGCAGGAGATAGTTACTTTCCCCAATATCCCAACTCTGTCCACTTTTACTACTATGCCAACGTACACCCTTTTCGACAAACGCCTTCAATGTGACCCTGCAGTTCTGCAAGAACCAGTCAAATGTCATCAATCTAAGACTGTCCCAGCTTGACAAAAGTCAGTAATTTGATCGACTTCTGCCAAACTAACATGTTGGAAATTTTTTTTCCTGACCAGCCACTGATCATTGTATTAAGACAGTGGTAGGTTCACCTATTAGACTAAAATGTTCCGGCAGGGGAATATCTTTGTGTGTACAGAGGAATCCATTAACAATGAATGGCCAGCTTAAAGCAGGCCACAGACAATGTGATTTTCTTTCCTGCAACCACAGTGAGTGTTGCTGGGGGAATCCGTCCCACGAAGTTATTGTGTTCTGCCAGCGGGGGGAGCCGTTCCTGCCGGGAGAACACTGATTATTGCTAGCAGCTTGAGCTGACATGATTGCGCTGTACATAAAGGTCTGTCAACGATTTCCAACTAGTGGCTTAGGAGTTACATATGCTTTAGGTGTGGCTCCAAGAAGCTCTAGAGAAAATGATCAATACTTTTCTAAGACTGCTTTCACACTGACCTATTTTTCTTCCTCTTTTGCGTTAAAAGAAGCTGACAAAAAAAAAAGTGTGACCATGTATTCCTATGGAACTCTTTGCACTGACCACTTGTGGGTTTTTGGTGCAGGATTGGTAGGGTAAAAAAACTGCAGCAAAAACACACCTCCACATTTAAATCAATGCATAAAAAATAATCAATTATGCATAAAAAAATGCAGTTTTTGAGTCACATATCCTATAAAAAATGCACCACAAGCGCAGTAAAAATGCAGCAAAAACACATTTTTTTCCCGCAAGCACTCCAGTGAGCGCTGGAAGGGCAGAGCAGAGAGCGGGTGAATGAAAGTCACTGTTCTCTCCTCAGAGCTGACGGGGAGAAATGAGTGATCACAGGTGTTTGATCGCTCAGCTCTTGTGCTAGAGCTGGCGGGGGACAGCTGCAGCTGGGATCAGCGCTGCACCCATCTAGGCGAGTATGATTCTTTAATTTTCTGTATTCCTGCACTTCTCTTTTTAGAGATTTGGAGTAAGATTTGATGATGTCACTACTTTGCTACTCACTGTTCTCCTTACTTGGAGGCTCTAACGTGAGGAAGCAAAGTCTGTCCTCTACCAGAACGGCCATCACCACATAGAGCCACAGTGCAAAATAAGGCATTATTAAGTCAGTAACATGGAAAGAAATCAGCAGCACAGAGACCACACAATGCTGGTGACTAGTCATTTGCCCTCTGCCTGCAATTTTCTGGACAGGGTTTCCAGTGTTCAGTTCTTTATTGTGTATTTTATATCTGCCTGGAGTTCAGCTTTAAAGAGTTAAAAGAAACAAGTTTGTTAATACATTTCCCAGTGGATGGAAGCATTTACAACCATAAAGGAAGTGTAAGCTGGCCTTCAGCAGCTGTAAATGATTAAATACGCTCTAGTCTAGTCTAAAGAACAGGCACATTGCTATTAGAAAGAACTTTATAATATAAATTGCTTCCAGAGTAAGCACTGGGGATTGCGGCTTTACCTATCACATTCTATCATATTAGTAGACAAATAAAATAAAGACTACATTTCAAGATATACCACAAATAAGGCCTCATTCACACAGGTATTCTTAACCGTACACCTGCGAGAAGGGTCATGTTTGCCTACATGGGATGCACAGGTGTTCCATAAATCTTGGGCTGGCAGTCCCATTCATGTCAATAGGGACACAGCAGCTGCTCTCAATTTAACATCTGTGTTGGTGCAGGTATCTGTCCACTAACTCACACTGTGTGCATTCGGGGACACGCAGCCTCACCCACATTGGTGTCATATTAGGAGGAGAGGCCGTATCTATGCAGCTGCTGCATCCGAATTGATGTAAATTGGACTGCCTGTATGTGGCTGCACAGAATATCTGTGCTTCCCATGTGAGCAAACATGACCCTTTGTGTGGCTGCACTCTTAAAGTGTTTTTTACTCTAACATTTCAGATTCCTGAAATGTGTATGCTGTACCATGTACTTGTATTAAAAAGGTATCCTTTTCTCTTTGTATTCCTTCCATTGTGTGAAATCTCGAGTGTTCCAGCCAGTCCCTCTGCTTTCCTATTTCAAACAGACCAGGCTAGGCATAGAAGCACATTCTCCCAATGTGGTCAGTTTTCTAGCTGTGCTTTGAGTATAGCCTGTCTGTTCTCCAATGGCAAACACTTGTGCTGGCACGTTCCCCCTGCACAGGTCTTCACTGGGAAGATCATTATGCTGCTTCCCCTCTGCCTCCTCCTGACATGCCCCTTGCAGTCTCCACCCCCATTTCTCTAAGCACCTTATGCAACTGAGAACAGACGACACGTGATCACTTATACAAAAAGAAAAAAAATGGTGTGTGTCTTTTAATATTATTACTGCACATACACAAAATTGTTTTGCCTTTAATTTCTATTTTAACCTGAATGGGTTGTTTTACAAGATGAGGATTTACATATACACTATATTGCCAAAAGTATTGGGAGGCCTGCCTTTACAAGCACATGCACTTTAATGGTGTCTTAGTCCATAGAGTTCAATATTGAGTTGGCCCACCCTTTGCAGCTATAACTATGAGGTCAGGACATGCCAGTCAAGTTCCTCCATCCCAAACTCGCTGATCCATGTCTTTATGGACCTTGCTTTGTGCACTGGTGCGACTGCGAATGTCCACAAAGATGGGAGCATGAAATTGTCCAAAATGTTTTGGCATGCTGAAGCCTTAAGAGTTCCCTTCACTGGAACTAAGGGGCCAAGCCCAACCCCTGAAAAACAACCCCACACCATAACCCCCCCCCCCCTCCATCAAACTTAACACTTGGCACAATGCAGTCAGGAAAATACATTTCTCCTGGCAATCGCCAAACCTAGACACGTCCATCAGATTGCCAGACAGGAGAAGTGTGATTCGTCACTCCAGAGAACATGTCTCCACTGCTCTAGAGTCCAGTGGCGGTGTGCTTTACAGCACTGCATCTGATGCTTTGCATTGCATTTGGTGATGTAAGGCTTGGATGCAGCTGCTCAGCCATGGAAACCCATTGCATGAAGCTCTCTACACACTGTTGTGTTAATCTGAAGGTCACTCAAAGTTTGGAGGTCTTTAGCTATTGCGCATTGTGCGATTCAGCATGCACTGACCCCGCTCTGTCATTTTACGTGGCCTACCACTTCGTGGCTGAGTTGCTGTTGTTCCCAGTTGCTTCCACTTTGTTATAATACCACTAACAGGTGACCGTGGAATATTTAGTAGCAAGGAAATTTCACAGATGGACTTATTGCACAGGTGGCAACCTATCACGGTACCGATCCTGAGAGCGACCCATTCTTTCACAAATGTTTGTAAAAGCAGTCTGCATGCCTAGGTGCTTGATTTTATACACCTGTGGCCATGGAGGTGATTGGAACACCTGAAACCAAAGATTTGGAGGAGTGTCCCAATACTTTTGGCAATATGGTGTACTTTTTAACTACTTCCAGACCGGACACTTTTACCCCCTTCCTGACCAGGGCAATTTTCAGCTTTCAGCGCTATCACGCTTTGAATGACAATTGCGCGGTCATGCAACACTGTACCCAAATGAATTTTTTACCATTTTTTTGAGACAGATAAAGCTTTATTTTGGTGGTATTTATTCACCGCTGGGATTTTTATTTTTTTTGCTATGTAAATGAAAAAGTCCAAAAATTTTGAAAAAAAGTGTTTTTTTTAATAAAATTTTGCAAATAAATAATATTTCATCATAAATCTTTGCCAAAATGTATTCCGTTATCTTTTTAGTAAAAAAAAAAAATCCAAATTAGTTTATTATCAAAAATTATAATTTTTAAACATTTTTTTTACATTTTTATTTTTTTTTTTTATATTATTATTTTTTATTTTTATTTTTTACATACTGTCACCCTAGCAGTACAGTGTCACCATGGTGACACTGTACTACTTGTGGGGGGTGATGAGGATTTTTTTTTTTTACACATTGCTTTTACACCCATATAGGATGTAAAAGCAATCATTTCTCTTTCTCTCTGTGTGCATTCCTGCACTCATTGAGAAGTACTGAGTGAGCTGTGATTGGTCACAGCTTGTCACATGGTACAAGCCTGTTGTGAATAGGCTTGTACCATGTGACCTCTGTGATCATTCACAGATTTCACACGTAGTAAGCAATGATGTCAGAAGTGACATCTTGCTTACTACTTTGCATGTGATCACTGATTGGCCAATCAGTGATCACATGATCGGGACCTCGTACAGAGGTCCCGTCCGACGATCGGTGTTTCACTGTGTCCGGAGGACACAGCGGGCACCGGATCGTGGTGCTGCGCGCTCCCAGGGAGCGCGCACAAGCAGGGTGCGGGGAGGCCGTTTATAGACGGCCACCCGACCCTGCACTGCCACCGTCCGGCCGTTTATATGCAACGGCCGGTCGGGAAGTGGTTAAAATACGCCCATATGAAGGATGCCTAAAACAGTGCTGAAAGCTTTTTTAATATATATAGTGCATCCAGAAAGTATTCACAGCGCTTAACTTTTTCCACATTTTGTTACATTACAGCCTTATTCCAAAACGGATTAAATTCATTTTTTTCCTCAACATTCTACAAACAATATTCCATAATGACAACGTGAAAGAAGTTAGTTTTGAAATTTTTGCAATTTATTAAAAATAAAAAACGAAAAAAAAAAACAAACATGTACATAAGTATTCACAGCCTTTGCCATGACACTCAAAATTGAGCTCTGGTGCATCCTGTTCCCACTGTTCATCCTTGAGATGTTTCCACAACATGATTGGAGACCACCTGTGGGAAATTCAGTTGATTGGACATGATTAGGAAAGGCATAAACCTGTCTATATAAGATCCCACAGCTAACAGTGTATGTCAGAGCACAAACCAAGCCATGAAGTCCAAGGAATTGTCCGTAGACCTCTGAGACAGGATTGTATCAAGGCACAGATCTGGGGAAGGGTACAGATAATTTTCTGCAGCATATTAGGTCCCAATGAGCACAGTGGCCTCCATCATCCGTAAATGGAAGAAGTTTGGAACCACCAGGAATCTTCCTAGAGGGGGCCACCTGGCCAAAATGAGCGACTGAAGGAGAAGGGCCTTAGCCAGGAAGGTAACCAAGCACCCGATGGTCACTCTGAAAGAGCTTCTGTGTGGCGAGAGGAGAACCTTCCAGAAGAACAACCATCTCTGCAGCACTCCACCAATCAGGCATGTATGGTAGAGTGGCCAGACGGAAGCCAAAAAGGCAAATGGAAGCCCGCTTGGAGTTTGCCAAAAGGCACCCGAGGGACTCTCAGGCCATGAGAAACAAAACTTTCTGGTCTGATGAAACAAACATTAAACTCTTTGGCCTGAATGCCAAGCGTTATGTCTGGAGGAAACCAGACACCGCTCACCACCTGGTCAATACCATCCCTACAGTAAAGCATGGTGGTGGCAGCATTTATTCACAGATTTCTGTGAATAGGAGAACTACAACTACTGTTGGCCATTAGGGCTGACAGCTTGTAGTTCTGAATGAACTACAAGGGTGATAATGAGCATTGTAGGTAGTTGATGGATTCTTTCTGCCATTCAGTAACTGCCTGCCCATACAAGGTACGGGCAGACAGCTACACAGACAGTCTGCAGGAGCCTGACACTGCACCCATGATATGCTGATAGCAAGTGCCATGCTTTACAGGCATCTAATAAAATAAAACTATTAAATGCACATTTTTTTACCAGTGTATTTATTAATTTTTTTTATTTTTAAAAGGTGAATTTATCCTTTAAAACAGGTAAGAGGGGCCATACTTGACTGAGGAGTACAGGAAGGGTGGAGTCTTGCATATAACTTCTGCCTAGATCTGTGGATTTACTCATCATCATTCATGGTAACCTCTGGTATAGTAGTATAAGTCAAGGCCATGTGGCAACTCCACTTAGGCTAGGTTCACACTGCTGCAATCTGATTTTGATCTGATTTTCAGTGTGCTTATATAGTGCAACTTGTATGTGGTTTACATATTTTATGTGGCCAAAATCCTACTGGAAACATAAAATAGCAGAGGAACTTGTTACAAAATCGTGCAGTGCTGAGTTGTATTGATGTAAACAGGCCCCATTGAAAACAATGTGATTTTCACTGTCAGATGACTTAAGTCGCATCTCACTAGTGTGAGTGGAGGCTTACTTATTGAGGACATGAACAGTTGCTACATGTGCTACAAAACTGAAAAAAACATTGTAGTTTTGATGTAAACACTCAGACCCGTAATTAACCAATACGCTGGTTGGAGTGACTTTTTACTTGTAGAACATCTCTTACTTGCCAGATGGAGGAGGTCCATGTGGGTAGGGCAATTAAGGTCAATCTCAAGGCCACAGATATCTCATGGGTCCTTAATACGTCAGTCATTTTTTATCCAGTTATAGTTCAAGTTGGTATGAGATAGATAGATAGATAGATAGATAGATAGATAGATAGATAGAGTTGTGTTCAAAATAATAGTAGTCAGACATCACTAACCTGATCAATCACTGTTTTTGGTAGAAATGATATTTCTACATGGCAAATAATTTACTAGCAGGTGTAGTAGAGTAATAGAAATCCAACAGACCCAACAGTCATGACATGCACGTTGCTGATTCTGTGTAATTGAATCACTAATTGAAAGGGGCATGTTCACAATAATAGCAGTGTGGAGTTCTATCAGTGAGGTCATTCATTCTTTGAAAAACAGGTGGAAATTATTGCCCTTATTTAGGGAAGGAAGGCAGCAAATGTTGTACATGCTGGTTACAGTGCATTTCTCTCTGAAATTCTGAGGAAAATGGGTCGTTCCAGAGATTGTTCAGAAGAACAGCGTACCTTGATTAAAAAGTTGACTGGAGAGGGGAAAACCTATAAAGAAGTGCAGAAAATGATAGGCTGCTCAGCTAAAATGATCGCAAATGCTTTAAAATGGCAACCAAAACCTGAAAGATGTGGAAGAAAGTGAAAAACTACCATTGGAATGGATAGAAGAATAGCCAAAATGGCAAGGACTCAGCCAACAATCAGCTCCAGGAAGATCAAAGAAGGTGTAAAGTTACCTGTGAGTACTGTTACAATTAGAAGACTCCTATGTGAAGCCAAGCTATCTGCAAGAAGCCCCCGCAAAGTCCCACTGTTGAAAAAAAGACGTGCTGAAGAGGTTACAATTTGCCAAAGAGCACATTGACTGGCCTAAAGAGAAATGGCGCAACATTTTGTAGACTGATGAAAGTAACATTGTTCTTTTTGGGTCTAGTGGCCGGAGACAGTTTGTCAGACGACCCCCAAACACTGAATTCAAGCCACAGTACACTGTGAAGACAGTGAAGCATGGTGGTGCAAGCATCATGATATGGGGATGTTTCTCATACTACGGTGTTGGGCCTATATATCACATACCAGGGATCATGGATCACTTTGAATACATCAGAATACTTGAAGAGGTCATGCTGCCTTATGCTGAAGAGGAAATGCCCTTGAAATGGGTGTTCCAACAAGACAACGAAAGAGGACTGAGGAACAAGAGCAACATCACTGCATCCTGTGTGGTAGGAGTAAACAAAAGCTGAAGGTAAGGGGGTGGATTGGGATATTGTTTCACTTTTTTTGGCTTGGATTTCCTGTATGACAGGTCAGTCATAGCTTGAAAAACTGGATGGAATAACCTTTACAGTACCTCCAAGCTTTGCTTACTGTACCTGTTTTTAACTATGTTGCAGGAATCCATGAAGACATCAGAATTCTCAAAAGGCATACAGTTTACTACATGACAGGCTTGTATTACCTGTTTTCTCCTTGACTGAAACAAAGAGGCACACACTAAGTGTAACTAAAGGCAAAACTTTTTTTTTTTTCATTTTAGATAGAGTGTGTGAGAGTTATAACCCGTTAGTTGTTTTTTGACATCTGTGTCCCATAGGGGAGATTTCCCTTCACTTCCTGTCCCATACCCAAAACAGGAAGTGAAAGGAAATTTCTCTAAAGTGAGGGAATCCCAGTGTGTCACCAGAACTAGTGTCCTCATTGGAAGATTTACCCTCTATTACTGTTCCGGTGTCAACTCACAATTTGGGATTTTCTTTTACTTTCACTTATGAAAACTGGACATGTATTCTAATCCCTTTCAACTCTATCCAAAACTACAAAAAAAAAAAAAAAAAGTTACAATTTAAGGCCACATGCAGACTGTATTCTTTTAGATGCCTTTTTTTTCCTTATAGGAAAAAAGCAGAAATAAAAAACGGGGGGAAAGCTGCATTTTTGCATGCGCGTTTGCACTTTAAAAGAAATGTGTAGGAATTATTTTTTTTCTATTAAAAATCATACTTATCTAAGTGGATGCAGTATTGGTCTGATGCTTTATCTGTCCTCCGCCAGCTATAAGGATGAGAACTCAACGATCACATAACAGCTGAGTTCTCGCAGCCACTGTGAGCAGAGTAAGGGGGAGAAAGAGGTTGGCTCAACATCGCCGACAGGCTGAGCCATGTGCCGCTCCACAATTTCCCCAGGCTGGCTCTGGCCCAGATCCTTCTGCCCGCTGTCTGCTGAAAACAGGTCACAAAAGTGCAGAACGAACTGCAGTTCAGTGACCCACAGGAGAAGTACAGCCAAAATAGCTTTAGCTGTACATCTCCTTTAATGTATTCTATCAGCCAAAATATTAGTTTATTTTGCTAATTAGAATGTATAGTGGATATAAAAAGTCTACACACCCCTGTTAAAATGTCAGGTTTCTGTAACATAAAAAATTAGACAAAGATAAATCATTTCAGAACTTTTTTCACCTTTAATGTGACCTATAAACTTTACAACTCAAATTGAAAAACAAACTGAAATCTTTTTAAAGTAAACATAAAAAACTAAAATAATGTGGTTGCATAAGTGTACACACCCTCTTATAACTGGGGATGTAGCTGGGTTCAGAATTAACATGTTCAAAATAATGTTAAATAGGAGTCAATACACACCTGCCATCATTTAAAGTGCCTCTGATTAACCCCAAATAAAGTTCAGCTGTCCTAGTAGGTCTTTCCTGACATTTTCTTAGTCGCATCCTACAGCAAAAGCCATGGTCTGCAGAGAGCTTCCAAAGCATCGGAGGGATCTCATTGTTAAAAGGTATCAGTCAAAAGAAGGGTACAAAAGAAATTCCAAGGCATTATATATACCGTGGAACACAATGAAGACAGTCATCAAGTGGAGAAAATATGGCGCAATAGTGACATTACCAAGAACTGGACGTCCCTCCAAAATTGATGAAAAGACGAGAAGAGAACTGGTCTGGGAGGCTGCCAAGAGGCCTACAGCAACATTAAAGGAGCTGCAGGAATATCTGGCAAGTACTGGCTGTGTGGTACATGTGACAACAATCTCCCGTATTCTTTACATGTGTTTTCTATGGGGTAGAGTGGCAAGATGGAAGCCTTTTCTTATGAAGAAAAACATCCAAGCCTGGCAAAATTTAGCAAAAACACATCTGAAGTCTCCCAAAAGCATGCAGGAAAACGTGTTATGGTCTGATGAAACCAAGGTTGAACGTTTTGGTCATAATTCCAAAAGAGATGTTTAGCGCAAAAATGACACTGCACATCACAAAAAGAACACCATACCCACAGTGAAGCATGGTGGTGGCAGCATCATGCTTTGGGACTGTTTTCTTCAGCTGGAACTGGGGCCTTAGTCCAGGTATAGGGAATTATGAACAGTTCCAAATACCAGTCAATATTGACACAAATGCTTCAGGCTTCTGATAGAAAGCTGAACATAAAGACGAACTTCAGGTTTCAGCATGACAACGACCCAAAACATACATCCAAATCAAGAAAGGAATGGCTTCACCAGAAGATTAAAGTTTTGGAATGGCCCAGCCAGAGCCCAGACCTGAATCCGATCGAAAATCTGTGGGGTGATCTGAAGAGGGCTGTGCACAGGAGATGCCCTCACAATCTGACCAATTTGGAGTGTTTTTGCAAGGAAGAGTGGGCAAATATTGCCAAGTCAAGATGTGCCATGCTGATAGACTCATACCCAAAAAGACTGAGTGCTGTAATAAAATCAAAAGGTGCTTCAACAAAGTATTAGTTTAAGGGTGTGCACACTTATGCAACCATGTTATTTTAGTTTTTTATTTTTACTTTCCTCCACTTAAAAGATTTCAGTTTGTTGTTCAACTGAGTTGTACAGTTTATAGGTTACATTAAAAGGTGGAAAAAGTTCTGAAATGATTTATCTTTGTCTAATTTTTTTACATCACAGAAACCTGACATTTTAACAGGGGTGTGTAGACTTTTTATATCCACTGTATTAAACACACATAAATGCGCCTAGCCTAGTTTTTTTCAGCCCAAACACTACTTTTCAGAATGTGCCAGTGATGGGGCTTTTTTGCCTCTAAACTCCTGTAAATGCCTATGTTTGCATGGACACATAGGTTAACATGGAGGGGCATTTACAGGCAAGAAAAAAAAAAAAGTTTTTGAGCTCAAGTGTGAATGAGGCCTAAAGGGGTAGTTTAATCTGCTTATATTTTTCCCTCTCATATCTCCTTTTCCACCTCATCAACATGCTAATAATATTCTTAAATTAAACTTTTCTGAATTCATTACATACCTTTTATTAAACCCCATAATATCATCACTGGGTCTCTGGGCTCCTCTATGCAATACAGGCAGAGAGGCAAGCAGGGAGATCCTGAAAACACCACAGACCCCTACCTCAGTACTCTTCTCCTCCCAAGCTCTTATGCAAGCTATATGCTAGCTCTTCAGAAGAGAGTTATGCAAATATTAAAAGGACCTGATGAGTGGATGTCAGTCTAGAGCAGTGGTCGGCAAGCCGCGGCTCGCGAGCCACATGCGGCTCTTTACCCAGTCTAATGCGGCTCTTCTGTGTGCCGGGCGCCTGCTCCCCTCCCTCCTCTCGGTCGGCCGCTCCCCTGCCTCCTCTCGGTTGGCAGCCCCAAAAGTCCGCGCGGACCTTTTAATCCAGCCTGCGGATGTGGCTGTCAGGATGTGTGTAGGCGGGGCAGCGTGCCGAACGTGAGGGGAGGGGAGCTAGGCTCCTCTCACAGTCCGCCCTGAAGACCCGAACGGCGCGGGAAGACAGCGAGAGGAACGCAAAAGGTAAGTGAATTGACACGGGGGACTTGGCTTACTAGAAGGGGGGGGGGAATAGTACTGTGGGGGATGAAATACTATATGAGGGATGAATTACTTTATGAGGGATGAAATACTATATGGGGGGATGAAATACTATATGGGGGGATGAAATACTATATGAGGGATGAAATACTATATGAGGGATGAATTACTATATGAGGGATGAATTACTATATGAGGGATGAAATACTATATGGGGGGATGAAATACTATATGGGGGGATGAATTACTATATGAGGGATGAAATACTATATGGGGGGATGAAATACTATATGAGGGATGAAATACTATATGGGGGATGAATTACTATATGAGGGATGAATTACTTTATGAGGGATGAAATACTATATGGGGGGATGAAATACTATATGAGGGATGAAATACTATATGAGGGATGAATTACTATATGAGGGATGAAATACTATATGAGGGGATGAAATACTATATGGGGGGATGAAATACTATATGGGGGATGAAATACTATATGAGGGATGAAATACTATATGAGGGATGAAATACTATATGAGGGATGAATTACTATATGAGGGATGAAATACTATATGAGGGATGAAATACTATATGAGGGATGAAATACTATATGGGGGGATGAAATACTATATGGGGGGATGAAATACTATATGGGGGGATGAAATACTATATGAGGGATGAATTACTATATGAGGGATGAAATACTATATGGGGGGATGAAATACTATATGGGGGGATGAAATACTATATGAGGGATGAATTACTATATGAGGGATGAAATACTATATGGGGGGATGAAATACTATATGAGGGATGAATTACTATATGAGGGATGAAATACTATATGGGGGGATGAAATACTATATGAGGGATGAAATACTATATGGGGGGATGAAATACTATATGAGGGATGAAATACTATATGGGGGGATGAAATACTATATGAGGGATGAAATACTATATGAGGGATGAAATACTATATGAGGGATGAATTACTATATGGGGGATGAAATACTATATGAGGGATGAAATACTATATGAGGGATGAAATACTATATGGGGGATGAAATACTATATGGGGGATGAAATACTATACGGGGGATGAAATACTATACGAGGGATGAAATACTATACGGGGGATGAATTGCTATGGGGGATGAATTACTATATGGGGGATGAATTACTATGGGGGATGAATTACTATATGGGGGATGAATTACTATATGGGGGATGAATTACTATGGGGGATGAATTACTATGGGGGATGAATTACACTATGGGGGATGAATTACTATATGGGGGATGAATTACTATGGGGGATGAATTACTATATGGGAGATGTATTTTCAGTTTTAAAAATGTGGCTCTCAAAATAAATTTCAATCATGGTTTTGGCGAGATTTGGCTCAGTTGAAAAAAAAGGTTGCCCACCACTGGTCTAGAGGAGTGGGCATTCCCATGCACACTGTATTTGCATGCAGACTTCTCTAGGTAACACCCACAAGTGATACTGAGCCACTACGACTTCAAGAACTGAAATCCAATGAATGAAAGGGACAGGCCAGTGGACAGCAAAGATGGGGAAAAAAGGGCTACATGGTGCTGGGCATCTTCCAGCCAGGAAATGAGGCAAGCTGTGGCTTCTACTGCACACTATGAGAAGCTCATAGCGTGTAGTGAAATCAGAGAATAAAAAAAAGAAAAAAACAAAAAACACACTTTACCCCAATTATACCCCAAGCTTTGTTCAGTGGACAATACCAGTGCTGAATATAAAACATTAGAGCGGCTTCACACTGCCCTGCTGCACTTTTGCTAAAGTACAGTTACCCCGCAGTTTTTCAGCGGGTTTGCTGCACTTTCCTTTAAAATTCAATGATATCCCATGGTTGTGGTGTGGTTTCAGAAAGCGCACCAAAGATGCAGAATGTCAGCTCTGGTGCACATTCTGAAATCGCACCTAAAACCCAGAACCTTGTGTATGAAAACGTGGCCGAACTACAACCAACCAGCAAATCACATGCAATTTGCGCCCTTTGTAAGGTTAAAACAGGGGGCAAGAATGCAACATATTGCTTCACAGCTGCCTGTCAATTGCCCCCTGAAAAGCAACCCACTGCAGATCAGTTTTCACATGGGTGGCAAGGGCTGCCACAAACATATTTATAAAGGTTTGTGTTAAGACCTTTTTTTTTTTCCTAAAACAAGGTACTTACGTTACTGAAGCCAGACAAACTATCTTTGCCCACATGTATCATTCATACGTTTGCTCAGCATTAGCAAAACTAGAAAGAGTTATAGCAAACAGCCACATTTCTTTCAATACATTCTGCATAAACTGCACTCATGTCACACTGAGGGACTGCAATAGAAGATTTTTAGTAAGTCCACCCTTTAGTTATTACTGAATAGTGTATAATTGTATTCTATATAGAAATGTGTCGTTTGTATGCTTTTCCATTCAAGAAAGAAGTACAGCTTTGTTAGGTCTAGGCTAAGCTTGGGGCCACCAAACAAAGTATTTTGAAAATGAACCTTTTTGTCTTTTTGCAATAAACTGTCTGTCTGCCAGACCTTTGTGACAGCGGAACTTTAGTGTTGCTGTAAAATGACTATGTTCATCTTCTCATGCCCCTATTGATGTACTAAATACCAAAATGACTCTATTATGAAGTACTAAATTCTCCAAGGTGTCAGCCTCTATAATACTGTTCAATGAGAGTGTATACACATACCCCCAAATATACAGAAAGAGAGAGCATGGGATCCTGCATACTGCACACTGTCAGAATTAGAAGTGCAAAGGTTTTTTAAAGTAGGGATTAGAAGCAGCAGTTAGCTTCATGCAGTGAGTCAGTTTTAGAAAGCATTCCATGACAAGTTTAAGTGCTATGTCAAAGCAACCAGCTGCAGGCATATATTGTATGAGCGATTACATGATTAGAGCACATAAAATTTTTAATCATATTGCCGCACACACTTTTCATAAATATTTTACTCGGGGCTAAATATGCATGATTGTTTGTATGGAAGGCCTGGTTCACACTGGTGCAGCTGCGATTTCATTCAATTTCCAATGCACTTTTACAATGCAACTTCAGTGCGACTTGCAATGTTTTTGATGCATTTTGCCATATTTTTTCATACTGGTACAATTTCAGCAAAGGGAGGAGAATAGTTAATGGGAATGCACAAGAATCGCATAAAAACAAGTGTAGATGCAACTATACTGCATTATACCAAAGTAGTACAGGTACCTTACCCAAAGTCACATCGCAGCTGCGGTGCATTGATGTTAACAGGCACCACTGAAAGCAAATGTAATTTCTATTGTTCTGTGTGACTCAAGTCGCACCAATGAGAACTGGGCCTTAAACAGCAACATAACTATACAGTATCCATGTTACAGGTGACAGTACAGATAAAGCCCCCTTGCACAATGTGGTACATTTTCTTAGCTCGTGTTTTGGCATGTTTGCCATGTGGTGAAATGCGCATCTGCTTATCGCGTTTAAGGTGTCATTGACAATTAATGGCACTGCAAGCACACTGCAGCAAAATGTGTGTTTTCTGTGCACCTTTTTCATGTGTTCTGAAAATGCCAAGGGGGGGGGGGGGGGGGTTTACTAAAAGTGGACCACTCAGAATCTGGTGCAGCTGTACATGGTGGCCAGTGTTTCTAACTTCAGCTGTACAAAATCTACAAAAAAGCCAGAATACAAAGATTTGCAGATCTTATAAACTCATATTTTACTCACAATAGAAAACATGTTTAACAGAGGAAACATTTTCAAGAAAAAAATAAGTAATTGTTGAAATTGATGGAAGCAACGCACCTCCAAAAGGTTGGGACGGAGCCATGTTTAACATGGTGCAGCATCCCCTATTCTTTTAACAACACTTTGTAAATGTCTGGGAACTGAGGAGACCAGTTGTGGAGTTTTGGGAAAGGAATGTTGTCCCATTCTTGCCTGATACAGGATTTCAACTGGTCAACAGTCCTACGTCTTTTGTCGTATTTTTCATTTCAAAATGCCCAAATATTTGCTGAAAGGTCTGGACTGCAGGTAGGCCAGTTATGCACCCAGACTATTCTACTAGGAAGCCATGCTGTTGTAACAGATGCAGTATGCGGTTTAGCATTTTCTTTGTGAAATATGGAAAGCCTTCCCTGAAAAAGACATTGGATGGGACCATATGCTGCTCTAAAACTTGGATATATCTGTCAGCATTAATGGTGCCTTTCCAGATGTTCGAGCTGCCCATTCCATAGGGGCTAATGCACCCCCATGCCATCAAAGATACAGGTTTTTGAGCTTTGTGTTGATAACAAGCCAGAAGGTTCTCTCCTCTTTAGTCCTGAAGACAGGCTCTCATGGTTGCCAAAAAATAGTAAAATTTTGATTTGTCTGGCCACAGAACAGTTTTCCGCTTTGCAACAGACCATTTTAAATGAGCTTTGGCTTAGAGAAGATGGTGGCATTTTTGGATCATGTTCAGACATGGCTTCTTCTTTGCATGATAGATTTAACTTGCATTTTTAGATGGCACGGCAAACGGAGTACGCAGACTGATTTCTGGAAGTATCCTGAGCCTGTAGTGATGTCAATCAGATCATAGGCATCCAATATTGCGTTTCGGCCTCATCCCTTGCACACAGATTTCCCCAGATGCTCTGAAACTTTTTATACTATTATGTACTGTAGATGATGATATATTTAAAGTCTTTGCAATTTTACATGAGATACATTATTCTGAAACTGTTTGCCAATTTTTATATGCAGCTTTTCACAGATTGGTGAACCTCTGCCTGTATTTACTTCTAAGGCAGACACTCTGACTCTATAAAATGCTCTTTTTATACCCAATCATGTTACTGACCTGTTGCCCATTAACTTAATTAGTAGCAAAACGCTCTTCCAGCATTTCCTTGTTAGAACCACTTTGCCAGCTTTTTGTTACCCTGTCCCTTTTTCTTTTTTGAGACATGTTGCCGCTGTCAATTTCAAAATGACCTTATTTCTTTCCTTAAAATGGTACAGGAGCCCTTGGGCAATAAGGGATCATGGGGCCCCTGTGTCCTTGCCAAACCTCAAAAAAGCCTATGAAAAAGGTACCAGGGGCATCTCATGGGGCCCCCTACTGACCCCGGGCCCTCAGGGAGTGCCCGAGTTTCCAAATGGTCAGAACGCCCCTGTGTGTTTGTATGAATGTAAGTTCAGGACCTTAGATTGTATGCCCCTTGAGGGTTCGGGACTGATGTGAATGTACAATAAACTGTCAATGCAGCACTTATATATATGTACAGTGGGGATCGAAAGTTTGGGCACCCCAGCTAAAAATTTGTATTAATGTGCATAAAGAAGCCAAGAAAAGATGGAAAAATCTCCAAAAGGCATCAAATTACAGATTAGACATTCTTATAATATGTCAACAAAAGTTAGATTTTATTTCCATCATTTACACTTTCAAAATAACAGAAAACAAAAAAATAGCGTCTGATGATGGAATGATGGAAATAAAATCTAACTTTTGTTGACATATTATAAGAATGTCTAATCTGTAATTTGATGCCTTTTGGAGATTTTTCCATCTTTCCTTGGCTTCTTTATGCACATTAATACAAATTTTTAGCTGGGGTGCCCAAACTTTCGATCCCCACTGTATATAGTGCTGCATTGACAGTGCTATACAAGTACCTGAACTAAATAAAATAATGAAATAAAGAACAGACTGTATGTAGTATCAAAGTACATACATAGTATAGACAGTATAATCCAGTAGTTGTCACTGCACACGTGTCTGAGAGGAAATGGGCTGGGCTGCTCAGCACAGCAAGAGGGACACATCATCCCAAACACACAGGGACACATCATCCCAAAAACACAGCAACACAGGGGGACTGAAAGGAGATGAATTTTGATTCTGATGAGGTGCAAGCTTTGTCTTCCTCATGACTGTTTATAGCACCACAGTACATATAGTATATATACTGTCACAGTACGTACATATATAGTATAGACTGTCTGTAGAACCATGGTATATATGTAATACAGATAGTATATATACTATCACAATACATACATATGTACATAGCACCATAGTACATATGCAGTACAGATGTTATATATACTGTCACAGTATATATAATACCATAATAATGCCATAATACAGATAGAGCGGTGTCAAAGTACACATCTAACATAGAGTGTCCAGGCTGTCATAGTACATATGTCTCTAATAAAGAGTGTTCAGGCTGTCATAGTGCACATTTAGTATAGTGTCCAGGCTGTCATAGTGCATATTTAGTATAGTGTCCAGGCTATCATAGTACATACGTCTCTAGTATAGAGTGTCCAGGCTGACATAGTACATATGTCTCTAGTATAGAGTGTCCAGGCTGTCATAGTACATACGTCTCTTGTAGAGAGTGTCCAGCCTGTCATAGTACATACGTCTCTAGTATAGAGTGTCCAGCCTGTCATAGTACATACATCTCTAGTATAGAGTGTCTAGGCTGACATTATACTAGAGACGTATGTACTATGTCAGCCTAGACACTCTATACTAGAGACGTATGTACTATGTCAGCGTGGACACTGTATACTAGAGACGTATGTACTATGACAGCCTGAACACTCTATACTAGAGACGTATGTACTATGTCAGGCTGGACACTGTATACTAGAGACGTATGTACTATGACAGCCTGGACACTATACTAAATGTGTACTATGACAGCCTGGACACTATACTAAATGTGTACTATGACAGCCTGGACACTATACTAAATGTGTACTATGACAGCCTGGACATTCTTTACTAGATATGTACTATGACAGCCTGGACACTCTATACTAGAGACGTGTGTACTATGACTGCCTGGACTCTCTATATTAGGGACGTGTGTACTATGACAGCCTGGATACTCTATACTAGAGACGTATGTACTATGTCAGGCTGGACACTGTATACTAGAGACGTATGTACTATGACAGGCTGGACACTCTATACTAGAGACGTATGTACTATGTCAGCCTGGACACTATACTAAATGTGTACTATGACAGCCTGGACACTATACTAAATGTGTACCATGACAGCTTGGACATTCTTTACTGGATATGTACTATGACTGCCTGGACTCTCTATATTAGGGACGTGTGTACTATGACAGCCTGGATACTCTATACTAGAGACGTATGTACTGAGTATCCAGGCTGTCATAGTACACACGTCCCTAATATAGAGAGTCCAGGCAGTCATAGTACACACGTCTCTAGTATAGAGTGTCCAGGCTGTCATAGTACATATCTAGTAAAGAATGTCCAAGCTGTCATGGTACACATTTAGTATAGTGTCCTGGCTGACATAGTACATACGTCTCTAGTATAGAGTGTCCAAGCTAACATAGTACATACTTCTCTAGTATAGAGTGTCCAGCCTGTCATAGTACATACGTCTCTAGTATACAGTGTCCAGCCTGACATAGTACATACGTCTCTAGTATAGAGTGTTCAGGCTGTCATAGTACATACGTCTCTAGTATACAGTGTCCACGCTGACATAGTACATACGTCTCTAGTATACAGTGTCCAGCCTGATATAGTACATACGTCTCCTGTATAGTGTCCAGCCTGATATAGTACATACGTCTCTAGTATAGAGTGTTCAGGCTGACATAGTACATACGTCTGTAGTAGAGAGAGTCCAGGCTGTCATAGTACATATCTAGTATAGAGTGTCCAGACTGTCATAGTACATACGTCTGTAGTATAGAGTGTCCAGGCTGTCATAGTACACACGTTTCTAGTAGATAGCGTCCAGGCTGTCACAGTACACGTCTAGTATACAGTGTCCAGGCTGTCACAGTACACGTCTAGTACAGTGTCCAGGCTGTCAAAGTACACGTCTAGTACAGTGTCCGGGCTGTCATAGTACACGTCTAGTATACAGTGGCAAGGCTGTCACAGTACACGTCTAGTACAGTGTCCAGGCTGTCACAGTACACGTCTAGTATACAGTGTCCAGGCTGTCACAGTACACGTCTAGCACAGTATCCAGGCTGTCACAGTACACATCTAGTAGTATTCGGGCTGTCACAGTACACATCTAGTAGTGTCCGGGCTGTCACAGTACACGTCTAGTACAGTGTCCGGGCTGTCACAGTACACGTCTAGTACAGTGTCCGGGCTGTCACAGTACACGTCTAGTACAGTGTCCGGGCTGTCACAGTACACGTCTAGTACAGTGTCCGGGCTGTCACAGTACACGTCTAGTACAGTGTCCAGGCTGTCACAGTACACGTCTAGTACAGTGTCCGGGCTGTCACAGTACACGTCTAGTATACAGTGTCCGGGCTGTCACAGTACACATCTAGTATACAGTGTCCGGGCTGTCACAGTACACGTCTAGTACAGTGTCCGGGCTGTCACAGTACACGTCTAGCACAGTATCCAGGCAGTCACAGTACACGTCTAGTAGTGTCCGGGCTGTCACAGTACACGTCTAGTACAGTCTCCGGGCTGTCACAGTACGCGTCTAGTACAGTGTCCGGGCTGACACAGTACGCGTCTAGTACAGTGTCCGGCTGTCACAGTACGCGTCTAGCACAGCGTCCGGGCTGTCACAGTACGCGTCTAGCACAGCGTCCGGGCTGTCACAGTACGCGTCTAGCACAGCGTCCGGGCTGTCACAGTACGCGTCTAGCACAGCGTCCGGGCTGTCACAGTACGCGTCTAGCACAGCGTCCGGGCTGTCACAGTACGCGTCTAGCACAGCGTCCGGGCTGTCACAGTACGCGTCTAGCACAGCGTCCGGGCTGTCACAGTACGCGTCTAGCACAGCGTCCGGGCTGTCACAGTACGCGTCTAGCACAGCGTCCGGGCTGTCACAGTACGCGTCTAGCACAGCGTCCGGGCTGTCACAGTACGCGTCTAGCACAGCGTCCGGGCTGTCACAGTACGCGTCTAGCACAGCGTCCGGGCTGTCACAGTACGCGTCTAGCACAGCGTCCGGGCTGTCACAGTACGCGTCTAGCACAGCGTCCGGGCTGTCACAGTACGCGTCTAGCACAGCGTCCGGGCTGTCACAGTACGCGTCTAGCACAGCGTCCGGGCTGTCACAGTACGCGTCTAGCACAGCGTCCGGGCTGTCACAGTACGCGTCTAGCACAGCGTCCGGGCTGTCACAGTACGCGTCTAGCACAGCGTCCGGGCTGTCACAGTACGCGTCTAGCACAGCGTCCGGGCTGTCACAGTACGCGTCTAGCACAGCGTCCGGGCTGTCACAGTACACGTCTAGCACAGTGTCCGGGCTGTCATAGTACACATCTAGTATACAGTGTCCGGGCTGTCACAGTACACGTCTAGCACAGCGTCCGGGCTGTCATAGTACACACGTCTCTAGTGTATCTAATAGACACACGGTGCCCCCCTCATCTAGTCCAGTGTCCCGGAGGTATGCGGGGTACAGGCTGTAGTGTATGTAGAGATGAATTCCCGGCACAGAGCAGAACACGGAAGTGGTAGGAATGGTACTGAGCCAGTCAGAGATGAGGGTCCGGGAGACGCTCTCCTATCTCTCCTATCCCGGCTTGGGGGGGGGGGGTCCCCATGGAGCCCCCAGTGTCCGGACATCCCAGGCTCGGTCCCCCCCCCCCGATCCATGGCACACACCTCGGAGGACCGGAGCACTATCCCCCCCATTCACACACACTCACCCCCTTTCTCTCCGACGGACGGCTCCAGTTTGGCGGCGGTGATGACCAGTATGATCCCCAATATAAACCATTCCTTCCTCAGTCTCTCCAGTAGGCCCATCGTGCCGCCGGTCCCCCCGTCCTTCTACGGCATAAAACGACAGATCCCGGCCGCAGTGACACGTCCGTCCTCTACATGCATGCAGCACGTCAGCTGTCCAATGTAAATAGAGGAGGCTCGGCACACAGAGAGCGATTCATTCCACACGGCACAGCGGCCGGCCTGAGCCAGGCTCCCAGAGCGCCGCCATCATTACCGCACTCCTCCGAATAGTGGCGCAGGAGGCACAGCGTGTACGGTACTGGAGGAGGGCGCCCCCCACCCCGGACTCTGCCACCTACACACGTCACCGGGAGGGAGTCTTCCACCCGCTGTCCTTCCCGGACTCACTTCTCTGTACGGTGTGTGCTCTGATCCGCGGCCATACGACATGTTCACTCCGGAATGCAATGATAAAACACAGAGAATGTGAATGTGATACTTTTTTTTGTTTTTTAACCTCCCTAGCGGTATGATTATTTCTGATTTTTGGTGCTGAAAGCGGTACCATTATTTTGCATTGAAATTTGGCGTTTTATATTGTAGGCCTGTAATTCTTAGGAATAACTCCCTGAAATCTGTCCAAACAAGAGTCTAGTAAACATCCCGGGTATGATAAAACTTGAAACACAAAATCATAAATTATAATTTAATAAATAATCATCAAAAATAATAATATAATAATAATACATTGTATTCAATAATATAATCAAACCAAAAACACTGAAATTTGAAATATAGCGCCAAGTTCACACATCACTGAGCAAAGTCGCAGAATCGTTTTCAGTGTCTGATGACGAATTTCCCCACAAATCATTATCACTCAATTCTGCAAGTGGTTCTGATTTACTATCACTGTTCTCTATCTGGTATAAAACCGCTTTTGACCTAAAGGGACGCTTTTTGGATGCCATGGATGTTTCTCAGTTTCCAGGCAGAAAGAACAGTAAAAATGCAGGCAGGGCACAGGACAAAGCACTAGGGACAAAATGTATGTGAAATGGTTTGATATAGTAATGTTTTACTATGTGATTTTAGTGTATTTAGTGAATGTCACTTTTTGTTATTTTCAAATTTCCCGCCAGTTCCGTCCCCCAAATGTCTCGACGCTCGCAGGGGACGGAACCCAGATGACAGATGCCGGCATCCGCCGGATTACATTGCCGGGGACACTGCAGGGGGGACACCGTGGGAGCGCAGGACAAGGTAAGTGATCGAGGGATCCCGAAGCAGCGCCACATGGTAAGCCCGAGTGTAGCTCGGGGTTACTGCTTATGGTACTGAAACTTTACCCCGAGCTACACTCGGGAATACCGCCAGGGAGGTTAATGCATAAAAATGCTCAAAAACTGGATGAACGTTGCCTTGTTTGGATGCACATTGGATGTTTGTACAGCTGCTTCTAGGGGCTCTGCTGGGCTTTTGCCTCTAACCCCCCTGCATGTTAGCCTATGGGGGTGATTTACTAAAGGCAAATATACCGTGCACTGCCCGTGTGGTTGTTCCAGGGCTTAGTAAATGAGGGGAAGCTTCACTCTGCAAAGAATACTAGGGATGCACTGAAAGGTCTGTGGTTGAAACGTTTCGGCCGAAAACACCCTTTTCGGCCTTTAGCTGAAATGAAAGAAAAAAGCACTGATACAGGTGCTGAAAAAATCCCGCCCCTCACCGCTGCCGCTGCTTCTCAGTAGATCTCAGCCTTACCTGAGAAATCATCGAATGATCCCGGCGATTGGCATAGAGATGAGTGAAGGAAAAATGGCCTCCACTCATCTGTACAAACTAAAACAAATACAACCTGCGCCACAAGAACTATGTGAGAAATTTGAAAGTGAATATTGCTGTGCCTTGATAAGAATCAAAAAGTTTGATAAAAATAAAAAAAATCAGTGAAACAATAAAACAGCGCAAATATGTAATGAATCAAAAATAATTATACACAAATCATAATAAATTCTGTGGTTATAAATTAAATGACCAAAACCACCAAAATGAAAAAAAATATAAAATTTGTGTCCAAATACAAAAAGTGATGAAACCAAAAACAAAGCAAGTCCCCTTTAAACATGCAAATAGTGCTCCAAAAAATGTTAGGATACCTGTAATACAGAGAAAAGACTCCACGGATCCACACCTTCCTGTGAATACTGATGTATTCCACACTCACCAGAGATAAGAATAAATTGCACTTTATGGATACAATATTATCCTCCAATTCCCCGGGAAAATTTCCTCTCCATAGCTTCCTCCATATACAAGAGCTTTCTTACATCCAACTTCAAAAGGGATTTCCTCTCATGACGATGTGTTATATAGGAAGACAAAGGAGAACCACTAGTGCAATATTGCAAAGACTTTTAATTGAATAAGATTGTGCTCAATCTACTCACATTATAACTTAAAATAAGTCGCCAATTGATAAAATCCTCCAAAACAGACTTCCTAGTGTAAAACGGATTCCAGAAAGTAAACCAAACTGGCAGCACCGGATATGACATCACACGCTCAACGTAAGAACCCGAAAGTACATCTGCATGATGCGTTTGGCCCCTCCACCAGGGCATTATCAAAGACCTAGACCTCCGGTTCCGCATCACTTATAAACTACACTGGCGTGCCTCCCACCTAAGAATTAACCAATCAGGATTACTTATGGTAAAACGGGGATAAATAGGGAAATATCCAACCTTCCCACAATGCCAAATAGTCATTAATAAGCTGCCAGTATGTTTACCTATCGGGTCCCCTTTCATAATAAACAATAAAATTTAATTACAATCAACAATGTATAATAAACAAAATAAAACCAACACAAATCTTTATGACATAGAACCTATGCAAACATATTGTTCACACACCACGAATGTTACCAGAGATGACGATTGTATCCTTATAAATATTATTATTGAATTTGTATTAATTATTATTAAGTATAAAAACACAATACATATAAATATAAAAACATAATACGTGTAAATATAAAAATAAAAACATATTACATTTAACTATATAAACAAAATTAAATATACCCCATAGTGTTATTTATGGAGAGGAAATTTTCCCTGGGAATTGGAGGATAATATTGTATCCATAAAGTGCATTTATTCTTATCTCTGGTGAGTGTGGAATATATCAGTATTCACAGGAAGATGTGGATCCGTGGAGTCTTTTCTCTGTATTACACTTATCCTAAAAAATTTTGGAAAACTATTTGCATATTTAAAGGGGACTTTCTTTGTTTTTTGGTTTCATCACTTTTTGTATTTGAACACAAATTTTGATATTTCTTTCATTTTGGTGGTTTTGGGCATTTATTTTTATAACCACAGAATTTATTATGATTTTGTGTATAATTATTTTTTGATTTCATTTCATGTTTGCGCTGTTTTATTGTTCCACTCATCTCTATGCCCTCGGAGGACCGAAGCAATGTCACCTCCCGTTCCAGCCATTTTTTTTTAAAGCACTAGATCAATGCTTTTTTTTTTTATTCAATGCTTTACATTGCAGAGGAGAGATATGGGGTCTTATTCACTCCATATCTCTCCATAAAGAGGACCTGTCACTAATTATTTCTATCACAAGGGATGCATGCATTTCTTGTGATAAGAATAAAAGTGATTACAATTTTTTTTAAAGGGACAGTGCAAAAAAACAAAAAAAACTTAAATTTTTTTTAAAAAGTTTAAAGTGCCCCCGTCCCCCCATGCTCGCACAGTGGTGAACGCATACGTTGGCCATGCTCCACATATGTATATGGTGTTCTAACCACACACGTGAGGTATCGCCACGAATGTCAGAGCAAGAGCAATAATTCTCACACTAGACCTTCCCTGTAACTTTACAATGCTAACCTGTAGAAATTTTTAAAGCATCACCCATAGAGATTTTTAGGTACCACAGTTGCACGCCATTCCATGAGCATGCGCAATTGTAAAGCTTGACATGTTGGGTATCTATTTATTTGCCGTAACATCCTGTTTTGATATTTTACAAAACAATTGGGGTATATATTTTTTTCTGTTTTTTTTTAATCAAAGTGTATTTTTTTTCCAAAAAATATATATTCATTTTTAAAAACTGCGCGTTTTGGTTTTAGACCAAGTGCATTTTGAATTTTCGGTTTCAGCACCAAAATTTTCATTTTGGTGCACCACTAAAGAATACCCAATCACATGCAAGGAAAATAAAAAACAGCATTTTCGCTTGCACATGATTTGATAATGGAAATCAACAGTTTCCCCTCACATCTAAAGCGGCTGTAACTGAAGTGCACAGACTATTTGTCTTTAGTAAATCCACCCCTATGTGTTCATACACACCCAGGAGGAGATTCACTCAGGCCTCGTTCACACCAATGTGCTTTTTGACTGTTTTTCAGTGCGTGTTTGCATGTGCATTTTGCGATTTTGTTTTTTTTGTTACAGTGAAAATTGTTTGTTGCTGGGCAGAATAAAAACACGGCAAAACACTACATGCATCTCAGCAGCTTCTCCATTGAACTCTATTTGTGTTTAAAAAAAACCCAGACCCTTTCCAAAAAGGCAGCGGCTCAAAAAAGTGGAGATGTGAACATGTCCCATAGGAAACCATGTTCAATGGACTGTGATGCATTTCTGCAAAAAGCACAAAAAAATGCATTGGTGTGAACCAGGCATCAAACTGGAGAGTGTAAAATCTGGTGTAGCTGTGCATGGCACCCAATCAGATCCTAATTTTAGCTTGACCAATTAAAGCCAAGCTCCACCCAAAAGGGGAAGTTCCGCTTTAGGCCTTTGTCCCCCACTCCCCATTAAGGATTTGCACGGGGGGGAGCGGGCACCTGAATTTGAGAGGTACCCACTCCCACTTCTGCTGCGATTGTCTAGGCGATAGGAAGTGGAAGTTGTCCTCCCCCCCCTCCCTCCCCATAGTCTTCTGGGACATGTGACAGGTCCCAGAAGACTACGGGGCCATTCACAAAGCACAATGGTTCTTGCGCATGTGCAGTGGGCACCTGGATGTGAAACCGCAAGCTGTGACAGACGGGTGCCCACACTGAAGATGCCAGCACCGGGGGAGACAAGACGGCCGGTGAAACCAGCGGTGGTGAGGACAATCTGGAAGCTGATTGCTCTCTATGCAGAGCTGCTCTGATTTGCACTCTCCAGCTGTAAACCAACCCCATAGACTTTTAGGAGAGTTTAGAGGCCTAACAAAAAAAACACTACCAGTGCGTCCGAGAGCAGCGGCGTAAATGTACCTAGGCACCTTTAGCGAGAGAGCATTAATTTCAATGGCCAGAATAAATTATTAATATTAATAAATATTAATTTTGGTTATTAAATGAATGAATACCCAAGCATTTGATGCACCTAAAGGCGTTACACACTTTTACAAGCATTGAGTGTTTTTAGTCTGTTAAAATGTTGCTGCCACGAGGAAAGGCCCTCTCAGAGAGTTGGTAAAACATCCTGTGTCCATGAGGCCCTAATTGCAATGCATTTTGTAGGTTGTTTCCTCTGACATCTGTTTGTAGGTTAACAGAAGGAGTGAGGGAGAAAAATAGAGAGAGATGAACACATTTTTGTTTTGGAGAAGTGTTGGTAAACAGGATGTAGGCACTTGCAGTCTGCTTTCTCCACTGTAGGTGGCGCTCAACCAAAGCTGTACCACAGCTGGAGAGGAAGTCAGGAGAAACCTTGTTTCTGTATGGGTTCCTGGTCCCTTGAGGCAGCATTCCAGTTGGCTACACTGCATTCAGGTGACCCCTGATGACCATCTTTGGTCAGCGCTGCCTACCCCCAGGTTTTGGCGCACACTTTGCAAAGTGGATAGGAAAGGGAAAGATCACCCATCTGTCAGGGAATACTATAGCGGCAGGGAGAGATTCCTGATGAGTATGGACAGACTAGGGACATGCCATTCTACTTCAGAAGCCTCCCCATTGGGACCAGGCCAGCCAGGCTGCATTCCACTAGACAAAAGCTGTTGGTCCATCTGAACCTGCAGTGTTCTCAAGTCACCCAGAACTGTTGAGTGTTTCCTGGTGTGGTGCTCTCCCATTGGCCTGTCTGTTGAGTTGAGCCTTTCTTTAACCACTTGAGCCCCAGAGGATTTACCCCCCTTAATGACCAGGCCTTTTTTTGCTGTTTGGCGCTGCACTAATTCAAATGATAATTGCGCGGTCATGCAATGCTGTACCCAAACGAAATTTACGTCCTTTTTTTCACACAAATAGAGCTTTCTTTTGGTGGTATTTGATCACCTGTGCGCTTTTTATTTTTTGCGCTATAAACAAAAAAACCACGAAAATTTTGAAAAAAAACAATATTTTCTACTTTCAGCTATAAAAAATATATCGTAAACTCAAAGTTAGTCATAAATTTAAGCCAAAATGTATTCTGCTACATGTTTTTGGTAAAAAAAATCCCAATAAGTGCATATTGATTGCTTTGTGTGAAAGTTATAGCGTCTACAAACTATGGTATAGATACTGTAATTTATGCCTTTTTTTGCTATACAGCGCTGCACTAACTCAAATGATAATTGCGCGGTCATGCAATGCTGCACCCAAACGAAAATTACGTCCTTTTTTTCACACAAATAGAGCTTTCTTTTGGTGGTATTTGATCACCTGTGCGCTTTTTATTTTTTGCGCTATAAACAAAAAAACCACAAAAATTTTGAAAAAAAACAATATTTTCTACTTTCAGCTATAAAAAATATATCGTAAACTCAAAGTTAGTCATAAATTTAAGCCAAAATGTATTCTGCTACATGTTTTTGGTAAAAAAAATCCCAATAAGTGTATATTGATTGCTTTGTGTGAAAGTTATAGCGTCTACAAACTATGGTATAGATACTGTAATTTATGCCTTTTTTTGCTATACAGCGCTGCACTAACTCAAATGATAATTGCGCGGTCATGCAATGCTGCACCCAAATGAAAATTACGTCCTTTTTTTTACACAAATAGAGCTTTCTTTTGGTGGTATTTGATCACCTGTGCGCTTTTTATTTTTTGCTCTATAAACAAAAAAACCACAAAAATTTTGAAAAAAAACAATATTTTCTACTTTCAGCTATAAAAAATATATCGTAAACTCAAAGTTAGTCATAAATTTAAGACAAAATGTATTCTGCTACATGTTTTTGGTAAAAAAAATCCCGTGCATTAGCGGGCAAACTGGCGCTATCTAGGAGGGGCGCTAACACTATCGGAAGTCACCAGTGACACTAATACAGTGATCAGTAAAAATCTGTTCACTGTAATCAATGACACTGGTGACAGGGCAGTGAAGGGGTTAACTGGGGGGGGAGGGGGGGCGATCAAGGGGTTAAATGGGATTTTTGGTGCACTAGCGGGCAAACTGGCGCTATCTGGGAGGGGCGCTAACACTATCGGAAGTCGCCAGCGACACTGATACAGTGATCAGTAAAAATTGGTTCACTGATCAGTGACACTGGTGACAGGGCAGTGAAGGGGTTAACTGGGGGGGGGAGATTAAGGGGTTAAATGGGATTACTGGTGTACTAGCGGGCAATCTGGCGCTATCTGGGAGGGGCGCTAACACTATCGGAAGTCGCCAGCGACACTGATGCAGTGATCAGTAAAAATTGGTTCACTGATCAGTGACACTGGTGACAGGGCAGTGAAGGGGTTAACTGGGGGGCGATCAAGGGGTTAAACGGGATTACTGGTGTACTGGCGGGCAAACTGGCGCTATCTGGGAGGGGCGCTAACTCTATCGGAAGTCGCCAGCGACACTGATACAGTGATCAATAAAAATTGGTTCACTGATCAGTGACACTGGTGACAGGGCAGTGAAGGGGTTAACTGGAGGGGGGGGGGGGGGCGATCAAGGGGTTAAACGGGATTACTGGTGTACTGGCGGGCAATCTGGCGCTATCTGGGAGGGGCGCTAACACTATCAGAAGTCGCCAGCGACACTGATACAGTGATCAGTAAAAATTGGTTCACTGATCAGTGACACTGGTGACAGGGCAGTGCAGGGGTTAACTGGGGGGGGGCGATCAAGGGGTTAAACGGGATTACTGGTGTACTGCCGGGCAAACTGGCGCTATCTGGGAGGGGTGCTAACTCTATCGGAAGTCGCCAGCGACACTGATACAGTGATCAGTAAAAATTGGTTCACTGATCAGTGACACTGGGTGACAGGGCAGTGAAGGGTTTAACTGGAGGGGGGGGCGATCAAGGGGTTAAACGGGATTACTGGTGTACTGGCGGGCAATCTGGCGCTATCTGGGAGGGGCGCTAACTCTATCGGAAGTCGCCAGCGACACTGATACAGTGATCAGTAAAAATTGGTTCACTGATCAGTGACACTGGTGACAGGGCAGTGCAGGGGTTAACTGGGGGGGGGGGCGATCAAGGGGTTAAACGGGATTACTGGTGTACTGGTGGGCAAACTGGCGCTATCTGGGAGGGGAGCTAACTCTATCGGACGTCGCCAGCGACACTGATACAGTGATCAGTAAAAATTGGTTCACTGATCAGTGACACTGGTGACAGGGCAGTGAAGGGGTTAACTGGAGGGGGGGGAGGGGCGATCAAGGGGTTAAACAGGATTACTGGTGTACTGGCTGGCAATCTGGCACTATCTGGGAGGGGCGCTAACTCTATCGGAAGTTGCCAGCGACACTGATCAGTAAAAATCGCTTCACTGATCAGTGACACTGGTGACAGGGCAGTGAAGGGTTAACTGGGGGGGAGGGGGGGCGATCAGAGGGTTAAATGTGTCCTAGAGTGTTCTAACTGTAGTGTAGTGCTTGTGTACTCACTTTTTGGATGTCTTCTTCTCTGTCTGGAACGGAATGTGTCCAGGCAGAGAAGAATGACATCATATCCTGCCCTGTGTGTATGTCAACACAGGACAGGATAGGACAGGGACCGATCATGTGATTTCAGCCAGAAATCACTGGCTGAAATCTAATGATTGATCCCTCCTGGATCAAATCGTGTCACCCGCGGGTCGGCGGGAGCGCGCGCGCGCACCCCCTGCCGGCGAAAGTGTCGGGAGCGCGGAACCCGTTTTTAAACGTGGTTTTGCGCTCCACTGCCGCCCTGCACACGTATATACACAGTGGCAGGGCGGCAAGCGGTTAATACAAGTTCTTGTTCCTGCAGCCAGACTTTGTTTAATTACTCTGCAGCACCACGCTGCACCTACCCACACTTGACAGTAGTCGGCAGGATGTCTCCCTTACAGTAGGTGTGAAGGAAAAACAGGCCACAGAATTACTCCATTAGGATTGGCCTAATGGTCTATGATTAAGCCCCGATGGGCGGGCAAAACACATCAGGGGGTAGTCTGAGGAGCTGTGTTGACTGAGATTTTTACATACACACAACTTAGAACAGATTGTGACACACCTGGAGGGCCTGCTCAGAGAAAATGTACTGGTCCCGGAAGTGAGGTGGAGGTTCTTTGTCTGAAAGCAACAGGAAGATCAGAATATCATACATTATGCTATTGCAATGCAGAATCTCTGGAGGTACCTGGAAAAGAGGAATGTGCACTGCTGTGCTGACGTTACTGCATCAGACTACATGCTGAGGGACCAGTTCTTAGTAAGCTGGCCTAGTATGGAGAGCCCTGCAGGAGAGAATCAGGACGCAACCCCCCACTTCCTTCTACGACATTGTGGTGAACGTGGTTGCGCAAGAGCAGGAAGATACAGAAGCAATGGTGGCAGTGACCAAAAGATACAAACCTGTGTATCTGAAGGAGGAGGCCTTGGCATCTTCACTCCTGTCAGCCCTACAGACAGCACTGAGAGACCTAGCTCAAGACATGGCCTCCTTGAAGCAAGAGGTGTCCTCCCTTAAGCAAGCCTCCCCTCATTCCCTTAGGGAGAATCAGATATGAAAGGACCAGGGGTGGATTGACCATTTGGAAACTCGGGCACTGTCCGAGGTCCAGGGTCAGTAGGGGGCCCCATGAGATGCCCCTGGTACCTTTTTCATAGGCTTTTATGAGTTTGGGAAGGACACAGGGGCCCCATGATCCCCTATTGCCCAGGGGCCCCATGAGTTGTCAGTCCGCCTCTGGGAAGGACCTCTAGACTGGAAATGCTGGCAGTTTGGCTGCTATGGACACATAACCAAGAACTGTGGGTGGTCTGAGTATGAAAACTCTCCCAGGCCATCATTAAACTAGTGACTCCCAGGGCAGAAGGACGACCTTCAGGACTGGAAATTCAAAGTCTTAGCAAGCCAGAGTCCATGGTTGCGCTAAGTCCAGTGGCATCGGCCCTTGTCAGTCACCAGGAGGTCCCATGCTTAACTCTGCGTCAGAGTTTATTGTCATGGAGTATGACTGATACTTACCTGTCCCAGGATCCAGCGATGTGCTCACCTGAGCCATTCTTTATATCACTGTCCTGTCCCTGGCGCAGGCATCTCAACTGTGGGCATCTGGCTGTGAGAGCTTATGGCATGCGCGAACCACGCTGCTCTTTGTGTGAATGGTCCTACAGTCTTCTGGGACCTGTCATATGTTTCAGAAGAGGGAGGGGGAGGAGAACTTCCACTCTGATCTCCTAGGTGGTAGTAGTAGAAGTGGGTACTTGTCAAAACCAGGTACCCACTCCCCCCCAAAAAAAGTACCATTAACTGAAAAGGAGGGGGAAGGAGGCCTTAAAGCGGAACTTCCTCTTTTAGGTGTAGCTGCACTTTAAAGAGGTTGAGGAGCCATTAGCCACAGCTATGAGGAAGGGGGTTAATCCCCTGAAACTTGTTAACTGACACTATTATCCTGTCTCCAAATGGAGGTGGAGCTGAAAGCAGAATCTGTGCTTTGTGCATCTTCATGCTTTTAGCTCACTTGACTTGTGAGTATAATTTGTTTAATAAAGGGCTGACGATAATGCACTAGGTGTTTGCACCCTCTCTGATTTTTGTACAGTTTTTGTACATTTTCCAAATCTGAGGAGGGCTGCACTGCCATCTCTTTTCAGTCTGGGTTGCTGTATTTTTTTGAAATTTATGATGATGGGTTCCTCTACCACTTCTGATTGCTGAAGTGTCAAGTTTGCATACTCTCTCTTTTTTCCAGTGCAGTATGTGTGAACAGGGCCTCGCACTTGCATTGCAGGAACATCCACGAGTTCACGTTATCCTACAAAGCACCAAAAAGAGCTGCTTTTTTAGGCCTTGTTCACATGGACTTAGTTAAAGTGAAACTTTAGTCAGAACAATTTGTCCTGATAGATCACTTCAGGCTGCAGGTATAACTAAGTAAAACATTAAAAATAAACACCTATATTTCACATGCTCAGTTGCTCTCTATTTTCGGCACTATGCCTAAAATTAGAGACGCTAGAGTTTGATCACTTGACAGCTGTAAGATGTAAGAAACAATGAAGGGCCCCCTAACCCCCCGCCAGGGCCTTACCCTCCAAGGCTAGTTGCAGAACGCCAGGACCCGGTCGCAAGTGCAACCATTGTGAGCCTACTAGTTCCACCATTGGTGTCAGTAGTTTTTTTTTTAATTTTTTAATATTATTTTGTACAAATTTTCTAGGAGCCTCGTTGGGGGGTTAGGTGAGATATCAGGAATCTAAAAAGGAAGGAAGGATAGAAAGGAAGGAAGGAAAGAAAGGAAGGAAAAAAGAAAATGAAGCAAAGAAAGAAAAAAGAGAAAAGGAACGGAAGGAATGAAGGGAAGGAAGGAAAGGAAGGAATGACAGGAAAAAAAAGGAAAGAAAAGAAAGAATGAAGAAAGAAAGGAAGGAGTCCCTTTTACATTACAGTATGTACTGGGAGGCAGAAGAGAAAAAGGATGGGGTGACTTCTCTAAAGTGAATCAGCAGGCTGATCCTCTCCTCTTCTGCCTGGGCTTCAAACTTCCTGCCCAAGTAGTGTAGGTCGAGCAGACACAGGAGCAGAGGAAGGGGTGGGAGGAGGGGGATTAGAAGCAGCTCTCTCCTCTCCCGTCCATGCGCTGGTGGGGCGGCATGCGTAACTGTAAGCGCAGAGCAGAAGCAGCTCTTTTCTTTCCCATCTCCCATCCATGGGGTGGGGGGTAGGTGGTAACTGTTAGCGCTCACCTCTCTCAGCTCAGGTGCAGCCAAAAGAAGCTAGATAGGAGGAGCTGCGGGTGGCTGCATATAGAGGAATCCATTTCTTCATGTTCCCCCTGCAGCCACTGAATGCCTGCTTCTGTCTCACAGGCATTCTGCGGCTGGGCTACAGGAAGAACATGGAGAGATTGGTTCCTCTATATGCAGTCGCCCCCACCGCTCCTTCTATCCAGGCATATAGGGGGCCACACAGGCCTCCTGCAGCATGGGTCATATTTGCGACCCTTGTAGCTACGCCCCTGAAGGGAACACAAATTATGGAGGGAGAAAAGAAAATTAGAGAGGTGACAAGACAAACTCTGCTGGCATTGAGATTAGCGTTAGATAGCGTCTTATCTTATATCCCTGATATTCTCTCCTTTCTCCTGCATTGGCAGCCTGTGAACTTTAACTTCAATTCATAATGGCACCCCACGTACCTTGCTAACACACACATTGGTACAGCACATTTTTTTTGTGCATTTCTTGCACATAGGGCAGCCCATTGAAATCAATGGGTTGCCCTAAATGTGATATGCATGAACACACAGAAACTCATAAAAAGTGTGCTCAGTCGCACCTCCGTGGTGTGAATAGAGCCTTACTTATAAGGGCTCATTCAGACTACATTCACAATTGGGTTTTGCAGGAAGACGCACAAAATGATACACTTGCTCGTAATGCACAAACACACAGCTCTTTTGCAGATATACAGTTGTGGCCAAAATTATTCAACCCCCACTGAAATTGAGTGTTTTGGCCAGTTTGACATTGCTTTTGATCATTCAGTCATCTTGCTTACATTTACATTAAAGAGGCACTTGTAGGTCAGACAAATATAACATAACAGTTATAATGAAATAACCACAAATGTCTTTTCTGTGCTCACAGCATTATCAGTTTTATTCAACCCCCAAGTGACATTCAATCTTAGTACTTAGTACAGCATCCTTTTACAGTTATAACAGCTTTTAAACGTGAAGCATAGCTTGACACAAGTGTCTTGCAGCGATCTACGGGTATCTTCGCCCATTCTTCATGGGCAAAGGCCTCCAGTTCAGTCACATTCTTAGGCTTGCGCACTGCAACTGCTTTCTTTAAGTCCCACCAGAGGTTCTCAATCGGATTTAAGTCTGGTGACTGCGATGGCCACTCCAAAATGTTCCAGCCTTTCCTCTGCAACCATGCTCTAGTGGACTTGGAGGTATGCTTGGGATCATTGTCCTGTTGAAAGGTCCAACGTCTCCCAAGCCTCAGGTGTGTGACGGACTGCATCACGTTTCCATCCAATATCTCCTGGTACTGAAGAGAATTCATGGTACCTTGCACACGCTGAAGCTTCCCTGTACCTGCAGAAGCAAAACAGCCCCAAAGCATGATTGACCCTCCACCATGCTTCACAGTAGGCAAGGTGTTCTTTTCATCATAGGCCTTGTTCTTCCTCCTCCAAACATAGCGTTGATCCATGGGCCCAAACAGTTCTAATTTTGTTTCATCAGTCCACAGAACACTATCCCACAACTTTTGTGGTTTGTCCACATGGCTTTTGGCATACTGCAGTCGACTCTTCTTATTCTTTGGAGACAGCAAGGGGGTACGCCTGGGAGTTCTGGCACGGAGGCCTTCATTACGCAGTGTGCGTCTTATTGTCTGGGCTGAAACTTCTGTACCCACATCTGACAAATCTTTTCTCAGTTCCTCAGCAGTCACACGGGGACTTCTCTCCACTCTACGCTTCAGGTAGCGCACAGCAGTCGAAGTCAGCATCTTCTTTCTGCCACGACCAGGTAGCGTTTCAACAGTGCCCTTTGCCTTGAATTTGCGAATGATGCTTCCTAAGGTGTCTCTTGGTATGTTTAACATCTTTGCAATCTTCTTATAGCCATTGCCCTTCCTGTGAAGAGAAATCACCTCTTCTCTTGTCTTCCTGGACCATTCTCTTGCCTTCACCATGTTTGTAACCACACCAGTAAATGTCTAGAAGGAGCTGAGTATCACAGTCATTTTAAAGCTGCCTAATTGGTGCTTATTATGCTTGATTGCTGCTCGGTGACATCCACAGGTGTTTTCAATACCTGATGGAAAGCACCTGTATGAACCTCTGTTCTTCAGAGTGGTAGTCTTTAAGGGGTTGAATAATTGTGGCAATGAAGAAACCACATAAGAACCATTTACTACTGTATTACATAAACAATTGATGTCATTTTAGTTGCATTTGGGTAGTTACAACGTCCTTGTAGGATTTGATTCTGAATACAATTCCAAATGTACACTATAGTCCCTAAACCCCTTTACAGCATTGGGGGTTGAATAATTTTGGCCACAACTGTACAAAGGTACCATTGAAGGATACAGTTAGGTCCATATATATTTGGACACAGGCACAATTTTAGTTTTTTTGCAGGCATTTACCAAAACATATTCAAGCTACAGTTATACTGTATAATGGATATGGGCTGAAAGTGCACACTCTCAGGTTTAATTTGAGGGTATGTACATCCAATTTGGAGGAAGGGTTTAGAATTTACAGCTCTGCGTACCTGGCCACGCCATTCTTTTATTGAGTTCTGTGAATGGGTGAACTACAAGTACTCACAGCATTTGCGGCTGATGGCTTGTAGTTCTCAATGAACTACCAGGGCACTAATGAGCACTCTAGGTAGTTAATTGATTCTTCCTGGTATTCAGTACCTGCCTGCCTGTACTAGGCAAGAGCAGAGAGCTATACTGACAATCTGCAGGAGCCTCGTATTGCACCTGCATTCTGCTGATCATGGGTGCAATGCTTTGCAAGCCCCTAGCAAAAAAAATAATAAATGCACATGTTTTTACCCGCAAAATAGATGTGTAGTTATATTTTTTTACAAAGGTGAACTTATCTTTTATTTCTTAATGCCACCCCTACGCATCTTGCTAACACACACTGAAAAATGAATGGTAACAAAGTACCATGTGTTTTAGTGCAGCACAATTTTTAAAAGGGACTAGTCACTGCTTTCATGCACACAAACACACATAACTGCATGCACTCTCCTTTGCACCTACATAGGTGTGAACGGAACCGCAGTGCGGCGAGTGGCATTTTTCCGCAAGGATGAAAGCTAGTCATCCTTAGGACAGAAAGAAAACAATTATTTTCTATGTAACCCATTTGCACTACATTGCAGCCCAGAAGTGCGGTGCAGTGAGCTACGGTAAAAATGCAGATATGCTGCACACAGGTAGGCACCACAGGTCACAGCACAATGTACTGTGCTACTGTGCGGAAACAAAAAATAACTTTGAAGTGCACACTTTGTGCACCTCAAAAAATTAACAAAAAAAGGAAGCCATAATGCATTGAAACAGGCATCACATCACCAGCTCACTGCAGCCAAAACTGAAAATTGCTTGCATGCAGGCAGTGTGAATGGACTTTTTTTAATAAGGAACATTCAGGGTTTTTTTTAATGAGCTCAGCCCTGGGGCGGACTGACAACTCATGGGGCCCCCGGGCAATAGGGGATCATGGGGCCCCTGTGTCCTTGCTCAAACTCCAAAAATCCTATGAAAAAGGTACCAGGGGCATCTCATGGGGCCCCCTACCGACCCCGGCCCTTGGGCAGTGCCCGCGTTTCCAAATAGTAAGTCCGCCCCTGGCTCAGCCCTACTTTTTTCAAATGTAACCGCTGGCGCTGGGTTTCATCCCTGGTGATGCTCTGCCAGGCCTCTACTGCAACTGTCTTCAGTTCCTGCTTGTTCTTGGGGCATTTTCCCTTCAGTTTTGTCTTCAGCAAGTGAAATGCATGCTCAGTCGGATTCAGGTCAGGTGATTGACTTGGCCATTGCATAACATTCCACTTCTTTCCCTTAAAAAACTCTTTGGTTGCTTTTGCAGTATGCTTTGGGTCATTGTCCATCTGCACTGTGAAGCGGCGTCCAATGAGTTCTGAAGCATTTGGCTGAATATGAGCAGATGATATTGCCCGAAACACTTCAGGATTCATCCTGCTGCTTTTGTCAGCAGTCACATCATCAATAAATACAAGAGAACCAGTTCCATTGGCAGCCATACATGCCCACGCCATGACACTACCACCACCATGCTTCACTGATGAGGTGGTATGCTTAGGATCATGAGCAGTTCCTTTCCTTCTCCATACTCTTCTCTTCCCATCACTCTGGTACAAGTTGATCTTGGTCTCATCTGTCCATAGGATGTTGTTCCAGAACTGTGAAGGCTTTTTTAGATGTCGTTTGGCAAACTCTAATCTGGCCTTCCTGTTTTTGAGGCTCACCAATGGTTTACATTTTGTAGTGAACCCTCTGTATTCACTCTGGTGAAGTCTTCTCTTGATTGTTGACTTTGACACACATACACCTACCTCCTGGAGAGTGTTCTTGATCTGGCCAACTGTTGTGAAGGGTGTTTTCTTCACCAGGGAAAGAATTCTTTGGTCATCCACCACAGTTGTTTTCCGTGGTCTTCCGGGTCTTTTGGTGTTGCTGAGCTCACCGTTGCGTTCCTTCTTTTTAAGAATGTTCCAAACAGTTGTTTTGGTCACGCCTAATGTTTTTGCTATCTCTCTGATGGGTTTGTTTTGTTTTTTTCAGCCTAATGATGGCTTGCTTCACTGATAGTGACAGCTCTTTGGATCTCATCATGAGAGTTGACAGCAACAGATTCCAAATGCAAATAGCACACTTGAAATGAACTCTGGACCTTTTATCTGCTCATTGTAATTGGGATAATGAGGGAATAACACACACCTGGCCATGGAACAGCTGAGAAGCCAATTGTCCCATTACTTTTGGTCCCTTAACAAGTGGGAGGCACATATGCAAACTGTTGTAATTCTTACACCGTTCACCTGATTTGGATGTAAATACCCTCAAATTAAAGCTGACAGTCTGCAGTTAAAGCACATCTTGTTTGTTTCATTTCAAATCCATTGTGGTGGTGTATAGAGACAAAAATGTTAGAATTGTGTCGATGTCCCAATATTTATGGACCTTACTCTACAAGCCGACAACCGCTAAGGCTGCTGGGACTTGTAGGCACTCCTTCACAGAACTCTGTGAATGAGTGACGCGGCCGTGTAGGTGGAGCCCCGCTTGGCCATGCTGGTTTCAAATATGACAGTACGGGAAAACTTCTCCCCATACTATCTGTCAGAGGGAGGGGTGGTGTTGGGCTTGGCTGCCATGGGAACATGTAACATGTTCCAAACTTGAACTTATCCTTTCATTTATCCACTGCTATACAGGATGTGCTCCAATTTGGAGACTGAAATATAGAGTAAGGATCGCATTATAAAGAGTAGCCTTGGCATAGGCACTGCAGCTGTATTTGCAAATGTCTGCCACTAGATCTTCTGTTTTTAAAGTGAATTTGGGGTTTTGAAAGTGAAAGGGTCAATTTGATTCTTGTAGGCTAGCTGGGAAATATTCTGTTGTTTGTGATAACCAGAAACAGACCAACATACTCAGTCACCAAGACTCAGCAGTGTCTTACACCAACCAAATAACAGCGTACCAACCACTGTCCACCCACGAAGCGGGCCAGATTACCTCATAAAGAGTGACCACACTGAGGGAAAAATACAGCAAAGGGGAGGGTGGGTGGAAGCAGGTCAGAAGTTCGAAAAGGATGGCTGAGGAGAATCCAGAGGGGAGTCCAGATGACAGTAGTGAGGTAACTGCTGACACTGGCCAGCTGTTTTCGTGCCAAAAGATTAGTCACCAATCCAGCGCTCAACTGACTGAAGATTTGCCCAGCAGCTGAGGTAAATCCTCCTTGCAACAGCAGGCAGCTTGTGGCCTTATACACAACCCAGAAAGAACTAGCAGCCCCTGAGGTACAGGCACTGAACACCAAAGCCCTGTATTAAGAATAGAATCCAAACAAATGGGTGATGGGGGGACAATCCTATGGGACCCCTCTTCTGTTTTTTTTTCCTTTTGTGGCCCTAACATTCAGGCTACATGCACATGGGAGTTCTTGCCTGTGCAGCATAAAGACACCATTTTTCTGGTGTCCTGGATGTCCTAGACCTGCATACAGCCGCCCATGTATATGTCCTGTGTGACAGTAGGCAGGTGAAATCACCTGGTTGTGTCCTGGATGAACGATACATTTGTCCAAGGTTCAGCCTTTATGGGGATTTGTTCCACTAGAGGGAAGTGCTGAGTCCTTCAGCACTGAGGTAATGAGCCCAACTGAAGGTAGTGGGTCATTAAGGCTGGTATAAAACTTCCCAGAGTGCTTAGGGAGTTGCTCCAACCTGGAACCAGATCTATTCCTGAACTGGCTGGGGAGCAACAGCCTATCTGTGTGCAGGGAGACAAAAGCCTGTGTGGCTAGCCTCCAACTACTAGCAACTAGATATAGCAGCAGGCTGTACCTAGTGGGTAGCTAGGGAAAGCGGTTGGTACAGTAAGTAGCCAAGTTGCCCAGGATTTAATTTGATGTTTCTTTTTGGTTTGGCATTTTTTGTACATAGTGTAAATAAACTGCACCTTTTGGTTTATTCACCTCCACTGTTGTGCTGTGCCTGTCTTTTTGTGTTGTGCACCCATCTAGGGGGTCACACACACCCACTGCAGAGCTAACCCCGTTACACCTGCTATATGCAAAAGTAGCGCATGCACAAAGGTAAGGTAACGTACTTGACACAGATACTGCAGCTGCATACAGCCTCCTTCAACCAATCATGTCTATTAGCTGTGTGAAGCTATAGGGCATCCAGGACACCAGGAAACCACAGTGGGGGGCATTCAGTAAAGCTGCTCTGCTCCTTTTCTGGCACTAATCCCTCTTGTTAATGTATTGTTCAAATTTCATGAAGCATTTGCAACACTTTTGGTTCTGCCACCAAATTCAGATCATTCTAAAATGGGCCACTTTTACACTGTGTCTCACTGAATGCGGCATTTTTACATTGTGTCTCATTGAATGCGGCACTTTTACATTGTGTCTCATTGAATGCGGCACTTTTACATTGTGTCTCATTGAATGCGGCACTTTTACATTGTGTCTCGCTGAATGCGGTACTTTTACATTGTGTCTCGCTGAATGCGGTACTTTTACACTGTCTCATTGAATGCGAAGCTCTTACACTGTCTCTCATTGAATGCGGCACTTTTACACTGTGTCTCATTGAATGTGGCACGTTTGCATTGTGTCTCATTGAATGTGGCACATTTACACTATGCCGCATTAAATACACTAAAAGTAAAAGTGGAGCTAATTAAGACCAACTCTCTTTTGGCGTAGAAAGAGAAAAGCTAGCTCAGCCAGATTTTGTGAAAGTGTCTCTTATGCGTTCTAAAAGTTGTGCAGCATGAGCCAAATTCCAGTGCATGTTCCAGACAGATGCATGAATTTGGCACATTCCTCACCACTTTTAGAATGCATGAGAGACACTTTCGCAAAATCTGTCTGTGCCACACTTTATGAATTTCAGGGACAAATTCACCCATGTACATGTAGCCTTAGAATTTTACCACACACAAAAATTCTTCAAGCTTGCAGAATGTGAAGTATTGAAATAATATCATTTGCTATTCAAGGAGGAAAGTGTGATAAATATAGGCATGAAATACTGACCACGAACACAGATTTTTGAGGTTTTGTTTTGTTTACTGATCTAAAAACATTAGTTTAGGCCCCATTCACACCTGAGCGTTTTGTAACTCGAAGCTCCAAAATGCTCAGGGGGAAAAAAAAATATTGCTCTATGAAGATGGTTCACATCTCCACTCCAAATCTGCTGGAAGCAGAGTTTTGGAGCTACTTTTGTAGCTCAAATTGGGCAGATTTGCACGTTTGTGGAGAGTTATTATTCCCATAGAAAAGAATAGAAACACGCGATTGGTGCATTTTTACGTGCTTTCATTTTGATGCTCGTTTTGTGCAATTTTCTGCTCAAATTTAAATTTATTTTTTTTTCTTAAAAAGAGTAATAATATATGAATAAATACACATATAAAAAAAAAATGATAAATAAATCATAAATAAAAAATAAGTAAATAAATAATTAACTCCTAACCTTAAAAAAAAAGAAATTATTATTGTTAATAATAATAAAAAATTATTGTTATTTTATTACTTTTGTAGGTTAAAAGTGTTAAGGTTATGGGTTAATTATTAATTTATTAGTACAAGTATTTATGATTGTTTTTATTTATTTGTGTATTTATTTTACATTTATTTTTTATTATTACTATCACCCTGACCCTAACAAACAAATAAATAAAAAGAAAATAATAACTAAAATACTCTAAATGAATAAATAATAAATAAATATTAAGAAAATAATAACTAAAATATTATAAATAAAATTACTATAAAAAAATTATTAAAAAATATTAAATTACTAACCCCAACTCAAACTCTAACCCCTAATCCTAACCTTAACTCTAACCCTTTACCCTAACAAAAAACAAAATAATAATAATAAAAAAACTAAAAGCTGATGGAAAAACTAAAAAAACAGAAAAACCTAGCAACAAATGATGCAGCAGATGCTATTTTTCTTTATTGGCTAATAAAAAAAGCCAAGGCTCAAGAAATGGCTAAAATCGCAGTATGAAAATGCATACAAATCGTGGTAAAATATGTGCAAAAACTCACGTGAAAACCGCTGAAATGCTCAGATGCGAATGGAGCCTTACTGATATTTAGGCGCCGCTATGTTCAGACCCTTTGAACGCAATGTGCTGCATTCAGATCAGAAAAAAACAAACATCTGGGCATCTTTTTGTTTCTTGGTTTTAGTCTAGGTTCACACTAGTGCTGCTGCATTATCATACAGTTTCAGTGCAATTGTAGCGCATTTTCACACATATTATATGTGGTTGTCTTTTATTTATTTTATTTTTTTTAAAAGGATGAAAAGTACATACAATTTCATGCACTCCCATTGAAGTCTATGGACGCGCTCACACTATGTGTGGTGATCTGCATTGTTCAGCAGGTCATTGCTGGAAAACAATTGTTCACATCACAACGCTGGTGTGTTATGGGGTGCAGTGCAGGAAAATACACCACATTAGTAGGCACCGCATGTCACCACACAACAGCATACAGCATCGTGTTGCTGTGCAGAGACGTGAATGCAGTGTTACTATGTGACACTTCAAATAATGTTGAAATAAAAAAAAAAAACACAAGCAGTGTGATGCACTGAAACATGCATGGCACTGCTTCCTGACGGAGCTGGCACTGACACTAGTCCGCATGGTAAAACTCTCAGTTTCCTATTTTCACTGCCTCCTGACCACAAGTGTAAACTACACCTTAGTGTTTGGTTTTTGATTTTTTTTTTTTTTTTTTTTCATTTTATATTTGAAGTGCATACAATGTTAAAGTCAAAGTAAAGTGAAGCTGAAATCCAGGGATGGACATTTTTATAAATTCTTCTGTGGAAAAAAAATTACCTTGGCTCATGTGTAGTTAGTACACAATACCGCTATCGGTAGATCCTTCTCCACCATTGATTCCCCCAGTTGTACTCCCCCTAGTATGTATGATGCATGCATATTCTTAGTCCCCAAGTGCATCACCTTACATTTATCAACATTAAACCTCATTTCCCACATAGTTGCCCAATTAAACAGTGCATTGAGAGTGGCTTGTAAATTGGAGACATCCTGTAAGGACGTTATTCCACTGCACAGCTTGGTGTCATCTGCAAAGACTGAAATGGGATTTTTAATCCCAGACCCTATATCGTTTATAAATATATTGATAAGTAAGGGTCCCAACACTGAACCTTGGGGTACACCACTGATGACCCTAGACCATTCAGAGTATGAATCGTTAACCACTACTCTCTGAATTGATCTTTCTATCCATTTACATACAGATTTTTCCAAGCCTGTAGACTTTACCTTACACATTTGCCGTGTGGGGGGAACTGTGTCAAATGCTTTTGCAAAACCAAGCATACCACGTCCACAGCCACCCCTCTGTCCAAGGTTTTGCTCACCTCCTCATAAAAAGAAATCAGATTTGTTTGACATCTGTCTTTCATGAATCCATGCTGTCTGTTGCTTAAATGATTTTTTATAGCAAGAACTCATCTATGTGGTCTTTTATTAAACTCTCTAGTATCTTCCCAACTATAGAAGTTAAACTAACAGGTCTATAATTACTTGGTAAAGATTTTGATCCCTTTTTAAATATTGGCACCACATTGGCCTTTACGCCAATCCAGTGGTACTATGCCAGTCATTAAAGAGTCCCTAAAAATTAGAAACAATGGCTTTGAAATGACAGAGCTCAATTCTTTAAGGACCCGTGGGTGTATGCCATCCAGTCCAGGTGCTTTATTCACCTTTATACTATCTAAATATTTTTGGATCATATCAATCAATTGTGAGCCAATGTGGATCATCTGGAGTTGTGTCAATACCATGCCCATTATGGACAAGAGCTCCCCCGTGCTCCTTTGTATACACAGAGCTGAAGAAGATATTTAATACGTTTGCCTTCTCTTTGTCCACAGTCACTCTAGATTATTTTCTAAAGGTCCTACATGCTCGGACCGGACCTTTTTACTATTAATATATTTGAAGAATTTTTTGGAGTTTGTCCTGCTATATTTTGCAATCTGTCGTTCGTTTTTAAATTTTGCAGCCTTGATTTCCTTTTTACATATTCTGTTATATTCTTTGTAATGTTTAAACAATGATAGTGTTCCTTCATTTTTATATTTAATAAAAGCTCTTTTCTTATTATTTTTAGCTTTTTTTTAACTAGGTTTGATTTTTAGCCTTTTAAACTTGTTCCCCATGGGAATATATTTTGCGGTGTGTTCACATACAGTCTTTTTGAAGAACTCCCATTTCTGTGTTGTGTTCATCAATGCCAATATTCCCTCCCAGTCTAAGTCTTGGAGAGCAGCTCTCAGCCTTGGAAAATTAGCTGTCTTAAAGTTGAGCCTTTTTATTTTGTATGTGCTTGTTGTTTACAGCTACCAATAAATGAATCATGTTATGGTCACTTCTACCTAGATGTTATTTTATATGGACATTCGTAATAAACTCTGCATGGTTTGAGATTACCAGGTAGTTAAAATCCCTCTGTTCTGTCTCTCCAATCTAAGCATTGATAGTGTGATCTCTGTAACTTACAGTTGTGATGAGATAGTGATAACTTCAACCTCAGTTGGATACCACAGTCAGTGACTCAATCGATAAGACATCTTGTAGATCTTGTGAAGTTTATTCCATAAACTGAGAGAATTTTACAACAATGAACATTCAATGGGTCAAAAGTTCATAATGTGATCTACTTCATGACATGAGGCTAGAGCTGCAATGCATTTCTAGGAAAAGGGAAGGGCTATCTATACAGAATTAACTGAACCAAAGGAAAGGGAGGAGCAGAAACAAAATATAGAAACACTTAAAGACATATGACAGTCAATATGACAGCCATGTGAAACATGACACTCCCCATCCAAATCTATGATTCTATTATAATAAACTTTAGTTCAAGTCCAATATAAATAATGAAGATTCTTTCCAGAAATATCTGCAAAATAAGAGGGAAGGGAAGAACAAAGGAAAACAATGCAAACATTTAGCATAATACTTGCAGATGTTGGTCTCGAAAGTCCAGGCTGAGACATGGAAATCCATATTCAGAGGGAAAGGCAGCGACATGCACGATTCCTTCTTACCTCCCTTTAAATCAGGTTGATGACTTGTCTTTCTCTTTGGGCAAAAGAAGTACTAGTTCCTTTATAGGCCTGAAGTAAATGTGTGCAGAACCTTCTTTCATGGTGGATATAGCCAAGATGTGTCCCACAATGCAGTAGTAGGTACTGCATGACTGCCACGGTCAGCAGGGTTGAGGCTTGTGGGAACAGAGTGCCATTGTTCAGGCGTAGAGAAGACATGAATCTCTCTTCTGGTGGCATTCTTTAAGGATGCTTGGGTGTAAGAGAATGGTATCTGGAGTTGTTCTATTGCTTTTAGAGAATGTTTCCAGGATTCCCACCTTTGTTGTTTCTCCTTGAGTAAGGGAATAACCCAGTCTGAGCTTTCAGAAGTAAGTTGTCTCAGCAGTATCTTACCCTGAATGGTGAGAGGTGTAATGAAACCTAAAGGATCATAAATGTTGTTTACTGTAGACAATACTCCTCACTTTGTGAAGGGCTTGTCACAGGCTGATGCTTGAAATGTGAATGTGTCTTGTTTAACATTCCAAAGCAATCCAAGACTGCGTTGTGTAACAGGTCAGATCCTAGTTGGAATTTCTTCACACTGACAGCATGGTCATCAGAAGGAAAGGCTATCATGACCTTGTCGCTGTTAGAGATGATTTTGTGAAGTCTGAGGTTTGCAGTGGCAAGCATGTTCTGGGTTCTAGTAAGAAGGTCAATAGCTTCTTCTTCATTGGGCAGAGATTTGAGTCCGTCGCCTACATAGAAATTCCTTTCGACGAACTGTCTTGCATCAGATCCAGATTCTTTCTCACCCTCTTGAGCTGTTTTCCTCAGTCCATAAATTGCTACTGCAGGAGAAGGACTGTTACCGAAAACATGTACCTTCATTCGATAGTCTATGACTTCATCGTTGACATCGTTATTGCGGTACCATCGGAACCTGAGGAAGTTTCTGTAGTCTTCACGGACGATGAAACAGTGGAACATCTGCTGAATGTCAGCCATAACAGCAATTGGCTCTTGTCTGAAGTGAAGTAAAATTCCTATGAGATTGTTGTTCAGATTATGCCCAGTGAGAAGATTGTCATTGAGGGAGACACCTTCATGACGGGCAATTGAGTCAAAGACCACCCTAATCTGATCAGGCTTCTGAGGATGGTAGACACCAAAGCATGGTAGATACCAACATTCTTCTCCTTCCATAAGAGGAGGTGCAGGCTCAGCATGATCTCTCTCTCAAACAGCTTCTGCATAAAGTCCACAAAGTGCTTTTTCATCTCAGACTTCTGGTTCAAACTGCGATTTAAAGAAACAAACCGAGATTCAGCATGTACCCTGTTGTTTGGTAGTCTCTTTCTTTGGGTACGAAATGGTAGAGGTGCTACCCAACTGTTGGAATCATCTTGGTAAAACTCTTTAATCATGGTTTTCAAGAATTCTTTGTCTTCTATGGTAGCTGCCAGTTCATTGTCTTTAGTGGTTACCTCGAACACTGTTTTGCCGATGTTGTCATCCCAGAGATTAAGAGCTTTCTTATTGTATTGTATGATGTGCTGTTGTGCACCTTTTTCAAACAGTCTTTCTTTCACAATATATTTATGTGGTCGTTGTGCAGAACAAGTTGTTCGTTCATTTGAGAGAATGTGTGTTTTAAGGGAAGAGACTGAGTAGGACCTCCTGTCCTTGTCTAGGCAGACAATGCCTATGATGACCCATCCTAGATCCAGACGTTGAGCATATGGTGCATTGTGTGGACCGTTGATTTGATGACGAACTTTGTGCACCCTTAGGATGTCTCAACCAAGTAACAGCAGGATATCGGCACTTTCATCGAGGGCTGGTATTTGGTTGGCTATGTGCTTTAAGTGAGAATGGTGAAAAGGAGCTTCAGGAGTAGGGATCTCTTCTTTGATGCTTGGAATCTGGTTGCACTCAGTGATAGTGGGTAAAGATATTTCCACGTTGTCCTTCAGAGGAGCAACTACAAGACCACTGGCTCTCCTACCTAAGACTTCTGTAGTGCCGGAACAAGTGCTTAGAGTATAAGGCAGAGCATCTCCAGTTATGTTCAACAGTTCAAAAAACTGTGTTCTTGCAAGAGATCTGTTACTCTGATCATCCAGAATAGTATACAGTCTTATGGCCTTTTCAGGTTGACCTTTGGGGTATACACGGACCAAGCATATCTTTGCACAGGATTTGTCGCAGAATCCTTCTCCACAGACCTCTGTACATGTAGAGAACACTGGGGTGGTAGGTGCTGTTGATCTGGGCACTCCCTGCCTTGCTTTGCCTCAGGAAGATTGTTTGTGAGCGTAGTAGAGTTGTGCAAATATTGATGAAGAGCTTGCACATAGTCATCACTGTCACACTCTATACATTTGATGATCGCTCTACAGTCCTTTGTAAAGTGTTCTGTGGAGGCACAGCATATGTAGCAAATCCCATATTTCTTCAAAAGTTCCTTACGTTCTTGGAGAGTTTTCTTTCTGAAGCGTTACATTTCTTAAGTGTATGTGGTTTGTTATGTATTGGACATTGCCGATTTGGGTCCTCAATTTTCACCAGTCTTTTCAAGAACAGTAGCAGATGCAGTTAGAACATTAGTCCTTTTCACTAGCGCTGGACCTCTACGGTGTCTGTGTGACATACTGTACGTGTGTTTGTAGGTCTTTGAGAGAGTGTACTGAGAAGATTACAGTCCCCATATGAGAAACTTGGGTCATTCTTAGTGTCTGCAATTCTTTTGATGAACTCACAAAAGTCGGAAAAAGGAGGAAAGGCAACTCTATGTTCTTCCTTATACTTTGATCCAAGTGCTGCCCATCTTTCTTGAATTACATATGGTAGCTTGAGAACAATAGATTTGATGCCATGATGTCAAGGTAACTGAGACCAGGTAAGTTAATGTCAGCCTTAGCAAGTTGAAGCTCTAATAGAACATCGCTGAGTTCTTGAAACTTTAGATTGTCGCTAGCAGAAATCCTTGGGAAGCTTTGCAACTTTTTGAATAAAGCATCTTCAATGGCCTCTGGGCTGCCAAAGGTATGTTCAAGTCTGTCCCTGCAGCAGGGCTGTCAATATGAACTGCTTTGAGCCTCTTGATGCGTTCAGTAGACTGGGGACCTAGCCATCTGATGAGTAGATCTAATTCCTCTGTGGCATTGATGTCTATGTCACTCATTGTGGCCTTAAAAGTGGATTTTCAGCCTCTGTAATTTTCAGGCTTGTCATCAAACTTGGTGAGGCCTGTCTTAACAAGCTCTCTGTGGAGCATGTATTTAGCAAACTGTGACATGTCCGTGTTTTCATATTTTGGGTGCATGACTGCGGGTGGAACAGAGTTGGTTGTGACAGTTGGTGGACTTACGTGGAGTGATTTATTATTATTATTATTATTATTACTACGAGTTTATATAGCGCCAAAGGGTTTGCTCAGCGCTGTACAATAGGGGGGACAATACATGGCACAGTACAACAACAACAAACAACGTACGAGGGGTAAGAGGGCCCTACTCTTACGAGCTTACAATCTAGGAGGGAGGGGGTAAAGGTACAGTAGGAAGTGGCTGAGGGGGATGAAGTGGTGGGAGGAATGAGGGAGGATGGCCGTTAGGTGAGGGTGGGGTAGGCTTCCCTGAAGAGATGGGCTTTGAGGGAGCGCCTGAATGTGAATAGGGAAGACGACAGTCTGATGGATTGGGGCAGTGAGTTCCAGAGGATGGGGGAGGACCTGGAGAAGTCCTGCAGTCGTGCATGGGAGGAGGAGACCAGGGAGCAGGATAGAAGGAGGTCCTGTGAGGAGCGAAGGGTACGGGTATTTGGGAACATATGTTGCTGCTAAGGCATTCAATGCCAGAGCTGGCTTAAAGTCCATTGGCATGTTGGTTTGTAGAGTAGTGCGTTTGCTAGGAGATACTCTGTTTTTGCCAAAGTAAGGTGGACGGTCTGTTAAATACACACCAGTGTCTGCGGCTAGCTGAGATGCTGCAGTCTGATGTATTGGAGGATATACTGTAAGGGCAAATGGTCTTGAGGTACAGTAGGTGCAGAGAAGAGACTTTGATTGAGAACTTTGGCTGCAGTGACAGGAAGTTGACATTCTGGAGAGGTGTGTGAAGAATCTGAGACATAAGATACAACTGAGTGTCTGGAACTGTTGTCTCTTTCATTTTCACTAGGGGCTTTTTCTAAGACCCTTAACCTTGCCATGGCTGTGGCATGCTCACATTGTTTTTCCAAAACTTCAATTTCTGCCTTTTGGTGTGTGGCTTCAGCTTCTTTCTCTGCTTTCTGTTGTGTGGCCTGAGCCTCCATTTCTGCTTTCTTATATGTGGCCTGAGCTTCTATTTCTGCGGCCTAAGCCTCTCTTTCTGCTTTCTGATGTGCGGCCTGATCCTCCATTTCTGCTTTCTTATATGCGGCCTGAGCCTCTCTTTCTGCTTTCTGATGTGTGGCCTGAGCCTCCATTTCTGCTTTCTTATATGCTGCCTGAGCCTCTATTTCTGCTTTCTTTTGGGCGAAAGCTGCCTGAATTTTTGAAGCTTCAGCATCAGCACAGGCTTTTATTAGTTGTTGACTGAGTGTAGAAGACCTTGATTGTAGGGATGTGGAAGATCTTGAGGAGCATCTAGTAAATGCAGAGCAATAAGATCTGGATTCATGGAGTTGTGTTATTCTCACTTCTGCCTTTGTCTTTGTTTGCACCACTAAATTGTCTCTTTCAAGATTGAGCTCCTCAAAATTCATTAATTCTTCCAATGACCTTTGCGTGTTGTACTGCTTGAAGAGAGCAATATATTTAATACACAGTCTTTTCATAAGCAACATTTAGTTGCTGGATAGCGCCCTCTAGTTGTATTGGCTCATGAGATTGTTGGGAGAGAGCAGACATGCATTTAACAGTATTAGACCATAAGTCATTAATGTCTAAACAGCAATTCTTCTTTGTCAGCATTAAGATTTTCTTGCACTTTCCAGGTTGGATTTCTTAAGAGTTTTTCTCTTTTATCTAAGTCCTGCTCTGGATGAAGCTCTGATTTTAGTTGTGTATTGGTTTCCCCAGACTGTATATTACTTTCCTGAAACATCATGTTAGCAAGGAGAGGGGTTGATAGAAAGTTTACAGAGAAATGTATCATTTTTGCTGTGGGCGAGCTCAAGTTTCCTAGGCAATGGCTGCACAAAGGTTTTCTTTTTCTTTCTTATAAGTTCACAGACAATCCATGTGGTAATGCATACAGATGCAGTTTATAAACTTGCAGTTGTAAAACATTCACATCAATAATTTGTCCTGACACTGATGAGTGTTATGCTGGGATACACTTGGAGACATGTACAGACTTGTGTAGAGGTGGCTGCACTCTCTATAGCTGTTATATCCAGTATCCATATAACATCTCACTGTGTATTCTAGCTAGCAAGGATTCTTATGAAGACATTTCACTGATCTTTTGACTAGCCAGGATCCTTTGAAGCATTCCACAGATATTTTGACTGTTCTGTCTCTCCAATCTAAGCATTGATAGTGTGATCTCTGTAACTTACAGTTGTGATGAGATAGCAATAACTTCAACCTCAGTTGGGTACCACAGTCAGTGATTCAATCGATAAGACATCTTGTAGATCTTGTGAAGTTTATTCCATAAACTGAGAGAATCTTACAACAATGAACATTCGATAGGTCAAAAGATCATAATGTGATCTACTTCATGACATGAGGTTAGAGCTGTAATGCGTTTCTAGGAAAAGGGAAGGGCTATCAATACAGCATTAACTAAACCAAAGGAAAGGGAGGAGCAGAAACAAAATATAGAAACACTTAAAGGCATTTGACAGTCAATATGACAGTCATGTGAAACATGACACCCCCATTATTATCACTGTCCTTGCAGCCCTTTGATCTGTGCAGGCAGCTGAGTCTCCACCTCCTCATTAACTCTGGGTGGCCTATAAAAAACTCCAGTGATTACCTTTGTAGTATGCACCCCCATGTGCAGTTCCACCCATAATGCTTCAGCCTCACCACACTCTCCATCAAATAGGTCCTCTTTCACACTCGCTCTGAGATCACATCTCACATAGAGACAGACACCACCACCTTTCCTATTTACCCTGTCTCTCCGAAAGAGAACATATAGTAGCCAGGAATATTAATGGCCCAGTCATGTGAAGAATGAAGCCAAGATTCAGCAATACCAATTAAATCATAGTTATTTTCATGCAACAAAGCTTCCAACTCACCTATTTGGCAGACTTCTGGCATTGGTGAACTAACACTTCAATTCATTGTTACCTTTTGCACACATATGTTGCATGTGTTTTATTTTCGTACAAATGGTACCAATTCCAACGGTTGTTTGTAACATGGGAACCTTCTTATCACCTGTCATAGCCCTCCCCCCATCTTTCCCCATTCTATCTCCCCACAAAGGCTGACCGCTGTCTGATCTGTCTGCCCCATTATAATCTAATTCTCCCTCCCCCCTCGATCCTAGTTTAAATACTCCTCCAGCCATCCCATAAACCTCTCCCTTAGAACAGCAGACCCTCTTCCATTTAGGTGCAAACCATCTCTAGTATATAGGTTGCACCCCAATAAAAAGTCAGCCCAGTGCTGTACAAACCCAAGTCCTTCCTTCTCACACCAGGACTTTAGCCATGTATTGAGTTCTCTAATCTCCCCCTGTCTTTCCTGAGTTGCCCATGGTAATATTTCAGAGAATATCACCTTGAAAGTCCTTCCCTTCAGCTTGCAGCCTAGTTCTTTAAATTGATTCTTAAGGAGCCTCCACCTTCCAACATGGACCAAGACAGCTGGATCATGCCCAGCCCCTCCCAGTAAATTATCAACCCGGTCCACCACATGCCGAACCCTGGCACCAGGGAGACAGCAAACCATTTGGTTGAGGCGATCCTGGCAACAAATTATTCTATCAGTCTTTCTGATTATAGAATCCCCTTTTACCACCAACCAGACCTTGTACAGCTGAAGTCAGGCTGGGGTACGAATCAACCAGTAAGAGGAGGATGATTCCCACTTGTATTCCCAAGGCCCTTTCACATTGTAGATGGAGGCACTAGAGACAGGGGGGAGTCATGTCACATGCCCCCCCCCCTCAGATGTATTACACCTTTTTATTTAGCTGTTTGTCTGGAGTTCCGCTTTAGGGCTTGCACATGGATGAATTTGTCCTTTCAGCATAACAAAACACAATATTTTGGCACACAAGTAATGCATACAGTCCATTGCCAGAAGCCTGTCAAAATCAACAACAGGCTCAAAAACATAGTGGCTGTATACACATCCAAGTGTACAGCATTTTCGGTAGGGTTACCACCTTATCCCTTCAAAACCAAACACGTAATAATTACACAGGTTCGGAGGCTAATTTATTGCAGATATGGCACTAAGTGAGTTTAATTACCACCCTAATTAGCCACAGAGCCTGTGTAATTGACATGTGTTTGGTTTTAGGGCCAGTTCACACTACAATGAGTTTCAGTGTACTTTTTTCTGCATCCAAAAAGCACAGAAAGTAGGTTATATGGTTGTCAATGTCATAGTTCACATCAGTGTTTGCAGTTCCAGTGTGTTCCGGTTGCAGAAAAAAAAGAACGGGCTGCATTTTTCCTGCACAGAACTGCACTGGAATGCGGTAAAACTCATCAAAAATGCACCATAACTCACCAAAAACGCACTGGAACACACATGTCCCTATTAAAATTGAAGAAAAAGAGAGGGGAAAGAATGTACTGGAGTGCATCAAAAACGCATCAGAAGGTGCCAAAAACTTGTCAAAAACGCGCATGCAGAAACGCATACAGAACACATCTGGACTGTGTTTCTATGGTGTGAACCGGCCCTTAAACAGATGAGATGACAACCTTAATTATCAGTGACTCCTGGGCGCTGATGTATGGGCAGGTCTCATATTGAATGAGCAAATGTGTCCATGCCATACTGCAGTTGTTTGAATTAATTTTTTTTCTCATTAATCTACACGCAGTACCCCATAATGACAAAGTGAAAACAGAATGTAAGGGACCACCCGGCGACACCACTAGCACTCCACTAATCAGCGCACGGAGTCTAAGTCTCAGAGTACTTGTTCACCAGGGCCCCTGATGGTGGGGATGGACTTGGAGTACCCCGGGACTAGGTCGTGCCTACTGAGGATACCCGTCAGTGGTAGGGGTGTTCGCCAGGGGCTCCCACGGGAGAGAGCCTGATATGAGGAGGTCTGGAGACCCCGTTGAGAGGGATGGATGGCTGAGCAAGTGCAGAGTCAGGCAAGCCGGGTCAGTAACGGGGAGGACGGTACGGTACAAGGCAGCGGGCAGAGAATAGTCGGGTCACACTCCAGGTCAGCAACAGCAGGTCAGATCCAATAGGGGGCATTCAGGAGAGAGGTCAGGCAAAGCAAGGGTCTGGGCAGGAGAATACAGCAGTGGTCAGGTACAATCCGGGTCAGCAACTTACAGGTTCAGGATACAGGACAAGGATAAGACCAGAAGGCACCGAATGACAGCTCAGGGCCGTTTAAATATCGCGCCCTGCGCTGCCATTGGTGCCCAGCGGGCGGCCGCGGCTTCTACTGCGCATGCGCGAACTCGCGCGCCGCGGCCGGCTCGGACCTAGAGCTCGCGTCCCTGCACAGGGCGGCATACTGCGCCGGCGCCGGGACCATCGCAGCGGGGATCGAGGAGATCCCTGACACAGAATTTTAGAAATGTCTGTGAATTTATTAAAAAATGAAAAACTGATATATCACATGTATTTAAGTATTCAGAACCTTTACTCAGTACTTTGTTGAAACACCTTTGGCAGCAATTACAGCCTTCAGTCTTTTTGGATATGACATGACAGGCTCTGCACACCTGGATTGGGGGATTTTATGCCATTCTTTTTTGCAAATTCTCTCAAGCTCAGTCAGGTTGGAGGGGGACTGTCAGTGGACAGCCATTTTCAGGTCTCGAGAGAAAGACGTTCAAATCATGGCTCTGTCTTGACCACTCTAGGACATTCACAGAGTTGTCCACAAGCCACTCCTTTGTTGTCTTGGCTGTGTGCTTAGGATTGTTGTCATGTTGGAAGGTGAACCTTCAGCCCAGTCTGAGGTCCTGAGCTCTGTGGAACAGGTTTTCATTGAAGATATCTCTGTACTTTGCTCCTTTTAGCTTTCCCTCAACCCGGACCAGTCTCCCAGTCCCTGATGCTGAAAAACACCCCCATAGCATGATACTGCCAACACCATGCTTCACTGTTGGGATGTATTGGGTAGGTGATGAGCGGTGCCTGGTTTCCTCCAGCCATAACATTTAAAATTGAGGCCAAGCTGCTCAATCTTGGTTTCATTAGGCCACAGAATCTTGTACCTCACAGTCTGAGAGTCCTTCAGGTGATTTTTTTTTCCCAAGCAGGCTTTCTTGTGTTTTGTACTGAGGGGACGTTTCCATCTAGCCTCTCTGCCATAAAGCCCAGATTGGGGGAGGGATGCAGTGATAGTTGTCCCTCTGGAACTTTGTCCCATCTCCACACTGAATCTCTGGAGGTCAGTCAGGGTGACCATCGGGTTCTTTGACAACTCTCTTACAAAGGTCTTTCATCCCCAATTGCTCAACTTGGCTGGACGACTCTTGAAAGAGTCCTGCTTGTGCCACACTTCTTCCATTTGAGAATTATGGAGGCCACTGTGCTATTGGGATCCTTCAGTGCAGCATAAATTTTTTGTAGCCTTCCCCAAATATAGTTAATGCCTTGCAAAAATCCTGTGTCTGAGCTCTACAGGCAGTTCCTTTGACCTCATGGCTTTTGCTCTGATACAGTATTCATTGTCAGCTGTGAGGCCTTTTATAGAGAGGCATGTGCCTTTCCAAATCATGTCCACTCTATTTAATTTACAACTGGTAGACTCCAATCAAAGTGTAGAACCATCAAGAGAAATGGGAGTCACCTAAGTTAAATTTCAAGTGTTGTTGCAAAGGGTCTGAATACTTATGCCAATCTGATATTTAATTTTTTCCTTTTTTATACATTTGCAAACATTTCTATAATTCTGTCTTCACTTTGTCATTATGGGGTACTAAGTGTATATTAATGATAAAAAATAAATAAAGAACTGTAGTGTCAGGCTGTAGCATAACAATATTGAAAAGTGAAGTGGTGTGAATACTTTATGAATGAACTGTATATACAGTATATTCTGTTCTAAAGAGCACCAGCTTCAGCAAGGTCTTCTGCATTTCTGTAGGCTGTCAGCTCACGGTCAAGACGTTTAGTAGAGAGGTCCTCTAGACTCTAGGTGATTTATGAATAGCTGTGATCAGCATCTGACAAGCCCTCAGTTATAGCCATTCATAAAAAATGTGACCGCCACTGCTGCTACACAGTGTGCCCTGCCTGATTTTAGATCCTCCCCACTGTGTGCCCACAGTAGGGTTGCCACCTCATCCCTTTAAAACCGAACACATATTAGTTACACAGGTTCTGTGGCTGATTAAAGTGGTAATTAAACGTATTTAATGCCTTATCTGCATTAAATTAGCCTTAGAACCTATATAATTAATATATGTTCAGTTTTTAAGGGATGAGATGGCAACCCTAGCCTACAGTCTGATCCTTGAATTGACTATGTAATAGATTTGAGGCAAGAGGGAGGTGCTTATAGTTCTAATGAGGAGTTTGGCTTAATGGGACAACACTGCTCCTCCATGCATATAGCACAACAATTGATCATTATCACCCAAGGGCAAAAAAGTGTAGTTGGCAGGATCATAGATGAAATGAATGGAATAGAAAGACAAAAAAAGAGAAAACTAATACAGCCACCACATCTATGGACTGGTAAGCTGCAATATATTACACTAAGGATTGGTCCCCATGAATCTATATCAAGGGAAGAAGATAGACATAGTTGGGAATGCTGGAAACAGAAGTTACAAGAATATATTTTTTTTCATTCAGTCTACAGGCTGCATACAAAAAAAAAGAACATAGCATATATACCCAACAAGGACCAGCGATGTACTGGTACATCACTGGAATTTGAATGGTTATACCAGCTGCAGGTATCATCCTTGTATCAATTTGTTTAGGCTTTCATGTAAAACATCTAATTAGCTGCAGGATTGCTTTTACAAGCAGCAGGAGATGATGCCCCCCCCCCTCCCCCGCTTCCTTCCACGGCCTTCTCAGGCAGTCCTGTGCCATCGGAGGAACCTGAGAATGCAGCCAATGTTTCTGCAAGCTAACCGTACAGCTGATTGGAGACCAGAATGGTGCCAATCATCTCTATAGTCTAAGTCTAAGCTAGGAGCATTTCATCACTTCAGTTTTGCAGGATATAAACAGCGCCATTTGTAAATTGGGAAAACATCTGATCACACCGATTAGGTAATGTAAGGGCAGAGGAGATATCTAGAGCCTGATAGACCTCAGATTTCTCAAAAAAGAATATATGATAATACCCATTGAAGTTATAGGGGATACTTGCATTCCCTGTGATAGCATTAAAAGTGATAAAAAAAAATGAAAGGGACAGTGTAAAAATAATAAAAAATCAAAATAACTTAAAAAAAAAAGCACCCTCGCCCCCCGCGCGCACACCTGCATGCACGAGCTTTGACCTTGTGCCGGTATGTAAACAGCGATTTCACCATGCATGTGCGGTATCGCCGTGAATGCAAGATCAAGGGCAGTAATTCTAACACTAGACCTTCTCTGGAAATCTAAACTGGTAGCTTGTAAAGGCTTTTAAAGCATTCACTTTGGATATTAAAAATGTATGCAGTTTGTTGCCAATTTCACGGGGCATGCGCAGTTTTAAAGCATGTCATGTTTGATATTTATTTACTCTGCATACCATCATCTTTTATATTTTGCCAAATAATTGGCCAATATATTGTGTTTTTGTGCTTTAAAAGTAAAAAAAAGTGTATTTTTGTTTAAATTGCGTTTGAAAATTCGCTGCGCGAGTACTATGTAAAAAATTGCAGCACCCACCATTTTATTCACTAGGGTGTCTGCTTTAAAAAAAAATTGTAATGTTTGGGGGCTCAAAGTAATTTCCTAATAAAAAATACAGATTTTTTTCATGGGAACAAAAAAGTGTCAGAAAAGGCTTGGTCTTTGGGTGGTTAGAAGAGTGAATGATGTGTGGCATAAACTTCTAATGCTGGGCATATTTGGAAAGTAGAAACCCCAAACTATTTACTGAGAGGCATGTTGAGTCAATAGAAGAATTTATTTTTTTATCACAAGTTTTTGGAAAATGACAAAAAATAAATCATTTTTTTTACGCAAAATAGTCACTTAAATGATTACTCACACATGCCATGGGTATATGTGGAATTACGCCCCAAAATACATTCTGCTACTTCTCCCGAGTATGGGGGTACCACATGTGAGAGACGTTTTGGCAGTCTAGCCAAGTACAGGACCCCAAAATCCAATAAGCACCTTCAGGCTTTTAAAGGGCTTTATTTCCTCATTACACTTCCTGACTACCTTTCACAGTTTCGGAGGCCCTGAAATGCCAGGATACCCCTCCAAATGACCTCTTTTTGGAAAGTAAACACCCCAAGTAATTTGATAAGAAGCATGGTGGGTATTTTGCAGATCTCGTTTGTTGCCACATGTTTTTGGAAAATGAAGAAAGAAAACAAAAATATATTTTTTCTTTTTTTATATTTCAAAACCTTGTGAGATCTGCAAAATACTCACCTTGCCTCTTTTTAAATTCCTTGATGTGTCTGCTTTCCAAAAAGGGGTCATGGGGGGGGTTGGTGCTATCTTGGCATTTCAGGGCCTTTGAAACTGTGAAAGGTAGTCAGGAAGTGTAATGAGGAAATAAAGCCCTTTAAAAGCCTGAAGCTGTGATAGGTAGTGAGAAAGTGAAATGAGGAAGTTACACACTTTCAGGCTTTCAAAGTGGTCATTGGACTTCAGGCTCCTGTAAGTGGCTAGGCTCTCAAAAAGTCTCACACATGTGGTATCCCCATACTCGATAGAAGTAGCAGAATGTATTTTGGGATGTAATGCCACATATACTCATGGCTTGTGTGAGAAATACATAATTTAAATGAAAACTTTGTGTAAAAAAAAATATATTTTTTTAGTCATTTTCCAAAAACTTGTGGAAAAAAAAATAAATCTTCCATGGACTCAATATGCCTCTCAGCAGATAGCTTAGGTTGTCTACTTTCTGTAAAGATGTCATTTGGGGGTGCTTGTACTGTCCTGGTATTTTAGTACCTCAAGAAATGTGATGGGCAGTCAGAAAGTAAAAGCTCTGTAAATTCCATTATGTATACTATAGTTTGTAGATGCTATAATTTTCACACAAAGCAATCAATATACACTTATTGGGATTTTTTTAACCAAAAACATGTAGCAGAATACATTTTGGCCTAAATATATGAAGAATTTTGAGTTTTTTGGATATTTTTTATGACAAAAATGAGAAAATATAGTTTTTTTCCAAAAATATCTTTTTTTAAACTTTTTTTGTTTATAGCGCAAAAAATAAAAAGCACACAGGTGATCAAATACCACCAAAAGAAAGCTCTATTTGTGTGAAAAAAGGAGGTAAATTTCATTTATGTACCGTATTGCATGACCGCACAATTGTCAGTTAAACTAATGCAGCTCTGTATAGCAAAAAAAGGCGTAAATTACAGTATCTATACCATAGTTTGTAGACGCTATAACTTTCACACAAAGCAATCAATATACACTTATTGGGATTTTTTTACCAAAAACATGTAGCAGAATACATTTTGGCCTAAATTTATGACTAACTTTGAGTTTACTATATATTTTTTATAGCCGAAAGCAAAAAATATAGTTTTTCTTCAAAATTTTCGGTCTTTTTTCGTTTATAGCACGAAAAATAAAAAGCGCACAGGTGATCAAATACCACTGAAAGAAAGCTCTATTTGTCTGAAAAAAGGCCGTAAATTTAGTTTGGGTACAGCATTGCATGACTGCGCAATTATCAGTTGAAATAGTGCAGTGCCAAATAGCAAAAAGAGGCCTGGTCATTAAGGGGGGTAAATACTCAGGATGGCAAGTGGTTAACCTAGATATGCTTTATTTTAAAGTGAGGAGGGTGGTCAGGAAGGGGTTATAGAAGAAGCCTCATCAGTAATAAAAATGTAACTGCAGGTGTATTGATTCATATTTAAATACTTGTTCATAAAAAGAAAATGCTGAAGGATTCTTCTAAAGTCTGATTTGTGGGCACTCCAAAAACAACGAGGAGCCAACAACTTAGACTGCCTGCTCTAATACAGTTCTGTGTTCCCGCACATCACTTACTCTATTGCTAACCTGTATATTGCTTACGCTGTACAGTTCCCAGTATATCACATACTCTGTATGCTATTGTATAGTTCACATACTCTCTAAATTGTGCTATAAGTCACATGCTCTGTACATTGTCCTATGGCATACCCTGTATGTTATTCTGTGTGTCACTCACAAAAGGGACTTTTTGCTTGGGAGAGGGTGGGGTCTGGGCAAAATTTTTCTCTGCACACTGGGCTGTGAGTTACATACTCCTGCACTTCCTTTCCTCTTTGCTTTGTGTGTTACACACTCCTGACCCCTGCATTCTGTGCTTTACATGTTCCTGATTCTTGCACCCTGTGTTATACACACTCCTGAGTCCTCCACTCTGCGCATTACACACCCTTGATTCCTTCACTCTGTGCTTTACACATTCCCAAGTCCTGCACTCTGTGTTACACACCCGCACTCCTGTACTTTGTGTTACACACTGAGTCCTGCACGCTGTTGCACACTCTGGACCCCTGGAATTTGTGTGTTACACACTCCTGACGTCTATACTCTGTATGTTACATGCTCTTGATCCCTGCACTCTGTGCTTTACCCATGCCTAATACATCAGCTCTGTGTGCTAGGTACTTCTAACCCTCTGTATTCTGTTCATTAAATGCTCATGACTCCTGCACTTTGCATTACGCACTCCTGGATTTTGTGCTCTGCGCATGACAAACTAATATTAGCCATTGACACAATCAGTGAGTTTATTTTATTGACATTGACACCAAAGATGGGATTTATTTTACTTCCACTTCCTTTTAGTGTACCCCCAAACCCTATTTTGTCTACTCTTTAGTAAAACATAGGAGGAAATGTGTAGCATTGCAAGCCATGCACTGTAAAGCCACACCCACTTTGTTAATCAAACCCACTTTTGGTCACATTTTTCTTCTCTAACCTTTCAAGCTGTCCCTCAAACAACTATTTAATAGTCACTAGTATAGCAGAAGCTACAGAGTGTTAAAGGCATCATGTCTGTCTTTTGGGGCAATTGATACTCTTGACAATCACACCATTGAGGGGGTCGTCTTTTTAGAACAGCCTGTCACTCTGCCTGGAAAAGAAATCATGTTTAACAATTTCAGTATGAATGATGTCAGGAGGACAGAGAGCCCATCATAAAACACCCTGCTCCTGTCTCTTTGTGGTATTTTAATTGGCGTTGATAGGGGGGATTAAAATGTGATTATAGGAATCTTCAAGGGCTGAAGCTGCTCAGCTCAGTGACACACGCCTCCACTGCACTTCCCCTCTCCTTCCTCCTACCATTCCTATCCAATGACCCCAGCTCTTCAGATGGAGTTTTGGCACTGAGGCTCAGGCTGCTGGAGTTACAGAGGTAAATGGGGAGGTCTCCCTGGCACCCTCTTCCTCTAGTACATAGGTAAGAGAGAGGATTGACTATTTAGACCCAGATGAAGGATGTTCTGCCTGATGGATGAGGTTACTCTAAGTTATGTATACTTCCAAACTGTTTCATGAGACTTTCCTGGGATTGTAACACAATCCTGTCATCTCGCAGATTCAGTCTGTGTTCCATAGCCCTGTGCTGGAGTGCTTGCTTCAGCTCTATGCAAACTCAGTGCATCTTAGTGATGTCCTGCCTGACAAAGTCTGTATAGTCCCTGCAGCAGGAGGAGGGAAAGAGCAGCAGCACAGGACACAGAAATCAGTGCAAGGTCAGTGTTGTATTTGTCCACTGTCATCCCCACCTTTTGCTGGGCACTATTGTTGCCCCTACCCCCACTGAGCACTATTTTTCTCCCTGCCGCCACTGGGAACTATTGATCTCTATCCACCCCCGGCTGGGTACTATTTCCTCCCTCCAACCTGGCTGGTTAATGCAAATTAGACTTTTACTCACAGCAATTATGGAATATTTTGTGGATACAAGGACTGTGTGCATACAATATGTAGGCTGAGACTCTAATTTACCATGCTTCCTTAAGTCATATCCAAATGGTCAGCACAATTTATCCATGCCCATCTGTAAGTGGATGCCTAGTGAAGTATTACTACCTCATTGTGCTATGTTCTTTGCTTTCATGGTATTGAGATTGTTATTGGTAATTGACGGCTGATATACCCAGGTTGGGAGAGGGTTAACTGGTCTGCCAGACTGCTTCCTGCTGTTCATGGCACTTCCCATTAGTTGATATATAAATACCAAGGGAGGTGGCCTTGTGGTCATTGATTGGCCCTTCTATGCCTTCACAATCCCTTAGTATGATCCCAGTTGGGTTTTATTGAGAAGAGAAAATGTTTGACCTCATTACACAGAGATTTGCCAAAAATGTGTGCTTTTCAAAGTTAGAAGCACTCGTTTTAACCCTCTAGAGGTTTTTAATGTGTTCAGTCCTCACGCAAGTATTGCAGCAAGCCATCAGAACTGGGTTATTTATAGCCACCCCAAAATATATATTTAAGTTTTTGATAGAGCAGAAAATGTTTTTATTGGTGTCCATGTCCCCACTAAGACTCCCTTTCCAACTGTACTGATGCCACTGAAAAACAAAGTAATGAAAGATCCATCAAAACAGAAATGGAGGGAGAGTTTTTTAATGGGGACATTTGTTCATGTGATGACTTTATAAGAATGGGTTTCCCTTATTTTTATTGTTGGGACATTGTTTGGGACAATGGAAAACAAAACCGTTAGGCCAGCTTCCATATTTCCTAGTGCCCTAGAGAAATGAATATATTTTACTCAGCTCCACTGCAAATTCTAAATATACTATGTTTGCTAGCCTTTTTATTTTTATAGATTTTCTTTAATCAAGATACTTGATTAACCATTGTCTTCAATCAAGAATTCAGTTACGCTGCTTAAGCTAGTTTCTGAACAGAAGCTACCCAGATGGTTGTACCTTTAGCAACAGCTATGGAGGCCAGACCCTGCTGGACTGAAGATGGTGGAGTTAGCCTGGAATGTGACTTTTGAGGCATTGAGCTTTGCATTGTGCCATTTTCCTGACCTTTGTGTACTGTGTTTGTCGCAGGGTGCTCTCCATATCCCAAGCTGTGGCACAGTCTCTAGTGTGACATAGTTTCTGAGGACACATATAGTTAGTAAGGCTAGTTGGGCTGAGGCACTGGAAGCAACTGTACCTCACCATTGGTTTTGTTGAGCACTGCCATGTTATTGAGGTAATGGTTAAGGCTGAGGGAACTGGGCACTGACATCATTTGCCAGCTGCACTGTTGTGTGCATGCATTCCACACTTTTCCTGCCATTAGGCACTCCCAGCTGCTGCTGTTTTCAAACACCTAGTGGATCATCTGGTGACTGGTCTTCATTTTAGTTCTACTGCCTGCCTTAAGTGACTTGGTCACCTCCAACTGCCTTCAACCCTCATCAGCACTTTCTGCTTGGGTTTGTGAGTACACAAGGCCTTGCTCACTTTACACCTAGTTGCTTTCTGCTAAGCAGTGCAACATGTCCTTTCAAAGACACACAGGGGACAGTCCCGCTGCAGCAAATGATCTTCCATACGCTATGTCTGCTTTTAGGTTAACCCCAGAATGGACTGTTGTTTCTCACCTAAATCCTGGGTCCCCTATTACTATATGCGTATCTTTATGGTAATTTTCTGTAGCTCCACTGCGGGAAGCTGAGACCTCTCCTGTGCCCACAGGACCACTTATATCCACTATTGTTTTCAGTTGGTGCACATTTAATGGAGCAATCTCCATGCAGAAGCTTTTTGTGCACTCCGTCGCCATCAATAGCAGTCAATTGTGACTGGGCTCTACTAGGCTTCCATCTCCAAGGGGTGTGTTTATAATAAAAAAAATCTCAGAGCTATTTGTCCCTTGAAACTGCAATGTAAATTTGTTCTGAGCAAATTGTCTCTCCAGGTTGGATGTTATTAATTCATTAAAAAGGAGTGGTTTGAGAAAAATATGAATTAAAGCCAGTAGATGGAGCTGATGATGGAGTAAGTATTACTTCCTTTGATCATCAGTGTCATCTAGTGGCCATAATGCAGTATTTTCCTGATTCACTATGTTCTGTATGCAATGTAGATGCAGTTTCACAGGATACATAACATTGCACATTTTTTATAAATGCATCCCAGAGTGGGCCTCTACTAGGCTTTCAGCTTTTACAGGACGAAAATGGAGGGGATCAGTTTCTCTACATTCTGTTCCCGCTGCCTCTTCTATCCAGGTGTACAAGGGGGCTGCATGGGCCGACCCTGCAACCTCTGTAGTTACACCCCTACCTCCAACTACAGACCCTTGCCCTCCACTAACGGACCCTCACTCCCCAACTACTGCCCCCCACTGAATGACCCCCACCAACTACTGCCCTTTCCCCCTACTGTTGCCCCCCCAACTGTCACCCCCACTAACAGATCCCCCACACTATTGCCCCCTACTGATGAACTCCCTTAACTACTGCCCTCCCCCACCTCCACTAACAGACCCCCCACCTCCCAATTACCTCCCCTTGCCCTCCACTGACAGACTCCCCAAACTGCTGCCCCCCCCACAGACAGACACCCACCCCCTAACTACTGCCCCCACTAACAAACCCCCACCTGTTTTCCTTTTCCTGTAAGTTCAGAGTTGGGATGGTCCCTTCCTTTATTTCCATGGAGGGCTTCCCTAGCAGATGTATCCTCTTGTCTACACCTTGCGTCTGGTTCTCTGGGACTGACATTTCCCAAGTATTTAGTGGATCCCCTTGTTAGCCGGTCTTTGATCTGACCTCCATTGGACTTTATATGGAGTCTGCAAGATCTTCACCTCTAAAAACTTTTGGGATCTACTGGGTGACCAACTCTCTGCACTAGACCGTGTTTAGTGAGTAATTTCTGACCAAATTGTCTTTCCTAGACAATCTATATTGTCTTTCAGATTCCATTTTCCATTCATCAGCATTTTGCACAGGGGGGTGTTGCAGAGCAGAGCCCCTCCTTCTTCCTTGCTAGTAAGTGTCTATTGCTGGAAGTCCTGTATTTCCTTAGAAAGTTAGCAGGCTAAACACATGGTTACCCTGCTATAGATTCCCCCTAAGAGAAACAGTGTAAGTCTGAAGGCTTTAGTGGGACTTGATTACTGATCATAAATCCTCTTCTTTGACCGAGCTACAGTCTTCTGAGAAAGTCTCCTTAGATTCTCCCTCTTCCTATTTTCTATGAATTGAATATTCCTAGGCTTAGTATAATGGTAGTGATAGATTAGATCAATGGTCTCCAAACTAAGGCCCGATGTGTCCTTTGCCTGCCTTTATCCGAGCTTTGGGGCATTATTCCTTCTGCTGACACTAGCAATCATCTTGAGAATGAGGCATCATTCTTTCCATTGACACCAATGGTGGGGCATATTTCTGCTCACTGACACCAGTGGTGGGTTCCCTTTTCCTTCTATTGATACCAAAAATTTGTCATGATTCCTTCCACTGATATAAATGTTGGAGCCCCTTTCCTTCCACTGATACCAATGTTAAGGAACTATTCCTTTCACTGATACCAAAGATGCACTTTTCCTCCCACTGGCACCAACCATGGGACACTATTCCTCCCACTGGTATCAATGATGGGGCACTATTCCTCCCACTGACACCAAAGATGGGGCACTATTCATTCCACTGACAGTAGTGATGGGGCACTATTCCTCCCACTGACACCAATGATGGGGCACTATTCCTCCCACTGACACCAATGATGGGGCACTATTCCTCCCACTGACACCAATGATGGGGCACTATTCCTCCCACTGACACCAATGATGGGGCACTATTCCTCCCACTGACACCAATGATGGGGCACTATTCCTCCCACTGACACCAATGATGGGGCACTATTCCTCCCACTGACACCAATGATGGGGCACTATTCCTCCCACTGACACCAAAGATGGGGCACTATTCATTCCACTGACAGTAGTGATGGGGCACTATTAATCCTCTAATAGTAAAGATGGGGCACTATTCCTCTTTCTATTGACCACAGGCACTATGTTTTTTTTGTTTTGTTTTTTTTAACTTTCACTGTTTTTCAAGCCTCAGGCATTTTTTACTCCCACTGGCCACAGTTTGGCCCTCCTAAAGTCTGAAAGACAATAAACTGGCCCTTTATTTAGAAAGTTTAGAGACCCCTGGGTTAGATGATTCCTAGAAAGATATATTTTTAAACTAATCAGGCAGGTTTGCAGCATGGTTACCAATCCTGCACAACACCTATTGACATTAGCTGGAAGGATTCCTTCTAAATCTTTCAATCCTGATGTTCTTGTATTCCAGTTTGCATTATAATATATATTCTTATTCCTTACCTACCTTTTTATACAGCCCACCATCTCCTTAAAAAGGAGATTTGTCAGATCCTGTGCAGGTCCTGTGCTGATGGGGGTCTGCTATACTGGTAGTTCCACCAGAACATGCATGTGATGAGGAGGGTGCAGCTCACCATACTGCATCCCTCCACCTACTTAAAAACACTGGATGATTTCACATCAATAGATGTCTCCCCTAAATAGACTATTTGTCTGTCAGCTGCCATCCTGGCTTTTCTTGGACCTTCCTTTGTCTAAAGTCAGGGGTCAGGAATATTCAACTTTACCTAGTCTGTTGATCAGTTTGTCTTTTCTTTGGATATGTTTTATCTGTCCTAATTTCTTTTCCCTGAAATCAAAGTTTAGTTATGCTAGGCTTCATATTTTCCTGCAGTTATTAAAAAAAATTTGTTTGCTTTTGGACAGCTTCACACCACATCCCTCCCCCCTGCACTGTCATATCCTCTGTCCCCTTCCCCCCCAGTAGTGTCCTGTACCTCTAAACCAATGTCCTCTGTCCTCCTTCACATCAACCCCCCGCCCCACTGTGTACTGTCCTCTACCCTGCCCCATAGCAGTGTCCTCTGCTTCCCCAAGCCCCAAAGCAGTGTCCTCTGTCCTTTTCTCATCAGAACTCCCCACTGTAGTTTCCTCTGTCCCCTCCAACAGTGTCTCCTCTGCCCCCTCCCACAGTGTTTCCTCTGCCCCCACAGTGTCTCCTGTGTCCCCCCTCGCACAGTGTCTCCTCTGCCTCTCCTCCCACAGTGTCTCCTCTGCCCCCTCCCATGGTGTTTCCTCTGCCCCCCACAGTGTCTCCTGTCCCCCCCCCCACAGTTTCTCCTCTGCCCCCCAGTTTCTCCTGGGTCCCCCCTCCCAGTGTCTCCTGTGTCCACCCTCCCACAGTGTTTTTTCTGCCCCCCCACCAACGGTTTCTCCTCTGCCACCCCCTCCCACAGTGTCTCTTGTGTCCCCCCTCCCACAGTGTCTCCTCTGCCCCCCCCCCTGCAGTTTCTTCTCTGTCCCCTTTACATCACACACACAGAGATAATACTTCCTACTTGCCAGCGTGTGTAGAGCAGAGATCAGAAGACAGCACAGTGCTGGGTGTAAGGCAGGAGCGGGAGCTGCTGGAGTTCATAATACCAGGCTGGTGATTGGTTGTTAGGACCGCCTAACAACCAATCACTGAGCAGCTCCCACCCTCATCCTCCATCCAGCACTATGCTGCCTCCTGCTCTCTGCTGCAGGTAACATGAGAGCGGCCAAAACTAGGGAGAGGCAGAGCTACGGTCACGGGCTTGATGCCCCTCAACTTAGTGGGTTTGCCCACCCCTCAGTTGGACTGAATTTTGAAGTCCAATTTCAAAAAATATCACAATTCCTGTGTCCCTTAATGGGTGATAAAGAAATAAATTTACAAATAATATGCTTAGTGATAATAATAAATAATATTCTTATTCCCCAAATAATAACAAACATAAAGTCCTGTATCCAAAAATCCAAAAATTTATAAAATCAAAGTCCCCTTCAAACAAAAATTAAGTCCAAAAAAATTGTCCAAGAATAGTGATAAATTCTTCAAAGTTTTGTGTAAGCTTGATTTACCTCAAAAAAACAAAAATAGAAACCACATAGTGCATTATCCTTAATATATTAATATCATATAACTCAACCAATGATAATTCACCAAAAGTGAAACAAAAACGTGTAAACAGCAAACGTGTGCCAATACACTATGTATAGTGAAAAGCTGTGTAGGTGAATCACTCTTTAAAGTGTTTATAACACACACATAAATCACGTCTACTGCAGTAAGGAGTGAATACCCTTACCAATGTGTTTATCATTTAAGGCTTTAGATAAACATCCCCAAGTAGGCTGTATGATGGGACGAGTAAACGAGTATTATTCTGCCAGTATCCTCACTTTCACCTCCTCATAATTCAATGTGGATCCATCCACACTATTTCCTCAGACCAATTTCATCATAACCGCCATCCCGATAACGATATATATATACACACATAAAGAGATATATAGTGTAATACCGCCACACATTCGAATCACAAATTTTATTGGTGCTGCTTACAATATAAAATCTTTCTCATCGCATGTTTTAAAAGTGTGAAAAACCTGCATGCCGTACGTCCAGGAGAGTCCAAACCGCTGCAAACAGTCTTACTTCCACTCTCTAAAATGGCCACCGCTCCACTTCCGGTTTCTCGTTTGCGTCTGACGTCACTTCCCTCTGACGCGTTTCGTCATTGGACGTAATCATAAAGGGTGTGGTTGTCAGACAAGGACGCTTCTTTATACTCCTCCTCTCATCATGGTGAAGCCGCGATCTCCATTTTTAGAAAGGGCACCGCTCTGCCTTTAACGGAGACTTAAAGCTACATCATATACTAACATAAATAACAAATAATGCCGGCACGGAATCCGTCTTCAGGAATAGCAATGAACAAAAACCGCGGATCTCAGCCCACCATGAATATAAACTTATATAAGCTACAACCCTCCAATATGATCATACAACAATAAAATACCTACATGATATATAAATGATGTGCAATTACTACTTACCCTCATATAGGGTCCACAATAGTCTATTGATATTATTTATCTCACATATATAATTATACTGTATCATTAACATATATATGATTCAGGATATAACATCCTCAATCATAAATAGTAAGAAAAGGTTTATCATAAATACATAAAATTATTTAAAATATATTTAAATTAGCCATATTCTAAAATTAAACATTTATATTATTTTATAAAACTTTCTCCTATATCCATTCTTAATGGATCTACCCATAATATTCTGCATATATCCATCTTTTATATTATAATAAACTTTTGTTTGCAGCATAAAACTACAACTTTTAAGTTAAAAATTGGAAACAAAGCAATTTAAATCTAAATCTACATTTAAACCTCCTGGTTTCATCGTTCTCAATTCATAAATCCAGTAGGTTTCATTCTTGGATATGGTTTTGATTTTATCACCCCCCCTCCAATGCGCCTCTATTCTATCCTGAATCATATATATGTTAATGATACAGTATAATTATATATGTGAGATAAATAATATCAATAGACTATTGTGGACCCTATATGAGGGTACTAGGATATATTATGTTAAGGGATTATTTAATAGTTTTATTTATTTTAAGGAGTACATATTGAATAGGAGAGGGCAATATATGAGAAATATATAGAGTGTGGCTCTCATTTTTAGGGTATTGATGTTCAATTTATATTATTAAGGGTTGGTGTTCTATTTATATGTGTATATATTATATGAAATATGTTGGGGTTAGCTCCATACATATTTATTTTGGAGTATATAATAGATGTATTTTAATAATTTTAATTTTAATTATATCCAAGATAATTCGGCTACCTTTATAGATATGAAGTGTTATAAGTAGTAATTGCACATCATTTATATATCATGTAGGTATTTTATTGTTGTATGATCATATTGGAGGGTTGTAGCTTATATAAGTTTATATTCATGGTGGGCTGAGATCCGCGGTTTTTGTTCATTGCTATTCCTGAAGACGGATTCCGTGCCGGCATTATTTGTTATTTATGTTAGTATATGATGTAGCTTTAAGTCTCCGTCAAAGGCAGAGCGGTGCCCTTTCTAAAAATGGAGATCGCGGCTTCACCATGATGAGAGGAGGAGTATAAAGAAGCGTCCTTGTCTGACAACCACACCCTTTATGATTACGTCCAATGACGAAACGCGTCAGAGGGAAGTGACGTCAGACGCAAACGAGAAACCGGAAGTGGAGCGGTGGCCATTTTAGAGAGTGGAAGTAAGACTGTTTGCAGCGGTTTGGACTCTCCTGGACGTACGGCATGCAGGTTTTTCACACTTTTAAAACATGCGATGAGAAAGATTTTATATTGTAAGCAGCACCAATAAAATTTGTGATTCGAATGTGTGGCGGTATTACACTATATATCTCTTTATGTGTGTATATATATATCGTTATCGGGATGGCGGTTATGATGAAATTGGTCTGAGGAAATAGTGTGGATGGATCCACATTGAATTATGAGGAGGTGAAAGTGAGGATACTGGCAGAATAATACTCGTTTACTCGTCCCATCATACAGCCTACTTGGGGATGTTTATCTAAAGCCTTAAATGATAAACACATTGGTAAGGGTATTCACTCCTTACTGCAGTAGACGTGATTTATGTGTGTGTTATAAACACTTTAAAGAGTGATTCACCTACACAGCTTTTCACTATACATAGTGTATTGGCACACGTTTGCTGTTTACACGTTTTTGTTTCACTTTTGGTGAATTATCACTGGTTGAGTTATATGATATTAATATATTAAGGATAATGCACTATGTGGTTTCTATTTTTGTTTTTTTGAGGTAAATCAAGCTTACACAAAACTTTGAAGAATTTATCACTATTCTTGGACAATTTTTTTGGACTTAATTTTTGTTTGAAGGGGACTTTGATTTTATAAATTTTTGGATTTTTGGATACAGGACTTTATGTTTGTTATTATTTGGGGAATAAGAATATTATTTATTATTATCACTAAGCATATTATTTGTATATTGTGTACACCTCTAAGGGTAGGGGTGAAGTGTGCTGACACGGGATATTTTGGGTAGAGTGATTTATTAATAATATTATTAAAGAAATAAATTTGTTGTACTTACCATAATATCTTTATTCCTAGTCTGAAACAATAATCTAGTCCAATCAATTTCTGTGGTATACAGTATGATCCTTTTCTCGAAATGAATATAATGAATGATTCTTTTATCACATGCATGGCCAGCATTACAGAGTGATGCTAGACATAAAGTTCTCGACTTACCACAATTCTGGATATTTGCCTTTGGTTTCTTTGATTTTGGGATTGTTTTAGTATATCTAGGGTTGTGTCATTTGGTTCAATTTACTGTACATCCGTAGTATAATGTTTTCTATATGTTGCACTAGCTTACAGTGCTCACTAAGAGTCTTCAGTAAAATCACAACTCCCCTCAAAAGTGTATCACACCTCAGTTCTTCTGGCATTCCTCTTGGATTATAACATGTAAATTAAGGTAATAATTAAAATAACTTCAATCTGCCATACTCTGTTCTCTTTATATAAATTATAGCAAGTTTTATGCAAATCACACATCTATAGACATGGCTTATAAACAACATCCCTTGTGTGTATTAATGTCTGACTGGTAATTTAATGGCAGCCGTAGGCATAAACAAAAGTTTATTAAAAGAGAACTGTAAGGAAAAGCTTCTGAAGACCAAAGTGCCTATACTCCATATATCCGAATCTAGAGATCATTTGAAACACATGTTCTTCCTAAAAAATTGACAGTTGCATAATAGCAGTACATGATGTAATTAAAAAATTAATATATAGAAAGACGCACACTGGTTTTCATCTTGTCACAACAGTGATCTCATACTGCACAGCCACAATGGTGATATTGTTTTATAGTGAAGGTTTGTGGGTTGCGGGCATCTTTTGATGCATTATTTACTGAAGAGTGGAGTGAAACCACTTTATGGTGCATGCAGCAACCTTATGTTTAATGATTGATTCATATGCAATCTTATGTTTATATGTTTGATAATATTTTGTGGTGTAAGGGGTAATCATGTAGTGGCTGCACTGATTGATAATTAGGTTAGGTATAGTTAAAACATTTTTTACCCTACTGTCATTGAATTACATTTCATTTCTTTCAGTGTAACACTGTTTTCCCTCCATTCACAGTTGTCTCCATGTGATGCCTTCTCCTCTGACCTAACTAGTCAAACAGGTAAAAAGTAACTCGGATATGCTCAAAAATTCATATGATGTCATCATGTAGCAAGTAAATCCAGCTTAGTGTACTGTCCTGTATTTAGGTCATAACTAATTACCACTTGTTATCATGTTACCAGTTTTATGGACTATATCCCATCTGTCTATTCAGTACTTTGGTTCAGTGACCTGTTGGCACAGTCTACAGGACAACAAGCCCGAGATCTACATTGTGAGAAAAACATGCAGCAAAATCCAAACCTCCTTGTGTATATCCCTATTAAAAACCATTTTTATTATACATTTCTGAAGATTCATCCTACTCCTAGTTATTCTTACACCACTATACCTCTTGCAAGCTCTCAGAGACAACAGAAGGTGCACATAACTACATATTTATCTTACAAATTTTGATTTTTTTTTTATTCATGTAAAAGATACTACATATTGTTGGGATCATTTAGGGCCAGCAAAGTAGATACTGAACTTTGTGATGCTTGAGCAAAAGTGACCTTATACTTTTGGAGACAAAGACAAATGATGGGAGAATGTGAACTCTATGAGAGGTAATACATACCTGTATGTGTTACACTTTCACAATTACACATTACTTAGTATGCATGTTTTTAACATAATAAATATATTCAAAGCTAGGTTCAATTTTGCCACAAAAGCCCACATAAATCACCGGCAATATTGTGTTACACTATTTGATTTATTATTATTTCTCTGTGACCATCACTTGTTTATCATTGCTCTGTGTCTCTAAGCTGTCTTCTCCTTTCTAAGTTGAGCTCTTTCTGTCACCGTACTTGTGTATATCCCTCCCCCCTTCCTTTCTCTGTAATCATTCCACTGTATCCTGTCTACCTGTATGCATCTGTCTATGAGGCTTACAACATTAGCGTTGTTCTACCTATGATTATTCTCCATTAAACGGAACAATTGAATGGGTTTCCTCATCTGACTTCCTCAACATGTGAGTTTATTCATTGGGTTAAACTGTCTGACCCGATGCAAGAGATAGATTCAACACCATGTGGTATAGCTGTATACATCGCTGGAGATGAAGTTTATGGTCCTGTAGTTAAATCAGAACAAGCAATCTCTACTCCACATTCTCTTTCACTTCGCAATTGGATTCACACTTTTGTGTTTTTGCTTGATGCCTTTTCTGTTTGAAGATCTGCACCTGGTTTATATAGATTTACTGTGTGCAGTGCATTCAGTGATCATGGCCCCAAGGGGGATGAGGCTTACTGTGCACTCACTGACTGCACACACTGGGAATTTGGGTTTAGCAGGAGATGCCTATCTTTGTGACTCCTCTCTGAAGTCTTTAGTGCAAGATCCCTGCTGGCCAGCAGCATCTTAGCAACCGATGATGATTCTTAAAACAGCCCAGCGTTTGTGCCCAACATTCGAAAGAAGATTGAACTTCTGTCACAGTAACAGTTCATCTGAAGTCTCCTTCCAAACGTGGTCTGCTTCCTAGTTCCCACCCTCTGACATGGTGCCGCACTGTAGTGAAGAATCTTCACAAAAATCTTTGGGATTTCAATCCTGCCTGTCCAGTTGGGGAAATATATTATTTGTATCTATAAGAAGGAACATGGGTCTGGAATGGTGTCTGCCGTGACACCATCCCATCATATATCTAGAATAGAATATTGGCTGACACATACAAAGTCCTAATTTTCACTGGAGATAGAACAGGACCACCTGGTTTGACCGGATGCAACTGTACACTCTGGGTTTCTGTTCTAGATATAAATTAATTCTTCCAGAGAGCTGTATGTTTTAGCTGGAGCTTAAAGGGGGAGAGTCTGGCTCACTGGCTGCATGGAAATTAATGTAGGGTCTGTAGCAGTTTGGTGGCTGCATGGGGAAGGGTCCCCCTACCCCATGCAGCAACAATAGTACCACAGTCCTTTACCCCAATCCTGCAGCCGGCTGCGAGGGGATACTGCAGCACTTTGGAGTAGGGGGTTCTGGTATTTGGTACGTTGTTCATGGAATATCAACAATTTGGAGCTTATTTTATCTCACTGACGCTGACATTTTATACACTGCACAAACCCTATTCCATACCACCTCATTCTGTACTGTACGCTCTGCTGTACATTCCTTATTTTGCACTTTATCATTTTATACACTGTCGTGTACATACCTTATTCCATACCACCTCATTCTTTACACTGTGCTACACATACCCTATTCCACACTGCCTCATTCTACACACTATGGTGAACACACTCTATTTCACACAACTTCATTCTGTACTCTGTGTTGTACATACCCTATTCCATACCTCCTCAATCTGTATACTGTGTTTTACATACCCTATTCCACACCACCTCATTCTTTGCACTCTGCTGTACAAGCCCCATTCCACCATGCCCCATTCTGTACACAGTGTTGTACATACCCTATTCCATACCACCCCCTTCTATACTCTCTGCTGTATACACCCCTTTCCACCATGCCTCATTCTGTACACTATGCTATACATACCTATTCCACACCACCTCATTCTGTAAATTGTGCTGTACTTTCCCTAATCCACATTGCCTCATTCTGTACTGTGTGCTATAAAGAGGAAAGGGATTTGTAGCTATTTTAGACTTTCTTCAAATACTGATCTTTAAAAAAAAACAGAGGGACAGACTTTGTAAGCTATTATGTTTTGGGCATCCACCAGGATAAGTTTTATTTGTTTGAACACGCTTCTGTAAGCTTGCTGAAGTGTGCATTAAGCTTACCTTCTTCTGAATTTGGAAACTGTTATGGATTTTTCTTTAACAAAAAACAGAAAAATCACTATTGTGTCCCCACTGAATTTGTTCATGAGAACAATCCTTACTAATAGTATTTTCAAAAAGCAGGTAGCTTAGTGTTTTATTTTTCTTTTGCTTTCTTAAAGTTAACAGTGATTTAGAGTAAATACCTAAAATATAGACATGTGAAGATTTAGCCATTGCACAAGATATGGTCCTTCACCATGTATTCATATTCAGAGTAAATGAAAGCCTTACTCCAGGTAGCATAATTTTCTTGGGTTTAAAAAATATTATCTGTTTACTTCTTGTGTTTGGTAATTCAACACGGTGTTTCTTAACGCTTATAGCTTAAAAAGATTGATTTCAGATGCTCTGGACAATACTATTTCTGCCATCTCCCCATCACCCACCCATAATCACAGTGTTTTTACCAGCTCCCCATCAGCTCCTTTTTTCCATGAACATCTGGCCATTCACAAAATTCACAGCCTCATGTTCATCACAGGCTGTATTTTGTAAATGGTCAGCTAAAGACCAATAGGAAATCAAAAAACTTTTTTTGCTTTGGATAGAGTAGGGAAGCGTTAGCTCTTCTGACATGTTTTATTTATCCCTGCTGAGGAGTTTGTTCTGTGAACTTGGAAATGTCTTTGTCCCTTTTTAGAGGTGATTTTTATTTATTTCCTGTGCATTCTGGTACCTGTCCTCAGAAAAAAAAAAGCCAACGGAAATCTTCCTTATGAGAACACAGCAATGAAACTGGTAGAAGTTTTTTATTTATTGCAAGAGAATGCTAAAAACAGAAAAATCTCATCTATCCACTGTAGCAGAAGTTCTAATTCTACTGTTGTGTTTAAAATTTTGTTGTACCTTTAAAATTAAGAGGAAGTCTGAAAATTTTCCCCACTCTAGCTAAAACTAAAAAGTTATGGCTGGATTTTAAAATTAATGCAGTCAGTATATTCTATGCACAGTCATCTGATGCCAACATACATGAATGGTGAGAACAGTTTCATAGCAAGCACAAAGTTTAGGAGGAAAAACCAAACTGATGATGTCCTCTCCTTGCTGAGACCTTGTAGCACCAAAAGACTTGAGCAAATTAGTTAGGGTGGAAAAATTAGGTGTCCTTGTCAAATTTGATGAGTTCAGAGAATGAGTAGTAGTAGTGAGTAGTAGTGGTCATAATACCTTCCAGGGGAAGGATGGATATGCATGGACCTCCAACACCTAAATGCAGTAGTAAAGTAATAGCATTATCAAATGTACTCACTGGAAATCACAAGTAGCACGTTGACTGGTGCAAAAAAACTGTATCAAGTTCCGGTTTCTTTCCACGCCCACAGGCTATTTAAGGTTGGAGGGATTAATGATCTGCAGTAGGCACATCCCTTGAGGACATGCATGCGAAACGTGTTGGGTGGGGCCTTATATGTTGATGCCATGCTGTTGTTTCCGGTTTCTGAGATGGCAGCTATTTTTGTAAGTCCAGACGAGTTTTACATTGTCTGTTCCACGTGGATTTGTATATCATTTTATGTGGCTCATTTTAAACAATAAATACTACACTATAGATTATATTCTTGGGGCGCTGTGTGGTGAGCTTTCTTTACACAGTTCCCTTTCGGATCAAAGTGATCTGGAGAGCAGATATTCAGGTGGATTTCCATGTGCCCTGGTGAATGGCTGATATTATATGCTAATGGCTATTAGCTATCTGGGTGAGTGCATAGAAGTGGAGGATAAACAGCACTTTGCACAGTGGATGAGTTTCAGCACTGAGAGTTTCTTGGTGAATCGCTTATATGATTTATCGAAATTTCATTGGACTTTTGGTGATTATATTAAAGGTGGAAAAGTATTAGCACATATTACTATTTTTGCACTACTAAGGCTCCTCATATTATTACATATTGGTTTTTTATGTTTGATCCATTATTGTATATTGATGCACTTTAATATTTATTAATAATTGATTATATTCTGATGCTCTTTAATATTAGTGTGCTGCACTTTTTTGGCATATTGATATAATATGGTTTGTTAGTCACCTTATTGTGCTATCTGCTTTTGCCTCTGAGTGTTTACTTGTCTTTTGTTGAAAAAACTACATTGTTCTTAGAGTCGTAGCAGCTTTGAGAACATCAGAACCTCTTGGGATCTTAGGGTGTAAGCTCTAGGGCAGAGACTGGTGTGAATGATTGGAATTAACATTTGTACTCTCGCTTCTCCAGAATTTTGTCTTACCGTGTTCCTGCCTTTCTAGCCTTATGCTGTCTGCTGCAGTGTCACTTATACGACACCTCAGTGAGTTACCTGAGTCAAAGAATTTTTTCAAAACAAGTGCTGCACAATCTCAATTCACCCTTAAACAATAATTTCACAATGATAATACATATACCAAATGAATGCTCTCTAATACTCTTATACATAGCATACTTTAAAAGTCCTCTTCATTATACATTATAGTTCATCAAATTCTTATTTGTGCAATATGTGTTTGTATCACTCCACATAAGTGCAAATCTGTTCATAAGATTCACAGTGACATACATTTATATATAACGTGTTGAATTATCTAAATAGAGGTGCCATCAACCCCAATGCTTTGTGTTGTGTTAAACTTCAGTATTCTTCATTGCTTTGTGCTCCATCATCACTTTCACCACCTGCTAATCTCAAGGATATGACCTATGATTCTAAATAGATCAGACTGCACCATGCCTTTTATTTAGGGCTTGAACATTTCTCTGGATCCTCCAGATGAACCAATAGGACTTATCAGACCTCCAGAGTTCCCAGGAACACCAGCCAGCCACCTCTGATCCGTATTGCTAAGTAAGAACAAAGGGCCATCATCGTGTAGTATATTAGGATCATACACTTTATTTTCCAAAAAAATTTAAAAAACGAATGAAAATATACTTACAAGGACAGTGCACAATCTTCCTGTGCAGTAGAAAGAATTAGCCTCTTTAAAATTACATTGCCCTCTTCAAGGATAATATTAGCAGCATATCCACAAAGTCTGGATCCTCACTTACGGCATGCAATGCATTTTGTCAAGCCCCTTGTGACCTAATCATGAGGATTATGATAAAACAAATTAATGTAGTGCAGTTAGTCTTTTGCACTTGGTTCATTGGTTTATAAGTCTCAGTAGCCAGGACTGCCTGTAAGAAAGAAGTGTGTGTTCGTCCTATAATACACTATAATAAGTGCCATTTTATTTATCTTTGAACATCTGAACTGAAAATAAAAGAGAATCTGTCTGCAGCCTGAAACACAGGTGAGCTAAGTCTTCAGTCTTGATGCCTTGCAATACTCTTGGTCTTCCTCCCACTGTATGTGTTTTTATTTTTCAACACCTTTCAACACCTTACCAATTATTCACTGGTTTCATAGATACTGTAGACAGAAAAGGTACTGATATTTGTTTTACAGTGTGTAGATTCGGTTATGAATGCCAGGGATATCTAGTAGTAGTTAGTCATATTCAACTGGACTTGTTCTGTAAAGTTGTAGATGTTTCGTAGGTTGTCAAAGCCACTTCTACAGTTCTGAAAAAGAAGAGTTACCAATCTTTTGCAAAAGAGGACTCATGGATGTACTGTCAATGAACATGAGTTCTTTGTTAACAACATCCAATACTTTAAAAAAACTAATTAGGTACAAAGGGTGCTCTTGTCAGCACCCTTTGTACTTGTAAGTGTGAGTGGAACCCTCATCACTTTATATTCAATGAACCACTAACAACACAGGAGTAAAAGTTTGCTAGAAACTCATATACAGTTAATCTATTTGCTGAAGATCTAAGATAAATTAATTCTTATGTACAGTATCTCTTCTTAACCTCCTCTATTAAAAATCCTTAGCTCCATCTTGGGTATCCCTATGAAGAAATAGAGAAAAGAAATCAGAAATTCCCTTAAGCTTTACCTTCTCGATGTTCAAGAAAGCATGACAAATACATATGAGTTTCATAAACAAATCCACTAGCTTGCTTATCTAAGCATTAAGCTAACAAATTGTGTGACTGATTTAAAAACACAATTATATGCCTTTCGGCCAACAACGTTTGGATGTCCTAATGGTAGAATCCCCCTTCTCTTTGTTGCATGCAAAAATATATACAATTAAGAAGACTTCTTCCTGTAAAGGGGGCAGTAGAAGAAAATTAAGAGTAGGGAAAGAAAGGGGTAAGGATAAGAAAGAAGGGAGAGGGTTTAATCCCAGTCCCTCCAGCCACTAGTCATTTCCTTGTTTTTTTATCACTTCTGAGTTTTCCAAGTTGCTTGTTGCAATCTGATTTGGTCAAGCTTTTTCATTTTCAAATGCTGCATTATGCATTGATATACCACCCAGTCTGTACAGACAGTACTTGACCTTCTTAAAATCCAGTCAACTCAGTTGCCCACACATGAATGACTTCTCTGTCATCTTTGTTAATATCAATCATGAAGATTTTGATACACAAAGAACAATGCATTTTGTTCCTCTGGTTGAAACAAAATTTTAATTGATGTCACACTCAAGTTCTATATACCTTTATACTATGTGCAATACATTTTCTCGCTGTGGGGACTATGGCAATTGTTTGAGTTTTATGTCCTTCTGCTTATCTTCCATGTAATCAGGACAAGCTACACTCAAGTCTTTTCTCCTTTTGATGTGACATATTTGAATTCATTGTAGAATTTCTTGTGGTTATCTTTAAAAGTGGCCTGCCAAGGTAGATGCGTGGACTATTTTGTTCTTCACTGCATAGTGAGTTGAAGACCTCAAACATTTAAGGGTATCCTGAGAGTTCACTAGTCATATGCTTGTTCTTGGTCAGTGACTCAATTAAAAAAGGAAAGTTAGGATAAGGGTTCAGGATCATGCACATTTGAAGGAGTACACACCTTCAAAAACAGGTCAGTAATGACAGATTCTATTTCTATTTCTACCCTTCTCTCTTTAATAACAGCAGAAAGGTGCTTTGGCAATAGCTTCATTACTTGGAAGGCATTAGGTATGTTTGGGTGAAAATTAAACAAAAAAAATATATAACAGTACATACCTGCTGGGCAATATTGCTGAAAAAGCCTGATGAGTTATCAAGAGTTCTGGATTGATTCAGGTAATGAACGTTCGATTTCCACCTGTTTTCTTGACACCATGCTGGCTTAATAACCCTAAGGTCTAAGAGAGCGGTACATGTCACAAACTGTACTCCGTGACTCCACAATGATTTCCAAAGGTTATATACACAGTCACAGGCCAGGAGATGATGGGATTCTTCAAAAGGCTAATATTTGTATTGCACAGCTCCAAAAATAAATACACAACATTCATTCGACAAAATTCAATATTGTCTTTATGGAACTGGAAGTGAATGGGTTATATACAGTAGATGTGATTGCCAAATAAATATTTGTTGCTGTGAAATTTGCTGATGTGTATATGTGCTTGTCAAGAAACACAGACGGTGTGCAGACCTGTGAGCCCTATACCAGCCTATCAGCAGTCAGTCACAATGACATCTATTGTCGGAACACGGCATATATTGATGACTATATTAGACTAGGTATGAAGACATGCATTGTATGTAGAATTGCATGATGTATCATATGTGTTTCATGGTGCTTATATTATTGTGAAGTTAAAGCAATTTTTGTATGCTCCAGCTTTTTTTTTAAATAAAAATACATAGTACTGTATGGTACACTTGTGTAGTTCTAATATTGCAGAACTGTAGTAGGTCATATTAAGAAAAATCAACACATATTGACTATTTTAGGAAAACTGTTTTATCTCTGCTGTATGTAGGGCTGCTGTTAGAAATCATGGGCCCCATATAGCCTACCTGACAGTCCCCCTCCCCCCAAAACAATATCAAAATACATTTTTGCTAAAAATACACTAAAATCATTGTTAGTGGACACAAACACAATAAAACTTCTGCTAAATTTAAAAGATAAAACTGTATAAAAGTAATAAACAAAGCTCTGTGAATAAATGACGTCTTGGGGCTCATTAACATGCAGTCAAGCCTATGTTATTATAGCACTACCCCTTTAAGGGTTGCTTAGTATTTATTTTGGGTTCCCTGTCAATCTGAATCTCTGGTTGCAAGCCCAACCTCTGCTGACACCACCATGCTCCTGTGACCAAAGTAAATCACAACTGTAAAATGGACTCACACATAAGTTAGTTTAAACCAATATGAAGTTTATCAACTAGAATATGGAATCAAAGGTAACTTGGTCAAATACAGTGGGGATCGAAAGTTTGGGCACCCCAGCTAAAAATTTGTATTAATGTGCATAAAGAAGCCAAGGAAAGATGGAAAAATCTCCAAAAGGCATCAAATTACAGATTAGACATTCTTATAATATGTCAACAAAAGTTAGATTTTATTTCCATCATTTACACTTTCAAAATTTGGGCACCCTGCAGAATTTATAGCATGCACTGCCCCCTTTGCAAAGTTGAGACCTGCCAGTGTCATGGATTGTTCTCAATCATCATCTGGGAAGACCAGGTGATGTCAATCTCAAAGGTTTTAAATGCCCAGACTCATCTGACCTTGCCCCAACAATCAGCACCATGGGTTCTTCTAAGCAGTTGTCTAGAAAACTGAAACTGAAAATAGTTGACGCTCACAAAGCTGGAGAAGGCTATAAGAAGATAGCAAAGCGTTTTCAGATGTCAATATCCTCTGTTTGGAATGTAATTAAGAAATGGCAGTCATCAGGAACAGTGGAAGTTAAAGCAAGATCTGGAAGACCAAGAAAAATATCAGACAGAACAGCTCGCAGGATTGTGAGAAAAACAATTCAAAACCCACGTTTGACTGCACGATCTCTTCAGAAAGATCTGGCAGACACTGGAGTTGTGGTACACTATTCCACTATAAAGAGATACTTGTACAAATATGGTCTTCATGGAAGAGTCATCAGAATCAAACCTCTTCTATGTCCTCACCACAAAAATCATCGTTTGAACTTTGCAAATGAACATATAGACAAGCCTGATGCATTTTGGAAACAAGTTCTGTGGACCGATGAGGTTAAAAAAGATACCTCAAACAAGAATTGAAAGACTCTTGGCTGGCTACAAAAAGCGTTTACAAGCTGTGATACTTGCCAAAGGGGGCAGTACAAGATATTAACTCTGCAGGGTGCCCAAACTTTTGCAGACGCCATTTTTTTGTTTTTTGTTATTTTGAAAGTATAAATGATGGAGATAAAATCTAACTTTTGTTGACATATTAAAAGAATGTCTAATCTGTAATTTGATGCCTTTTGGAGATTTTTCCATCTTTCCTTGGCTTCTTTATGCACAATAATACAAATTTTTAGCTGGGGTGCCCAAACTTTCGATCCCCACTGTATAACACTCTTGCTAATTGTGAGCAAAAGTAACAACATTCACCATAAAACAAAAATAACTGTTAGCAGGTCTGCTTTCAGAAATAATCCACTGCCTCCAATCTGAGGGGACTGCTGAATTCCCAGTGAGCAGAAAACAACTATCAAGAAACAGGTAAGCTCACTGTGGGTCCTCAGAACTAGATGACAAGGATTAGATGTGAAGGAAAGAGAATTCTCATTGAAAATTGAGCACTGTCCCTTTAAGTACACTGCAGTGTCTTCTGCATGCTTCTTGGGGCCCAGTTGGTATGAGGTTGAATTTAGGTGTGTAATATAGTCCCTTTAGTATTGCCTATGAGGAAGTCAATTTGATGACGAAACGTGTCAGACAGAAGTGACGTCAGACGTGACCGGTAGTGTCGCGGTGGCCATTTTAGTACAGGTTGTTTGTACTTTTTTTCATGTAAGCGCAATTTTAACAATAAATAGGTCATTTTACACTACTGCTGCACTATGGGCTTGTGTGATTGATTGTATATGGTGATTGAGAGTTCATGAAGAATTGTGGAGGAGAAGAGCAGAGTGAAGTTTGTACTGAGTATTGAAAGCACATATCGATGTATGCAGGGGTAAGGTGCACGCCTAAAGGGGAAGGGAAGAGCACATTTATTTGAACACTGGAGGTGCATGGTGCAAGGTTGCACTTTATTCAAGAAGATAAGCTATATTGTTGGAGAGTCATATGCACATTTTCACCCTATAAGGGTAAGAGTAATTAATTTGAATAGTGGTGGATACTATTCATAAAGTGTTGTGTATTTACACAATTTTTTGTGTATAATTGGCACACAGGTGTATCACGTATCACATTATGTGTGGAATTACTACACTATATTAGTTTTTTGGTTTTGGCGATTGGGAGCAGTGGAGTAGATGATTAAGAAGAAAAGAAAGAGAAGATTTTATGATATGCAATGCATTCTTATTGGGAAGAATCTGGTGAGAATATATGAAGATCTGTGAAGGATCGTCGTGCACTCTTTTGTTTATATAAGACTGTTATGCCCAGGGGGGTGTTTGGATTTCTGCTGCACACTATTGACTTTGGGCGCTTGTGGCAACTAAAAAAAAACAAAAAAAAAAAACAATATATCACACTCAGCACAGCGCCACCCTCTTCTATAATTCCATATTTTGTTGGTTCATGTTCCAATATAGAGGCAGCAGCGTTTTCTGAATAATAATTTTTTTGTTGTAAGAAATACTTTTTCACATATTATATTTTCACATAATTTCATTTTAGTAGATTTTAAGACATTAATTATTACAAGATACATATTTTTTTGGTGATTTTATTTAGTACAACCAAGAACATGCTGCGGTGCAGTTTATATAAAGAAACTTCAGCTGCACAGATGAATGAATAGGATTAGCTCAGAGGCTTCCTGTCCATTCACAAAAACGTAAAACGTACACCTGCATATGATATGCTCTTTAAAGGGAATTTTAAAATGCTTCACAATAACATCAATAAACTTCTCTCAGTGGAATTCTAATTATATTTCCTTTTTTGGATGCAGTGTGGTCATCAAAATGGCCATTTTATCTAAATTACTCTACTTCAATAAGGCCTTGCCAATACCTGTTCAGGGGTCAGGATTAAGTAACACACAGAGTTCAGGGGTCAGGTGTAAGTAATGCCAAGTTCAAGGGTTCAGGATTAAGTAACACACAGAGTGTGGGGTTCAGGATTAAGTAATGCACAGGGTTCAGGGGTCAGGAGTAATACACACAGGTCTAGGGTCAAAATCAGAAGTAGCACACAGTTCAGGGATCAGGATTAAGTATTCCCAGAGTTAAAGGGTCAGGACTAAGTAATGTGCAGAGGTCAGGGTTCAGAATTAAATAACACAGAGCGTCCAGGGGTCAGGATTAGGCACTGCACAGAGTTCAGGGGTCATTAGGATTATGCACACAGTTCAGAGGTCAGGATTTAGTATTGCAAGAGTTCAGGGGTCGGGAACAAGTAGCACGCAGAAGTCAGAGGTCAGGATTAAGTATTGCCAGAGTTCAGGGGTCAGGATTAAGTAACACACAGGAGGTCAGGGTAATCTTCACAGTGAGTGCATGGCTCCAATTCAATACCCTGCGTAAGAGTAAATTCAAAAGTGGCACTAGTAGAGTGATCTGCATGTGTGGCCATTCGTGCTACTAAAAACACGTACAAACACGTACACCATTCCAGCTGAGCCAAGCTAGTGTCTGTTTCTAAACAGTACAGCTGGAGCAGTCTGTGCATACACTGTAACTTTTATGGCTGCACACACAGGGCACTCTATCAGCGCCATTCTGAAACTGATGTTTGCACAATGTAATGAATTGGAGCCATACACTGCAAAGCTTATGGTGTTGACTCCTGGGGACTGAACCCTTACTATTGAAACTGTCTCTGAGAAATGGGGACGAATGGTAAGCTTATAAAAGGCTGGATATCTCTTTGGGATCATCCAACACATTTGTTTATACTATAGTTCCTACGGCTGATGCCCGTTAAATCGTTTATATGCAGCACCTAAATATGAATGTTGTTATTTTGTTCAATCCTCCCTGTTTTGGCATTGCTTTGTACATCCCATGGTAGGCTGACATGAGGATGTCCAGGAATAAGGAAGATTGTTGACACTTACCATAATTTTGTCCCTGGATCTCTCTTGTGCCAGCCTAGGATTCTTGTCCTGGTTTCTGTTGTGAGGTTTGTGATGGGAACTTCTGTTGGGGGTCTAGGCTAGATTTGTAAACTAGTTGGGGGTGGTCTTGAGGAGGTCAGAGGGGCAAAATTGACCCTTAGCAAGCTTACATGAGAAGGATCCAAGAATGGAAAATGACAGTCTTTGTCAACAATTTTACTGAAATATATACATATATATGTACAAAAGAATAATAAATACATATAAATATAATACATGTATTCAATACACAAAAACTCTTCAATTTATAACACCCATATTCTAACTCTATTTTTAACTGATTCTCATATATTTTTTGCATATCCAGGTAACTTCTGCATGAGGAGTGCACCCTTTCAGTGTGTCCCTAACAGATGTCCCTTCTTTTTCTGTACAAATCTAGCTTGATTTGTCCTATGCATCAATAGACACATTTTTTCTAGTAGTAAATAATAGATTTTTTTTTAGCTGCTATGGACTTCAGAAATTAAATGCTACAGTATGTGTTATTTATTATGTTGTTTTACATTTATTAGAGGAGTTGGCATTCTTCAAAGTATTTTTGATTGTATTCCTAGTAAAAAATGTAAATAATATGCATATTGATGTATATAAAATACAAATAACCTAGACAATTAGCTATATTTTATGATACCAGCATCTGCGGAAAAAATGAAGAGGATGGTAATAACAGCATACATTGACCACACTAAAAGCAAAACTGATTTGAGTTTTCCCCCGTGTTATGTAAAGGTAAAAATAAGCACTGCCCTCCTTTCAGAAAATATCTTAATGGATTAAAATTTCATAGCTCACTTTAGAGGCCGTAAAATATGAATACTTGCTTTAAAATTTAATTATAAATCAGAATAGCACTACATAAGAAGTGACAGTGACTTTCCCCAGATGTCCAAGGCCTGTAGGGAAAAGAGGGTGCAGTAATGCCACTTAGGCAGCCCATTTTTGTGCCCAGAACTCTAATGGGATGTGAAAGGAAAGTCTCTTCACTTTCTGTATCTGAGATGGGTTTTGTCACATTGCTTTGCTGTGGGAGTAGTAAGACTATGGCAGAATCATCACTAGTTTCCTGTTTTAAACCAGGTTTGGTTAGCTATAATTTAACTCTTGTTATAACATAGGTGTGTGCTGCTTTTGGTCTTTTACAGAAATGCAATATGTAATGTTTTTCCAAGTTCAAGGTGAATAGAATTACTTCCAGGGATGCTATAATGCTCAGGCAGTAATCTAGGGCAATCCAGAGTGATGCTGTCTCATAGGACCACTTCGTGCTAAACTGACAATTATATAATGATTTCAAATGAGTTTTTTTTATCAGGTAAATTAGTATGGTGGGCTTAAAGTGGATATAAATGCTAACTGAATGAATTTAGGCTGGACATACAGTAATTATTTTGTTGTTGAACCAGTGGGTTGAACGAAATAAATGATCCAATTCCTCAATCCGAACATTCGAGGTAGATGGGAGAATCTCTCCCGCAGTGCTGTTGTGTTCTGACAGCGAGGAGACTTACCTGATATCAGAATAAAATGATTAGTGCTGCTGCCGGATGTAGCCAACAGGCTGATTGTACTCAAGTTGATTGATAGATCGATTTGTGTACAACCAGCCTGCCTAGTTTGCTGGAGCATTGTGTATCCTAAAGGAGTAGTAAACTGCAAAAAATAAAACTAAAATAACACATCTTCTCCCTGTAAGTTAAGAGCATAATGTGCTAGTGTACGTCACATACTAGCACATTATGAAAGACTTACCTGATAAAGAAGCCTTCCAGCGAGGCTTCCGTCTTCACCTGGTCTTCCTTCCGGGTTCGTGGGCTGCAGCCGTTTGACGGGCCTTGCTTCAATGATGTCACTCCTGCGCAGGGGTGGACTGACAACTCATGGGGCCCACCAGGCAATAGAAAATTATGGGGCCCCTGTGTCCTAGCCAAACCACTCAAACACTCAAACCATACCCAGAAAAGCCTGTGAAAGGTATCAAGGGCATCTCATGGAGCCCACTAGTGACCCTGGGCCCTCGGGCAGTGCTCGAGTGCTCGAATGGTCAGTCCGCCCCTGCTCCCGCGCATGCGCTTGGGAGTCTCAGCCATGGCACGGCTTTCTCAATAGACAGTACACCGCCCTTTGAGAGCATAGTGCACATGTGCCAATGACATCACTGGTGCTGCTAAAGTAAATATCTGCTAAATGGTGCACGTTTAGGGGATATTTACAGTACCTACAGGTAAGGGTTCATGTACACTGCAGCTGATAAACTCACGTTCAGGAGCTTTTCTGCGTTTTTTTCAGCAGCCCCTGAACTCTCCCTAATGTTTTCCTATGTGTCCATGTACACTATGTCGTTTACAGTCGTTTACAGGCAGTTGAGTTTACAGTCGTTTTTTTTAATGCACCACACTTGTGTTCAGGAGTAGGTTTTATCAGCATTTCAAACGCCAAACGTTTGTAAACACGGGTAACCGCATTTCTAAGCGTTTGCGTTTAGAAGCGTTTTTTTAACTGTTCCATATCCAAATGCTGTCCAGAGCCTTTTTTCATCATTAGAAATGCATGCAAAGCGTTTTCCACGTATTCATATGGACCTAGCACACCAGTGCAGTCAGTTTCAGGTTTTGCGTGAAGGAAAAAATGGTAGAACATGCTGCATTATGCTCATGATGGGATCCATAGTGAATACAACCAGAAAAGATAGGCAATCTCAACACATACTGCTCTCTCTGCTTCTGTTCTCTCTATTTCTCTCAAAATGTCTAAATAGTTAATTTTTTAAGGTTTTTCAGTGCATTCTGGGCATTTTGGAAGGTCTCCTGATATTATCTTTAAAAAACATGTCTAAACGCAAATAACGTGCATAAACGCGGTATGCAAACGTGACTAAACAGCAGTCAGTTTCCATCGTTCAGAAGTGTTTTTCAAATGTCCCGTGTACATGGAGCCTAAGCCTTATTACCTGTAGGTAAAACATAAAAAATAGACTTTACTACCACTTTTAATAATTGCTAGCTTTTTAAATGCAATACTGTGCTCACCTTTTTTATGCTTTGGTGCATCTCAGTGCTCCTGAGTGATGAATAAACTGAGCAAAGTTCAGTTTGCTGGATATTTCCCAAACCCAGTTTGAAATCCCCAGGCCCAGAACATACCACCAGCATACCCCATTGAAGTCTATGGGAGCAGAATATTTTCATGTGTTTCTGGTCTTTTTCAAGGCCAGTTTGCAAGCGTTTGTTAAAAACTTCATGTTTAGCTGGGCTAGGGACCTGTACTAAAGCAAAAAATAGAAAAATGAAAGAAAGAAACTGCTTGGGGGATACCTTAAACCTGCACATGAAGTTGTACAACAATATGATGTACTCATGCAAGATTGACAGAAAAAAACCCTACTGCTGCAAAATGACAGTTCCTTGTCTGTCTCTGGTCTATTTGTAAACAAAGCGTTTGGGGTATGTCAGGTGACATCATTGACAAAATAAACTGTAATTTAGTGATGAGAGTGCAGTGGGGCAGGATCGTCATGTTGGTGGGCCATAGGGCATCGCTCCTTGTGGTTCATGCTGGATCTTCATCACTGTATAGCATAATGAATGCTGGATTTCAACTGGTGGACTTGTATATTTTTTATTTTTATAAAGTACTTTTTCTATGGTGTCTGTGTTTTATATGCTGCTTCATTTCTTTTCTATGAATGAGTAACAAGGGGTACTATGTACTTATTCACCTGGGGGGAGTGCTTGATATCTGGGGGACCCTTATTCTAGGGCTTCCAGATTCTGAGAAGTCCTCCCCCACAGAACCCAACATTTATCTGGCAAGGGAAGTGAGGATAAGTCCTTGTTTGCATCAAAATGAGGGCAAGGTGTCTTGTCAGGTTGGTGGCTTTGCCACATAGAAAATGGACCCATCCCTGGCATGTCTGATTTGGGATCTGTGTGGGGAGACTTATCCAAATCTGAAGGCCCCCTTTAAAGAGGTGCACCAGATATCTTGCCAACTGCCACATGTGAATGAGAAAGGGGTATGTAGTTACTCATTCATAAAAACATAGAAATAGCTAATAAAAACCCAGACAATGTAGAATAAAGTCCTTGAAAGGGACCCCACACTGTTTTTCTTTCTTAAAGGCATAGTACACATAGTTTACATGGAACTATACTCTCCATTTAAGAAATATAGTAGTGTGGGGTCCCACTCAACATGATCATGATGTTTCTCAAAGGCTAGCATGTTCTTGTGGCAATCTGATGCTTATGGTTGTGTTCCTGAACCCTCTCAACAATCACTCCCCTAACATCGTACAGTGGTGTTATTCAATGTTCCATCTCCTTATTGTGGCTGCTCACTTCTTCAGCAATTCTCTATTGACCTTAGACATTCTTACAGACAGGAGCAATGCTAGGGTCCTAAAAGACCCAGGAAATGCCAAGGCACCTAGATTAAAATGTTGTGGATCCTGTATCTTACCATGATAAAGAATGGATGAGACTACTTCTTGTCTGATATTCCTTCTTTTCCCTTCCTTCTTCTTTTTTTTGTCTTCCTTCACTTGGAACTTGCTACCCTTCCCTGCTGCACTCCTTTAGAGCTACATAGGTAATTTTTGATCATGCAAATAAATAAATTGCATGACCATGCAATTATTATATGCACCACTTTGTGCAATCGCGTGTGATTTTCTGCAATTTTTTTTTCTCAGGCAATCTCTTTAATAGAAGAGAGTGTACTGTCTCTAATATAATATCCTGCAGATCATATTCCAGTGTTTTTTGACAGCCTAGCTTTTTCAAAATCAAGTGGAACTCCGTTTTAAAGTAGGAAAAACTTTTTTGTTAGCTTTGGAAGAGTAGAAAGGAATTAGAGCCATTGGCAGGTTTTATTGCTGCCTGTGCCCCTGTTGGAATGAAGATTTGTCCAATTTATATGTCCTGTTTACCATTAGCATTGAAAGCATACTAAAATAAAATCCAATTTTTTTTGTCCCAAGAAGGGAAATCTTCCAATGGTGACACTAATCCAAGTGACCCTGGTAACAGGAATTGTTACTCACTTTGGATAGATTTTCTCTCACTTCCTGTTTTGGCTATAGAACAGGAAGTGATGGGAAATCTCCCCAAAGGGACACAGATGGCAAAAGAAATGACAGGGGTTATTACCCTACTTTATCTAAAATGAAAACAAAAGTTTTGCCTTTAGTTCTTATTTAAATTAATAAAGATGCTAGCTTTTAGCATAACTTAGGTCCCTTCCTTAGATTTTATACAGTTCTAGAAATGGTTCTTAAACCCACATATTTATATACAGAGTTACAAGACAGAGCAATAAGATAGAAAATACAACTTTTTTTTTTCCGTTGAGACACTTGGGTGGGCTGTTGTAAAGGATTAGGTAATAAAGAGTCCTAGGGTGCTCAGTACAAAACCTGGGTGAGAGTGTATAGCAATGCCACTGCTTACTGCATATATAGGGAAGGTAACCAGTGGTGAGAGAAGGTGGCTTCTGGACTCATTCTATATAGTGAATCATTTTAAAGCATTGTGATATAGCAAGTCTTAAGTAACTTATGGACCTCATCATTACATTTAAAACAGGCACATTTCCCAGTGTTTGCTTCTAAAATTTGCTTTAGCACATAGCCAGCGTGCTAACCATTGGCTGTGTGCAAGGCATTTTTTAAAATGTACTACCATGCACCACAAACATGATACCTAAGTAGTCCTGCTGCTGCATATGGTACAACATTTCTCAGGGTCAAAGCATGACAAGACTTCTATGATGACTGTAGGCCTGTAGCTGTATACACAGTACTTGGATCATCTTTGCAAAGAAAGCACAAAACAAATTGGAAAAATATGCCCTGGACCATGCTATTGTACTACATGCACCATTTGAATGTTGGTGCAAAAGCTTTACAATTCCAATGTCAGCATTCCTGTCAATATATGCATGGTTATCTCACTTTATTACCAGACCTTATCTTACCCCACCTTTACACACCCTTCAAGTTCCGCTGTCTGAAGATGCCTAGTAAAGTCAAAATAATGACTTTTACCCAACCATGACAGCTGATGTAAATATACAGAAATCCCCCTGCGCTCCACAGAACCTAGTGAGTTAGCTGCTATCACCTAATTCTCTATACCGCAAGATATGTAAAACAAAAATAATATAAGTGGTGAAGCGCTCAACTTAAATAATCAAAAACTAGTGCAATATCCCCATATATAAATATCACATCCCTAGTGGTATAATGATACCCAAATGATAACTCTTAAGCTATGCAGATATACAAATAATAATAATATAAATAATAATGAATGAAAAACTAGTGCAATATCTTCATATATACATAATATATCCCTGGTGATATAGTGATAAACAACTAATATCTCTTAGACTGTGCAAAAGTGATACTAAAATACAATTAATAATACCAATTTACATGAAATATTAATTACAATAAATTAAATAGTGATGCCACACTGTGCAAAATTATAGAAAAGTGTTCAAATAATGTCACTCCATGCTACAATAGTGCTCTTCGTGAAAATCTTGACGTGACTCCCCTCAATAGCAGAAATGCCCCCTCACCTTCCACATTCGACCCTTGCGGGTCACAGAGCTTTTTATATATATATCTCTGCCAGATATTAATCTCCTCCACTGCCTCCACCGACCTTGATCCTCCTCCAGGCAGTAAGTAACACTCCAATAACTCCCCTCATACAACGAATTCAAGCATCAGGGCAGGCCAGAGAGCTTCCTTCGTGTCCCAGGAGAGCTCTCCTGGGACACGAAGGAAGCTCTCTGGCCTGCCCTGATGCTTGAATTCGTTGTATGAGGGGAGTTATTGGAGTGTTACTTACTGCCTGGAGGAGGATCAAGGTCGGTGGAGGCAGTGGAGGAGATTAATATCTGGCAGAGATATATATATAAAAAGCTCTGTGACCCGCAAGGGTCGAATGTGGAAGGTGAGGGGGCATTTCTGCTATTGAGGGGAGTCACGTCAAGATTTTCACGAAGAGCACTATTGTAGCATGGAGTGACATTATTTGAACACTTTTCTATAATTTTGCACAGTGTGGCATCACTATTTAATTTATTGTAATTAATATTTCATGTAAATTGGTATTATTAATTGTATTTTAGTATCACTTTTGCACAGTCTAAGAGATATTAGTTGTTTATCACTATATCACCAGGGATATATTATGTATATATGAAGATATTGCACTAGTTTTTCATTCATTATTATTTATATTATTATTATTTGTATATCTGCATAGCTTAAGAGTTATCATTTGGGTATCATTATACCACTAGGGATGTGATATTTATATATGGGGATATTGCACTAGTTTTTGATTATGACAGCTGATGACCAACTAATACCTATGTGTACAATAAATTGGTACTAAAGGCAAAATATAATTGACTTATATGATCTGGTCTGTCACTAGCATTAACACAACAGTTTTTGTTTTTCTGAGTTCTCCATGTAACTTCTTTTTGCCAGTTGACACAGATTTTATTTAAACTTCCTTTAACAGTCAAGCAAAAGTGTGCAAAAAAGTGGCAGTTAGAGGGTTAAGCCAAACCATTTAAAGTGGTAGTAAACTCGTTGAAGAAAAAAAGTTTCATGCTGCAAGGTAAAGTCATAATGTGCTAGTATGTATTGCATAATAGCACATCATGAAAGACTTACCTTAGAACGAAAGCCTACAGCGGCGCACTGTCACTGCTAACAGGGCTTCCATCTTCACCCGTCTGTCTTCTGGGTTCCCGAGCTACAGCTGCTTGAATGGTCAAGACTCCAATCACATCACAGCGTTTCGGTCACAGCACACCGCTCTGAAGGAACGGCACAGGTATGCCATTCCTTATGAGCACATTCGCCGATATTTTCACCGGCTGTTGCTTTGTATAATATCTTGTGAATGTTTAGGAGATATTCAATTTACCTACAGGTAAGCTTTATTATAAGTTTGCCTGTAGGTAAAAATATAAAAGGAAAGTTTACTACCACTTTAACACTGACAAAGTTGCTTTCAAGGGTCAGCCTATGTTCACTTAGGTAAATCTTTTTTCCCAAAAGGTAAACAAAAACCTGTTTCTGTAACAGTACACTGTATATATGTACTATATATATATATATATATATATATATATATAAAGCTCACTGGCGGAGGAGACTGCTGGCGATATGGATTGTGTCTCGCTCGGCTCTGCTGGCAATATAATACTTGATTGCTCATGAGTTCAATGTGCATTTGCATGGGAATAAGCACAAAGATAATCATTGTCTATGTGGGTTAGCAATTAACTAGAAATTAACTGAAAATGAGCTAAATTAGCAGATTTCCCAGAACAAATCTATTTTTTACTTGTAAACAGAGAATCATGTTAAAGCAAACAATACTTTAAATGAAAGTCCCCTTGTGTAGTGACTAAGACTCTGTTCTGTGCGTTTTAGGTGTGTTGTAGGTGCAGGGAACTGTATGTGCATTGTGCACTTCCCATGCATACGTTCACACGTGTTACCACTGAACTGTAAGTCATACATTTTGCTTGAAACCATATCAAAGATGTAACAAGCAGGACTTTCTAAAACCACCCCTGCAATGCACATTAAATGTTTTGACGTGAACAGAGCTTTAAAGTGGAATTAAACCCTTCTATACTTTACAACCAAGGATGTCCTCTTAGCCCTTGTTTGGTCTGCAGTTTTCATGGTGATCCACATGTGATTGGTTACGACAACAGCCATTTTATGGTTTGACAGTTTGGTTGAGAGCACAAGCAACTGTGACAATTGTCACTCTTGATAAGCCTTGAATGTAACTGTTTTGGGAAACAGCTGCTGAGATGTACTAGGGACTATTGGCTTTGGACTATGACATGTGTAGTGTTCATAGAGTAATGCACATGACAGCAGCTAACGTGCACCACTTGTTTCAAACAAATAGAATTGAGAGGAAAAAGAAGAGGACTGGAAGCTTACTGAGGACATTACAAAGAGGCAGAAAAACACAGTAAGAAATATTTTCATTAAAATAAGATTGAAAGACCAGCAAGTAGTGGATGTGTATGGATTATTTTTGGAGAATAGAAATATTGTTTAGTGTCACTTTAACCACTTGCCGTCTGGCCGCTGTATATAAATGGCCGGATGGTGGCAGTCCAGGGGCGGGTTGCCGTTCATAAACCAGGCCCGCCATTATGGACTGTGCACGCTCCCTGGGAGCGCACAGCACCGCGATCTGGTGCCAGCTGTATCCTCCAGATACAGTGGAACACCGATCATCGTACGGGACCTCTGTGCGAGGTCCCAATCATGTTATCACTGATTGGCCAATCAGTGATCACATACAGAGTAGTAAGCAAGATGTCACTTCTGACATCATTGCTTACTACATGTGAAATCTGTGAATGATCACAGAGGTCACATGGTACAAGGCTATTCACAACAGCCTAGTACCATGTGACAAGCTGTGACCAATCACAGCTCACACAGTAGTTCTCAATGGCTGCAAGAATGCAGCGAGAGAGAAGGAGAAATGATTGCTTTTACACCCATAAAGGCTGTAAAAGCAATCAGTGTAAAAAAAAAATCTTCATCACCCCCCACAAGTAGTACAGTGTCACCATGGTGACTGCTGGGGTGACAGTATGTAGAAAACAAAAACATAAATAATAATATAAAAATGTAAAAAAAATGTTTTAAAAATTATAATTTTTGGTTATAAACTAATTTGCGTTATTTTTTTTTTTACTAAAAAGATAACTGAATACATTTTGGCCAAGATTTATGATGAAATATTATTTATTTGCAAAATTTTATAAGAAAAACACTTTTTTTCAAAATTTTTGGAATTTTTCATTTATATAGCAAAAGAAATAAAAATCCCAGTGGTGAATAAATACCACCAAAATAAAGCTTTATCTGTCTAAAAAAAAGCTAAAAAAAATCATATGGGTATAGTGTTGCATGACTGCGCAATTGTCATTCAAAGGGTGATAGCGCTGAAAGCTGAAAATTGCCCTGGACAGGAAGGGGGTAAAAGTGTCTGGACTGGAAGTGGTTAAAGAGATAGAATAGGTCAGAAGTACTTACTATTGTCAGAGAGTCTCATTATTATTATTATTATTATTATTATTATTATTATACAGGATTTATATAGCGCTGTTTGCTCAGTGCTTTACAAAATTATAGCCAAGTGATCAGTGCCATAGCCATGTGGCATATCCAATCACTTAGCGGTACTGCCAGAAATCATCTATTTCCAGCACAAAAAGACCACATGGTTCCAGAGAAGAGACACTTTAATAAAACAAAGGTAATTATATTGGGCAGCATAGTGGCTAAATGGTGTTCACCTCCACCTGGCAGTACCAGGGTTGCTGGTTCAAATCCCAACCACAGCACCACCTGCCTGCAGCCTGCATGTTCTCCCTGTGCCTGTGTGGGCTTCCTCCAGGTAACCTGGCCTCCTCATGCATTCCAAAGATATGCTGGTAGGCTAATTGGTTCCTATTCTTCCTTTCCTTGTCTTCCTTCAATCTGCTAATTAAGGTGAGTGGTTAATTTGTCACAGGTAATACAGGTCCTATATAACTTTCTGTAGAGTTCACTCTGAACTTGCTCATTCTAGAGCTTGCCTGTATTTTGCTTGCTGGACCTTTGACTAAGTGGACATTTGATAAGTGGAGTTAAAAACTGGAGTGAAAAACAGGAGATTAGAACAGGAGTCTACTAACCTGTAAGTGACAACTGATATTTCCTATTAATATTGTAACTGGGATAATGTGTGCTAGCAGGGTGGAAGGTTGTGTGCAGTGCACAGTGTGCCGCATGTATGCAGCAATGTTGGAACCAATGACAGAATACATGGAAGGTGGAGGCTCGTTAAGAATCAATTTAGAGAACTAGGCTGCAAGTTGAAGGAAAGGACCACTAAGGTGATATTCTCTGAGCTATTACCTGTGCCATGCACAACTCAGGAAAGATAGGGGGAGATTAGAGAACACAATGCATGGCTAAAGACCTGGTGTAAAAGGGAAGGATTTGGGTTTCTAGAGCACTGGGCTTACTTTTTATTGGGGTGCAACCTACATGCTAAAGATTGTTTGCACCTAAATGGAAGGGGGTCTGCTGTGCTGGGGGAGCGGTTAATGGGAAGGCTGGAGGAGTACTTAAACTAGGATTAATGGGGGAGGGAGAATTAGATTATAATGGGGCAGACAGCTCAGACAGGGGTCAGTACTTATTGTGGGTGTGGGTGGAATAGGGAAAGATGAAGGGAGGGCTATGGCAGATGATAAGAAGGTTCCCATGTTACAAACAACCAATGGAATTGGTACCATTTGTATGAAAATAAAAAATATGCAAAATATGTGTGCACAAGGTGTCAATGAATTAAAGTGTTTGTTCACCAATGTCAGAAGTCTGCCAAGCAAAATAGGTGAGTTAGAAGCTTTGGTGCATGAAGGGAACTATGATTTAATTGCTTTTGCTGAATCTTGGCTTCTTTCTTCACATGACTGGACCATTAATATTCCTGGCTATGTTCTCTTTCGGAGAGACAGTTTAAATAGGAAAGGTGGTGGTGTCTGTCTCTATGTGAAAAGTGATCTCAGAGCAAGTGTGAAAGAGGACCTAGTTGATGGAGAGTGTGATGAGGCTGAAGTATTATGGGTGGAACTGCACATGGGTGCGTATTACAAAGGTAATCATTGGAGTTTGTTATAGGCCTCCCAGTGTTAATGAGGAGGTGAAAACTCAGCTTCTTGCACAGATCAAAAGGGCTGGGACAGTGATAATAATGGGGGATTTTAACTACCCGGAAATTGACTGGAGTAATGGTACTGTAGGAACAGTTAAAGGGCAAAATTTTTTAAACCTACTACAGGACAATTTTATGGTACAGTTCACAGAGGCCCCAACTAGAAATTATGCTCTGCTGGACCTGGTAATCTCAAACCATGCAGAGCTTATTACGAATGTCCAATTTCAAGAGAGCTAATTTTCCAAGGCTAAGAGTTGCTTTCCAAGATTTAAACTGGGAGGGAATATTGGCATCAATGAACACAACACAGAAATGGGAGTTCTTCAAAAAGACTGTACGTGAACACACTGCAAAATGTATTCCCATGGGCAACAAGTTTAAAAGGCTAAAAATCAAACCTATGTGGCCAAAGTTAAAAGAGCCATAAATAAGAAAATAACTTTTATTAAATATAAAAATGAAGGAACGCTATCATCGTTTAAACATTACAAAGAATGTAACAGAATATGCAAAAAGGAAATAAAGGCCACAAAAATTTAAAACGAACGACAGATTGCAAAAGATAGCAGGGCCAACCCAAAAACATTCTTCAAATATATTAATAGTAAAAAGGTCCGGTCTGAGCATGTAGGCCCTTTACAAAATAATCTAGAGTGGGTGACTGGGGACAAAGAGAAGGCAAATTTATTAAATACCTTCTTCAGCTCTGTGTATAAAAAAGAACATGGGGGAGCTCTTGTCCATAATGGGCATGGTATTGACACAGCTCCAGATGATCCACATTGACTCACAATTGATATGATCCAAAAATATTTAGACAGAATAAAGGTGAATAAAGCACCTGGACTGGATGGCATACACCCACGGGTCCTTAAAGAATTGAGCTTTGTTATTTCAAAGCTATTGTTTTTCATTTTTATGAACTCTTTAATGACTGGCATAGTACCACTGGATTGGTGTAAGGCCAATGTCGTGCCAATATTTAAAAAGGGGTCAAAATCTTTACCAAGTAATTATAGACCTGTTAGTTTAACTTCTATAGTTGGGAAGATACTGGAGAGTTTAATAAAAGACCACATAGATGAGTTCTTGCTATAAAAAAAAAATTTAAGAAACAGACAGCATGGATTCATGAAAGACAGAAGTTGTCAAACAAATCTGATTTCTTTTTATGCGGAGGTGAGCAAAACCTTGGACAGCGGGGTGGTGGTGGACGTGGTATACTTGGATTTTGCAAAAGCGTTTGACACAGTTCCCCACACACGGCTAATGTGTTAGGTAAAGTCTACAGGCTTGGAAAAATCCGTATGTAAACAGATAGAAAACTGGCTAAAAGATCATATTCAGAGAGTAGTGGTTAATGATTCATACTCTGAATGGTCTAGGGTTATCAGTGGTGTACCCCAAGGTTCAGTGTTGGGACCCTTACTTTTTAATATATTTATAAACTATATAGGGTCTGGGATTAAAAATCCCATTTCAGTCTTTGCACACCAAGCTGTCCAGTGGAATAACGTCCTTACAGGATGTCTTCAATTTACAAGCTGACCTCAATGCACTGTTTAATTGGGCAACTATGTGGCAAATGAGGTTTAATGTTGATAAATATAAGGATATGCACTTGGGGGCTAAGAATATGCATGCATCATACATACTAGGGGAGTACAACTGGGGGAATCAATGGTGGAGAAGGATCTGGGACTTCTGGTAGAACACAAGCTTAATAATGGCATGCAATGCCAAGCTGCGGTTTCTAAAGTAAGCAAAATCCTCTCTTGTATTAAAAGAGGTATAGACTCCAGAGAGAGAGATACCATATTACCCTTGTACAAATCATTAGTAATACCTCATCTGGAATATGCAGTTCAGTTTTGGGCATCAATTCACAAAAAGAACATTGGGGTACTGGAGAAAGTACAGAGCAGGGCAACTAAACTGATAAGAGGCATGGAGGAGCTCAGCTATGAGGAAAGATTAGAGTAACTGAATTTATTCTCTCTTGAGAAGAGGAGATTAAAAGGGGATATGATCAATATGTATAAATACATCAGTGGTTCATATAGTGAACTCGGTGTAGAGCTATTCACCCTGAGGTCATCACAGAGGACAAAGGGGAACTCTTTACGTCTGGAGGAAAAAAAATGTAATCTCCAAACACGGAAAGGTTTCTTCACAGTGAGAGCTGTGAAAATGTGGAATAGACTCCCTCAAGAGTGGGTTCTGGCCAGCTCAGTGGATTGCTTTAAAAAAAGGCCTGGATTCTTTCCTAGATACACAGAATATAACTGGATACTAACATTTATAGGTAAAGTTGATCCAGGAAATATCTGATTGCCTCTCGGGGGATCAGGAAGGAACTTTTTCCCCTGCAGGAGCAAATTAGATCATGCTTTGCTGGGTTTTTTTTCCTTCCTCTGGATCAACTGTGGGTATAGGATTATATATATATTTTTTAATGGTTGAACTGGATGGACTTTTGTCTTTTTTCAACCAGACAAACTATGTAACTATCCAAAATTGGCCCTAGTACGTATGAACATGAGCTAGGGACCTTAGATTGTATGCAACTTGAGGGCCATGGGCTGATGTGAATGTACTATATACATGTACATAAAACCACTGCACGCATTGATGGTGCTATAATGGACCTGTAATAAATAAATAAATTATATATGATCAGTGGCTGCTTTTACGCACTTAAAAGAGGTAAAATCTTCAGGGCAGGGGCGGACTGATAATTTGGGGCACTCGGGCACTGTCCGAGGGCCCAGGGTCAGTAGGGGGCCCCATGAAATGCCCCTGATACCTTTTTATAAGCTTTTTTGGGTGTGCTTTGAGTGTGGACACAGGGGCCCCATGATCCCCTATTGCCCGGGGGCCCCATGAGTTGTCAGTCTGCCCCTGCTTCAGGGCTAATGTCACCTTTACAAAAAAAAACAACAAAGATTTTACAGGAACCTACAAAGCATTGAACCCACAATCAGTGGATCGTGGAAAAAATGAATGGCTCCTGCAAACTCTCCCTGCAGCTCCCTGCCTCATACCTCTGTACAGGCTTGCAGTTACTGGGCTGCAGAAAGTGTCAATGGACTATGAGTGTGCTGATCACTACTCTTGTATTCCATTGAGAATTACAAGTCTGTCTGGTGTAGAGGAAGATGGGACTTGTAATTTATTCATTCACAGATCTCTATGAAGGAATGATGCAGCTTTGTGGGTAGAGCCCTACACCAATTTTCAAATTTGACTGCTGCTGTTGGAAAGAAGAACCCCAGCACACTGTCACAGGTTGGTGGGGGGGCCATTTGGGGGTGAAAGGGTTGCTTAACACATGTTACATATTAGACCCTAAATATGATTGTAATATGTAACATATTGCTAAAGGTGGAATTAACCTTTAGTGCAGAGTCACACATGTGCGGTGCAAATTGAAGCTCCGTTTTCACAGCTAATTGACACAGTTGTTGTTCAGCAGTTCAGGTCAGGTTTTGATCAGGTCAGGTTTACATCAGGATCAGGCCAGATTTACATCAGGATCAGGTCAAGTTTATATTAGGATCAGGAGAAAAAAACAGACTGAAATCGTGTTCACAAACTCATGACATGTACGATTCAGAAGTGGTTCCCATAGAAGTCAATGAGCCTGTAATCCACACCTGAACTGGACTGCACTGCTCAGAAATCGGACAGGAATCTTTTTCAGTCTGCACTGCCAGTGCACTGGACATATGTGAACAGGCACCATATGAAGCAATGTTATATCACTTTTCATACGGATTGGATGCGGTTCAAACAGCATCCAATCCGCATATATGTGAACCAGCTCTTGTGAGAAATCAAATGTTGGACTTCTCACTTGGTCACAAGCATCACTGGAAGAGGAAGTGATGGTGAGATCCCCCATACAGACAAGAAAAAAAACCTTACAGATGGCATAATCCTTCTTCTAAAACAACCAAAACTAGAAACTAAACTTGCTGGAGCATAACATGTCATGTAGTTATTAGGGCTTCTACTCTAATTATAGACAGGATCTCATTAGTGCATTTTAAGCGTATAGCAAAGTTACCGGCATTCTAGCTTTTAACATAGTTTAAGGTTGAAAATGTCATCAGGTTTACTGGAAATTAATCTGTTATAACAATTGTTGAAAATATCAGTTTTTAATAACATTTTCCTATTTCCTAGTTTTTCTGTAGGTTATGTTACTTATTCTACTTACTCTTTTTTAAACCTAAAGAAAATTCCTGCAAAAAGAACCCAGCATAAAATTTACTTTGATGTTAGACAATTGTAAAGCCAGGCTAGCTTGGCCATGGACGGTGAGGGAATGTAGGCTGGGAATAAAGAAATGAATGTATGCATTGGGGGGGGGGGGGGATTTACTAAAACTAGAGCACTCAGAGTCTGGTGCAGCTGTGCATGGTGGCCAATCTGCTTCTGACTTCAGCTTGCTCAATTAAGCTTTGACAATAAAATCTGGAAGCTGATTGGTTTCTACGCAGATCTACATGCTTCAGTTTTGGCTAACCCCCTCCCCTTGTTCTAATCTGCAGGGTATGCACAGCACACATGTGTATATATACACACTGCCAAGGCTTTATTTGGTTAATTGCAGTTAAGAGCATTTTTGCAGCATTTCTGGAGATTGATGACAAGTCCAGGGACTCTTCAGGCAGTTAAGCTCACCATTATTACATGTAGGAAAACTAGTGTACTTTACACACCAAACTGTGTGTAAAGGATTTAAAAAAAAAAAGGAGAAATTTCCTTTGCCTATGATTGGATGGCTGAAAAGAATCCAAATTTACTAAATTCAAAGAGTGCTCCTTTAGTAAAATCAACTCCATTAAGCTTGCACTCATGAAGGGCTTAAATGGTAGAAAGCTAGTCTTCTCCACAAAAGTGACATTTAACCCTTTTATTATAACTAAATGTTCCCCTGCTTTCTTGAATTGTAAAAATTCATGCAGACCTAAGTAACCCATCATCAACCTTTTTTTTAATGGCATATGTTTATTTACAGTAAAAAGCAAGAAAAGGAACATAATTACCCTTTAACCGAGACATGGATTTCCCTATGAAATGTTCAGCTGCTTCTGCGTTTTCTGGATGCCACAGGATGCTGTAAGCTTCTTTTCAGGATTAAGGGACTTGCCAGCTCACTAAACTGGGACTTCCAACTAAGAGGACCACATTAGGGATAAAAGCAAATGACAGTTAAAATTGTAAGGACATTTCTGTGGAAATTGGAAAATTTTGGTGATATTTTGCTCTTTTACTAAATGCACTTAAGTCAGGAGGAAAGGGGAAATTAGAGTTGTCTTCAGGGGTACAATGGGGTTTAAACAGGAGGAGCTGCTTTCAACTATCCTGGAGCAATTTCTTTACAGAAATAAAAATCAGACAGCAAAATAAAATCTATTTAAAGTGACAGTACACAAATAATAATCAAAAACTAAAAAGGTCTAAAATACAAATACAATAGATATTAATGAGAAAAGCTAAACTACTCCCCCTCCCAAAAAAAACTTAAAAAAACTAAAAGTAAAGAAAATCATTAGAACTTTTTTTTCACTTGAGTCAGGAGGAAAGGGGAAATTAGGGCTGTCTTTAGGGATGCAATGGGGTTTAAACAGCAGGAGCTGCTTTCAACTATCCTGGACCAATTTCTTTACAGAAATATAAAACAGACAGCAAAAAAAAAAAAAAAACTATTTAAAGTGACAGTAATACTCAAACTAAGAAGGTCAAAAATACAATAGACATTAATGAAACAAGCTAAACTACCCCCCTCCCCCCAAAAAAACAAAAACCTCTATAAATAAAGTAAATGAATCACAGCATTAGAACTGTTTTCACTTGAGTCAGGAGGAAAGGGGAAATTAGGGCTGTCTTTAGGGATGCAATGGGGTTTAAGCAGCAGGAGCTGCTTTCCACTATCCTGGACTAATTGTTTTACAGAAATAACAAAACAGACAGCAAAAAAAACTATTTAAAGTGACAGTACACAAATAATATTCAAATACTCAAACTTAAAAGGTCTAAAATACAATAGACATTAATGAAATAAGCTAAACTATCCACCCCCCACACAAAAAAAGAAACCCTATAAATAAAGGAAATGAATCAAAGCATCAGAACTTTTTTTTTATTTCTGTTACATTTTACCTAAGTAGATCAATGAGTAAACGTGACTGTGTCCTCTTTGGTAAAATTTCACCAATGGCTTAATCAGTTTAGTTGGAATCCCCCTTTACCCCTGGATCTCACATAAAAATACCTATTAAATAGGGCACTACTTCAAGAAAATGATTCAAAGCATTGCCACTTTTTTTTATTTCTATTACATTTACCTAAGCAGCTCAATGAGCAAAAGTGTGTCTTCTTTGGTGAAATTTCACCAATGGCTTAGTCAGAATCCACCTTTACCCCTAGATCTCACAGTAGGGCAAGCTTCTGACAAGTCCATGAGGGTATCAAAGATGTTCTGATAAATGTACCCACTAATATTGTAATTCAAGGGATTCATTTGACACTTGGTAAATGCAAGCCTACTTTGGTCTCCTAATAGTGAAAGAGCAGGGACGTGGCTGCTAAGCATTGATCATCGTGCACATTGTATGAAGCTGATCCAACACAGGGAGATCAGCTGGTTGACAATGCACCTTTCTCGCTCAGCTCATCAGAACACTCCAACTAAAGTTAAAGTCAATTATTTCAGCAGTTTGCAGGATTTCATGAATTTATTATAGCGCCTTATTTACCGCACAGACTAGTGACAAGAGTTTAGCATTTTGGAGATCTGTTGTCACTTGCTATTAAGATCAAGATTAATGCAAATTGACGATAAGCGTTTCCCAATTCTCCCATGCGACAGAATACATTAAAACATCTCAGCAAGTAATTAAGCTCTGGAAAAAAAGTGGCGTGCATTTTGTTGTTTTCGGGAAATAAGCAGGTTAGAAATCAGGTGACAGGATTTCAGAATTCAAATGATTGAGACATGACATCATCTCATGTGGGCTCTCTATGAAGGATCATTAGCCCGATCTATAGCTTCCCTTATGAATGATTCCCAGCTATCAGCGGCTTATGATGTGTATTAGCAGTGCTCATCACAGTGCCTGCAGGAGCAATCGTCTAAGAGTGATTTAGTAAGAAAAATAGAATGTTTAATGTTCACTTTGTACAGTGAATGCTAGTGAAGTTGTGTTCACATATACCAAATATACTTTTTAAAAAATGATTTGTAAACTTGGGTAGTGAAGTAATCACTGGTTCATCTTATTTACTAACATACACATTGATAAGTGAACAAATATACTCCTTTGGTAACTGAACCTCTTTAACAGCCTAAGGCAGTTTCTTATTCCTTTTCAGAACTTTTTGGAAGAATGAGTATAAGATGTCAATTACATTTATCCTAATAGAAAGATTGAAAGAAATTGTCAAATTAGATAATACACTATGGTGGCCATACACTCTTCAATAAATATCGTTAATCTGGTTGAAAAAAGACACAAGTCCATCCAGTTTAACCAACAGGGAGAAAAAAAATGATTTTTTCCTTTACCAATCATTCTCTCCCAATAGGAATAATCGATCTATAATGTACAAGCCTTTCGATCAATATTCCACACGCAAGGAATTGGATTTTGATCGATAATTATAAGATCTGATCGCAAGTCATCGATCAAATCTCTGTAATCTGATTGATTGATTGAAATATGCTCAAATTCTTGACCAAAACATCTTAGTGCTGTCCTTCGATGTAAAACAATCGATAATATTCCACCCTGGCTGATTCAATTTGATTGAATCTGATCTAATGTTGACCATACAGGCTTCGATAAGTGATTGATTTATTTTCCAATGGATCTTTCCCAATAAATGTAATGAATCTATAGTATACAACCAATTCAGTCAACATGCCACACACCAGGAATTGGATTTGATCAATAGTTGGAAGATACGATTGCAAAAGATGGCACCTCTGTTTTCACCATGCAATCTAATAATCTGACTGATTGAAATTAACTTCATGACTAAAGCATTTCAGTGCTGCCAATTGATGCAAAACGATTGATGATTTGCTACCCTGTCTGATCACCTCAATTTCATCCAATCCAATCTAAATTGATCAGAAGGCAAGTTAAGCCTATTCAATTGTTTTGATCAAATTGCTCATCGATCGGATAATAAAAATCGAAGCGTGTATGGCCACCATTAGACATATTAATGTATGTTAATATTTATAAATGTAAGAACAGTTAAGTTCATTGTAAACAAATATCAAGTGACAGCAGTAGCAGATAAGTGAATAGTTGGTGGTTTAGGTGTCCAATGAAAAACTTGGAGTTGGCATATATGCTTAAGGATTACAAACTAAAATGGATGGAATTAAATAGAGAAACACAGTGCTGATCTTACCTGTATAGAGTTGGAAGAGTACACCAACTAGACAAACAGCACTAGAGGACCCATCAGTGCAAGGATCGATCCTCTACATCTTTCAGGTGCTGCAGATACATCAGCCAGTGAAACATTTGCCTCCAGCTCTGATACAAAGCACATGGAGAGATGCTGCCTTTCCTCCCCACTACTCTGAGTCTTATGCAATATCCTGTGTGTGTTCAGCAAAGCAGATTTATTACAGTCACACTAAATACTGCGCATTATATAATAATTACAGCACAGAATGTCCCTTGAAGAGAAGGCAAATTACACAAACCTTGTTAATTAGAACATAATTTCAAGTTCCAACCATTATCACTGACAATGCAGTCTAATTAACACGACTGTGTTAATCTGCTTCTTACAAGAGCACAGAGGGGTTTTATCATCTTAAAGAGCTCCTCTATGATGGACTAGGCTGGCAGTCATTAATAAAAGATCCTCAGTGCTGACATGGAATTTATGGCACACACAGTGTAATACAGACTGGAGTGTCTCTCATTTTCCAGCACTATTATGAAAACTAATAAATTCGTCAAAGCGAATTAAGCATACAAATCAGATGAGGCATAACAGATTACATATTGAAGTGCTGTGTCTCCCCAGCCTAAATGAAATTTCAATCTAATAATTCCTTCCTGGCCCGGCCATAATTTGCTTAGAGATGTTGTTGGAGGTGGTGCACAGCGCTATTCGCACTATAATTAAATGATCCTCAAGCTCTTAACTTTGATTTATTTCATTGCGACGAAGTGGCGACAGTGAAGGCTACACAATGCAATTTTGGGATTTCCTTATACAAAAAAAAAGGGGAAAAAATACAATTTTTCGGATACGATTTTAAATATATAAATTAGGGAAGATGAATTAAAAAAAAGGGTTCACTTAGTGGGGATGTAAGGCAGCAGCTGTGACAGGTGACATTAACCCATTGATGGGGGTCGTCTTGTACTTTGTGATCACTGGAATTGCTGCACTGGATTCCTTGTGACGTTCAGTGCATGATCTAAAAATAGCAAATTGGAAGGGTGATTGGGGAGGGGGGTTAAAAATATCAGGTGTGTGCAGCTATTTAAAGACAGGAGTATGAAGTGAGTGCTCATGCGCCCGGTGCTGGCCTTCCCATCGTGTTAAGACTTCATATGTGACCGCAGGCTGTAGAAACCAGGCAGGGGACCATGACATTAGTCACAATGAAGTATGTGTTGCTAAAAGCAGGACATTCCCCACCACCCCTCCTTCTGTGATAGGACTGAGCACAAGCACATCACATCAAAATATTCTACAGAACTCTGATTGAGAAGATAGGATGAAGAAGGTAATAGGGGAGACAAAACAATGACAAGGGGTGGAGAACACACACATCTATTGTGAGACACACAGAGACTCTACAGTGTCTATCCATCACAAGCACACACACACATACACACACACACACACAAGGCTATCCAATCACAGATGAGCTCTGAAGCCATAGAAGAGAGAGGCTGGATGTGCCTGGAATCCAATCCACACTGATACCTCCTCCACTCACAGACTACCTGGCAGGCCAAGGTGTACAGCTGGAGCAGCATCGGTGCAGCACAAGAGAAGACCAGGCTCCTGGGAGGCGTAGGGACAGCTTAGATTAGGGATCCCATGGCACTAGAGGAACACTGCTGGAGCTTGGACATAAAGGAGGCATGGCACAACCTGTGAGGGGAGCAGCTGGCCTGGGACACATGGCTGCAGTCCTAGTCTTCTAGGAGGTTAGGAGGAAGAGCTCTCTCCATGGCCACAGATTCCGTTATCAAACATTGACACCAGGAGTGAGGGAGCCCCTGGATGGGAGGAGTAAGGGAAGGAAAAATCTTAGAAGATCTTGTATTTACTCTCTAGGGGGGAGGAGGGGGATAGGCAAAGGCACGCTACTCCTAGGGACAGAGACAAAACTGGGGGAGCAGGAGAGGACAGGAGGAAGGAAGGGAAGCTGCTGACAGCTCTGGGGCTCCATAGCCTTGGTACATTGGAAGGACACATCTCAGCCTTGTCCGTTATCCAGAAGGTGTCTGGACCCCCCAGCAGCCCTTTGCTCCAGAACCCCCCCCCCCAACAGCCAACATGATGATGATGTCTCTGAACAGCAAGCAGCACTTCAGCATGGCTCATAGTAGCCTGCAGGACGAGGCCAAGTATTCTGCCCTACACTCCTCTTCCCCGCACTCGTCCTCCTCGGCCACCAGCTCTCCCAGCATCAGCAGTGTCAGGAGCAGTACCGGGGGAGGAGGAGGTAGCGCCAACAGCAGCAGTAGCAGCAGCTCGGAGGCGATGAGAAGAGCCTGTCTCCCAACCCCACCGGTATGTACTCTGCATAATCACCGCTCTAAGGCACATCTTGACAGCCCCCTTTATCTGCTTGATGTTTTTTTCATGTCTGCACAGCAAATCACCCAACACATCCAATGTTTCCCCCCCTTCTTTCTCTCCCTCTCTCTCTCTCTCTCTTTTGCCTCAACTTATGTATTCAGTCGGTCTTGCCTTTCATATTAATTTTTATGACCTGGGATGTTGCATGTATCTTGTGTAGTGTGTGCCTAGGCGTGTGTTCTGCCTTTCTTCCCCTCTCTGTAGCAGGATTTTTAACATTCTGGAAAAGTTTTAATCGCTGAATTCCCAGCAGACAGTAATGTGTGCTTTCTATTTGACATTGCAGAGCAATATATTTGGAGGTCTGGATGAGAGTTTGCTGGCCCGTGCTGAAGCGTTGGCTGCTGTGGATATAGTGTCTCAGTGCAAGAGCCAACACCACCACCACCACCACACTCCCCACCACAGCCCCTTCAAGCCGGACGCTACCTACCACACCATGAACACCATCCCTTGCACATCTGCCTCTTCTTCCTCCTCAGTGCCCATCTCCCACCCTTCTGGAGTGGGCAACTCTCACCACCACCACCACCACCACCATCACCACCACCAGCCCCTGGAAGGAGAACTTCTAGACCACATCACCCCAGGACTGACACTAGGGGCCATTACAGGACCAGATGGCTCGGTGGTGTCCACTCCAGCTCACCCACACATGTCCAGCATGAACCCCATGCACCAGGCGCTCAGCATGGCACATGCCCACGGGCTACCCTCCCACATGGGATGCATGAGCGACGTGGACGCTGATCCCAGGGACTTGGAAGCCTTTGCTGAGAGGTTCAAGCAGAGGAGGATCAAGCTTGGGGTGACCCAGGCAGATGTAGGATCTGCCCTTGCCAACCTGAAGATCCCTGGGGTAGGTTCCCTCAGCCAGAGCACCATCTGCCGCTTTGAGTCCCTCACCTTGTCCCACAACAACATGATCGCCCTCAAGCCCATTTTGCAAGCATGGCTGGAAGAAGCTGAGAAGTCTCATCGGGAGAAGCTCACCAAGCCAGAGCTCTTCAACGGCGCCGAGAAGAAGCGCAAACGGACGTCCATCGCCGCCCCCGAGAAGCGCTCCTTGGAAGCCTACTTCGCCATCCAGCCTCGTCCTTCTTCCGAGAAGATCGCCGCCATCGCCGAGAAGCTGGACCTCAAAAAGAACGTGGTCCGGGTCTGGTTCTGCAACCAGAGGCAAAAACAGAAACGGATGAAATACTCAGCTGGAATATAGACTTTGCTTGGGATTTGACTGAAATTTTCTAAAAAAAAAAAAAAAGAACAGATTTTAATGTTTTTAAATATATAAATAGCTATATGTCTAATACGTAAAAAAAAAAAAAAAAAAGGTGGGGGGGATAACCTTTTTTGCCATCCTAATGCCCCCTCCACGTCTTTGTCAAGAACAATAAACTCTTGGTGACTCCAGATCAGTTTTAAAGGATCAGGACTACACAAGTAAGAAATGTTTTATTCTTTGCCCCCCTTTAAATGACAAATATTTTTAAGGATCACGAGAATAAGTGACTGCTAAGAAAATGCTGGGGACTTGATTGTTCCAAGGGCGCTGAAAGCCATGCCATTCCCTTGCAGCGTTTCCTTCAGATGTTACATAGAAATATATATACACACATATTATATTTTTAACGTGATAAGTATATCTGTTCCTGTTGTGATGCTGGCTTTCGATCTGATCGCCCCCAATGTGTCACTTTTGCTTCTTTGTTTTGTTTTTTTTTCTTTTTTTTTTTACAATCAAAATGCTTACTAGCAGAAGTTCAATGGGTTTATTATTCTGTGTTGTTTTAAATAGCAAGTACCTTTTTGCTCCTGTTTAAAAAAAAAAAGAGGTTCACTAATGTGTTTCCCAAAGTTTGAACTCACATCGTTGTTTAATAAACAGAGGTGACAAAGTTCCACAATTCGATCCATTTCCCATAAATAGAAAAACATCTGTACATTTCCATAGACAGATCTCCATAGCTGGTGACAATAATGACCGCTAATAGGCAGAAAGCTTTGTCTGGCTCCTATATGAGAACCTTGATCCTAGAATGAAGCTAGATGGCCTTACATATTTAATGGGCATCCCTAGACACAACTCAGGCAGCCATAGAGCCTCTTATCCTCTTTGTCATGGAAGTACTGCTCTGCCTAATTCTGGTTACCCCAACCCCCCACATTATTGGGGGGCCTACACATATCCACACACTCCAAGTGTCCGTAGTGTAAATAGTGAACTTACTCACACACCAACACATCTATAAATATGCTCTGACAGATTTTTTGCTGTATTGCTGTTCTGAGATTATTTCAGGTCTTCTGTCCCGTAAAAGGTTGGTTTTAGTTGTTTTGCTAATAGACGTTTTTTTATTTATTATGGTAATGTATTAAGTTATTCCAAAATGTTGTGGAAAAAAAGTATTTCATTAAAATACAAGGTTTTGACAGCTGCTTGGCAAATAGTTCTTTCTTGAATTTGTATAAAAATGATCTGCTTAGTTGTAATGTACCAGGGAATTATTTACTAAAGAAATCATTTTTTAAGCTAGCCATACATTATACAATTTTCTTATTAAATTTCCTTTAGATTTACCTTCAACTTTGTAGTGCAAGGGGTTGCCTGATTGCATACAAATTGAAAGTGTTTTGGTTTGACCTCATATTATATAGTTTTGGTAAATCTAAAGGAAAAATTGTATAATGTATGGGAAGCCTTAGGCTTACCTAGATTTGGAGAAATGTACATTTCCTAAAACTTCCCTCAATAAACAGTGTTTGAGATGAAGGCTAGGTTTCTTTAGTAAATCAGCTGATTTGAATTGAGTGTGACTAGCATGGACAGATGTGTTACTAAAAAACGCCACATTATAGACAGTTTTCCATTTGAAACAAATATGCGATTGTATTTTTTAAAGTCGATACTATAGTTACTTTCAAATACTAGCCGGCTGCTAGATGCAATTTTAAATGTCATTACCTAGTCAAAATACTGTAAATAACTAATTGCTGGATCGATGGGCTGTTATTACAACGAATGTGAATCATACTGATGGTGACGATGGGGTCCCAGGAGTATTAGACAGTCCCCAAGCTGAAAGTTTAATCGCACTGTTTTATTGACTGGTGTTTGGGACCCCCACTGACCCAGTTTACATCACTGGGGGCTTATTCCCTTCCTACACCCCGTGTACTCCTATAATACAATATTACCAGCTATTCCAGAATTCCAAGAGAGCTA